>NC_048286.1:6633320-7233320 GCF_009762535.1 Notolabrus celidotus | reverse complement strand
TGTTCTATTTCAGCTTACAGAACTCTGCAGTGTCTCCAGCAGCCCGGTAAAGTCTTAGTCCAGCATGTAGAGGCTGACTGAATGTGGCCATGACTCTGTGGAGGAGAGTCATCGTTTCAGAGACACTGTAGAAGGAGAGGATACCTGCTCCGTGATCCAGGTACACTCCCACTCTGGGAGACGGAGGGCGTATGAAAGCAGTGCCACGCCATTCGTGGAAGGATCTGTATTGTTCTTGTACACAGTCTAGAGCCCATGAATTTTCATTGTATCCAAATTTAATTGTGTTTTCACAGTGTTTCTCGGTGTCCCTGTTGATGTTCTTGTAGGAGACAGCCACGCAAATGTCCCTGCTTTTACATTCAACCTCAAAGTAACACCGTCCAGTCAGACCCTCTCTGCTCAGGACCTGCATTTCATCAGTGAATCTGTCCGGATGACTGAGATCAAACTGTTTCTCCTTCGTTGCTGTGACTTTCCTGTCACCATCAGATAACAGCAGTTTCTGGTGTGCAGTGTTAGGATCCAGTGTGATGTCGCACCAGTACTGTAAGAATTCAGCTCTGGTTTCTGGTTCTATTTTTGGTTGTGTCAGTAAAACATCCACTTCAGTCACTGTCCTTGACAGATTTGTCCATTCCTCTCTCAGGACACCCTGCAGCTTGTCTCCCATTGTTAACACAGCTGCATGCATTCCTTTCAAGTACCTCAGAGGACCAATTCTGAAGCTTGATGAGTCTTTGTCTTCTTCCTTGAGTCCTGACACAGAGGTGGGATAATTGACCAGAAACGTGGTGTGATCCTTGGTATCAGAGAGCCTCTTTAGCTCCTTGTTTTTCCCATACAAGTCAGTGATCTCCTGGTCCAGCTTCTTCTGAAGCTCACTGGCGCGCTGCTCCTCAGGTTTCTGCTGGTTTTCAACTTGTCGCTTTGCATCAGAGCTCCTTTTTTTCAAGAGACAGATCAGCTCAGTGAACTTCTTCCCAATGTGCTCCACTGCTTTATCAGCTGAGCCATTGATCGCCTCCACCTCCTGTTGAAGCAGCTTCACCTCTCTCTCTGTGTCCTGGATCCTCTGCTGGATGTTTAGTCGAGTCACCTCAAGCTCTCTCTGCCCCTCAGTCCTTTCTGCTATAGGTACCGTTTCATGGTCCTTATGCTCGCTCACAGAACAGAGGTAACAGATAGACTGCTGATCAGTGCAGCAGAACATCTCAATCACCTCATCATGTACGGAGCAGACACTCTCCTGGAGACTCCTAGAGGGCTCCACCAGCGTGTGTTCCTTAAATGCAGGTGAATCATAATGAGGCTTGATGTCTGCCTCACAGAAGGAGACCAGACACTGCATACAGGACTTGCAAGCTTTGCGTTTCCTCCCAGTGCAGACATCACAGGCCACATCTTCAGGTCCAGCATAGCAGTGATCAGCACCAGCAGTCTTCTTCAGTTCCTCCACCAAATCTGCCATCATGGTGCTCTTCACAAGGACAGGCCTCTCGGTGAAGGTCTGCCAACACTGAGGGCAGCTGTAGACTCTCTTCACATCCTCTTTGTCCCAGTGGGATTTAATGCAGGTCATGCAGAAGCTGTGACCACAGGGGACAGTCATTGGCTTGTTCAGTAGTCCCAGACAGAATGAACAAGAAAGATCATCTTCAGTCTGTGCCATCCTCCTTTCTGAAAGGAAAGTTTCGATTTCTCTGTCTCAAAAGTTGTGATATTTTTTGCAGTGGGTGGCTGATCTGCACTGCAATCATGTAGATAGCCCCGTGGGTCTTGGATTTATAGATCAGCAAGGGGGAGGAGACCAGTGACGCTGTAGGTGTGCACTAAGGGGACCTGGCAAATAGGGCGGGGTTACTATCCGGCTGTGCACACTCCAGCATCATGAGGTCTGCTCTCTGAAGTTTGAACTTTCAATTCATTGTAATGTTTGTGATCAATACTTTCTGGCCCATACTCGTAATGGCTGGTAAAGTGCATCTATTGTAGCATAAAAAATGTTACTGGCAATGTTAATGTCTGAATAGGAGTAACAATTCATGACTGATTCTGCACATTAAATAACTACCTTTGTGAGCTTAAGACTCAAAATAAGACTAAAACAAAGTGAATTGTAAACTATAAGAAATAAATATATAAGCTCAATTTCCAAAATGTTGTGTAGAAAGTTAATTAAGTCAGAATATGGTGTTTTGCAAATCATTTAAACCCTACATTTGGTATGAAGAAGACGTTGGGACGAACACAATGGGAATCACAAAGTCATTCTAGAGAAGCTTAGTCTCAGAAATAGAGACAGAAAGAGGTTCACTCTCAGACTTTTGAACTTGAATGCTCTGAGTGAATGTGGCCCCGCTTAAACCTACCTGATATTCTGGATTTGGCTAGCTGTGACATGTTACCTGTGTGTGTGTGTGTGCGTGTGTGTGTGTGTGCGCTGCAGTGCTTACTAATCTCATTTCATTTTATGGCAGTGGTAACAGCTATCAAAATATTATTTAGCCTATTTTTTATATAATTATAATATATACTATACCTTCTTTTCTTTTTTTTTCACATTTCTGCCTCTTTTTCTAAGAATTACATGATATAAATTAAATCATAAAAGTCCAAACCCTGACTTGTTTGTTAGTATTCTGTGTCACTGCCAAACATGCTGGAGGGAATGTTTTGGATTGAGTTGTTGTTTTTTGTTTAGATGTACCTCAGAAGAGACTATTTTATCACATGAAAGATTAAAAGGTTAGGGTCATTCATATACATATACTGTATACACCTTTTAAGATGTGATCTTTTTCATGAATTCAGATTTTTATAGAGTTTCAAGGATTCACGTCCACTTCAGAAAAAAAAGATGCTGATGTGTCTTATCTGTGACTACAAATTTGTTGCATTATATCATTAGACTTCATGATTCCTGTGGTGTCCTAATTTAATTCAGATTTCCTGCAGCTGTGAAACAGTTCAAAGTGATTCTGTCTTATTCTGAAAAAAACCATCTCACTGACTTGATATGGAAGACAAATACAATTTACCTGTGATTAAGCAACAACCTAGACAGTCATCTCATTTACACCTACAACAATGAGCACCCACCCTAAACCTCCCCATCCACAGCTATTGTCAACACCGGCAGAGAGGACAGGTTATAGAAACAGATGAACGGCCCATCAAGACTTACAATCATGCAGCCTGAACTGACCATCACCAGACAAAGGCGGGGGAGAGTTTCAAATGCATTCAGAAGGGGGTCGTTTACATACGACCTCCTCGTTAACCTTCTGGGCTTCTTGGATACCAAGTGAGCCTACTATTGGTAGACATGTTTACATGGACAACATTTCTTTTTTCCAATTAAAATCACTACAAATGAAGGTATCAGTTCTAGTGTATACATGGGATTTGATTTCATCTGGTTAGGTGTCTACATGAACCTACAAACTTAGTAAGAACAGCTGTGTGACATGTTCATAATAGATGTTATTAAGCCCAGCAACCCTCTCCTCTACCGGTCCATGTAAACAATTATATCTGGACGACGGAAGATTGAGCGTTTATACAAAAGTCAAACAAAGAACTTTATACAATACTAGTTTTATCCAGCAGGAAGGTACTTCCTTTTCTACAACTGGACACAGACTAGTGATAGACTGGTGTGCATAGTGAATGAAAAATCAATCCGAAAGGCTTAAAAAAGGGACACAAACAGAACACCGCTGGTAGACAATCAGAACCATAGATAATATGAGACCATTGTTATTTTGATTGGTTTATGAAAAGGTTTAGACTACCCCACTCATACTGTTTGGGTCTATTTATTCCTACTGATGGATTTGTGTAAGCATTTTTTTCTTTGACTTTTAAACCACCAATAATCAGAATATTATGCTCCATAAAAACACAGCTAGTAAAGAATCAAGCCATGAATCAGTCCAGTTGCACTTCCATCTCCTAAATTATTGGAGTGGTTGACAAAACAACTGATACAGATTAAGGTGAATGACCAGGGCCATGATCGTCAGTCCCTCTCCACCATGTTGATACCAAACAACAAAGACCTTGAGCACTCACTTTAAGCCCACTTGATCGAGTTCATTGCCCACACCTGCACTGTGAAAAGGTTGTAGCAGCAGATTAATGGCCCAATCTTTATAACAATAGAGCAGTCTGAACTGATTATCCCCACACAAAGAGCAACAAGTGAACGTTTCAGATGTTTTTATTTAAAACAATCCTGGGTGTGTTAGAATGACTAGGAGTGGGAACCAGTTCCCTCATATCCACACACAATACAAAGACCTCACTTAATAACCTAATAGCCAACATGTTCCAGGCCATTATCCGTATCTGCACTGAGAACTCGCCTTTTAAATTTCAGGTGACTGATTGGAAATAAACTGTGAATTGTAAATTGGCACAGGTTGTCACCACGCTTGTTCACATAGTTTCGTTTATATTAAAACAACATTTTCTATCAATTTAAACAGTAACAAAATAAAGCTGCCAAACAAACTTTTATATTCAAGTTTGCTTCAAATTTGTCTTTAATCTCAGAATTCTGGTTTTGATCCTAGAAGCCTTGCTTTGATTTTATAATTCTGGCTTTTATCTCAGAATTCTCTCTTTTATTTCAGAATTCTGACTTTAATCTCAGAATTATTGTTTTGATCTTAGAATTCTTGATTTGATTGTGGCTGCTTGCTTCAATCTCAGAATTCTGGTATTTAATATCGTATAATTCTTGCTTTGATCTTATAATTCTTGCAGAATTCTTGCTTTGATCGTTAAATCCATGCTTTGATCTCAAATTCCAAGAAAAAACATCAGACTTTAGAAAAAAAAGTTTCCTGCCTTAAGTCTCCTCCATATTATTATCAGCGTATCCACTCCTTTCACTACAGCTATAGCAATGCTGCATTCAGGGCACATGGGAAAGATGGATGGTTTATCTCGTTATGCTCTGTTGAACAGGAACTACAGTATACAAATAAATCAATGGAATGATCAAATGGCTTTTAGAGCAGAAGCTAGGTTATTTTTTCATGCTGAGAGAAAAGCAGTTCAGGTGTACAAAAACCATCAAAAGTTAATCCTCCACGGCTAAAAAGACAGAGGTAGGAATGTTACTTCAACAAACTCAAACCTTTACACAACAAATGAGAATACTTAAAAGCAGTTTACATCAAGTTTGATCGACAACTGAGAACAATCAGCTCTCAGCACCAAACACCCATTGTCCCTTAAATCACCACTTTTTTGGTTTGCAAAACTCAGCGTTTGATCCAGAAGACCAGTACAACCAAAGTCCAGCATGCAGAGGCTCGGTGAATGTGGTCTGGACTCTGTGAAGGAGATTCATGGTGTCAGCGACGCTGTAGAAAGACAGAACACCTGCTTTCTGATCCAGGTACACTCCTATTCTGGGCGACCAACAACCTGAGACAGGAGTGCTGACTTTGTTGTACCAAAAGTCATAGCCGGTTTTGTAACAATGTAATGCCCAAGATTTCTCATTGCATCCAAACACACATTCGTCTGAGCTCCCTTTCCTCTTGATACTCTTGTATGCAATAGACACAAAAACTTTCCCCTTACACTCCACCTCCCAGTAACAACGTTCAGCCAGAGTCTCTCTACTCAGGACCTGCCATCTATCACGGAATCGGTCTGTGTGACAAGAATATGGCTGATGTTGTGTCATTAATTTTACTTTTTTGTTCCCATCAGATAAGATCAGCTGTGTGTGTGCTGTGTTTGGATCCAGTGTGAGGTCACATGAATACTTTAAGAACTGAGATCTGGTTGTGGGCTCTGGTTTTGATGACAGTGAAACATCCACATCAGTCGCTGTCCATTTCTCTCTCAAGACGTTAAGTATTTTATAGCTGACTTCTGTCACAGCCGCTGTCACGTCCTCAAAGTGTTTCAGAGGAGAGGCGTCACTGTTGTCGCTGCTGGGTGATTGTGTAGATTCACTGAGCGTTGACAGTGAGGGGTAGTCCAGTAGAAACTGGTTGTGATCCTCTGTGAGTGACAGCTTCTGCAGCTCAGCATCTTTCCCCTTCAGCTCAGTGATCTCCTGCTCCACCTTCTCCTGAAGCTCTTTGAATCGACTCACTTCAGTTTCCTGCTGGGATCTGACCTGCTCCTTCAATTCGGAGCGCCTTTTCTCCATGACACGGATCAGGTGGTTGAACCTCTTCTCAATGTGCTCCACTGCTTTATCAGCAGAGCCATTGGTAGCGTCCACCTCCCGTTGAAGCCGCTTCGCATCGTTCTCTCTGTATCGGATTCTCCGCTGAATATTTCGGCTACTTGTCTTCAGTTCTTTCTGCCTCTCAGTCCTTTCTGCTGCCGCTGTGACTGTGTCGTGGGATTTGTGTTCATCCATAACAC
The DNA here is from genome assembly GCF_009762535.1 of Notolabrus celidotus. Taxonomy (NCBI): domain Eukaryota; kingdom Metazoa; phylum Chordata; class Actinopteri; order Labriformes; family Labridae; genus Notolabrus; species Notolabrus celidotus. The sequence continues at coordinate 7,226,918 of NC_048286.1, read as the reverse complement.
AGAGGTAACAGATACACTGCTGATCAGTCCGGCAGAACAGCTTCATTACCTCATCATGAACAGAACAAATGCTCTCCTGGAGCCTCATGGAGGGCTCCATCAGCTTGTGTTTTTTAAAAACGGGGGATTCAAAATGAGGCTTGATGTCTTTCTCACAGTAGGAGACCAGACACTGCAGACAAGACTTACAGGCTTTCCTTTTTCTCCCAGTGCAGACATCACAGGCGACATCTTCAGGTCCAGCATAGGACTGATCCGCAGGAGCAGCTTGGGGTCCAGTCGTCTTCAGTTTCTCCACTAAAGCTTCCAACATGCTGTTTTTCTCCAATACAGGCCTCAGTGTAAAGGTCTGCTTACACTGTGGGCAGCTGTATTCTCTGTTCTCAACCTCTTTGTCCCAGTGGCTGTGTATGCAGTTCATGCAGTAGCTGTGTCCACAGGGGACGGTCACTGGATGCTTCAGTAGATCCAGGCAGACCAGACAAGAGAAGGTGCCCTGGTCCAGCTGAACTCCTTTCTGATCCATTTCTCCTCTCAGTGACAACTGGCTCAGAGTCACTTCAACTCGAACTGTAGATCTGAAGGAGAGGGAGCACGGAGATATATGGTCAGTTGAGCTGCAAGAAGAGGGCGGGGCTAACAAACTATTGTTTCTAGTGTCTCAACAGTGATGAATAAACACTATGGCTGTGTTAACAGAGAGCTGGCAAACTGATTTGAATACTAAATGTAAAGGGCGGGGAAGTTTACAAACAACAGTAAAAATTACGACTATAACAAGTTAGACATTTCAACAGCTACACTGAACTTTTCAAAGTTTATGCACACTGTATTGAAGTGTAGCTCTTTTGTACATAGATAATAAATATTTAACACTTCTTTATGTACTTTATTATTATTTCATTTGAATTTATATCGTATCTTATTCCTTCTTTCTATTAATATTTTGACTTGTTTATAAAAGCATACTGTAATGACTGAATATCCCCCCAGGATAAAGAAAGTATTTCTGATATATTAGTGAGGATGCAATACAACGATACATAAAGATTGCACATCTAACAGGATAAATAACTATTGTTGATGAATTCAGAACACTGTATGAACACAACAAATAAAAACGTGTGCGATTTTGAAACATAATGATGAACATGTAAGCAGAGCCATTCAAATATGATGGTTTGAAAATGTAAAGCCTGTCTTTGATTGAAAATAGTGACAAAAGCAGTTGTTTTTCTAATCTTGAAGCCCTTTTTAAACTTGATGCAACATGTTTGAGAACAATTAGGAAATTGGCATGTTTAGCATTATGTTGCCACACCTCTTCTTTTCACACTTAAACATGTAAATGATTGGGAACAAAGGAGACCAGTTTCTGGGGTTTGAAGGAAACCAGTTGACCCATTCTTGCCTGATGATCTTTTTTACAACTCTTTTATAGTCAAGACTTTTTAATCATTTCTAGTTTTCATGGTCTTATCTTCAGTGAAACTTGTGGTGAGGTGAGGCTGAAAGCAGAACCCCGTGTGTTTGCAATACAATGTGTCCATGGCTAAACTTTTACATGAAACATAAACATAACTTCACATACCTTTAAATAATGTACTATGGTAGCACAGCAGCTTCACACAGCTGGTTTCCACATGCACACCTGAAAGATAAACAAAGTGCTGTACTCGATCAAAAGGGCTTAAAACAAATAAAGCGAACATGTTTTAGATCAACAAAATGTCTATGCGTTAAACAAAGTTAAGTTAAACCCACTTGTTTACAGTTTTAACACATTTTAACACAAATAAAGGACAGGTAATCGACACTTACCTCTTCAGCTGGGATTCTAAAGTACAGTGAAGCGCGAATTTACCGGAAGTGACGTCGCCGTACAGGATCGCCAAAATAAAAGTTCTTCTTATTCTCCTTTTTTGTTGGCGCATTACCGCCACCTTCTGGACTGGAGTGTGGATCATTTTTGATGATTTACCATGCCACACTCTCATAATAAGTCCTGTATTTGCTAAAAATATAAACACTGCCCTCTTTCCTTTATCCCCTGGACTCCCCTATATAATTCACCTGATATCCAAATATCTTTTTCAATTGATTGTCTCAGAATCATCCTCTCTGGTCTCATTCTTAAAAAAATATGTCCTCCTCCTTTTTGTTTCTTTAAGTATTTCTCGCTTCTCCTTCTTTCATTTGAATGCTGTAATAGAACCTACCTTTATTTCCCGTATTACCCACTCATCCTGCCAATTCTTTTTGGTCTCTTTCTTTATTATATTGTTTTATTTCTGCTTTGCTGTACTTTACAATCATACTTCTGCTTTCTTTGTTGCCATTTTTGCAAATTTACCTGCTAATTAATTTCCCTCCACTCCAATATGTGAAGGAATCCATAAAAACTGGACATGTTCCACCACTCTCTTGATTCTAGATGCTTTATGAAATATTTCAAGGACTACATCTTGCCTGAACTCTGGATATTCTGAAGTGCACTGGAGTCAGAACAAATTAAAACCATCATTGGCTTGACCTCCTCTACCAAGTTTACAGCAATCCGAATAGCTAGGAGTTCCCCTGTATACACTGCCAGTTTATCACTAACCCTCTCATTTGACATTATATTTAACTCTGGTATGATAAATGCTACCCCAACTTCATTGTTTTAGATTCATCTATATAAACTTTTACATATTCTGAGTATTTTCCTTCAATGTATTTATCAATTTTACCTTTTCCCATACAACCTTCTTTCCCCTTCCTCAACAGGTTTAAATCTTACTCATGTTGAGTCCATGTTGGGATAACAGACCGTAGAACTGTCAGACTCAACTTTTTATCACATTGCAAAGTTTTTAACCTTTTTGGGCTGGGCGGCTGTTGCTGTGCCCCTTTAAGTTCGTCCAGTAAATTAGTGCCATCTGCTTATATCACATTTCTAGATAATTCAGGTCACAGGACAGAATGCAGAGTGACCTCAGTTTTAGTCACAATATCGTGAAATATACAGAAAACAAAATACGAGAGCTCACTGGTGATCTTCACGTGGTCCATTGGAAGACCCAGATGAAGAAACTCTGTTGAAATGTTGACTTGTGAAAAGTTTCAGATTTTTTTTTCAGACGTAGGAAAGTGTTTAGGTAAAAAAGACTGAGTGAAATCTTGGGGACACAACCTAAATGTTTATTTTAACCAAAAATAATGGAATTATTAAAGAACTATATTTAAACCAAAGATGGGATGTGGCAAAAACAAATTACTATATTTCATGATAAAATGTTGTTTTCGAAAGTTAGGGACAGGTTAGAAATGCTATCTATTGGCGTTCTAGGTAGTTTTTATTGATGCTTAAAATTGAATAGCTTAAATTTACAATTTGAAAGACACTTTGCTTAAAAATAAAATATATTTGATATTTAATTATCATGCATTTTTATATCTAAAAGGTCCTGGGGACTTAAAGGCACCAGTATGGTGGAATGGCCTGTGTATAGAAAATAAATACAGCAGTCTTACGTATCATCAACTCCCTTAAGGTGCTGAATCTTATCAGTAATTAGAAACAATCTACTTATCTGACCAGTGAGCAAAAAAACAAAACAAGAATAGTTAGTTCGTGTAAATCTGGTTAATACAACATACAATAAGGTTGGATTTTTATGAAAGCACAGGAATTACAAGCTGTCATAAACTAATAACCCACAGTGAGGCGCCAGAGTTCCACTAAAATTTCAGTACCACAGGAAGGTGTATCAATACAGTTCATATACACACCCTAACCAAGCGACAACCTCCGGTCTCAAACTATGAAGCCCATGCAGAAATGTTATAAACTGCAATTCATCAAGAATCCGCTTGAGGCTGGTTGCAGAAACACCGGAAACCACATACACATGAATGGGAAAAAAAACAATCTTTACTGCATCAATAAACATGTTTACAGCCTGGTTCAAAAAACGGCTTGGCCCTATGAAGCTAATCTTTCTATCGGCACTCACTGGGTCTCATTCATGAAACGTGAGTAAATCTGTGTGTAGATTTGCACATAAAAGCTCACTCGACTAAAACTCTACTCCGGATTCATGAACAGCGCAGGAAACTCAGATTTAAATGAAACACGTGTGTAAGATCATGAATGCCAACTCATCGTAAATTGACAGCACGCTCCCGGTGATCATCAATTAGCATAAATCCAGCCCATGAATGGCAAATAACCACAATATAAGGACACAGACCTGTGCATCTGGTCGGCCTGCCCTGCAGTCATGGCGCAAGGAAAGAAGGATAGAGAGCGAAAAAAGAACTTCTCCGTGGCGGAGATTGAAATTATTTGGGGCAAATTGGAATCTAGGAAGCACATTTTATTTTCTATGGATATAAAATGGTAAGTCTCTCCATATAAAACACATGCATTTGTATAGAAGACTACATTCTTACCCAAAAGCCAGCCGTCTCTCACAGCTCCATTCTCCAAACGGGTGCCAACACTATGAAGCTGTCATGCGTCCCAACGGGCCACCGAGCCACAACGCTGAGCAACACACAGTTTGCATCACATACCAGCTGCACACTCATGGAATTAAAGTTTTTCGGGTTTATGTATGCAAATGCATCATCAGATGGAGCCTTGATGCGTATGTGTGTGCAGTCTATGGCACCGATGACATTTGGCATGTTGGCCAGCGCGCTAAACCCCCGCTTTTACCTTGATTTGCCATTGTGCGCCATAGGGGAATTGAATGTACTCCAGCCTTAATTCATCAATACCAAATGAGGACGTTCAGGAACAGACGGGTGACGTCAAGGATACTACGTCCATATTTTATACAGTCTATGCCTTAAACACATGAAGTGACCTTTTCTTCTTTGCTTCAGTGTTCAGATAGTTTAGTTTACTTAATTATACTAAAAAAAAAAATAGTTAAAAAAAAAAAACACAATTACAATCTTCAAAAGTTATAAGACTCAATGGCCAGTTATTGGTTTTCATGACTGTCGGTCATAGGTCAAAACCCTCCACCCAGAAAAATATGTCATATGAACAGGGGATGCCTAAAATTGACTTATAATGTGGATAACTATTAGAGACATACCTGTAGATCATCTCCAACATGATTTGTGCTGCAGTAGAGGCCACATATTGTGGTAAAAGTTAGCTAACTGGTTATTTATCGAGTCTTCTTCTTCTGCTGCTGCTGCTCTGTCTTCCCTCCGTTTTATGGTAGTGGCAACTATTGTAACCACTACCATCTCCTACTTCTAACAAACAAGTTAAGAAATATATTTTTTTATTATCATCAATACTGGTAAATTGTAACAGCTTCAACCCAAACCAATTATCAAACAGTTATTTAGAATAAACTTGAAGGGGGTAAGCTTCTTTGAACCTCACATCAGATTCGCCTCCTGCTTTGAGAAGCATAAAGCTGTGTTACCAACCTGCTGTTGGTGCTACATGGAGACAAGCTTCTTTGATGTGTCCCGTTATTCAAAGCAGAGTTTCCAGAGCTGCTGGGCAGTGGTCTGTTTAGTGTTTCATGTTGCCCCTTCAAAGCCAAACATGTCATAACAGCAAGGTGGAACTGGAGTCAGCTGGTACTGCTGTGTCATTATCATCTCTCATGTTTAATTGGTACCTTTGAAATACGGTAGATGTGTGTTGAATCATTTATTATAAATAACTGATGTACTGTATATCTTCATATGTATTATAATTAACTGGAAAATCCGAGATTTTATAGTTATAGTCACCACCTTTTTTGCTAAGTGCTCCCAGACCAGGCAGAATCAGCTTAGTAGAGATAACTTAGAAAATTAGCGTATAGCAGCTCCATTTAGCAGAGGCCATTACTTAAGCAATTATAAACCATTATCAAATAAAAAAAATGAAAAAATTATGACAGATTTTCAATAAAATTAGAGAATGAGCTGAAAAATTTGTGTTAGTATATAACAATAATGTACAACATTCCCCCCTGGTGAAGTCAAAACCTTTAGAGCTCCCCCTGGTGACTGGCTGCAGTATAGACCATAAAGAAGACTTTACACGGTGTAACGGGTCAAACCAAAGGACATTTTTATACATGACTCATATACATCTTTGGTTTTGTTTTCCACAAATAAGCCAGTTCTGACAAACTGTTCCAGCACATAAATGTTTTAAAGGTCAGAGGGCCAAGTTCTGGACCTCCTCCAACCAAGGGCCCAGGATAACTGACCCAGCTGTCCACCCCGTTGGCGGGCCAGTGTGGTGGTACAGCTGAATTAAAGCTCAGGGATGCAGAGGCAATGGTGGAGAGCAATCAAAAGTCACTTTCCGCTCGTAGAAAGTGACCATGCCTACATTTGATTGACAGTAAGCACTGCAAAGGCATTGGCCCCAGATTAGAAAATATAAGAAGCACCATGACAAAGCGATGTTGCACAGCATTTTATACTTCAAACAATGAAAAAGAAAAGAATACACAACATTAAAGATGTTTATCATCCTGAGAGGATAAACTATGACCATCACTGGATTCACTTTAATGAATTTTAAAGGTCACATTGCTGATCGCAGAATATATCTGGGCGTTTTATAGCCATTAGTTAATAAAATCCATAAACCCTGGAATTTCCATTTACTGTCTGTCGTTTATTGACTGCCCACATCCAAAAGGGGGCGGGGCCACAACGTAAGAGCAAAGTACCTGTTATTGAAAAGGGACAATGTTAATGCTGCCGCCCTTTTGTGTTTCAGATCATTGAACAGCTGATACCTACTGAACAAAACTAGATGTTTTTGGGTGGTGCATTGAACATATGATGCGGTGCACATTCAAACACAGGATTTATTCACTCAATTTGTCTTCAGCCAATTCTTATAGTGCAAGTTCCAGTATCATTCGGATTAAATAATGAAAAGAAAACACATTTTTTGACATCTTTTAAATCTAAAGCAGTTGTCCGACAGGGTGTGGTGGAGCAGGACACATTGGTGGACTGGGAGGGGGTTCTGAAAGTTAGCCAAAAGGAAAAAACGCTGATATCACAAGCAATGCAAAGGCAGAGGGAAAAACTCCTTTAGGGAACACAGAGCTGGCCGAAGGGTCCGAAGGGAGAACAGAAGAGGCTTGGGTGAAAAGAGGCCTAGTGACAACCAGCTACCGTTTTTTCCAACTAGAAACTTTAATCAAACACGCTGACAAAGATATAATTTCAGTTTATACAGAGACACACTCTGATAGCACATACAGGGAACCTCTCACTCTCTGTGCAGGTGAGACAATGAGTCAGTGCTGAAACTCCAGGGTGTATATATAAACTACACCCACCTGATCTCAATCAGGGCCAATCAGCCACACACACACACACACACACACACACACACACACACACACACACACACACACACACACACACACACACACGCGCACACACACCTACACACACACACCTGACTCTACTCTGGTATGATTCCCCACCAACTCAATAAGTATCCAGAGTGAGTGCTTCTCCCAGTCTTTCAAATTAAAGCCCAAATTAAATCTCACAATCCTCCTCACACCTCTTCATAAACTGTGATGTAACAGAGTTAATTTCAGTGTTCACTGTTTGCTGTAGTTTGTTTGCTGGAGGTGATATATCTGTGTATCAGCTGTCGTCTGTGGCACATCCTGCCTTGCTCAGCCTCTCCAAAACCCCAAATTCAGTCATCAGTCAGTCAGACTGTATTAAGTTACACTGTTTTCCTCTGTGTTGACTGAATAACCCAAAGCCAGACATGATGTAGGTAAAACAGCCAATACTAATAAAACTGAAAGCTAATAACTGGTTATTTAATGATTGAGGAGAAAGAAGAAATCAGCTTGAGGTTTTTTTATTTGAGATTTGACAGTGTTCTGTCCGGTTTGTGTCTTATTCGTCAAAAATAGCCTAGGAGATCAAATCCCTTCAACATTTTTTGCCTGGTTGTGAGTTTGTTTTGTTGTGGGCACATTGTGATGACAACATTTGGTAAATTTTACGGATTAAAGTTCTGCAAAGACTGGAAATTTAATACAGCAGCAGCAGTGAAATCAGAATCGTTGATCTTCTATTGAGAAGTGTCTTTAATCCGCCATCTGTCATACCATTGTACAATAACCAAAGATAATACAATCCTTCAAACAGATCTGTCCGACAATTCAGACTAACAAAACAGACCTGCAGAGAGAAACTCAAATATGGAGCTGATGGGGATTTGATTCACTCAGCATAAACCTACAAGCAGGAGGAAGCGGCTTGATTTATTCCAGTACGGTGTTAAGTCAGGTTATCAAACACAAAATTAGATATCATTTAAGTTAGTCACAAAACATAGCTTCATAATACCATGTATTCTCTTCTCCAGTGGATTGTGGGATAAACTTAATCCTCTAAAGCCATGAGCAAGCCTGAGTACGCAGAAAAACCCATTTGAAACACAGGGCTGTGAGCGCTGTCGAACTGATCTCTGCAGATCGACAGTCATCAAACACGTTCACTGAGGGAGCTATTATGTCCTCAGTTTAGCATATGATGCTGAACAAACTGCGCTTTAGCCTGTCTTCACCTAGAAGCTGTGATCCGTGTGATGACTAAACCTGCAAGCATGTCGACACGTGAAATGTCATAGCAATGACCTGAAAGTGTCAGACAGAACAGCTGCCAAAACAAAGCAGATCCAGCGACCTTACCCTCGTTGGAGCAGGGATTTCTTTGCCACTGTTTCTATTTCACTCTTTTGTTTAAGCTCTTATTTAAAAATATGTTTCCCCAGCCTCTGGAGACAAAGATGATTCACCATATGGAATAAAGCTGCTTCTCTGACTCAGTCTGCAGCTACTGCAACAGCCTAGCTGCGAGTACAGGTACCACTCGAGGATACTTTTTTACCTGACCATACTTGATTCTGATTGGTCAAAACTCCATAACTGTGTTAATTTATGTCAGCAAAGTCTTAAACTGAATTATTCAAAGGAAAGGAGTCCAGCACATTTCACCCTTGCCTGTTGACACTGTGGCAAAAATGTTAGTTTCTGTTAGTGCTCAAAATCTGTAAGAAACATGAAGGATCATTTTTAAATAGCTTCTAATTTATTTTGAAAACACACGGCTTTAGATCCATGGTTGATGGCTGACCTAAGATGCAGAAACGATGCATCTTTAAAAACACATGCAAAATTCCAAAACAAACACGCTGCAAATGAGAAAAAGTACTGCAAAAAGCCAAAACAACTGCACTGATATCAAACAAGCTCCAAATACACGAATGGTGCAAAGTAAAAAACATGAAATCATAAAACATCTGCAAGAGAAAAAGCGGTTCAAATTGAGGCTTGAATATCGAAGTGCTCCAGGCCTCTAGGGGGTGCTAGTATATTGTATCAGGGTGTAAACATGTTTAATTCTGCTGTAAGAATCTAAACACAGGCATTCCTTGGCTTCTGAAGTCAGCCTCAAGTGGACACTCAAGGAACTGCAGATTTTTGCACAAACACATTGGCTTCAGTTTACAACATCAGATGTTGCAGCTTAGCTTGAATGTTGGTTTTTCTTTTTTGTTGATCGGAACCAGACACAACTCCCTCCCTGCTCCTCTTTGGACAAAAGGTGTAGCTTAAATTGCATCCATATTGTAGTGTATTTAGTTTCACAGTAGTTTAGTAAAACAGATTGAGCTGGGATGGTGTTTCTGCAGAACTACTAAGCCTGTTTAAGGATTTCTTTTATCCTCTCCCATTACTATAATTTTCTGTCCTTGGTAAGACTCAGTACAGTCCACTTTCTTCTGCCCCCGTTATTACACAATTTGCTGTTCAAGAAACTTTGATACAGATTTAGCCACCCCCTCTGGAGGACTCTGGTCTCCATACACATCAAACCAGCTACGTGAAGCCATGTGTTCACTCATCGCTCAAGCATTGACCTCTTTTCCCAACCCGCCTTCTCTTTCCTAATTAATGGGATCTTTGCCTAAAGTCGCTCTGTCAGCTCAGATCAGGACAGCTCGACTTCTCAGAGATGACTGAGCATCCAGCTCGCCACCTTCAGGCCGTGCAACTCGAAGATGGAGACAGTATGTTTAAAGGACACGAGCAAGAAGGAGAAAGAAAAATTAGGTAAATGAAAAAAAAAAATATTTTGGGGAGATCTCTTCCAATCTAATCTGACTCCAGCACCAACTACCCAACCTGATATTGGTCCTCTAAACTCAACTCAGTGGTAGGTAATGCTTCTTTGGATTAGCTCAAATAAGGAACATTTCTAAGGGGCCATTTGTTTCCCCAAATTTAAAAATTAATTTAGAGGCTCAATATTGTACAATGTTTAAATTTCATGATTATTCAAAACTTGCTGTAAGGTTTGGTCGATGCCTAGCAAGGGAATTTTTACTGAAGCCCAAAAAACAACAAATTTTGTACTAAGGAGCTTCAACTCCATGAGTCAGAGTAATCTAAAGAGATTATGTAGAACAAATTGTATTACCTGTAATGAAGGAAAGGTTAAATTAACAGCGACACAGTGGGATGCTTACAAAGACAGTCTTTATCAAACATCTTTTTCATGACATTCATGGTGTTTCTATTCAGATACACAGGTTGAATAAAGACCCGAAACCCAACATCATATCAGTCAACATTAAGTATGAAGTCACTCTACAAACCAGCACTATGGGGGCCTGATTCAAAATACGATTGTGCTTCTTTTTGCGTACGCTCAACCTGTGCAAATACACCAAAAAGGCCTCCTCTAATTCACAAAGCATGCACGAACAGCTAAATGCACTACAAACTTCACTGCAGAGCAATTAGTGTCTCTGCCCACCGGTGACTCTCTTGACCGTCTGATGAGGGTAAGTTTTTATACAGCTTATCTGAAAAGTGGTGTTCCACAAGGTTCAATACTTAAGCCTCTACAAGTCTCAGCTTAGAATCAACATTGCAACATCATCTGAGAGTAATTTAATAAAATCAACCTTTGTGCAGACAATGTTCATACTTAGCTCTCTAACAAGGGGACATGATGTTGCAGTATGCCAAACTTTGTAAAAATGAATATAGAATTATGATTTGACTTACAATGTATTCATGATATCCTACTTTTACAGATGTACAAAAATGTATGGAACTCTTTTTTACATCATCAAATATTAAAAAACATTACATCTGATATCTGATATCTCTAACAGGCCCATATTTGCAAACCATGACAGCCAACTGATGCGTCTGTTTGGCTCTGGTTGTTTGCTTTTACAGAAACTCATGTACAATGTTAATTTCAAATATTTAATGTGAACAACATCACACATCTTCCTTTCTTCTCCTAACTATTATTATAATTTCTATGTCCAGTAGAGGGCTCCGTCACTTGAATACAAACATACTCTGTTTTGGAGTGTTTGTTTAAGATACTGAAATCGCCATTGGGAGGACAGTCTCTTATGCTTAGTAGAAGTACATGGCTGATGCATTATATAAACAGCGTATATAAAAGTATAAATTTAGGTCAGTCAAACCAACTTACAAACACAAAAAGGTGCCAAGCTTAATTAATATAGTTTTCTCTTCAAGATTTTTCTCTTCCAGCACCGCACAGTCACAAAATACGACTTACATGGCAGCAACAGTAATGGTAACCATTAATAGAAAAAGTAGTTCTCATTCACACATATAAATACATACCATATATGCAAGGTTATGTACAGACATTTCTTTCCAATCTCATGAGAACATATCTAGGAAAAAGCTCACTAAGTGTACGGTTGTTGATGTTGCAATGATTGCCTACATGAACTGTCCTTTGTCAGTTCATGGCATAAAAAAAAATACAAATGGGTCCTTGTGTCCAGCAAACATATGAACACTTTCATGGATGGTCCAGACATGCTGAGAGTCCATTTAAGGTACATTGAAGGCTTGCAGATATGTAAAGCTAAAACCAAGATCTGAAAAGCTGCGCAGATCCAAACAACGTAGCACTTCACCTCAACTTTGTAAACTATGAACCCGGGTCACCTGGAGCTTGTGTTTATGTGTAGTCGTTTTGAAGATTCTTCAGGTCTTCACAGTACAGTGGTCTCTGACTGAAGGATGGACTGAGTTCTGGAGTTTCGGTGAAAGTGCACCATGTGCTCTGAACCGTTCCTGGAGGTGAAAGTGTTGTTAAGGTGTTGCGCTCTGCTCAGGCGGCAGTTCAAACAAATACTCCGCCACTTCCTCTTTAGCTCGCCTTGGACCTGTGCAAAGAGATCAGATCACAGTCATGAGGATATCTGAATTGCAGGTTTATATATTTCATATTTGTATTATATATTTTCCTTAAGTCCAAAGAGATGCTTGATGGGTTATCGGTTACTCTAAAATGTCTGTAGTTGTGAGCATGTGCATGAGTGGTTGTTTGTCTCTATATGTTAGCCCTGTGATTTACTTTCAACCTGTCTATTGTGCAGCCCGCCTTTTGCTCAATGACAGCTGTGATAGGCTCTAAACCCTGTGACCCCCAGGAAGGATAAGCAGAACGGATAATAGATGGATGGATTTTTATTGTATTTTTCATCCAAAAGTCAAAAACTAAAACTAAACGGTTGTTGATTAAAGCTAGGGTTGGTAGTCTCGGAAAACTATCATGAATTTGAATGTAGCATGTCCTCAGGACTCCGTCTAACCACTACCCCCCTTCCCCTCGGAGCTCCTCCAAAACAGCCCTACAGCGTCCGGACGAACGCTACAACACATATACATTTTCTGTAGGACTTACTAGATGTAATTCATTCTTCTGCTTGTCAGAGCCCCCGTGGTGAGAGCTTTTTAGACTCTGATCCAGACTACAGTCCTGAGCATAGCACCTCATCAGGTCAGAGGGGACAGGCCCGAGGACGAGCGAGAGGGGCAGTCAGTAGAGTCAGGGGAAGTAGAGGCAGGAGACGGGGAGTACACGCCAGGGAAATGTACGCACAGGAGGCGGGCAGAACGGCAGGACAGGATTTGATTGTTTTAAAATTTTGGCACCCAAAAAACAGTGATTGGTTGGTGTTTTCTCAGGTTTACTCCGGCTGTAGATAGCAGCTTTTCTTCGCTCTTTTTTAAGAACACATTATGTATTGATTGCCATCAGGACATGAAGATCATTTTAACCAGTATAACAAAAAGTGTATCTAAATCTGATTACCAACCCCAGCTTTAAGTAGCAAACTCAAGCTTGAATGTTTCCTCAGATTTACCTCTTGTTATACTCCTAAATACTTTATGCTGCACTCAGTCATCGTAAAACTGTATATCTTACCTCACTGTTTAGGAAACAATACAGAATGGCGACCACCAGGCCCTAAAATAACAGCACAGAAATATTCAAATGTAAATATTAAACTTACAGCATGAAAATGGACTTTAGCACAACCTAAATTCCCAAAAAGTTGTGACGCTGTGTAATTTGTTGATAATGAACGGAATTTGATTGTTTGTGAATTATTTAAACCCTACATTCAGTTGAAATAGTGCAAAGACAACACATGAAATGTTGAAAGTGAAATTTGTATTGCTCTATGAAAAATATATGCTCTTTTGAAATTTGATGCCAGCAACACATTTTAAAAAGTGTGAAGGGGACAACAAAACACTATAAAGACATCTACATCTACCCAGTAGTTAGCCTAATTCTCAACAGGTTGGGTATTAAAAGGGCATTCAAAGAGGCTGAGTCTTTCAAAAGTAAAGATAGGCACAGGTTCACCCCCCTGTGAGAGTCCCTTGGGCCAAATAGTTACACATGCTCAGAATAATGATGGTCAGTGTAGAATTTTAAATAATTAGTGGATTTCATAATCTACAGTACATAATATCATCAAAAGATTCAGAGAATCTGGAAAAACCTCTGCCCAAAGGGACAGGGCCAAGAGCATTGCGGCACTGCATTAAAACATGAGTCTGCAGTGGAAGTCACTGCAATAATTATCTGTAAGCACAGTTTGTCACTGAATCCACAAATACAGGTTAAAACTGGACCATGCATAAAAATGATTCAGAAACACCAGAGACTTCTCTGGTCGAAAGCCTACAATTTTTTTGTCAGGAAAGACATTTACACAATATCCCAACTATTGGGGAATTTGGATTGTACCTCTAAAACTGCAATAGTAAGTAACAGTAACATGTATTACTAAATGTCTGGGCAGAGGAACTTATAAAACACCACCTGAAAGGATCCGAGGGCCAGGTCAAAGAATATTTTGTAATCTTCAGCGATGGATTCACTGGGAGAAACGAAGACCACATAGTGGATCCCAAACAGAGGGATCAGGAGTAGAGTGGATTTGGCCAACCTCCTGAGAAAAAAGCAAAAATAAACTTCAAAGCTGGCACCACTAAAATAAAACAGATGCACAGCTGGATTGTTTGCACTTTTAATAAGAGTTTGCAGAAAGTAAAGGGGTCATTTGTGCAAAGTAGATATCATACGTTTAAAATTTGTACCTCTCAGACATTAAGAGGATATGACAAACAGGCTTTACCTGCTTTATTTGGATGTCAGAGTGCAGACTGGTGATGTTCAGCATTTGTTGCTTAAATTTACATTAATCTGCTACACAAAAATATCAAAACTTACAATATATCTGTGACTTGCACATCATATACCGACTGACTGATTAGTGTGCTTCAAGAAGAGGACCTTCCAAGAAAAGTGCAAAAACAAATGGGCTTTCTTACAGCAAAGTAAAGCACTGGAACATTTCCAAATACAGCTAAGACTTGGAAGGAGAGTAGTGCTGTGGTTGGAGTTCAATGAAATTAGCTAGTTGACCCTGTCTGTTGTGGTTGATAGCCTAGCTTCCTTGCTTGTTTCTCAAAAAAGAAGCCAAAATGATCAGCATCCTCTGTGGCTAATCCACACTTACTATTGTCAAGTACCTTATACAACCCCACTTAAAAAAATCTGAACTATCCCTTTATTTCAACTGGGGAATGGAACCCCATCTTGGTTACTGGAATCCAAGTGGATATTTTAAAATTGGGGAGAAAATAAGCAGAACTTTCACCGTGGCTGCTGGAGAACTACTCATGTAGCACTGTGATACACTTACAACTCTCATCTAAGACTCTAAAATCCTCCCCTCCAGTTCCGCTCTCCAGCTGTCGACTTAGCTCAGCTCTACACTGAAATGCTCTGCACTGACTCTGAATCTTCACTTTCACCAACAGGAGAGTCTGTGGTGGAACAAATTAAGATTTATCCAGGCTTTTCATCACCTCCTGACACTAAATCTCAGATCCCTGCAGCTACAGGAATACCTGACGACTCAGCACACCTGAGATTTCCCGGGAGGTGGTAAAACTTCCAGAAGATCAACGCACTGTCCATGACCGGGAAAGACTCGGACAGACACTGAATCATGCAAGAATGTATGCCACAGAGGTTTCACCCCCGCACTCTACATTTCACAGATTGCTGCATGAAACGCTGTTGTGTTCACTCAAAGTTAGCATCACTCTTATCTCTCCAGACAGCAGACACTGAGGGGATAAAACACCATCTATTTTATATAGTTTGGGACATTGAGCTGACTCTTTTCTAGACAGATCCAGCTTATGTGACGTCTGCCTGTTGACACATAAATGTTAACATAATCTGTCAACTCATATTAAAGCTGAAGCTCAGAAACAGGTCTGCAGCACATATCCAAGCAGGCTGAGATGAGGTGTAAACCACTGTGTAGGTTTTTTGCTGTGCTTGCCTGGTGTGAGATACCTGTATTGTGATTGGTCGTTGCCACCCACGTCAGGACACCTCAGCTTCTGGACCAAGATCCGAAAGATGCTGATGAACAGGATGAAGTTCACCTATGGGACAGGGGGGAAATAAAAACTGAGGAACTCATTAGGGAGGATAACTTTGCTGTGTTGGACATTTTTTCCACCCACAGAAAGCAATAAAGGGAAAGCTAAGATGGAAAACAGCAAGTGTATAAGTGTGAAATATAAAGTCAGTAAATAGAACAGTAAAACGTAAGTGTTGAGCTTTTTTAATTTGAGTTTAATGTCAAGTGAAATTACATAAATACGTTATAGGGGAATTCAATTATTTTAAATTCCAAATACAGCTGTCAGCATACTTAGCTCTTCTTACTGGGGATGTTTCGAGGCCACTCATTTTATGAATGTGTAATTGGAAATGTAAACTCTGAGTAGCCAACTAATCCAAAGGCAAGAAAAACCCTCAGATAACAGTCCAAATGGAACAGCTAATTTAACACGGCTGAACATGAGTTCAGAGTCTACAGGTGACCAATGTGAAAGTGATTTGCTGAGTATGGCTAACGTTAGCATGGCTTTACCTCTCCTTGCAAGTTTAAGTCCACATGTCTGTGCTGGTTACGCATTGCTCCGGTCGAGTAGAGTAGGGTAGAGTAGAAGATTTAGAGTCCCCCCCATGCTGAGCAAACTTCAATCTGCATATCTTTACAAATAGCAGTCAAATGCAAATTTATAGATTCCTCATTTTCCTATGATTCTGGGACGCCAGAGCTAACTGTTAACCTCTCCGAAGTGTCATGAGCCTAACTAAAGGAAACATCACTGAAGGGAGGTCCCCACCTGATAACCCCAGTGATATGCTTGCTCTCTCTGCCCATCTGTCCTTTCTATTTCAGGCTTTTGAGGACACAAGGAGCAATATGGTAGGCTACTAAATGTATCATTAAAGGGCATAGTGGGTTGGGTTTCTTTACTGAGCGCTCATCCTTTCTTTCAGCACAAGTTCATTGTGTTAAACACAAAGTCAAATGGTGAAACATAGGTAGATCAAGTTTAGACATTAACAGGCTACAGCTGTCAAATCAGAGAGTGACGCCTTATGAATCAAGATGAGTCGCTTAATATGATCTTTCTAAAGTCATGTATTCTTTCAAAAAATGTGCACAAATTTAGAGTGGTGAACCTGCCATAGATATAACTAACAGCCCATGTCAAGTGTTGGAATTAAAAAGTACCAATAGTAAATGAAGATAGAGGGGTTAACACCTGTAAGTTTATATTGTCCTTTAGTTTTACCATTATAAACACCTCAAAACCTCAAAACATAAAACCACCTGCAGACAAAAGGAGGTAATAAACCCAACCTACCATTATGGAGAATCCAATTGGTCCATTAATCACCCAGTTGGGTATGGGGTTGTCGTTTCTTTCCCAGCATCTGAGGGCACAACACATTGATGTAATGAAAAAAAAGGACTTAAAATATTTGCAAACAAGAAAGTTTGGATGGTCACAAGCAGAAGACAAAACCAGCTGCTAATACTTTTTCCAACAGATTTTTTTCTTGACCTCAAAGCTTGATGATAAGAAGAAGTCTGTATTTTGCCTAAGCTATCACAGTCTCAAGCTAAGTCTAGTGTGCTTCAAGGCAAGTGAGGATTTTAGTCACAAATCCAACCATCGATTTTCAAACACTTATCCTCGCTCGGCTGCATTAGTCGAAATCTACCTTCATTTAAGCCATGGCCTCCAGCAGTTTCTTTAAAATCCCAAAATATGAACACACACATATCAGGTGGTGAATATAATCCCTATTAAATGTTCTGCGTCTGCCAATTGGGTCTTCTTCCAGTTGAATATGCTATATATACTGGAAGAGTCTTTACCAGTGGGCCAAGCCATTTTAATTGGCTTCTTTTGATATCAATGAGCAGGGTTTCTGCTTTGAGGATTCCTTCAAACGCCTAAGCTCTACATCTCTCTGAGCTCTGACACCCAGCATAGAATACTAATTTAAGACACTTCATTGAATATCTCTTTCTTACTCTAATTAACCAAAGACTATGACCGTACACCTGAGGGTTGGAGAGTAGAGGAACTGGTAACCCGAGAGCAAAATCTTTGGACACTGCTTCCTTTTTTATGATGATCCATTAGAGATAACAGCATCGTGATGATGAGGACAAGACCAGAGAATACTTGGATATTTCACTTGCAGAAAGTTTATAGAAATACATACTATTTTATCCTTTCAGAAATATGGAAGGTTGTAAGGAAATTACATGTCAAGATGATGATTTTTTTTAAGGTTACTATCAAACTGGTGCATTTGAACAAGATATATGGGCTCAATAAATAAGTATAAGTATTTCATGTATCCGGCCACACAAGGCCTGACTAATTTTCTTTTGAAACACTAAGTGGTCAGAAGAGACTTGCATTCTTCAAAGTGTCTGCCGCCTTGATGATTCTTCCAGTAGTACATGCCTGGAGGACTGGAAGCATCTTAATCATTGGGAAAAACCCTAATCATTATATTCTTTTGATAAAAGGGAGCAGGCTCTCTGCTTGAGGATCTCTTCAACGCCTTAGCTCCTCATTTCTCTGGGCTCTGACGCCCTTCAAAGAATACTAATTTTAGCTGCTTTGTTAGGGACCTCTTAATTACTTTAATTTACCACAGCACATGACAAGCCAGCTGAGGGTTGGAGAGTAGAACAACTGGTGGTTCAAGAGTTCAACCTTCAGACATTGCTCCGTCTTTGTGCTTGTCGATCAGGCCATCCAGATTGTAACTGATGCAGCAATGTGCCAGTGAGTCTCATATTCATGGGCAAGACCAAAGAGAACTTTTGATCTTTTACGTATTTCAAAAGTGAAGGAAAGGCTTCGCACATCTACTTCATGGTGCATAGGAGAGAAGTTAGGAGGATCATTGGCGCCCCCCTACCCTCCCTCTAGGACCTGCACTCCTCCAGGATGAGGGAAAGGGCAGGGAAAATCCTCACAGACCGCTCTCACCCGGGTCACCACCTCTTTGACCTGCTGCCCTCCGGCCAGCGCTTCAGAACTCTGAGCACAGAACATCCAAGCAGCGGAGCAGCTTCTTCCCTCAGGCTGTATCTCTCATGAACAATCACACTGTAAACCACTAAAGACTCCCGTGATATATCACATACATGTGCAACACTTTGATTTCCGGTGCAATACCTCAATTTCCATGTGCAATATTGTAAATTATTCCATAACATATTTTATTATCATATTAATTTACTACATGTGCACTCTGGCTTAGGCTGAGTTAACTTATTTCATGTCTTTAAAAGTACTTCTATACCTTTCTTTGTACAGATAGTATTTTTATTTTTATTTAGAATTTTTGGATTTGTGTTTGAGTTTATATATTTATTGCCCTTACTGTCTTATTGTGAAGTACCAGTGTTCCATTCACCACGTCAAATTCTTTGTGTGTGCCAGCTCACTTGGCAGTAAAGCTTTCTTGAATCTCATGAATCTTGAAAGTTAGAAGAAGCTCACAAAATGCAAGTTGCAAGATCTTTTACTTACTGACCTTTTTTTAAAAAGTATATACACTTCTTTGATCCTTGCAGAAATATGTAAATTGCAAGTCAAGATAGAAATAACAGAATATCTGGGCTCAGTGATCCAGCATTAGGGGTTTTCTGCTATAAGAGGCCTATTTGATGCTCTTTTTGATCACTACATGTCCAGAACTTGGAATTCAATTCTTCAAATTTGCTTCCAAGCTTTGAAAAATTAATTTATGTAAGCAGTAAAGTCTAAAGATCTAGGTTTTGGGATGAAGACCAACTCTGGTCTCCAGCTGAAGACTCCAAGTTTTGTTAATTGACTCTGTAATTACAACATTGGATAGCAAAATGATCCTAATTTACTGTCTAGCTTTTCTTCATGACTTTAACGTTACACTGCGTCCATTTGTTCAGTGGTGAAAAAAAGCCTAAAACACAATTGAGATATTGTGATACACATTATAGAAATCAGGATGGAGACATCCGCCAAATTTTGGATTGGGGCGGATTTCTTCTTTCTTTCTTTCTTTCTTTCTTTCTTTTGTTTTTTTGGAACCAGACCAGGATGGAGCTGGAGAGCAGCAACAGTTCAGTAAATTAGCCATTGCTAGCACTATCTAGCTTGGTCTGCAAGCTGTTTCCAAATTGAACCAGTTAGTATTTGTGATGCTAATCAATGTTAGTACAACGCTCTAGGCAACAAACAAATGCTCTTGCAGAAATATTAAACAGCTGACTCCTTAAGAGTGTCTTTTAGTGCGAAGGAAAGCAGACAAAAATAATGAACAACAATTTAATTTACCGTCCAACTTTTTCATACCACACCCATTTGTACATTGGCAAAACAGTAAAGACAAGCTACTGTGATAGGATGGCAAACATGCTGTTAAATAATAATTGAAAATGCTTATATAGTTGCAAGGTCAAGAAGGAACCTTGTAGCTAAAGCTTCATTTACAACCTCAATGCAGTCTGCGTACACTGTGGAGCTGTATCCTAGCTGTTTTTACTTCTTGGACTGCTGCTGTAGAGTCATTTTACAAGAATACTCTGCTGCAATATGAGCAAAGAAGCCAATTAGAATCATAGCACTAGGTTCATTATGATGACTACTCAATGCAGATCCCCGGCTGAATGAACCAATACAGTGCCCTTTGACCTCAGAGATATTAGTTTTATCATCTAAGAAAGTTAGCCACTCACACATTCACCCTCCAGCAGAATCTAATCTGAATGTAATATGTGGGCTTAATGTGATTAGTGATGCAGTCTTGGTTGAATATCAATGATGTGTAATCTATTCTCTGATATGACTGAAAATCCCCATCATCCTTCATTTAATTAAAGAGAAAATAATAAACAATTCAAAAGAGTCCACAGGGTATGTTTGACACAAAGCAAATTACAGATGATGACACATGTATCAGACAAAACATGGCATGCAGATTCTTGATATTCAGTAGAAGCTTTTTGATTGTAATGATATATATACCAAAGCTTGTCCATGTTTTCATGCCGATAAGTGATGTGTTGTGATTGGTTGTTGGTACTCACCCTGTGTCCTCCAGATAAACCCTCGTCATCACCCACACAAAGACGAACACGGTGGGGATTCCTGCAAAGCAGCAGGAAGAAACGATCACCACATATTTTATAAACAAGATCCAGAACGCTGGCGACTTCTCTGTGCTCGAGCCTATTTAAGATGGACAGAGGTGAAGTGAAAAACTGTCCTGTGGTCTTACGAATCAAAACATTCTTTTTAGAAATCCTGGACATGTCCTCGGCTCCGACCACCCAGCTTGTTATCAGAGAAAAGTTGAAAAGCCAACACCCTTGATGGTATGGGTATGCATTAGTGGCCATGGCATGGGTAGCTTGAACATCCGGGAAGGCACCATTAATTCTGAACAACATATACAGGCAAAAGGCGAGCGTACCCCAGCCGATGAACATGTAGATGACAAAGTGTCTGTTCTCAGAGAAGATGACGACGAGCAGAGTGTGGAGGTACAGACCCTCCACCAGCAGCCAGAAGAAGTTAGCCATGATGAAGTACTGGAAAAACACCAGGCTGGCTCTACATCCCACCTTAACAAAGAGAAAGGGGAAAAATAAAAATAAGGACTTTGCATCAAAACATTGAAACATTTTAAGTCACAAAACTATCTGCAAGCATAACCATTGACTCAAGATCAGCCTTTAATTAATTTCCATGTATGTCTGCAGGGCTGCTTCATTCTGCAGGGTTGTATGGACTCCAAAATCCAGAGACAATCTGGGTTAATCAGGCTTTTATTCCCAGTATTGTATATGGGGTTACACATTCAGCTGTTCCATTGGGACAATTATTGAGTCCGTATGAAGTGGAAGCTTAAATTGAAGATCATAATGTTCCAACAAGGGAGTGTAAGGTCAGAAGGTCACTACAATTATTACAGAAACGGTACCCCTTAAATATTAAAGCCAATGAAGGCTTTGAAACTGAATCAAGAAAGGGTCAGCTAATGAGGAAGAACAAATATAAATGTGTTGCAGCATTAATCATTTGAATGAAAAGCTCTTAAGGTACTTAAAGCTGAAAGTAAGTTCTTCACGTCTTCATTCATGTTATTTTTGTTGCTTTTTTAATGACGGTATAGATATGGTAACAAGACAGGAAAGTTTACCAGCTGGATTGAGCCCAAATGAATAAATTTAGGAATGGACTTAGCCAACATGATGTCCAGTTTCGGTTTGTGAAAGTTTTAGTAGTAACCATCTTTTGTTTTTTGGAGCCAGAATTTGGATGAAATTGTGGAGCTGGAGAGTGTGAGTGAGACTGTGTAAAACATGGTCGTAGTCTCAATTTTTTTGTTCTGGAGAGGCATTATGAAGCCTGACTATGACGATCACCATGTTGGAAATGCTCAAACAAACTTTCAATCAAGCTAGATACTCTTGTTGATGCAAGTGTCCTGGCAAACAGATACAATGCGCCCACCTGTCAACACCCCCATGCTCCTTATCGTTCAAATTTATACATAACTCTTAGCCTTAATCAGAATCAGAAATACTTTATTTATCCCGGTTGGAAATTCAGTCATTACAGTTGCTCCTATACACAATAAGTAAGAATATCAAATAATATTAAATAGAAGAAAGTAATTAATAATATATCAATATAATCAGAACAAATATATATTTTAAAATATGAACAAAGTGTGTATGAATTGAGAAACTGTCTTCTGAACCAGGTTGTACACATCTCTATTTCTGCTTTAAAATGGGAATTTTAAAATGTGTGTTGATGGGACCTCCTGGGCTTTTGGAGCCAGCCTCAAGTGGACACTTGAGGAACTGCAGTTTTTTGCACTCCTGCATTGGTTTAATTTTCTAACACTGGAGGTTTCTGCTTATTTGTAATGCTTATTTTGGCTGGTGAAGTAGTCTTAATATAAAATAATAAACAGCTAACTGTTTAGAGTATCTTCGAGCACAAAGTAAAACTAGAGACTCTTCCTTGGTAGCAACAAGTCGATCACAAAAGGCCACACCACATCGTATTTCCAATCTTTATCCTCTTGTAAATGATAGTCACATTTAATGCTAAATAAACAAACAAACAAATAATGCTGACTATAATGAGACCTGAAAGTGGAAATTCTGACCATGAAGCCATGTGGTAATATCTCAAATTAGTAATGGGGTCACGTGCTCAAAGACTTCCATATAATTGGCGTCTTATTGAAACTTGTGACCTGCCTGCCATAACAAAGAAAGCTGTTTTAAGGGTCTTCCACACTGGCTTCACTTTCTAGTCTTGGAGGCTTTGTCCTCTTCTTGTGTTCAGACAATGAGTTTAACTCTGGAACTCATGTCTCATGTAAACCCCAAAACCACATGGTCACTCCAATTTTTGCATTTCCCTGACTTTGATATAAACTTGGTAAGTTTTGTATTTGTTTAATTTGTATAAAGTTATTTTCAGCTGTGACAATTAAATAATCTTTCCACATTAAAGCCCTTCAGTACACAGCTGCCCTTTCTCTAAAACTGAAGCAGTATGGTTTCACACTCTTATAGTATAATCCTCCCGTCATACAGATTATTATTTTCAGGTTTTCAGGACATCTTTGCAAACATTTCAACCAAGTAGAAAAATGTGAAGTCCTAAGACATTACATTCTACAGGGTCTCAGTTTCCCTCTGTGACAGCTGCCCCCGTTCACACATAAGCGTATATCCCCCTGCTCCCTGTGCTCCTTCACTTTTCTTCCCTCAGGATTAGACCCGGCTCTGTGAGGACAGCGGGGTGATGACCTCACCAGAGACGGTTGGTTTGAGCACAGTGATGACCGGTTAAAGAGGATGACGTCTTTCACCAACACCGCCACGGCTCTCAGGATGAAGGAGAAGAAGAGGTTGAGGTGGATGTAGTTCCTGGTGCAGTGGAGCTTCCTGAGAACAGGTTACACAGAATACAGTATATGACTACTGAGCTTGGTCATGAGATTTGCTATATGAGTACACTCACTATCAATCCTGGATACTGGTAGAAAGACAAGACGACTGAGGGCTTCACATCTCACAATGGGCTGATCATGGAGTGGAGATGTACTTACTATACAGTCAATGTTTGATGCAGTGTTGGCTGACATGGCTGATGTGCTCGGCCATCACTGTTATGTTCCCCCCAAAATTTATCTTGCACCAAACTTCAGAAGACACTCAACCAAGACCTAAAAACTGAGCTTCAATCCACACTAACTACTCTTTTGTAAGCAGGATTTATTGTGTATGTTTTCACTGTTTTGTATGTTACAGAACCAGCTCCTCCACAGGAACTTTGGATTTTATACCATGACAAATTCTAGTTATTTTTCTCCCACCTGAACAGACAGAGGATGGCGCTTCCTGTGGTCAAAGCGATCAGCGACAGACTGTGACCCAAAGTGTACAGCGTCTTCACAACCACGTAGAAGACCAGCTGCCCAGACAGAGACACAGAAGCAGGATTATTGTGTTGTTGTGTTATTATTACAGACACAAAAATCTCAATGATTACCAAGTGACAACCTCTGGTGTTAAAAATGACAATATTGACGATCAATAAACTGCAGTTCCCAGAATGACCACAAGAGGCTGGTCCCAAAAGTGAGTTATTCTCCATTAGAGCCCATGTTAAGATGCTCTCACTCCGAGCCCACTGTAAACTGAATGTCTGTCCAGCACGCCTGTCACCACAGGTACAGTTAGGGACCATAGTAAAAGTCCGATACAGTCCCTCTCTTTATGAGCACGTGTGTTCATTGCTCTTTTATTCAAAGTCCAAGAAAATAAATATAGCCATAGTGGCCAAAGAGGAGTGCACTGGAGTAAGAAACTTTCCTTGTCTGAAGACCTAGACCAGGACTAAAGCTAAAGGAGCAAGAAATAACTCTGGGTGTTGGCTATAAAAACAATGCATAAAATATTTTACAAACTAACTTCAGATCATTTGTTAAAGGCACAGAGGATACACGGGAAAACAGCTTCACTTAATGAAACAGCCATGAGACATGAAAGCTGATTTGATGTGATTATTCTCACACACAATACATGTTTGTCTTCTCCAAGTGTTTTGCACCACAGTACATCTGGCCTGCACTCTCTGTGACCCTGCGTCGTGCTCTCGGTGTGTATTGTGAAATATCTTG
Source organism: Notolabrus celidotus (assembly GCF_009762535.1). Taxonomy (NCBI): domain Eukaryota; kingdom Metazoa; phylum Chordata; class Actinopteri; order Labriformes; family Labridae; genus Notolabrus; species Notolabrus celidotus. The sequence goes on along the minus strand of NC_048286.1, from coordinate 7,201,940 downwards.
TAACATGTCAGCAGCAATTAACCAGGTCACCCCTTTCACTCAGGACATAAAAGCTGATTCAAAAACTAAAACACAGAGAGGGATAGAATTCGTTTTACTGTAGCAAGGGAGGTGGCAGGGTGCAGTGTGATTGTTTTTGTGATACAGTGGTTAAAAAAAGCAAAGTTTAACTCCCAATTAAAAGTAGGTTTCACATGATTTTTATGAGGGAAAAACAAAATTATTATCAGAACACAACACAAACAATTAGATAATTCTAAATTGGGGACATTTCTAAAATGCAACCAAGTATTTGACCAAAGTGCAAATATCTGAGAAAATGTATTAGACATATATTGAATTACAATGCAATATGTTGGGTTTTCCCAACAAAACATCTGAATGCAATTACTGCCCAGTCTGCCCACTGCAAATGATGTGACATTGAAAGCAATAAATCACATTACCATCCTTATTTGTGAGCATACTTGATTACTGTTCATGAGAAAACAAACAAAAAACATTCACTTTTATTGACTGTGCTCAGGTTTACAAGATCTAAAAGATTGTTTTTAAAAATATATATTTTCACAATTAAACTACATTCCTTGAATAAAGAAATACAAACTGTTTTACACTTCTTAATAGGTCTGAAATGGCATCTGTAAATACAGGAAAGGGTAAGGGCCACTGATTTATTTTGTATTGTTTAGGGTCTGACATTTTTAAGTAATTCTGGCACCTTTTGACAATCAAATTCTGAGTTTACAGTATGAATTGAAACTTTTTTCTGAGTTTGATCTCAGAATTTGGAGGCAAAATTCATAAGTCTGAAAAAAGGTCAGATTCCATGTTCAAATGGTCAAAAAATGCCTTTCCTTTGGGCGGTGGTGGCCTAGCGGTCTAAGTGCCCCACATACAGAGGCTATAGTCCTCGTCGCAGAGGTCGCCGCTTCGACTCCCTGCCTGGAACATTTCCTGCACGTCTTCCCCCACTCTCTATTCCCTCGTTTTCTGTCCCCCTTCAGCCCTTCAAAAAAAATTGCTTTACTCCTTCAAGAAAAGTTGGTAGTGTGCTTCTTTCCACATCCACGGAAGCGTGAATAGCAAAAGTTGAATACCTTTCTTTGAATTCGTCCATTTTAATTTCAGGTACACTCATTTACTTTTCAAAGGACCAGGCATGGGAGACGTTACGCTTCTGACTCCTGCTGTCTTTTGTGCAGAGAAAATGAGCTGTGAATTTTCCCCGGTTTCTCTCTTCTTCCTTGTCCAGCCTGTAATAGCAATGGTTACGTTTTAAATTAGTTTATGATTTTCCCTTTCACACAGCTGATGAAGTCATCCATAAGAAGCCAACAAGAAATAAATGCTATCTTTTTTTCCAGCAGAATACATCAGCTGGAGGTGGACTGCTTTGGTTCAACAGACATGGAGTGCTGTTTGTGGTGTTCTGAGTGAAATGTTTCGAATGACACATGTTCAGAAGAGTCAGGGACGAGGACTGAGGAGGACTGAAAAGAAGAGGAGTTAAAGAGGCAGAAATTGAAGGACAGGAGAGAGAGAGAGAGAGAGAGAGAGAGAGAGAGAGAGAGAGAGCAACAGAATCAGGGAGGAGAGAGAAGGGAGAGATAATTGAACAAGCACAATGGGTGATTCAGAGTTAGAGCGGTCGTGACCCGAACTCAACCAAGATGGGAGCAGCAATTATCACAGTCAAGGTCAGACGAGGCCAAACATTTCCTCAGCAGAAGTTTCCTTTTCTTCTTCTCTCCCAACACGACAGAGTAAACCAGGAATCATAGCACATCAGGAAACACAAAACACTAATACTCAGAGTTAGTAGCCTCAGGTATCATGTTTTTGATTATTATCGATACACTAGCATTTCAGAAATCTGTCAGCTAACTGCTGCATGATTTTGGCCTTTGGCTTGTGGTTTGATCAATGCTAAAATGATTTTAAATTAAAACAATGTGGCAGCACTCCTTCTTTTAGACCTTAGTGCAGCATGTGATACCATCGACCATGACATTTTAATCGACAGACTTGAGAAATGGGCTGGTCTCTCTGATCGTGTTTTAGCCTTGTTCAATTCTTATCTTTGTAACAGACAGTTTTTTTATCAGCCTTGGTGCTTGTGCGTCTCAGACACATGATTTGAACTACGGAATTCTTCAAGGAAGCATTCTTGGGCCTATTTTAATTTCATTGTACATGCTTCCACTTGGCCATATAATCACTCACCACCATGTCCACTACCATTTTTAAACAGATGACACGCAACCTTATAACCCAAATGCACTTCAGTCCCTCATCCCCTGCCTCTCTGACATTAATGTATGGATGAGCAATAACTTTTTTAAATTAAAAGAAGATAAAAACAGAAAATATTTTAATAGGAACCAAAGCAGCCAGAGACAAAGTACAAATCAAGCTAAGAAGTTTCAAGAATAAAGTCAAAGCAAACGTCACAAACCTTGGAGTGGTGTTAGATCCAGAGTTTCATTTTAAAGCTCATTTTAACAAGGTCTTAAGCACTTCATTTTATCACCTTAGAAACATATCGAAAATCAGACCTTTTGTATCTCAAAAAGACGCCAACATTTTAATTCTTCTTTTATCACCACTCGTACTGATTATTGCAACTCCATTTTTACCGGTCTGCCAAACAAGTCTCTTGAAAAACTGCAACTCATTCAGAACACTGCTGCCGAGTCAGCCAATCAGAAGCTTCGAAAACGTTTCATCATGGATGTTTGTTGCCTGCTTATGTGGTTGATAATACAGCCTTTCTGGAAAGCACATCATTACCGCACATTGTAACAACAAATATCTTCAACAAAAGTGATAGTTGATGGCACGAACAAAATCTTTTATGTAGACTGTATTAGGGGTGACCCCAAATAGTCGAATATTCGATGATTCGTTCTAACGAGCCTTAGTCGACTGCCAATCTCATAGTCGAATATTTGCATATGAAACGTGGATCATTCCATTCAAACCATGGGGGTGCTCAATGTCTAATTTTACATTATTTTCCTGTTTCCCGTATAAATAGTGTCTCATTTAGCCTATTTTGATATAAATATAAACTTATTTAATGTAATTCTGAGAACAGATCTTGAAGTGTTAAATCTAGTGGTAATTAAATCTCCCCTGGTAATTAAAGGTGGATCATTTAGTGGGGACCTGTGGAGCAGACGTACCTCAGCTGGCCTTTAAATCTTTCTACGTTCATAGCAGCTCAAAATGTCAGGAAATAAAACTTCACTTGATCCTAAAAAATAGTGATGAATATGAGGAGCAGCTTCATGAAGAGGGCTGTAAGATCAAGGATTATTGTAAAGGGTTATGCGCAATATTGTCATGCGGTCACCATCATACAGACTTTGGGTCAATAAGGAAAAACAACAAACATTCGACTATTCGTCGACTATGGGCAAAATCTGATGAATCAGATTCGACTAAGCAAATCCTTAGTCGGGCTCACCCCTAGACTGTAAAAATAATGGACGTAGTATCCGTGACGTCAGCCATCTGTTCCTGAGCGCTGTTTTGAAGCCAATCGTCGACAGGAGCCATACTGGAAATGCTGAACTCAACCTAACTTGGTGTGAGGTAAAGAGGCGGGGTTTGAGCCTCCTAGCCAACAGCTATGTGTTCCCGCCTGTCAGTCAAGTCAGTCATGTCCTTATTTGGGCAAAAACTGAGTACAGTGTGTGCCAATAGAGAAATTCGCTACATAGACCCAAGCCATTTTTTGAACCAGGCTATAAACATGTTTATTTCTGTTGTAAAGATTGTCTTTTTTGAATTTGTGTGTATGTGGTTTCCGGTGCTTCTGCAGCAAGCCTCAAGCGGATGCTCGATGAACTGCAGTTTATAACTTCTCTGCATGGGCTTCATATTTTTAGACCGGAGGTTGCCGCTTGGTGCACAGATGAGTTGCTCACTCATGGACATGTACCCCTCTAATGTCAGGCGTAATGACTTTCACGCAGATGCAGCAATTCACTTCAAACCAGCATCAATGAACATCAGACCCTGCATGCTTTGGATGCTGTGCAACTAATGGTCTGTGTTATGTTGCAGTTAGTTTTCCTGCAGAATAGGAATCATTCAGGGTTAATGAGAAACACTCCACCATCATTTTCAACAAGACCACACAGCAAAGTAAGATAACAGACGTTTACTGTACCTTATCATGGCTGGTGTCTGACCCACACACGCTTGAGATGTTTGGGAACACATCCGTCCATCCCCCTGATGAGCAGTTTCGGCTTATGTTACCTGTGAGAGAAGAGACGAAGTACAACAAATGATGTATGCACTGCACCCCTGCACCAACTGAAAACTGAGAGGTTGAGTACCAAAAAGTCTTGCGAGTCCAGATCAGAGAAATCAAAGTCGAGGCCAAAGGATAAATCTGGGTATTTTTCCTCTTCTTCTTCTTTTTTGTTTTGAATCATGTGTTCTGAAGAAGATTATTGAGGTATCATTTATTCTCAAGTTGGTACCTGTCTCATGTCATATTGTAGTCCACTACTCAAAACACAGCATTGCAAAGTGATATTCAGCCTGACACACTGAGCTCCACAGGGAAATTTTCTGGTTGTTCTTATTCCAAATTCGCTGCAGTGCACTGGAAGTTCATCTCGTTTGGAAATTCCCAGAATGCATTGTAAAGAGCACGAAGCATCTCTGGCTCAGTGGCTGGAAGTAACGTCACCACACTTCTGCCTCAGCACACTCTCAACAAACCGTCCTCACAGTGTCACAGTGAGGTAAACACAGCTGAAGCTGGGGGAACTTTTGAAAGCCAACAGTGTTTACATTTGGATTTAATTGTTAACAAGAAGAAAAAATACTGCTGTAACAATACTGTGATGTCTGAGGAAGTACCAGAGCAGCACACCAACCAAAGTGTTACAATAAATCCAGGTTGGTTTTTTTGCAGCTGTTTGAAAAACTTTTCACAGCACAGTCGTGCATGTGGAGACGTGGACTCTGTTTTTCCCCTTATAAGTGTTAAAATACTTTTAATGTTACACAACATCATAATCTATTTAATGCTACTAAAAAACTGTTGCATTAGTATAAAGAATCGGTATACAGTGACAGGAACAGGATCACTCAGGGTACACTCCCTAGGGATGGGCACAAGTACTCATTTTTTAAGTAGTGATTCAGCACAGACAGTAATGCTCTCTGACAGCCAAACAGATGGCTTAGTTGGGGAGGACCTTGTCAGATTGGAAACTTGAGCTTAAATTGGTTCAATAATTACGTTGTCTGACATGGATTGATCCCTCCGCCCGGAGAAAGTCAAGAGGCGGTGCGATAGATGAGCCTAATAATAGGAGGAAAAGGGGGCTGAAAAAGCCAGATTAGAAAAAGAAAGGCAGACGCCAAAGTCAATACGTTTTCTTATTAAAACAAGCTCAAGGAACATGCCAGGTGGAGATGACACAGATTAGCTACCAGCACAAAAATCAAGATGTCAGATGTGCAACACAAAGCATAAAATATAACCTTCAAACCATCATTCAAGCTTATGAATCAAGCCATGACTCTTGCCTTATGTATATGATACAGCTACAATTTTTGAAAAGACCATATTACAACAAGAATTGAGTGTGAAACACTGCCATGTAGGCCCTTAGCAGCAGCAGGTCTTCAAACAGTTTGCTGCTGACAGTGAGAGTGAGGAAGAGCCATTACCAATCACAGGCCATGAGTCCATAACTCCAGAGTGGGCAGGTGGGATTCAGTCAATGTTTGTATTATAAAGACTACAGTCTAGACCTGTTGTATAAGAAAAGTGCCCAGAAAAAAAATTATGATTTAGCTTTATAAATAAAACTGACCTGACTTCATCGTGATTGAAAATAAAACTTTGTAAGGAGGGAAGACAAAGCTGTCAAACTTTAAAAAATCATAATAATGGGTCTTTATTATGATTTCAGCTTTTTGTTTTAGATGAAGTTTAAGGATTTAGGTTGAAATGTCTCTCTAAAGCACAGTGAGGTTCAGTTAAGGCTGCAGAGAAACATATAAAGAGAGATGGAGTTCAGATGGCTGTTTTAACTTTCACATTGTTGAGTCATAGCCTGGACTTAAACATTTTTACTTCAGCAAAGAAGCTGAATCAGTGCTTCTAATGTTTTTCCTTTATTTGATAGGACATGCAATGTGGGGAGTAGAGAGTCGGGGAAGACATGCAACAAATAGTCAAGGCCGGGAATTCAACCAGTGACCTGTATATAGGGCGCACTTGGACTGGTAGCCTACCGTCGCCCATGTGCTTCTAGTTGTACCTGAGGGTCTTTACGCAAGCAAATGTTCCTCTACTTGGGGAAAAACAAGTGCATTTTCTGGTGCAGAGCACTGTAGGCTGCATTGTAAGTTCTGAGAGTATGCAGAGTAAATATTGCTCAGCCAAGTAGAGAAAAAATGTAATAGGTAGAGATAGATGAAACTTACAATGTAGGGTTAATCAATACAAAATAAGCTTCATTAGTGGTGAACCTAATGTATTTCCAGTTATATGCCCGCACTCGCATGACGTTATTTGATCAAAACCAAAAACCTTCAGACCTCAGGACTCCGCTGATGGAACATGTTCTTCTTACATAATGAGTCTTTAGTATTTCTGTAAAATGATGTAACTGTAGGGGGGTTAAATCTGTCTCAAATCTGTTTAGCCTTCAATGTAAATCAGAGCATGGCTCAGAGTGGAAATCCAAACTGCCATCTGGTCACTGGCAGGAAAAAGTCTGATGGATCCGCAGGGGGTTCACTGCACATATTAACATAGACAGCAATAACCATGGGGGAGCAGGGGCAGGAGGGTATATACAAGGTAAGACCAGGACAGAAAGCCTCATGAGTTCAAATTCAATAGTGGAGTTTTATTTAAAGTCAAGAAAAGAAATGGTGGGAGAACGAATCAGTCTTTTACTTATGTCAAATAAGATTTCAAGGTTTTGGATTCTAGAATAAAGCCCTTAGAATAAACTTATCATCTGATTAAATGTACTAAAGATATATTCATTCCTCTTTATTTCTAAATCACCTCATTACTTATTGTGAATGAGTGAATAACTTACCATTTCTCCCAAACACAGTCTTGAGGACTCGTGGACAGGGGATGGTGATGGTCTCTCCGATGTCAGCTCGCTCCCAGCAGGCAATGTTGTCCCATGCTCCTTTGCATCCTGACCCTGTCCAAACCAACAAGAGTCAACATGAGCACTCTTTCACACAGAAACATCAATTACAGTTTGGCATGGCCCTGATTACTGCTCTCACAGGTGCTTTTTAGTGATCCAAACAAAATCAGGGTAGTCTTTCCTGATATTAAGATGTCCAGACAACCAAAGGTCACTGAGCACTCCACACATAAGTAAGAAAACATTATAAATGTATTCTTTTAACATAAAGGAAATCAAACATACCAACGTGTATTGACAGACCAGACCAGTTCCACTTCCAGCAAATCAAATCCTGCAGTTTTGCCAGTGGCCCGACGTTTTGAACTACATCAACATCTCTAGCAACTGTTTTTTGAACTATTCAGACATTACAAAACTTAGATTTCCACAGCCAAAATTAAGGCTAATGTCTTTCTACAGATTCTACTCAAAAACATAGAATCTGTACTTGGAGGTCTGGATTTTCAGCATGGGCTGTGTTCTGATTTCTGTTTGTAGTGCAGGTAGTTTGCAGGCTTTGGTGTACGTATGTCAGGAAAATGGTCTGCATGGAGAGCAAAAGCAAGAGGAACACAATCCTCTGAAATTACATCCTAGTTTCTATTGGTGATAAACTCACAAGGATTTATTGATCTCTGTAAACAGATATCTCCATGAAAGCTCAGCTAAAGACATATTCTGGATCAAAAATGTAAACTTAAGTGACAAATCTGCCAAATGCTGTGTTGTAAGAGCCAATCAGCGTTTAGATTTCCTGACTCCCGGGAACGCATGAGAGATGGTCTTTCCGACCTCTAGTTAATAAACAGAGGTATGGACTTATTTCTGCAAACTTAAGACATGGAAATTGTATGTAAATCACAAAAAAAATGGTTCCTTTATTGGGCTCATACAGCTGAAGTAAGCCAGAGTGAAACCTCTGTGTAATTGACAATGTACAGTGAAACTGAGACCTACTTGAAACAGTACAGCAGAAACTCCTGGGGATGTAATGGACAAAAAATGACAGTGATCGTGTCTGCAACCGCAACTGCACTGAAAAGGACATTTTGTCTGGACTAATGGCTACACCAGAGTTACAGAAAAGTTGGCTCTCTATTCCCAGAGGCATACATATCACACAGTGTCGTTAGAGGGGAAAACCAAACCTAAGATCACCCATCGATAAAACACAAATAGATGCCCGCATTGCTAGGGATCACATCTCTATCATATTAGCTTCTCTGCACTGCTCGATAAAATAGACTCTTAACTGCATGGCATCATCACATCTGAAAGCGCCCCAGTACCTCTCTTGGACAATATGCTCCCAGAGAGCAGGTCTGCTTGTTGTGCCTAAAGTATTTAAAAGTATTATGGGAGGTAGAGCCTTCAGTCATCAGGCCTGTGAAATATATGTATGCAGCAAAGTCAGAAGATATGACAGACAACCATCTGCTCGTTCCTCTCCAATCTAATGGAGCTTAAGCGCTACCCAGTGTGCATTTTTGTGACATCAAAGTCCAGGGTTTGCGCTTAATTTGAATACCCTGACGGCCAGACGTCGCTTCGGAGCAGGAAAAATGTGCACAAGGCAGCTCTCCTTTGGAATCATTAACAAATCAGGATCTGGGAGGCAGACACCTGCCCTCTTTTTAGGAGTAGGTTTCAAATCGTCCACAGGGAACGCGGGGAGCAGAGAGTGGGGGAAGACATGCAACAAATGGTCGTGGCATGGAGTCGAACTGGCAACCTCTGTGGCAAGGACTATAACATCTGTATGTGGGGCGCTCAGACCACCAGGCCACCAGTGCCCAAAATGTTCCCTGTTTTAAAGTTATATTTTGGGCTTTTTTTGCCTTAAAGATACCTTAATGATAGGACAATTGAAGAGAGACGGGGAACGCGGGGAGCAGAGAGTGGGGGAAGACATGCAGCAAATGGTCATGGCCGGGAGTCGAACCGGCAACCTCTGGGACAAGGACTATACTGTAGCCTCTGTATGTAGGGCACCAGCGCCCCAAACTTTCCCTTTTTTATAAAGCTGGCTCAGAGTTAGATCAGATCTTAGTTATGCTACTACAAGCTCAGACTCCCTAGACTGGAGAACTGATCCACTGATTTTACTCTCTCTCTCTCTCTCTCTCTCTATCTCTCTCTCTCTCTTGTCCTTCAATTTCTGCCTCTTTAACTCTTCTTCTTTTCTGTCCTCCTCATTCCTCATCTCTGACTCTCTCTCTCTCCATGCCATTGCTTCTCCCGTGTCTCTGAGGTTCCTGTGGATCCTGTTACTGCAGAGCGCCACCTGCTTGCCTCAAACTGCTGCAGTTATTGTTATAAATCCCCATGACAGGTTCACCTTACATCAACTCATCAGATTTAAACTATAACTCTGCATTGTTTTGTTGCTTTGTGCCTGTTTGTCCGTCTGCATGAAATTCGTGCGACTCCCTTTCAATGCTGATGAGCTGAAATAGCTTTTGTAGTGCAGGCATGAAATAGACTTACCATTGAAAGACATCACTTTTCAAATCCCTGCTGACCACCACAAAAAACCCCAATAAATATGGGCCCATGAATAGGATTGTACAAATCATAATGTGACTATTTCACTGCCGGGAGACTAGATTTAATCAACATATGTGGAGGATTTAGACGCTATCAGGGAAATTTAATGAATACAAAACTCCCACCCACCCTCCAGAAACAAAACACACAATCTGCCTTCTGAAATAGCTCTCCCAGCTCTGAAATGGGAGCAAAAAATGCTGATGGCAAACTGAGTAGTCAACAAGGCTTTTGAGATATAGATGAACAGAGACAGTCTGTTTGGTAAAATGTTGCAGCCATCTCAACATTCATGCTAAAGAGACGCAGACATCCAGCCACCGAGGCATCAGACCATGAAAAGAAAAAAAACTGCTATAAAAGGAAACCTATTAGTATCAAGGCAAAATATAAGAGCCAGAGGAGATGATATTCAGAACAAACCAGCAGGATTTCTTCTCTTTTTCTGTTTCCATTATGACTCTGATGGAGGGTGAAATCGTATTTAAACTGGGTAAGAACTTCACATAAATCAGAGCTCACTTCAAAAACACGGAAACATGCCTTATCAAGAATGACTTTTAAAACTGGAGTATTAATGTTTTGTCAGGGTTCACAGCTTCTCTTGGTTTGCTTGCATGCAGACATTATTCTTTTTAATCTAGAGATCCACATGAATGAACCACATCTTTTTTTATTTTATTTTGACACACTGGTTAATTTGTTTGCCTTCTACGTAGGATGGTTCAGAAAAGAGAGAAAGCAGAAGCCAGGGGCCGAGATAGAGATAGAGATAGAGATAGAGAAAAGGAACGGCTGTGAAAGAGAGTGACAAACAGAAACACAGAGAGGACAAGAGAGGGAAGAAAAAGAGCAGATGTCTTTGGGGTAAAAATGTCTAATGCAGATCTGAACTCATCAGTGCACAAAGACGAGTCCATCTACCCCCTCAGTGAGCCGTGCTTTCTCTGTGTGCTTTCACAGAAGCACACCAGTGGCAGGACTGCTGCTTTTCAGCAACGAGGCAAACACACAGCAGCTCTCGTCTGCGGGGAAATCCTCTTTGTCTGGTGGATGCTCTTTTTAGTCTTAAATTATGTATGAGTGAAGACTGGCTGAGCACAGTCTCTTTTCAGCATCACCCAACTTCACTTCAATTTATTGTGACTGACTGCTTTCTAGACAGTCGTCCATTACAAGGTTAAAAACGTTCTGAAATTTTCATTAGTTCTTATTTTAAATTCGTTTCGACTTTTTGTATCCAATTCAGTTTAGTTTCAGTTTGTTTTTAAAGCTGTTTTCAATTTTTGAAAATGCTTGGTTTTCGTTAGGTTTTTATTAGTATTAGTTTTAGTTTCAGTATTTTGCAGTTTTTTCAGACAAGACCCAAAAGGACCTGAAAGAAACTCTTTAGAAAAACCTGAAAACATAAATCTATTTGGCTATTCGCCGTGTCAGATATAGGACTTCTGTTAAAACTAACTATACGCACCATGTCATCCACAATCTCGCTGCTATACCTCTCTGAACTTCTGCACATCAACACAAACCAGCCGCACTTTCAGGTTGTCTTGTTCCATTCACCTCACTACACCACCCACACGCTTCACCACCTTGGGGTCCAGACCCTTCAGCCACTCTGCCCCCCACCTCTGGAACTCCTTTCCTCCAGACATCCATAACATTGCCTCATTTCCCATTTTCAAATCCCACCTCAAAGCACATCTTTTATAAAGTGGCATTTTTACTCTGATTACACCTCTTCACTGCACTGTATCTTATCATGTTTGTTGCACTTGTTTTTCACACTGTATCATGCCTTGTTGATTTTATCAGACTGATTTCTATGCCCGTACAATGACATTGAGTGCTCTGAAATGCACCTTTAAATAAAATGTATTATTATTATTATTATTATTATTATTATTATTATTATTATTATTATTATTATTATTATTATGTTTCCTTACAGATGCAACAATAAATACAATTTATTGCACTTTATTAGGTACACCAGTTCAATTGCTTGTTAACACAAATAGCTAATCAGCCAATCACATGGCTGCAACTCAATGCATTTAGTCATGTAGACGTGGTCAAGACAACTTGCTGAAGTTCAAACCGAGCATCAGAATGGGGATTTAAGTGACTTTGAACGTGGCATGGTTGTTGGTGCCAGACAGGCTGGTCTGAGTATATCAGAAACTGCTGATCTACTGGGATTTTCACGCACAACCATCTCTAGGGTTTACAGAGAGTGGTCCAAAAAAGAGAAAATATCGAGTGAGCGGCTGTTGTGTGGATGAAAATGCCTTGTTGATGTGAGAGGTCAGTGGAGAATGGGCAGACTGGTTGAAGATGATAGAAAGGCAACAGTAACTCAAATAACCACTCGTTACAACCAAGGAATGCAGAATACCACCTCTGAACGCACAACACGTCGAACCTTGAAGAAGATGGGCTACAGCAGCAGAAGACCACACCGACTGCCCCAACTGTCAGCTATGAACAAGAAACAGGGGCTACAATTCGCACAGGCCCATCAAAATTGGACTATAGAAGATTGGAAAAACGTCATCATCATGGTAACCTTGCACGTCAGTGCCTCAGTTGGGCCACCCCAGTCAAAGCCTACACACGCCCCTGCTTGCTAGAGCGTACCTCTCTGTAAGTACGTACAATGTGCTACTTTGCTCAGCAGCAGGGGGATTCATGCTGAACAGCGGTTCTGGGGTTTGCTTTTCATTACTTATATCAGTTTTTGTTGCCTTAGTATTGAAACAGGTATTGACATTTTTTCATTTTTTACAAGTATTGAATTGTAGTTCAAAACTCTAGGATCGTGACTACTGTAGTCCTGAGATAACTTAACTACCTGCACCTTAATCTTGAGAAGCAAAGGTGACAGGGTAAATGAAAATGGGGCATGGATGGGTCTCTCCAATGCTGCTTCAGAGTTTAATGTTCAAACCCAAATCCAAACTTTTTTGCGGTCCTAATCTCTAATGTCAAATTTCAACCCTTTGTATGACCTCCATCCACCCAAGAGGAGTTCTTTTAGCGCGTAATACTTTCACTGTGGTTAAAAAGAGACTGTCATTTGAAGCTTGACCTGACTCTTATATTTTCTCATACCTTAAAAATGATTAGATTCCAGATTTAGAAAACGACCCTGATTTGAAGTCAATTCTTGGCCTAGTTTGCTGCTGAAGTGGTCGAAAAAGTCAGTGACACTGAGGTTTTGGTTTGATTACTGATGTAAATGTTAACTGTCATGTTTGGACATTTTAACAAACCAGATCTGCAGCATGCCACAAAAGCACGAGAGCCTCTTTTTGCCGACCAAATGGATGAATCAACTCTGAAAGAAAACTGCTTTTCCCAGCAGATTTTCCCCGCAGACAATTTGAGCCATGTTATTATTTTGCTCTACTTCATGTCATTGAGCTTTGATTAACGCAGCAGGGGGGACTCGGAGTCCAGAGCTCACATGGCTGCAGAGCAAAGTCAGCCTCGTTAACACTGCAGGAACACTGCGGCTAACACAACAGAGCTTTTAAGCTTCACTGTCGCGTCTGTCACAGACAAAAAAGAGCTAAAGAATTAATTTGTTTTTCATGAACAATTCACCTCACATAAGACCCCCGACTGTGAGGTAAATGTGGAGAATTAGAGTATATACGTGACTTCACTGAATGTGCAGTTTAGAGGGGGATGCGCTGATAAAACACTGAAGGAAAGTTCCCTCAAACTTTCACCATTTAACTCAAAATAATTGGATGTTAGTGAACAACAGTTGGTCTTAATAAGACATCCGCGAGGCAGCTCAGTGCGTGGATAATTTAAAAGAAGAGGGTTAATCAAAATGAGCCTTTTCTCTGTGGAAAAAGAATCAGTAACTAAAAAAGTTTTCCCTCCTACCAAACTTCAACATTAATGAATATCTTTTTCCTACCAAGAAGTAATTTAGAGAAGTGGTCTCAGATTTTCCGCAACTCAAGTAAATGAAGCAAAAACTTAAAATAATATTTCTATTATGCATCATATTAACCTGGCCTTGGTGGTTTTGCAATATCCAGGTAGAATTTCAAAATAAATCAATCAAATCAACAATAAGACATTACGAAACACCTGGCTAGACTTTAACCCTTTACTATGCCCTGAGTATAAGTAAGTAAGTATCAATAACGACAAGACAATACAAGGCGTGAACTTTAAGAAACTTTTGGTTAATCATGCATTTAAATAAAAGGGTAGTATACCGTTAATTACAGAAAAACAACCCTTGTTGAGTTCTGTTATGGATGAAAAGACTCCTCAATCTAAGACAATGGTTGACCAGCAGAGGTGGGTGGCAAGAGTCTCTGCCTCTTGATTGTTGGCAATGGATCCAAATTACCCCACTACCGCACCTGTAGCCAACAGGATGGTGAAAACATATAATACAATAATAATAATAATAATAATAATGATACTTTTGTTTGTATAGCACTTTTCAATATAAGTGACAAAGTGCTTCACAAAAACAGTAAAACTAGACATTAAAAGCAGAGAGGCAATAAAAGCAAACAGACAATAAAAGCAGAGAGGTAAAATGTTAAAAATTAGAATGAATTCACAAAATAAAAGCTTTAACATAAAAAGTGTGTCTTATAGTGAAATAAAATTGGCGGTGGATGGATTTCTGGTTGACACAGGTGTACAGTGAATTACAGTAGTCAAGGCTGATGAAAACAGGACTGGACAACTTTCTTTAATTTAGGCTAAACATGATACTAGAAGGTGCTACACAGCTGCATAGAAACTGCACATTGCTGAATGTAATGGAAATCTTCCAGACTGTAACAAACTATCAATCCAGCAGTATATCATAGAATAATCTGATCCTTGACCCCAAATACCAATATTATAGCTTTTCTTGGATTATATCTGGTATGGTATCTATTATTGTATCACACCGTATTTGATATTGTATCATATAATATCTGGTATCGTATCATATTGTATCATATCTGGTGTTGTATCGTATTTGTGACGACCCCTCCACACCACTAGGTGTTCCCGTGTTGCTGTTTTTTCTCTATCTTTCAGATCCGGGTGTCATCGAGGTGATGAGCGGCACCTGACCGAGCTATCAGCATAAAGCATCCTCCCATTCATCATTTTGGCTTTCCCTTTAATCGGCTCGCACACATTCCGTGTGGGCATCGCGGCACAGCTCTTCTGGTTCCTTATTTTTATATACTGACATTTGTTCTATTATTTTCCTTACTTTTTGTAATAAATTCAGAATTACTTTTGCACATCCCTCGTCTCCTCTCCCATTTTTGTTACAGCCTCTGAGCCGGGTTGTAACATATCATCAACGTTATTTTCCCTGCAATTCCCACGCCTGGATTGGTTAATGAAAATATGATGGTTTATGTTTAAATAGGTACAAATTAAAATTCTTGGTTACATAACCAACAAATATTAAACTACTAATAAAACCAAAGCACCAATGTAATGAAACTAAGGTCACAAGCACATTAGTTTGATTTTGACATTAAATGTTTTCCTCAGGGTTTCAGAAATCAAGACTTGTTTGTTAAATACACAACAAAGATTAAAACCCCAGGCTTTAAAGATAAACACTATCAGAGCTCTTTTTAATGAGAGCTGTCAGTGACTGAAACTGGACATTAATACCATCACTTATTCATCACATGCAGAAGGAAGTGTTCTTGTTTGTTTTTTTTATGTAACGGAGAATGAGTATGCTGTTTGCAGAATACCAGGAGAGGTCCTACTGCTGTATTTAGTGTTTTCACACAGACCCATAAGCCATTCAGTTTATTTCTGTTCCGGAGTTTAACATTCAACACATTTTTCGATTGGCATTGTATCAAAAATGCTCCTGACATGAGCCTGGACACAGCCGAATCCCCGAGTTGAACATCAGATTAGAGGTATTTGCGTAAGTTTAATTTTAGTTGTATCTATATTTGGTCAGGCAGAGGATTAATCCCATAGTTCAACATGAGATATAATCTGATTAGTCAACTCCAGAGGTCAGATCAGGTGAGTCTCATACCCTGATTTAGTGTGAATACATCCCTCGCTGTATCACTCAGGTTTTTAAGTCCTGCATGTGTTATTCGATAGGAGAAGATGACCTGACCTGGAATCTGCTGGCTTTTCATTTTGTGCAGAGAAAACATGCTAAACTGCTGGACAGAATACAAACTATGGGATTAAACCATGATGTACAGGCTGCTCACGTCCTCACATTGCTGAGGTATGAATATATATATACCTATACATGGATGAACTTCATACATAAATACATTATACAGCCATCTACAGTTTCTCTCCATATTAAATGTATTAAGATGCAGCTCAGTTCCACAGATCTTTAAGAGTCTTTCATCTGCTTGGTGGAATTTATTTTCAAATGCAGTTCTAATGAAAGTCTGACCTTTTCCAGCGGTCTCCTCCTCCTCCTTCAGCTTCCTCAGACATTCGGCCTGGTCTCTCTCCACCTCCAACATAAAGTTACAGTTTGGATGTCGTCCGTCCACCTAAAGAGGAAAAGGCTAAGGATTCAGTGTATCTGACAGATCTGCACAAAGCAGCAACCCTTCTATATAAATGTCAGCATTAATACAATATACTCAAGTTACCTATCTTTGTTCCCAGCATGCTTTGAGCAGAGAATCAGCTGCTTGCAATGAACACAATGAATGGGAGTACATTTTCAACCGCGTTAGTTTGCTGTCAGCGGGCACACACACTCATTGTTTATTGAAAGCGGCTTCCTCGCTGCTCAAAGCATGCAGGGATAGTGATGTGGACCAGACTAATGGTGCCCTCATTAGGTCATATTCATGCATCAAAAAAAAACATTCGTGTAGTATTCAGCAAAAACCCTGTGGAGTGCTGATTTGATTGAAAATACTCCTCACTATGAGGCCGCCACAGTAACCAGCAAAAGTGGCATTGGTCACAGGCAGTGCCACAGAATTATCAGTGCGACTCTAAGCTGAGCTAAACTACAAGGGGGCGGGGACAAGACATTTTATCAATCATGTAAATAATACTGATTGTAGAAATGCAAATGTAGTGTTCTCTGGTTTGTTTTCAAGCACTTATTTTGTCACAAATGTTCTTTTTCATCATCAATCAATCAAGCTTCAGCTTACACTCCTCCACAACCACACAACTGGCTACTTTTCTTACAGGCTGAATCTGGTGTAGTTTAATCACCTTTCTTGAAGGTGCTTTGCTTGACTCATGTTTGATAAAAGTAGCATTTCAGTGTGATTTCTCCTTAAAAAAGAGTGAGACTCTGTCTTTGCTTCTACCACCTTTGCAGTACACTGCATACATGTAATCTGACACCGAGCCACAGCGTCAACTGCCCTGTTGTGGTGAGTTGGTGTTACTGAAAGGAATCCAATTCAAGACAACAAGTGAAGCAGCCGAAGTGGGCGGCTTGTCTGCTGACTGCATGCAGTGAGTCTGCACTGTTATTGTGAGTGGATACACCACTTATCTCATAACACTGACAACTCACAGGAAAACCAAGAGGCAATCTCCGGCTGTGAGAATTGAAGTTAATGCAGAAGTGTTAAAAGACTGCAGTTTCCCGAGTGCCCACTTGAGGCTGGCTCTGGAAACACCAGAAACCACATACACACGAATTCAAAAAAGCTGATCGTTACAGCAGAAATAAACATGTTTACAGCCTGGTACAAAAAACGAGTGTAGTCTGGAGAGCTCATTTCTCAATCAGCACACACTGTTCGGGGCGTGAATTTTTTCATAACGCAGTGATTTTGAAGATATCAACATTACAAGTTTTTCATTGCAAGAGGCACAGCTGACTTGACTGACAGGCAGGAACACTGTAGCTGCTGGCGAGGAGGCTCAAAGCTTGCCTCTTTACCTAACACTTGCTCCACAGAAGTTAGCTTGACTTCAGCATTTCCAATATGACTCCCACTGACAATTGGCTTCAAAACAGCGCTTCAGAAACAGATGGATGACGTCACGGATACTATGCTCATTATTTTAACAGTCTATGAGGAAAACGTGTAAAATCTAGTGTTGTCTGTTAACAACCTGCCTCACACAGAGTCTCCGACTCAATAGAGGCAGCATGGTAGAGCAGTGGATTCTAGCTATTAAGCAGACGTGCTGTTAGTGGTCAGCGTCAGAGCACAGGGTGTGTGCATTAAATGTCATGTCTACAGGGGGTGCGCTCTAAGCTCATTTAAGTGTAGGCTGTGGGGGTAAATTTTGTTTGCCCCTAGCTTCTGCTAGAACCAGAGCTCCACATGGTGAAATCAGATAGTGCTAGAAAGAGCTACACAGCTGCAGAAATGTTGAGGATGTTGCTGAACACAATGGAAGTCGTCATGCAGGACGACAGTTGAAAGCTTTTTCCCTCTGAAAGACCAAAAACAGTTTGTATTAGGGTTATATTCAAAAGTTTATGGTAAGGTCAGTAGGTCTGTTTTTTTGATTGCCTGACAGCACTATTCTTTAAACCCTTTTAAGATGTAATAGTCCAAGATATCTTTACACAAGATAGATTCATTATGATTGATTTAAGGCAATATCTTATTAATAATGCAAAATTAATCAGTTTTTACTTTCAAAACACTTGACAAAAAAGCTTAAGTCTGACACTCATTCACACCACAAGTCATTAAGAGACTGACTTTAAAATTTTGCAAAGACTTGGTATGTTGCAGAGTCCCCATTTCAAGATTACACAAGTAGATACACAGTTGCCCTTGTTTGAGTAGTGGATTACATAATCTGGCATTACTGAGGCCACCAAAACAGCCTGCCAAATTAGCTGTTAACAGTTTTCCTCATCCTACAGCAAAAACTATTATTTCAACTTTTTATATTCTTACTCAAAAAAATTATAATTTTCTGTTTCCCTCACTTTTTTGTCCATGTTTTGTTAGATTTGTTTTAAAGTAACTCATGTAGAGAAATATTTCAACCACATACACTGGAGGGAAGTCACGGTTATGATTACCAGATAAATACACAGTCAAGATAAGCAGCTTATACCAACTCCCTGTGCTCCCTGTGTGTATTTGTGTGTGTGTGTTTGCTATTTGTGTACGTGTGTTAAAAATCAACAGAAGCAGATGACCTAATGTTCTGTGAGCCATATAAATCCTGCAGATGAAACACCGAGACCCTGCCAAACAACAAAACAACGCCTGTATTTTGGATCATAACATCAGCTAGTGTGTGCGTCTCCGTGTGTGTTTGTCCATTTGTGTGAGGGTTTGTGAGTTTTGCATACATTCAAGCAGCAGCCGTGATGAACAGACGACATGATGCAGAGTGGTTGGAGTGTGTAAAAGTGGAAAATAGGCATGTGATCTGATTTCAGTACTAATGAAGACTCATGCCGACACTGCAGTCTGGTTACGTCACTGCTACATGGAGAATATTCTGATGTCACTGGCACAGAGTCCTGAAACAACACGCAAACTGAAGTGTTGTTTTAGTTTTTTGCCAACAGGATTAAAGTCTGACTGCTCTGATTTATAAATAACTTTAAATTTACAGTGATTTACAACCGTCAAAGAGCATTCCACTGTGCTCAATATTTGGTACTGTCCTTACAATTTACATTAAGAATATTTTAACCTTAACAACTATTGGGCTGTAATGACTAAATTGATGGTTGACTTGTCATTATTGAACATTAGTGCACAATCATTTAATAGCTCCAATTGAGCTGTCAGATTTTGAATGTAACTGTATTAAACTGTGCGTTTGTTCCAGACTTAGACTGTATAAAGAATTGACAGTATGCGTGACGTCACCCATCTGTTCCTGAACAGTGTTTTGAGGCCAATCATCGGCGGGAGCCATATTTGAAATGCTGAACACAGCTCATTCAAGCTAGTGTGAGGTAAAGAGGCAGGCCATTAGCCTTTTCACTAACAGCTACAAGGTATCCTCCTGTCAATCAAGTCAGCCATGACCTTATTTGGGCAAAACTCATAAGTTTAGTATCTTCAAAAATACTGAGTTATAAATACAGTCTCCCCCTGCACAGTGTGTGCCGATATAGAAATTAGCTATTCAGACCTAAACCATTTTTAGAACCAGACTGTAAACATGTTTATTGTTGCTGCAAAGATCGTCTTTTTTGAATGAGTGTGTATGTGGTTTCTGGTGTTTCTGCAGCCAGCCTCAAGAGGACCCTCAATGAACTGCAGTTTTTAGCACTTCTGCATTGGCTTCATATTTTAAGACTGTCTGGAATCAAGCGGCAACCTCCAATTATAAGTACAGGTGAGCTTCTTGGTAAACTGCCATTAACTCCCAAGAATCAACGTTTGCAAGCGCTTACGGGTCCAATAATTCATTTTTTCATGCTGTGTCTGAACCACCACCTAGGACCTAAGCATACAGGTGCAGCTAACCAGACTGATATAAGCAGACTGGCAGAGCATTGTTTATCACTGTGAATTATCCCTGAATGAAACTTACATTGAAGAAATAGAGAAACTGGAACTCCTGAAAAGTGCAAATGCTGTTGCGTTAACCAAGGATCACTGGGCGTGAGGGACTGAAAATGTAAGTGAGAGAAAAATTATAGTGTGGCTCTGACTTTGGACCTTTGGATGTTGAATATCACTGTTGATGTTTAAAGGTGCACATTACTGTCCTCCCCCCACCCCCCATCAATTACTTTAACTCTCCCTGTCCCATTGAAAGTTACTAACCATAGATCTTTCTGGTGTCCTGGAACTCCCTTGTCTCGTAGGTTCCTCTGAGTCGCTGCGGACAGAGCTACTACTACTATTCATCTCATCACTATCATTGCTCTCTCTCTCTCTCTCTCTCTCTCTCTCTCTCTCTCTCTCTCTCTCTCTCTCTCTCTCTCATATTTCCTTCTGTCCCTCTTTCCAACCCCAACTCAGTTGAAGCAGATGTCTGTCTAACAGCCTGTTAATGGAAGTTTGTCCTTGCCAGTCTAACTTGCTAAATGCTGCAAAGTGCTCTGCTCATGGTGGATTGAGATGAGATAAGATTGAGTCCTGTCTGTAAGATGGGACTGGATCTTATCCTGTCTTGATGTTGGGTCTTTCTTAATAATATAACATAGAGTACGGTCTAGACCTGCTCTGTTTTGTAAAAGCACCTTGAGATAACGTTTGTTGTGATTTGGTGCTATACAAATAAAGATTGAATGATTGATTGACTGTCATGCTCCCATGACAGACAACGTCCACTGAATTTGTAGGCAGACGCTTCCTTTGCAGAGTTGAGGGTGAAATGCTCCTAGAATTTAAAAGTTTTTGGACATGATTGTGTTGCATCTACTGCCGTTATGTGGCTTTGTTTTGTTTACCTGCCACTGCCCAGTAGCTGTTTTGCACGGGCAACTCTCAGCAGCGATAGTAAGGATACAAGATCGTTCACCCCTCAGCAAATCAGCTCCAGGAAATGGTTTTAAATCTGTTCCCAGCTTGAAAAACACTCATTGCGAAGTAAAGAACTTATCACTAAAGATTAAGTTCATAAGAAACTAATTTTGTCATCAAGTTGTGTTGACATTGTCAACTAATCTTCTTTGTGCAGATGACACAGTTCTGTATTTCTTTGCTCACTGCAACAGCATTATTTTGTAATCTGATTGAATCAACCTGCACGGTGGTGCAGTGGGCAGCGCTTTTGCCTCACAGCTAGAAGGTTCCTGGTTCAAATCCCTGGCCGGGCGGGTGCCTTTCTGTGTGGAGTTTGCATGTTCTCCCCGTGTGTGCGTGGGTTCTCTCCGGGTTCTCCGGCTTCCTCCCACAATCCAAAAACATGCTCAGGTTGATTGATCACTCTAAATTGCCCCGTAGGTGTGAGTGTGTGCATGAATGGTTGTCTGTCTCTCTGTGTTAGCCCTGTGATAGGTTGGCGATCTGTCCAGGGTGTACCCTGCCTTCCGCCCGAAGCCAGCTGGGATAGGCTCCAGCCCCCCGTGACCCCTAACGGGATAAGCGGTCAAGATAATGGATGGATGGATTGAATCAACAATTTAGAGTTTAATTTCACACATATCCTAAAGTGAAAACCAAATACTGGGATATTTATACAGGAGAAGATTTCATGTGGTTGAAAATTGTTGAAAGTTGAAAATTTTCTTCCTCGTCTTTGCTAACAACAGGGTATCTCACCCTAATTGTCCTTTCAGCATGCAGTCCCTTTTCAGTCTCGATGATGATGGTGGGAGGATGGGAATGAGAGTTTGCGTGAAAGTCTGGTGACACAGAAGACTATGATTCAGATTTGAGCCTGCAGCGTCACATGACCCATCACCGGAGAGATAACATTTAACGCTGAATCTGTCGGCCATCATGTTTGACCTCCATCAAATTACATTTATGTTTCAGACCTTTAGGTGATGACTTCCTGGGGGGAGTTTAGTCCTATGGTTCTCTTTTCAGCTGGATATTATTAATGCCTAAATTAATCCTAATTTACAGGCATTTCTGTTGTTTCATCATCCAAACATGTTGGGCAGAAGGAGTTGAAATTCAGTGTTGTAGTTAAATTTTTAGGGCTATGTTTTAAGGTGGTGTTAGACTAAAGGTAGGATAGAGGTGGCAGGTGTGTCAGCAGGGTTAGCCTAATTGCAAACTATTATTTAAAGTGCTGGGTTCTGATATGTAACCAAAGAATGGGATTAAAAGGGCTAAGAAAATAGTAGTTTAAAACACCCATAAAAACGATTCCTCAAAGTTTCATTAGATAAAGAATGTTTTTATAATTTCTTTGACCCAAATTTTCTCCCGTAAAAGCTATTTGTTGTATTCATTTACATTTTGCAGTGCCCTATCAGCAGCTCAGCAGAGTTTGATGAAGAATTTTAGTTCATTTCATCGTCCAGCTATTCAAATATGGCAGCTAGGTATCAAAATATAACAATCTCGATGCCTTTTTGTCACCAGTATTCCAAGCCACATAGACAAGATGGTAGTAATAACTTTAAAACTTCCTGTAAGCAGGGGTGTGTCCGGACTTTTTTGGTTTGGGTGGCCCAACTGGGGAACTTAAATCCTTAAGGGCTCTATAAGAAGTTGTCCGTCAATTTAAAGTACAAACTTTAGTAAATGTAGAACACTGAAGTGCAAAGAAAGCTACCAGCAGCCTGTCGAAACAATGCCCATATGGTTGGTTCTAACATCAGACCCACCTCAGATAAGGCACTAACCAATCAAAGTTTGGGATTCTGGGGTGGCACATGGGGGAGCCAGTCATATTTCATTATGCAGCAATAAAAAACAACATCTGATGTGATGCAGAACTTTTAAACTAAAGGTGCAGGTCTTGCTCAGTTGGTAGAGCCCACAAAGACCTTGCCACATGGGCCCTTAGATTGATTCCATTGGCTGTTTGTTATCTCTTTCTACCCACTCTCTCTTTCCCATGTTTCTTGGGCTGTCCTATTAAGAAATGGAAAAAATCCCAAATGAGTTCCCAAAAATTGACTTAAACCAAAGTTGTCAAGTACATCTAGAAAGACTGCGACGTGCAACACTTATAAACAAGTGGGTAAGTGAGAAGTAATGCAGCGAAGTGATAGTTCCTCTGACTCCATGGTTGGTTCCATAAGAACAATACCGCTCATGAATACACGTAATGTTGAAGTGGCAGATTAAAACAAACAAAGGGATTTGGTGACGATGTATTTTCATGACAAAGAAGATAAATCTTCACGTTTTTGTCTGAGGAAATGAATCATGAACCTCTGGATCTGAGACTCAATAAACCGCCTCCAGTTCAAATGTGGTATCAAACAGCATCAAATAGGAAACTGTGTTCCTATAGCAGACCCCCCCCAAAGCAAAGACTTAATATAAAGGAGTCCTTATCAGGGCTGTCAAAGCCTAACAGGAGACAGCGCTTGTAGGGTAACACAGATTACGGTGATAAAGGAAAATGTGGTGTTCTGATTTTCTGTTATCTAAGTAATCACACTGCAGGGGACACCGCAAAGCTTCAGAACCTCCCTATTCTGGTTCCCTTTATGAATACACTTGGTTGATCTGTTATCTCAGAATTTATCTCAGAGTGGGTCTTTGTGAGGTTCAGTGCCTTGCTTGAAGGTACTCTGCAGGGACAGGAGCAGCAAGGGGAGGACAGACAGCTGTTCATTAATTTGTTCAGCTGGTTCCACAAAGTCAACTTCCTTAAGTGTGCACGGGGAACAGATTTCAAAATATACATTATTACCACATTTATCGTGTATTTAAAAAAAAAAAAGACATTATGTTGCCAAGCAGTGCCAGAAATTCACAGGGTGAAGACTTCATCAGATAAATCCCCACAAAATTAAACCAGATTATGAGAACAACGAGACGCCAATTCCAAACAGAGCTGCTAATATTTTTAGAATCCCATTATATTCAGCTCTGTTGTGTGCTGGCTGTGTATAATAGAGGCAAGCGCTTCATCCCTCATCGTGTTAATGTTCATGCTCACGGCACAAAAGCAACTAAATCACAGCGCTATGCTTAATCATGGCGGGTTACGCCTCGCTGCTTTCTGTGGCCTAAATACTGACACACAAACAGATTTCAAAATGAACTTTTCCTCCCTCCCAAAGAAAAGAACCCCCCTCACTGAGATTAAAACAAGTAGTGTAGGTAGCAGTGATGGCTGGTGGAGTTTTCTCCAGGGGGGGCTATAACTCCAAAATAGTACATGTTTGCTTGCTTTTTGGTAAAAGTCTGAGGTATCACACCAGTGTATTTACATACACGAAAACAGCAAAAGCAACATTATAATGTCATGTACTGTTCTAACTTTTGTACATAAATTTTGCTCTTCTTTCCTTGAGAGAAATAAATTTCTCAATGACTCTATGGTTAAAGTCAGGGATGCTTTTGACAAGTTTCTTCTCCATAGAGAGCATGGCCAATGCATTGAGACGATCCTGTGACATTGTGTTCCTGAGGAAGGTCTTGATTCTCTTCAGTGTTGAGAAGCACCTCTCAGATTCAGCGAGATTCATTCGATTGTCTTGCTGCATCACCTGTAATAGATAAGTGACCATGGTGATGGTGTCTCATGGCTGCAGTATTCATGCTGCCACTGGTGCAGTAGGCTAAATAGCTACAGTAGATCATTGATTAATAAGATTTCTGTTTACCATTTGTATAAGCTGTGTAAGCTAATCATTGTCTCAGTACTTATTTAAAGAGGTGTAGATATTATTCATGTATCACCAATTAATGTGTGTGTAGTAATGATATTACATGCTCGCCAGCAGAGGGCACTGTTACACTGTGTATAATGCTTGTTAACAAATAATCTGTCAAATAATAGCATTACTATTCCTGCCAGTTTAACTTTTCTGAAAAGTGCTTTAAATCAGTAATACCTGTCTTAATCCATGCTGGGTCAGATCCTGACGTTTGGAAAAGGAGGCAGGGAAAGCA
This sequence comes from Notolabrus celidotus, assembly GCF_009762535.1. Lineage (NCBI taxonomy): Eukaryota > Metazoa > Chordata > Actinopteri > Labriformes > Labridae > Notolabrus > Notolabrus celidotus. The sequence goes on along the minus strand of NC_048286.1, from coordinate 7,176,760 downwards.
GAATAACGCATTAGCATCACTGCATGTAGTTAGCCTTGTTGCTAAACCAGGTCCTGGAAAAAGACCGGGTGTATTGTCTCCCTCTGTCTTTGGACTGATGATTAGTGTTGATGTTCGGCTGATCAGGTCCATGCTCTTTCACGTGGAGCTTCTCCTGGTATGTTCTCCTCTCAAAGGGTGATGTTTTGAGTGACTTCACTGAGTTATTTACTTTCTCTCCCTCCATTTTGCGTCTCCGTCCGATCGTCTCCTACTCCCACGGCTCGAGCTGTCAATCAGCCGCGCTTGATGACAGACGGCTGTGACGTCAGCCCCATGACAGGAGGGTGGTGGTATGTAAATCAAGCTGCATTCAGCTCTGGGCGCAGGGAAGGTGCACCCCGACATGGCCCTATCTCTTGTATTGAAGAGGAGCTACTGCGCATGTACAACTTTTAACGAGAGTCTATGGCCAAAGATTTCTGCGCCCCGGAGGAAAACCGGAGAAAACCAGTCTATGGGGAAACCCCATGGAGAACATACGTCAGCAATCAGACAACACAGATGAACGAAACAGCTTTGCTAATAATTATTTAACTATATAATATGAATCTTGCTCATTTAAAAATATATATACATACAGTTCAGAATATTATTTTATTATTTTATTTAAAAAAAATAATTTTAATGTCTTGTGGTGGGTGGTGGGGCGGCGCCCTAGCGCCCCTATTGGCCAGCCGCCACTGGTAGGTAGATTGGAAGACTGGCTATCACAAAGGTATCTTTAAGATGTTCTGTGGTGAAAAAAAAAAGTCTCCCAACCAAGACTTTAAATCACAAGACCTGGTCGACTCTGAGAGACTTCTTCTTCCAGCTGACCGTCCTCACCACAATCATTCTGTAACTCTGGCGTACGTCTTTTCATCTCTCTTCCAATAAATAAAAGATATTGTCAAGAAAAACATGCATATTTGACCACTTAAGGCACAATGATCAAGTGACCCCTACTGAGGGTCGAGGATTTGATAATCCTCCAATTTACAATGAAAAGATAGTGATCTGAGGGACAAACTGAATAGACTGATGTGTATGTAAAACCTACACACAGTGCTGGAATCCCAATGAGTGCTCTCTGGGATGAGACACAGAAAATGTTTTTTGTTTACCACAGCTCAATCAATCAATCAATCAATCAATCAATCAATCAATCGATCGATCGATCGATCAATCTTTATTTGTATAGCGCCAAATCACAACAAACGTTATCTCAAAACGCTTTACAAACAAAGAAGGTCTAGACCGTACTCCATGTTAAATGATTAACAAAGACCCAAGGCCAAGACAGGGTTAGACTCAGTCTTATCTCATCTTAATCCACCATGAGCTTTGCACCTCGCTGTATTTAGCTAGTTACGAGGAAAAAATGTCCTTTAACAGGTAGAAACCTCGAGCAGAACCAGACTCATGTTAGACAGACATCTGCCTTGACCGAGATGGGCTGTGACTTTTCATTTGTCAAATCATCCTGCGTCCTTCTATCTCAAACAGCCGTGTGGTAACTTTGGCTGTGGGATGATTCATTATTTAAATCACAGCTAATCGCTGAAATTCAATAGTTAATTGGGATAAATCCCATCCCTTCAAATCTCATTGTTTTGCTTTTTAAAACAGCTCATCCTCACATTTAAATTAAGGTGAAGATGTGTTAACACACATTTGTAACACTTATGGTTGATTTATACTTCTGCGTTGAATCAACGGCGTACCCTACACCGGGGGTCCGCGTAGCTCCCATACCTACGCCGAGGCCTACGCACGTAGCTGACGTGCACCTCCTCCAAAATGTAACTCCCTGTAGAGCCGACGCGGACCTCAAGCACTGTGATTGGTCCGCTCGGCGGCTTTGTCTTTCCCGCATTCACAGCACTTCCGGGATCCCGGACATCGGCCGTGTATTTCATCTCCTCCTCTCTGTTCTTATGTAATCATGTCTGTATGATAAACAGCAACATGTGTCAGCTGTAGATTAACATAACACGCTCTGAATCGCTGAGGAAAAGTAAACAGAGATCGTAGCGAGACCGGAAGCAGGCACCGACACACCGACGCACTAGTATGTAGTGCTCATGTCTGCGTCAGCCCCTGCTGCGTAGGGGAGACGCAGAAGTATAAATCAGCCTTTACATTTACAACACTTGTTACCATCTGTTCCAACCATAGACTGTATAAATAATGGACATAGTATCCATGACGTCACCCCTTTGTTCCTGAGCGCTGTTTTGAAGCCAATCGTTGGCAGGAGCCATATCGGAAATGGTGAACTCATCGAAAAGAGTGTGGGGTAAAGAGGCGGGGTTTGAGCCTCCTATCTAACAGCTACATATGTGTTCCCGCCTGTCATTCAAGTCAGTCATGTCCTTATTTGGGCAAAACTCGTAATCTTAATATCTTCTGAACCGTTGCATTAGAAAAAAATTCATCCCCCGTACAGTGTGTGCAGATAGAGAATTAAAGTAGTAGACTGAAGTTGTTTTTTGAACCAGGCTGTAAACATGTTAATTTCTGCTGTAAAGATTGTCTTTTTTGAATTGGTGTCTATATGGTTTCTGGTGTTTCTGCAGCCAGCCTCAAGCTGATTCTCAATGAATTGCAGTTTATAACTCTTCCGCATGGGCTTCATATTTTGAGACCGGAGGTTGCCGCTTGGTTCTGACAGATTATATCAACCAAATTCAACTTGGATAACCTTCAGTCAGAGCGCTGGTGGTGTTAAACTTTTCACCATGAGCCATGTTTTCTCATCTCTGGCGGATGAGTTTCAGTTTGAACCCTGCTGTGCTCTGATTTAGATCTGACCACTATGCAGCCCATATTCAGACAGGTTATCTTAATAAGCCTCTGTGGGAGGAGGTCTGCTCACACCTGAGTCCCTGCAGTCCTCTGGTGAACCCAGGCTGCACAGACAGGGACGTACATGTGTGGAAAAAAAGGTACACAGGAATCACTTATGAAACATCTATGAATATATTAAACAGCTCGACAAGCAACAATAAAGTAAAATTATGAACCTACTATTATGAATAAGTGCAGATAAATGCAGTCTGCTGTATTATTAATTAACGTTATTTAGAACACCTGAAACAAGTGATACATACAAATGTTTGCCAGCTGTTTTAAATACTTGATTCTGATTGGTTAAAACCAATAGCATTATTTCCTAACAGCGAATTGTTTCCAAACTGATCCCACATCCTTCAGCAATCAGAATAGAGTCCAGCACATTGCCCCTCTGCCTGTTGACACTGTGGCAAAAATAGCGGTATTCAGTAACTTTCCAAAACTAGTAAACAACACGGTGGATATTTTTGATATAACTTTTTATTAATTATGGTTAATGGCTGACCAGTCACCAGCAAAGGAAAGAAGAAGAGAGGAGGACAGCAGTGCAGAAACAGCGAGAGAGGTTCACAGACACAAGGAGCTGACTGAAAGAGACGTCGATCACATTGAAGAAAACAGAGATGGTATGAGCTTTAAGGGCAGGTAGAGTAAAAAGTTTGGTAAAAGTCATCAGTTGTTGCGGTCATTTTAATAAGCATCAGTTCAGAAAAATGCTAATGTTAGCGTGAATGAAAATATTAAGTTAAATGTTAATTAGACCAGCCGATAAGATTACACTGATGCCTGGACTGGAAGCACAACCAACTGTGAAACTGAGACTGCTATCTTACAACTGTATTCATAAGTATTTTTTAAATCAACTACATCAACATTAAATCAGTATTTTGTGTCAACCTGTTTTATGCCTTTCATTGTAGGCATACCTCTTCGGACTCTTTGTAACGGGTCCTACTCACCCTGTCAAGGTTTCAGTTCACTGTAACTAACCACCCGCTCACTATACATTATCCCTTCCTTTAAAGTCCCTGTGCGGTTGCACTCTGACTTGTTTCATCTCTCTATCGTCTGATTGTACTTTTATGGAAGTTGTTTTCAAGATTCAGGCTTTGTTGTGAGGGGAGCTCTGCTGTTTTTTATGTGTCCACTTCTCTCTATCTAAACACTGCATGTTGCTGAACCTCCGTGTTCAACACCAGAGGGTTCTTATTTCAAACTTTTCAAACACATCGACTCGTCGCTGGCTTAAAGCTTTAAAGTATTATTTATCTCTGTAAACAGTGATCTACAAACGTGTCAACACAGCCTTGCTCCTTACTTCATCCATACTGTAACTCAGTCCAAGATGGTGACTAATATCATATTTTTGTTTGCTTTGTTTTCTATTCCCTATTTTTGATTATTCATATAATTTGTGTGCATATGTGAAGACTTTTAGCATACTTTCAGAGACAGTGTTCACCCCAATTTAACCCCTACATTTTAGTGGTGTGAACATTTTGACAGCCCAGTCTTCTTTCAGTCAGAGAAGGCTTGAGGGAAAGTCACTGTTTATCCTGTGAGGTAGATCAACGTGGAAGAAGGCAGATGGTGTGTGATGGGCTGACAAAAACGAGTGAGATAATATCTGGAGGATAACTAGAGAAAAAGGACTGGCGATAAGACCTTACTTTGACAAAAGAAATGCTTAAAGGTGATTCTAGCTACCCTGTGACAACATTTCACATCATTTATTAGACTACCAATTCATTTCCCAACCCGCAGATTAAATAATGAACCTAAAAGATGTAGAAACTATGGAAATGTTTTCAAAGGCCAAAGAAAGATGTGTAATTTCAATATTTTAACCAAACTACAGTAGTCTAAAGCACAAAAATGTTCAGTTTATGATCACACAAAACAGCTATAAGCAGCTTGTCTCACATGTAGAAAGCAGAGTGTAAATATTGAGAATTTTTTCTTTAAAGCTCCTTTCAAACTTTGTGTTGATTTTGGCGCCCTCTGTGGACAAAGCAGCACCTCTTATTTACTTTCTTATTGTGTCTTTTGCTGGTTTATGAATTTTTTTTTAACACAAATTTATTTTAACAGTAAAATGTGTGAAATCTTTTTCATGGAAAATGTTTAATCAAAAGACGTGTGCAGTTATATACAACTGACGCTGACCCCCTACCAATAGTTTCAAACTTTAAAAATATCATCACTGAAACAGTTCATTTTGATGATAATGTTCTTGTTTACTTTCGTAGATCGTTAAGAAGCATCAATATTAGTTTCAGTCGGTTCTGTAACAAGCTAAAAACTCCTCACAGGAGCTTTAAAAAGTGGCCTTAATCAACTATTTGACCATCAAAAGATTGCTTTTTAAATTTCTATTTTGTTTGCATAATTTGCATTTTTACATTGAATTTCAATGCAGATAGTAACAGTTCTTGCTTAAACTGGAGAAAAACATTTGCTGTTTTTTGTGGCTCAGTGATTTTAAAAGTAATATATTTTCAATTTGAACAAAACAAGATGAAGTATACAACTCAAAACTGCTTCAGCGATTAACTGTTTGGTACATACTATGTCTTATTGTAGCAAAAATGCCCATTTCTATCACCCAAAGCCCAGGCTGAGCTGACCAGTTAGATTTTTTTTTTTTACCCAATGAATGACCCCAAACTTAAAGAAACTTTAATTTAATAAAATAATGGCAAAAAAAAGCATTCAATATTTAGACAGAAACAAAAACTTGAAGAAAACTTAATTTGCTCTTGTATTTTTCCAAATCTGTCTAAGTGTTGATAAATACATTGGTCTTTTTTTCTATGAAATGTTAGAACATTGTCAAAAATGTAGATTAGTGCTTCCTCCAGCCTGAGATGAGTCCCCCAAACATCTTGATTGTTTTTGGTCCACAACCCAGAGATATTGATGGATTAAGACACATCCACAAAAACGGTGACAGATCAATCACATGTTTCAAATCCAACAATTATTCTGATATTGAAACCTTAAATTCGATCCATAAGGATTAAAAAGAACAAACTATGGGCCAGGTTAAAGAAATGCAAAGGAAATATTTAATAACCATGATTAAACCATAGGATTAAACCTCCTTTAAAAAAAAATCAAGACTATAAAATATTTATAGCTTTTTTATAAATCAGAAAATGTCCCTAAATATGAACTAGGACTTGTGATATGCTTGTTTCGATATCGATATGACGGTGTAGGTTAGAGTCAATTATTTACGGTATCAATCCAAGAAAATTTTACACGTGTAAAGTTGAATGTTGATGTTTGAGTTCTGTGAAAACAATACAGAAAAAAATGTACTTACCGTGAGCGGACAGGTCGAGAAACACAGCGTGACAAAAAGCAAACTTTTCATCTTTAATCACTCCTCTAGATGAAAAACAAAAATAAGTCCGGACTCTATTTAAATTCCACTTTGGACCTGGCCATTCCGTTATCAGTGTGTTTTTGATTCCATGAAGTTTGGGAGGAAAAAAGGGGTAAAAAATAAGAAAGGTATAAAGTCACAGCTGGTGATGTCCTGATCCACGCTGGTCACTGACACGGAGCTGAATGTGGAGAGGCATCGGTCCCCCACAGCTGTATTCAACAATCAAGTTGACAATGCTGTGCCCCCTCACTTCCGGTGTTGAGTATCAAATTAAAATCAGTTTCCTTTTACAGAATGATTGTCCGCTAGCTGTAGACATTGGTTGTCTAAGGCGAAATACATTAAGTGGTTTTTAAAAAGCAAACTAAAAACTATGTAACATGTTTACACTGAGGCCATGTTTATTAGAGCAGAGGGTTTTTTTTAATCATCATTTAAAAACTTTTTATTGTCAATCCTGCAGATGCTACAGTTGTTTTTACACATTTGTTCATTTTAATTTTCCCCTTTTTATACAGTGACAAGCTTGACCGTTGACCCTCATTATCTCCCTGAAGTTAGATGTATCTTACATTTAGATGCAAGTACCTCAAAACAGGAGACGTCTTGTAAAAAATTCAGTCCTGCGACCAATGATTTTCACAGTCCTATTTTTGTTGAAGTAGGTCTGACTGGATCCTGGCAAAAAAAAACCATAATTGGTTTTTGTTTTTATTGGTAGTTAATTGTCCCATGATGTTCACCGCCTGCAGTTCAGGGTTCATCCACTTCTATAATTGCCACTTAAATACCAACGGCTGCAATCCAGACCTCTTCTGTCCAGACAATCAGAGCCAAACAGAGGCCCTGTGTAAAACGTTTGACCTACAGTAGATTGAGATTCAGCAGGGCAACAGCGGGCTGAGTCACACTGGGTTTGTGTTGTGACTCAGACTGTGAAATCCAAACGTTCAGACACCTCCTAACAACTGATAATCTGGAGCGTTATAGAACCTGAACTCATAGTCACAATGTTCCTTAACAAGTGTACCATGATAATGCAGCAATTACACACATCACCACAGGCCAACACCCTGAAGCCTTTCTCACATATGCAGTACTGAAAACTTCTAGGAGGCTGTGGCAATGCTTCATAGAGTCTTTCATTTATGCACTCCTGAAATTCAGAGCCCCTGAAATTTGAAGCTTTAGATATTCAGAACACCTGTAAATTCCTAAAAAAAAGGTTCTGATTGTTATAGTCAAATATAAGGCTCTGCAAATGTATAGCTCATGAAATTTTTTTAATGTTCTCCAAAAAATTGAGCTCTTGTAATTGAGAGCTCTTAAATACGAAAATTTGAGCTCTCGAAATTAAGAGCTCCAAAATCCAAAATATTTGAGCCCCTGAAATTTGAAGCTTTAGAAATGTAGAACTCCTGCCAATTTCTAGAAAATATTCTGATTATTTTAGGCAAAAAACAGCTGCAGAAGTAAAAGGCTCTACAAATGCATAGCTCATAACTTTTTTCAAAAAAATTTCTACAATTTTCTAGAAAATTAGAACTCTAGAAATTGAAAGCTCCAAAATGCTCTTGAAATTGGGCACTCCAAAATCCGAAAATGTGAGCTCTCGAAAGTAAGAGCTCTAAAATCACTCTAGAACTCTAAAATTCTAAAAAAAAAAAAAAACAAAAAAAAAAACAAGAGTGCTCAAAATTGAGTGCACCAAAATCCAAAAATTAGAGCTCTCAAAATTGCAGAGCTCCAGAAATGTAAAGCTCCAAATTTCTAGAGCACTTGAGATTTGGAGCTCTAAATTTGGAGCCCCTGGAATAAGATTTCCAGAACTTAGAGCTCCTGAGAAATGTCATAATTATTTTTTACTGAAAAACCTCTGAACAATTTTAGCTCTTGAGATTATAAACCCCTGAAATTAAGAACACTTGATATTTAGAACACTTCAACTTTGTAGATATTTTCTACAAAGTTCCCCCAAAAGTTTGAGCTCAAGAAATATAGAGCTCCTGTAATTTTTTAGAAGCTGTGCCCCTGAAATTTCTCTTTTTCAGAATATGGTCTCACATTGGCTCACCTTGACTTCTTGTTAAGAGTAAGAGTGATTTCTTTAGCAGCTAACCTTAATAATCTTGGTAAGTTTTCAAGAGTTTTGTGCGTATAAGATTAAAGGTTTATACAACATATCCTAATGAGAGGCCACTGTCCTCTGGTGGGCTATTAAGGTATTACAGGTGGGCTTCCAGAGGTCTTTCAGTTGTTCCTACATAGCTGTACTGTACATACTCATTAATGGTTCACAGGTCGGACTGTTAGCAGCTCCTGCACAGTCGTAGAGTTGTCATACAGGATGATGTACATTGTATAGCATAAGTTGTCTCTTTCAGAGCAGGAATGCACACAGAAACTCCTCCTCCCTTTATTATGAATGTACTCACACCCTCAGATGTGTACATACTTTATGACTTATAGGGTAAACTGAGGGAGGCAGAGCGAGGATGAAGTGCCACATATTTATACAAAATAGAGACCATCAGTCGCCCTGCTGTGAAGTGAAGTGTCAACATTACATTTCAGAGTGCAGACAGACAACCTAAAGCAGTCACTCTCTGTTCTACATGCCTCAAGTGCTTTATGGTTTATTTCTTACACTGAATTTAAACAGTGGGGTGGTGTGAGCAGCATGGTTTAAGATACCCATCCCGAGCCACATAAGGTAAAGGAAGTATCATGCAGTCTTCTTTTTCCTTGTTTTGATCATTTCTCCTTTCTTATTTTTGTTACTTATGATTCATATCTTTATGGATGCCCAACGCAGACATGCATTCATACTTTTGAGTGTACTTTCAGTTGTTTTCTCAAGATCTGATCTTATTTTCCTCATTATCTAAAGATACCAGCTGGTTTTCCTGTGATTAGTATGAGTTTTGCGGTTATTTTTCATTGATATGTTTGTTTTCTTTCTGATTTAAAAAGTACCACCTCCCAGGAACTAATATGGGGTAATGTATTGCTTACAGGTGTTTATGCAAATAAGAATCTTGACAGGGTAAGCCAGACCTCAACTGTGCCTGTTAACTGTCATTATTTCTGACTGTCAAGACCAGCTTTAGAGAGAAATTAATGTTTTTGCCACAGTCTCAACAGGCCGAGGTGAGATGTGTTGGAAGTCCTGATTTGATTTAATGTGTGTAATCAGGTTGTCCTTAGTTTCGCTTTTGCTGTTGAGAATTGATCACTGTTGTTGTGGGGTTTTGACCAATCAAAATCAAGTATTCAACACAGCTGGGTAATAAATGCTCATTAATCTATTAGTATACCTGTTATAGTCCATTTTGTCTTGCCTCTGCACATTACAAATTATTTTAAGAAAGTCCCCCATTTATTTGAGCAAAGAAAAGCAACTCAACTGGTTGCTAAATTCTCTTAGGGCTAAGGAAATATTCTTCTTAGATGACTAAAATAACAAATTTATCGTTACGTTTGAATTTAGAAAGTGTCTTTTTTTCAGGATTGTTTCAAGAGTTGACTCTATATGAGCTCTCTTTATTTTAGTTTACTGTATTGATACTATACATCAACAGTGATGCAATGCGTCAGACAACTAGCCCTACCATGACATCTAGTGGGGGAAGGCTGCCTTTGCAACTCTGCTTACCAAGTCACCTCATCAGCCCTTACAGCAATGATGGTCTCAAAATGATCCAGAACTCCTTAAATGACCTTTATAAAGTTCTCTTTTGGTTTTAAAAAGTAAACCATCTCTTTTAAAATACCTGACAGTCTTAAAATATATATGGCGTCAACAGCAGATTAGCTGTGTCACATTACAGGCAACAAATGGGATTAAATGGTCAAAGGTTAGTGGTAATGGATTAGCCAAGTGGTGAGAGAAGAACACATGGAGTTGACTGAACGGCCATATACTTACTATTCTTTCACCATACTAGACAAATGGTGTTTGGTAGATCTGTTACTGTAGGCTGTATTTCATAAGCTCCCAGGCAGTATTTGACAGTATAGTTAGATACGGGATGTGCAAATGGTAAGGAAGTCTTAGTGGTTCCTGTTCTTCTGGCAGATGAAATTCAGTACCGGGTTGATAAAGTAGGCCTACATTATGATCTGGTAGATATGATACAGTACCACAAACTTGTCCACAGTAAAAATAATATTACGATACAACAATTCTGTGAAAACTGAAATTCGTATAATGATACATCATAATATCTGATAAAGGGAAGAATACAAAACGCCCCTAAAAGGTGAAGTGCAGGATTAAACATCACAAAATAAGACACAATATGACTTGATATGATACAATAGCCTCCCGCTCATCATGATAGAATAGGATAAGATACGCTACGACATAAATAATATATGATACAATATAATATGCAATATATGATACAATTGGATACAATACAATATGATATGATATGATACAGAACCCCAAACTTGCCAAACAGTTCTGCTTAATGACCCTGTGATAACAAGGGATATAATGTTTTGGGGACAGGGTAAAACAAAGCTTGAGAAAACAATGCTTGTTACCTCGAGATCTTGACTTGTTTTTCTCATGATAATAAGAGATCATTCCTCTCATTTATCAAGAGATTGAAGCTTGTTTTTTGTGGTTTTTATCTTCAACCTGTAAGATAAATGTCTCATAACAAAATGTCTTTTTATTCTTTACTGAGACAATATTTTCTGAAAAAAAATTGTGAAAAAACAAAACAATAAAAGAAACTGAAACAGGCCTTTCCTATTACCTGGAGTTACTTGCTTATATGTTTAAATGTGCTCTTTTTATGTTTAGTACAGAAGCCCTAAAAAAGAACATGATTAAATACAATTTATTTTCTCAGCTTTCTCAAGATCTCAACGTTATCTCTAGAAAACAAAGAAAATAAAATGTATTTAATCATGTCCTTTTATGGTTTCCTTACCTATTACCTGAAGTTACTTGGTTACCAATGTACAAATGTGATCCTCTTATGCTTAGTACTGAATCCCTAAAAGAACATGATTAAATACTTTTCACTTTCTCAGTTTTCACCTCTTGTTTTTCTCGTTATCTTGAGATAACGAGAAAAACAAGTTGAAATCTTAAGAAGACATAGAAAATAAAATGTATGAAATCATGTCCTTTTAGGGCTTCCTCTAATTAGTAGTACTTTTTACAACCCTTCAAAAGTTAATGATTATACATTTTAAACTTTACATGTAACTTTAAACTTTAAAAACAGAAAAATAACACTTAATTATTTGTAAAACCTTGACTTTTTAATAGAAACACAAAATTCAACTTTACAGTTTTTACCTCGACACAAGATGGCGCCCAGGTCCACTGTCGTGTTGGTGTTTTGAAGCTCCCTCCATGTCTGAGGCTGACCTCTTTCCCGCGATGACAGTTTCCTGCAGGCTCTGTTCAGACAGACGAGTCGTCCTCACAGCAGGATATACTGAAGGGGAGACTGAAGGGGTTATCAGAGTTTACCTGGCCGACATGCAGAGGATCGGGCTGGTGAAGTGATTTTTTATTTATTTTTCAGGGAAGAGTGAAGGTAGCTGGTGGAACAAGGTGAGTGTGCTGCGTACTTTGAGAGAGAAGTAGTTGTTTTCCTCGCTAGTGTTTGGTTTACGCAGTGCTGGTGCTTGAATCTCAGATACGTGTCACTTTGAGGAGAGAACGTCACGACGGACCCCGTTCAAAAACCTCGCAGTTTAGGAGTTGCAGCTCTTGGCGGCATACTTAACCACACAGTGAGTGAAAATATATGTTATAGTTAGATCAAGTAGTCCAGTATCTGTTCATCGGATGCCTTAAATCAAACAAAACAATAAGTATTCCTGAGAATCACCATCTCTTGTTACGGCTTCACACTTCTCCTGTCTGTCACGGGGGTTTATTTTGGTTGCTGAGGACGTTGGGCAAAACGGCTGTAGCACTTTTAAAAGTTAAAACACAACTAAATGATTGTGTAAAGATATATTGTAAGCATGCCGAATTAAAGAGTACACATATAGGCTTTGTATTTTTCTGTTTTAGGAGTTTATTGTAGCAGTACGCCCCCTAAAAATCCAGTGGACTAAAAATGTCATATTTTCAAAGGGGGTTTCGTGTGACGTGCCCTCTTCATACTGACAGTTCTGCCTGCAGCCTGTGTACACAATACAGGCAATGAAAACATTACCAAACAAATATGATTTAACTCACCTTAACAAATAGAATGATTAGGTTTAGATATAAATTAGTAATTTATATATTATTCACTTTTTACTGCCTGCTTGTTGAAGAGATAGTCTAACATGGGGCCTCTGGGGTAGGATCTTTTTATCCTCTTTTAATATATTTTTGATGTATTTAAGGTACTAGATTAAAAAGTTTTAAAGATTTCTCTTAACATGTCATGCTTTTTTCTCCAGATTATCTCTAACATAAAACTTAGTTCAGTGTCTTTACTTTATTGGAAGGTTTATGATTGTTTTCCACCTGTTTCTGCTTTTTCCACTTCTAACCAAGAAATGAATACAAGAAAAATGATGTTCAGTAGTAAGCCTGTTGGATTTTCATGCTCTTAATTCCTTCCCTTGAAGCTCTTTAAATCTTGCAGCCTGAGGCCTGTACTTTGCTATGTTGAACAACTGCACTTTGTTGAAGCGCTCTGCGTGTTAAAACACTAACATATGCTTTGAAATGTTAAAAATGTTTACCCAGGGGGAGAAATGAGTGACAGGATGGAGGGTTCAACTGGACCAGGTGCCAGGACGAATGGACCCATTGCAGCGCCCAGCAGCCCGGTGAGCTCATCATTAGGCCCACCTCTGTCCCCAGAAGAGCTGGAGGAAGAACCACAGTCAGCTCTGACAGATGTCAGCCAAATGTGGATTAATTTTGGCAAGACATTTGCCATCATCTTCCCGATTTACATCCTGGGATACTTTGAGTTCAGCTTCAGCTGGGTTCTGATTGGACTCGCCATGTTGTTCTATTGGAGGAAGAACCATGGCGATAAGGACAACAGGATAAACCGTGCCTTAGCATTCTTGGAGCAAGAGGAGAAGGCAGTGAAGCAAAGCATGCCTACTACTGAGCTGCCACCATGGGTAAGTCCCTCCAGCTTTATTACAGTTCTTGTGTTATCAATATCGAGTAATCGCCGCTTTGTAATTGGACTTCTTTCTTCTGCCAACATCAAGTATTGGATGTCAACACAGACTGCTCGCTTGCCAAAGTGGCTGATAAAGCTGACTTAATACCCTGCCTTGGCTGAAATGTAAATGTAGTTTCTTCCCACTGCTTACTATTTTTATCCTTATTCAAGAAATATCACATTTCTATCACTTTCCCTACAACTACCTTAAGATTGAACAAGTGTTTTGAGTTTCCCATTTCAAAAATCAAGTCAGTACCCTATAATTTCATTATCTGGCTTTGTGATGAAGATTTCCAAACTCTTATATTTTGGGTGTTAAAACTGCATCAGGAACAACACGAGACACACAAGCTTATTTCCCAAGAGGAAGGACAAACTATTGGTGGAAAAGAGTATTTTCAGATGGTGCACTTGGTGTCAAATAGAAAAAAATCTGATACTCCAAAAAGGCCACAAATTGGAGAACTCATGTTCCACCAAGTATTTGAATGTATGTCACTACATTGTGAATACGTCATCCGCAGTAGTGTCTAGCAGATGTTAATCAGAAGGTGTAGCCGTGTTTTAACAAAGAGAATGATGATGAAAACCAAAGATAAAAAGTGCCATCAGCTCTGACATTTATTTTCCTCTGCAGGACAAAACAAATGTTGTTTGTGGTTAGCTGGGTTCCCATTGTCATTCAATGAGAACAGTCAAAAAACAAGAACAACTGTTATCAAAGCATGGAAATCATAGTAATTTGAATTTGCACAACAGCCCAATCAAATGAATTGTTTTTAAGATGACTTTAAAAGTAAGATGGTTCTGCTTTTAAAATAGTGGCATTAAGCTGCTAAATTTCTGCTTTATGACTAAAATCTTCCCCCTGATCCTGTAACTCTTTTTTCCTGTTGGCTGGTAATTCCCAAACTCTCAAACTCCCAAATGACATTACATCCTAAAACCAAGCGACAACCCCCAGCCATATGAAGCTAATGCGGACGTGCTAAAAACTGCAGTTCCTCTAGCGTACACTTGAGGCTGGCTCCAGAAGCACCAGAAGCCACATACACACCCATTCAAAAAGGAATAAACATGTTTACAGCCTGGTGAAATAAGATCTACCGTTTTTAAATTACTTTAAAGTCATGGACGGAGTAAAATGTTGTAGAAAAGGTTTTGAAAAGTTGTAGAAGTTCATCTTTGATAATGAATAAAAATCCTGAATAATTAGGGTCTCATAGATAGCTGTCTGAAAGGTCACAAATGGTCCACCTTTGTCGAGTGCACCACCATCAGTTGGTCTATCTGATCCATGCTGGACTCTTTCTGATATTCTCACTCCGGCTAACCACCTGAAGGAGCTGGGTCGTCCTCAATGAATAATTTACACCTGGCCTCTGAGCCCCGCAGAGGTTCTCTGGGCTGGCACTCTTTTAGAAGGAAAGCCATGAAACATGTTCTGATTTTCACTCTTTGGATCCATCCCCTTGGTGTGGTTGTCTCTCTGTCAGAGAGCAGGCAGGTTTCCCTGAGCCACGATAAGAAACCAGCATGAAGAGGAGCGACAGCAGGGCGCACGCCTCCCACATAGCTGCCATTCTTTCTCGGTCTACTCATTCTCTGGTTATTACATGTGGCAAGCTCATCCAACCAAAATTACTAGTTGTATGCATGCGAGGAATGGAGACTACCATTGGGTGTGTATTGAAGGGATGTCAGCAAACCAATAACATTCAGAGCTGACTCTGTAAATAAGTTAGTGTGGCACGTGATGGTAGAGATTCATATGAGCACAGCGTTTTCCAGGGAGCTTGTTTAGAGCATGGTAATGAATGGAAAGCTTCGATTTAGCAATGTATGGTACCATTCATCATTTTGAAACCTCATAAATCCCACAAATACGCCATATCTGCAGGATTACTTATGGTTAAAGAGCACAAGAATCAATGCTTGTGATTACTTTCAGTGTACATCATTTCTGAGAGAATATCACAGTTTCATGGTAACTCATTTGATGGAATCACATATTTATTATTAGCTTTGATTCCTCTTTAATGATTGAAAACAGTATTTTTGACAAATCAAAAATAGGAGTTGTTTGGTTATAATCCAGCAGAGTCCAACTCATAAATTAAAAAATGTTCTTTATATGTTATTCGACCATTTTCAAATGATGGCATACAACTGTAAACTTGACAATGGGCTATGTACAGAAATTATCCTTACTTATGTAAGAGATAATGTGCAGTTGGCAGGTGATTATTCAAATTAGAATCCTTACAGGGTGAGCTGAAACTCATCTGAAACTTAAAGATGCTCACACCAGCTCTGCTGCTGTTGCCTGATATGCATTATGACAGAATATCAAAATATCCATTGTTTAGCTTACTGATATACCATGCTAATGCAAACTAACACTTATGCCACAATGTTAAGCAGTTTGATGCTAATTGAAGTTGATGTTTTTGCCACAATGTTTAGGCAGGAACTAACATTTTTACCAATGTCAACAGGCAGAGGTGAAATGTGCTGGACTCCTATCTGCAGATTATATGATGTGACGTGTGTGACATGGTTGTCCCTCGTGTTGCTCTTGCTATATAGATCTAATCACTTGTTGTTTTTTTTTAAAGTGATGTTTTTTGGGCATTTTTGCCTTCAATGACAGGACAGCTGAAGAGAGACAGGAAATGTGGGGAGAAGAGAGAGGGGGATGACATGCAGCAAACGGTCGACCGGCCGGGAGTTGAGCCAGCGACCTCTGCAACGAGGACTGTAGCCTCTATACGTGGGGCGCTTAGACCGCTAGGCCACCAGCGCCCCAATCAATCACTTGGATTTTAACCAATCAGAATCAAGTATTTAACACAGCTTGGTAATTAGTATTAAAGACGGATAATAAGTAACTGATACATCTGTAATCTTTTCCATGGGAGGTTAGATTTTAACTCGGGTGTTAATGGGGATTGGTGGACTTTTGGAGCAAGCCTCCAGTGGACACCATTAGAACGGTAGTTTTTTGCACTTCCGAATTGGCTTCTTTTTTCAACACAGAAAGATAACTTACATTAAGAAACAATGCAGTACAATACCAAATACATTGCAGATGATTACAATGATATCATGATGTAGAGAATCGGAAGAAAATGGTAAAGTGCAAGATTACTGTTAATTGCGCCATTGAGTGGATTCATGAAGTGGTGATGCGGTGGGTCGAATTTGAATTGAAATCTGTGTTGAGAGCCGTATTATTCTGAAATATCAACTTTGGCGCTAGTGTTATGATAATTTATCGCAAAAGTCATGGCGGCGATATTGTGGAATTAATATTTCATTCCAGCCCTACGAAGGTTTGTTTTCCACAACAAATGTCACGAAAAAAACGTTTTCAAATCAGGAAATGTCTGAACACATTTACAAATACTGATATCTGTTATAGGAAAATATTGGCTTATAATATCGGCCAATCTGTTCAGTATATCAGTCTAACTGTTTTCTGTTTGTTGTGAATTTGGGTCGAGCTATATTTCAACATTATTAGCTGAAGGTGAGTTTTTACAGCACCAGAGAACTGATGCTTGATCTCCAGCATCATGTTTAATTCAGTCTTCAGAATTACAAGGAGTCTGAACATTTAGGATCTGTTATGTTCTTGTAAAGCATTTCTCTGCCTTGAAGCCTGGCGTTCATCTAATCCCAGGCTTGTGCAACCGACACTCAGTACCTCTGTGATAAGGATGCTTCTGTTATGCAATGATATTTTTGATGATGATGCAGTGAATCTGTGAGGAGCTGAGTGGATGGCAGCGTGCCAGGCCGACCCAAACACAGCGTCCTCCCACCATCACGTCCATTATCACACAGACCTTGAGAAACTCAGAGCTCAGCAACAACGCAGACAGCTTTGCAGCGAGCAGAGACATGCTGCTGTGGAGCAGCTGTCGTGTTTGTTGTGTTGTGAGTCAGTGAGCTTATCTTTTGTCTCTGTGTTGTCTCTGTCACCACGTCTGTGTCGCAGAGGTTTAAACCTGCAACAGCGCGGCTAATAACATTTGGATGTGTAAACCAAACAGTGATGACTGACAGCTCATTGTTTGTTTGATTAAAGGGAAACAGAGGATCCACTGAAAGCCAGTCAGAGGATAAACGTGTCCCTCTGATTACCAGCCAAACAATCAGCTGTGAACTTTGACTCCTGACAGACACTCAGACACTGACAGTCTGTGCCTGTTCTGCATTCAAGATACTTTATCAATCCCACCTTTATCACACTCACCTCAAAACTCAATGATTGGAAGCTGAAAGAAAGTGCTTAAGTCATCACCGACCACCGTTAGGAGCCTTTTGTATAGCTGGAACTTACTTCTTGGTAAGTGAAAGTCATTGATTTCGCCTGAAATCAGTTTTTTTTCACCAGCAAAGAGACCTAAACCCAAACACAAGGCTGAAACTTCAGAAAGGGACAAATGTTTTTGTATTCTTGAAATAGAATATTATATTATATATTACTTCTACTGTCCCTCTCATCACTATCATCGCTTTCTCTATCTCTTATTCTCCTCTATCCTTCTTTCCAACCCCAACTCGGTCGAGGCAGATGTGTGTCTAACATGAGTCTGGTTCTGGTCAATGTTTCTGCCTGTTAAAAGAAGGTTTCCCTTGCTAAATGCTGCAAAGTGCTCTGCTCATGGTGGATTAAGAAGAGATCAGAATGTCAGTAAGATTGGACTGGATCTTATCCTTTCTTGATGATGGGTCTTTGTTAATAATAGAACAGAGTATGGTCTAAACCTGCTCTGTTTGTAAAAGTGTTAAATAACGTTTGTTGTGTGGCACTTTAAAGATTGATTGATTTAATATCAATTCGTTTTTCAATGATTGCGTTTACGTAGACTTGAGTATCCTGCTTATGAGCCTCATCCTTTTTTTTAAAGTTATATTTTTGGGCATTTTCGCCTTTAATGGACAGGACAACTGAAGAGACAGGAAATGTGGAGAGTAGAGAGTGGGGGAGGAAATGCAGTAAATGGTCGAGGCTGGGGTCAAACCTGCAACCTCTGCGATGAGGGCTATAGCCTCTGGGGAGCATGCTAAGACTGCTAGGACAACAGCGCTCCATGAGCCACATCCTTTTTTTTAAAGTTATATTTTTGGGCATTTTCGCCTTTAATGGACAGGACAACTGAAGAGACAGGAAATGTGGAGAGTAGAGAGTGGGGGAGGAAATGCAGTAAATGGTCGAGGCTGGGGTCAAACCTGCAACCTCTGCGATGAGGGCTATAGCCTCTGGGGAGCATGCTAAGACTGCTAGGACAACAGCGCTCCATGAGCCACATCCTTGGTCTTATAAGGTATATGGCGTTAACATGCACACAGAGAAACCTGGTTATTAATACCCCTGTATACATGATAATTATTCGAACTTGTGCCTGTAAACGGCTGCAGTTTGGAAATCTACGAAAAATAAGTCCACTGTGGTTAGAGAGGCCACTGTGGCAAAGTGGTGTTGCAGACTGAACTTTGGGTGGTGGACAGACCAAACACAGGAAGTTTAACCATCTACATTTTTAAAGAACAAACAACTACTGGATCATAGATAGATAGATAGATAGATAGATAGATAGATAGATAGATAGATAGATAGATAGATAGATAGATAGATACTCCATTGGGGGAAATTTGTTTGTTCCAGCAGCTTACAACACGGGACACGAAAATGCAACAATGTGCTTACATAGATACAAAAATTATTATTATAAATGAAAATGAAAATTAAATTAAATACAATTAAATACAATTAAATAATATTAATAATGATTAGATGAATATGAAATAAGATACAGTAAAATATATGAAATATACTATGTTCACTTCTACACTTCTATCTTCTGAATCGATAGTAAGGTATGTTATTGCATGGATAAAATTGCACCAGGTTTTTATGAGCATACACAGTATGAAAAGCAAACACAGGGCGATTTATTTATGGAAAGTATAGATATGAGAAATAATAATAGTTGTGCGCCAACCCAGAACTCCATACTTCAAATTCAAGCTATAATTGTTTTTTTTGCGTATAACATATTTTTTCCTTCTCAGATTTATGCTTGTAAAGAATTCCTCCCCTTTTCTTTCAGTTGTCTCACGGACTAAGTGTCTTATTCCATTATATTTCTATTCAAACTTAAGCAAGAGAAACATGCAATGCTTCAAACTTGCATACACTCTGTTTACAAAACCAACAAAATGAACATCATCTGCAGAAATCCTGGCACACAAACCGCGACCATGAGTGAAAAATGGATTCTGGTCCAGAGCCTGTCGTCTTCGTGGCTTGCTCTCTCAGAGAAATATTCCCAGAATGAGGTTTGATAGGCAGTGTGGGCAGCAGCTCACAGTTAACAGGCCAAGACTGCCTGAGGTAACAATGCAGTTTTATTTTAGTCAAGACACACGGACTCTGCAGTGAAACCCTTCAGTGATCCACATACAGACAAATGCATGTCAGAGTTTCTTTTCAGGAGCAGATCGAGTTTTTGTCTGCTCACGAGTGTGTGAAGTAATACAGCTGAGTTTCACCCCGGAACAGTGAGTCATGAAAACCACTTGACACACAGATGGAGAATTTACCACCATGTATGTTTCTTAGGCAGTGTTGTAATAATCCTTTTTTAACTCAGAATAATTTCTTCACTTTTGCGGTTTGGACTGAACACCACCAACAACCTGTTCTCTTCTGTAACACAGTGATGTGCTCAGAGGGGGGGCACCTGGGATGTGGGTCTCAATATAACATTATAAAACGCCCTCTCTGCCCTTCAGTGGATAGAAACACGTGCATTCTACTTCTACTACTACTACTTCTTCTGCAATTTCTACTAGTACTACTTGTTCTACTACTACTACTATGACTACTACTACTACTACCACTACTATTACTACTCTTTCTACTAGTACTTCTGCCACTGCTATTACTACTACTACTCTTACTTCTACCACTACTATTACTACTACAACGACTTCTTCTTCCACTACTTCTATTACTGCTTCTACTACTACTACTTCTACGACTACTACTACTACTACTACTACTATTACTACTACTTTTACTTCTACTACTTCTACTATTACAACTACTACTACTATTTCTACTAGTACTACCACAACTAGTATTACTCCTACTGTTTCTACTACTACAAATAATATTACTCCTAGTACAACTACTTCTACTATTACTACTCCTACTCCTACTACTTCTACTACTGAAATCAGAAATTAGTGGCAGGGACACCAAGGTCATCCCAGGAGACAGGTGACATTCAAGGCCTGATGAGTAATGTTGCAACAGTGGTGCAGACATATGATTAAATCTTTGCAGCAGCGTTCCTACACTAAGGGATTTGGGTTAGTAAACTAATGGTATGGAAGTCTTACACAGGTTACCGGATATTGAGGACAGGCTTTTCTTGTAAAACAACATTCCTGTGGAGCTTAACACCAATATTAGAGAGGATATGATGGCTGACAGACATGTGTCTGGCGTCATGTCAGTCAAGTATTTGGACTTGATGTCAACATCTCCTTCTGTCCTGACAGCAGAGGACGTGTAAGGCTGGAGGGCGCTAAATTACCCAAAAGTTCGTTTAAAGCTTTCAAAGGTTTTTTCAAGGTACAAGGTTCAAAGTTTCTTTATTATCCCGGGGGGCAATTTGTTTCTCAGTCAGCTGTGCCATAAACAAAACAGTACAACAAATTACACCAACATTAAAACATTTAGAACAATAAAAACATAAAAACAATAGTTATGTGGCATCGTTAAGCAGACTAGTTGCTACCGGGACAAAAGTGTTTCTTTTTCTATTTGTACTGCTTTTTGGCATTGCGTATCTGCGACCTGAGGGAAACCGGCGAAACTCACAAAAAAGAGGATGGCATGGGTCAGCCACAATGGACCAGGCTTTGCTGAGGGTCATGGCTCAATGAAGGCTTGACATGTCAGGCAGGGATGTTCCCGCAACCCTGCTGCATGTCTTCACAATAGCCTGATGTCTCTTTTTATATTTCATACTAGTCGACTCATACCAGCACACCATTGAAAAAGTTAAAAGCAATTCAATAAAACACACATTTTTCTGGCTTTTGGCGTGGTTAACCTTTTTCTTTTTTCTTTTAGAGAAATTAACTTGAGATTCAGTAAAGAAACACAGGGAAAGAGGAAAGAGAGACAAAAAGCCCCTGTATAATCTGATCCAGGGTCCTTGTGGTCATGGGTCTTAAACGTCTGTCCTACCAGGACCCCCTGGCACTTTTGAGTGCTTTATCAAATCTCATCTAATGAGGAGGATTTGCACAGGAGCAAAGGGTAACACTGGGAAAACTGAAACAAACCATTGACTGTAGACAGATGATGTGATTCCACCTTCTTTTGTTAAAAGAGGAAGCTAGAATTCAGTGGTCGCTGATGAATTGGGCATTTTGTGATCGGATGTGTGCAGTATGGGGCAACCTTGGCAGGGCCCTTTTGATAGCCTCAAATAACTAATTATAAATAGAATTCTCTGAAAAATGCTTTGTCGTCAGCTAATGCTAGCTGCGCTACAAATGTGCAGCTTGTGATTCTTATTTTGGCTAGTTTAAAGTGGCCATATCAAGTTTTATATTTCCACTCTGTGAAACCTCTTTAGTAGCTTTGAATTTCTTTTACAATTTTAAAAACTCCTTTTTCATCTCACCCTAGTGTGAAAACCCTCACTTCAGCCTTTGCCTGACACAGGAAATATCAGGTACTGTCTCTTTAAGCCTGCCAGGGAAGAACCTGTTTTCATAGCAACATGAACAACAATGGATTTCTGTAATTTTGTGATGTCGCAAAATTTTCAAAATAGAAAAAATGTGATGAAGCTGGTGTTTTTATCAGCCTTGAGTTTACTGATTTTTTTTTTATAAAAAAGAGCTTACTCCTTTAGACGTACTCAGTCTAACTAAAAGCTGAAAAAGGCACCCCTCATGTGTCCTTGGCAGAAACTTGTCAATCACAGGTTGTTACGCCTTAAAAACAACCCTGCTTTGTTTTGTATTCAACTCTAAATGGGACCTCTATTCAAAAATTAACATTAAGCACATCCAAAACTGTTGCTAATTCAAACTTTAAAGACTCTCTTTAGTAAGCTTTAGGGAAAAATAAGCTTTTTTTGCCTCCCCACTACTTCCACTTGATTGCTTTGCATTTTATGTAACGCTACTTTAATGTGTAGCATCCTTTCAGTTAAAAGTCCTGTGAGAAACTTTTAAATTGTGTCAGTTTTGCCAACATCTATGATAGGAATGTTTTCAAGTGACTCATTTCGTAATGTTATGAGCTTCAATCATTAGTATTTGCCAACAACTCAGTACAAAGCTCACAAACCACAAAACAGAGAGGCATCACATTGAGCATATTGTGTTTTTATGTAGCTCTGAAACCTTTCAGATTAATAATGTAGATGTTCGAGTTGGAGGAGTATGTCCTCAGTGGGCAGTTCCTGGGTGTGGATGTGATGATGCAACTGTACGAATATGAAGCTTTGTGGTGCTGTAAACAATCAGCTGTACCCAGATAAACCCTCAGCCTGAGAGGTTAAATGTTAAATTTGTGGTTTGAGACTGTTCTCATTAGCTTTTCAAAGTTAATACAACTGCGGAGTAACAGTTTCTCTCTCTGTGTCAGTTTCTGTTTCCCTCCACCTTCTTCTTCCTCCCCTCAGTCTCTGTGTTCTCGTATGACTCCGGCTGGGTGGGGCTACACCCAATCTTTTTGAAGTGCTACAGGGCGGGGCTCTGCTCCACAGCCCAGTATGGAAACAATGTGGAGGAACAGACAGGCCTTGTGCTGCTCTGAACTGCTCTTACAGAGAGTTTATAAATGTTTGCTTTTCTTTTAGAACAGTTTTCAAGCACATTAGGTTTGCAAAAGAGAAAGCTATTGTAAGATTGATATGCTGCTAACTTTAATCCTCACTTGAGGGTTTCTAAATCTGCCAAACAACAGAGACTGATGCTTCTTTTACTGTTTATGCTCCAAGAGCTCCTACAACTCCTGCAACGTAACAAACATCATACAGTATATGACTTGTTTTATTGAAACCAGAGTGCTAGAATACATCAAAAAACATTTTTTAACTTTAAAGACTCTCTCCAGAAAGCTTCAGGAGTCCTCTTTCTGCTGGACCACTTTGCATTTTTAAGTAAAGCTTCTTTAATTTGTATTTCTTGAAAACAGAACCCTGTAGTTAAAACTCTTGAGAGAAACTTTTGGGTTTTGTCAGTTTATCCAACATCGATAGTAGGGATGTTTTCAAGTGACTCATTCTATAGTTGTTTAATCTGAAATTTCAATTCCGACCTATAAGCATAAAAGGAAGGAAACACCTAGCAGTCCAAATTTGGCACAATGTATCCAAAGTACAAGTCTAAGTACAAGATTACAGTCTACTTGTAAATGTTGACAAATGAATTTGGAGAATGTGGCTAATGTTAGCCAAGCTATCAAGAGAAAGTAACAGCTTTTCTTGTCGCTGACAAATTAACATGTTTTAAGTTAGCTGGTATAAAGATGTGTCAGGAAACGATGGCCAACGTATGATTTCCAAGCGTGCCGGATACGGCCCTGGTGGTGAGGCTTTCAGCAGTGTGACTGCCCCCTGGTGGCTGGCTGCAGTATAGGTCAAAAAATCCGTCTCCCCCATTCATTTGAATGGGGGAGCAGTCAAACTTTAAAAAATAAATACACGTCGTACGAATGTTTCTCACATCCGTATGCTGTGGTTATATGTATTTAGTATTTGACTGTTTTGTGTTCAAGGCCTCTTTTTCCTGAAAAGTTTCTTTTTCGTTAGTTATTAGAGTTTAAAAAACGGGGTTTTACTTCCGGGTTTCCTTTGATTCACAGCCGCCGTAGAACGAAACTTCAAAGGGCACGCAGCGTCTTGTGATGTTGCGCTGTAGGGCGGAGCTTATTACAAAGGCTTCACAGGCTCTGGCTGCACAATGGCGGCGCCCAGGAGAGGGATTTTTTGGCTTCAGAACTGTACAACGGGAAGAGGCGGAGCAACGCTGTCCATTTTTATTTACAGTCTATGATGATTTCCTGTGTAGCTAGACGTTTGTGATAAACAGTACAAGTTGCAATTTGACATGCAAAAAAAGCGCCATCATTTCTCCATGGCATTCTAGGGGCAGCGCCTGTTTATCTGTTTCTGGTAGGTCTCCGTTTCACCGTAAATTTAAAGTTGACAGAGGCTTCACTCTGGCATAATCTACCAAAATAAACCTGCAAAACTAAGCACTATCATTTCTTGGTTCTTTACATTCCAGGAGCACAGCATTTCTGAAGTGGACAGAGGCTTCTCTCTAGCTTACTTTAGCGACATAAACCTGAAAAAGTAACTGATTTTCATACTGGAATTAACAGGCCTTAAATTTGCCAATATAACATCCTCATGAAGATTTGTATGAAGTCAAGAGTTCAAGCTTTGTCAGGTCTGTCTTGAAAAGGAGAAACAACTTTTAAAATGCTTTGTTTGTTAAATGAAGGTCAGATGGATCATTTCTGATGCATTCAAAGGAGTCCGGAAATGCTAATTAGTTGTCGCAGCACAGCATAAAGCAGATTTGTCCCTCAGGTAAAATGTTTGATTTAGAACAGATTTTAAGCACTTGCATGTTGATATCTGTTTGTAAATATATAAATAGTTGTTGGATTACCGCCAATGGAAGCCAGTGTGTCATTCAGTACAGTAGTGCATACAGATTTCCTCGACTGCAGTTCCTGCCTGCAGTTTATCCTCCTCACATCCTCAATAGCTCTCTCCTCTCTCTGTCTGAGCCTATATATAGACCCCAGCAAGGAGAAACCGTCTTGTCATTTGGGTCTCCTCTTTCTGCACCTTTCAACCCCTTCTGCAGACGCTTATTGAGCAGGTTTCCTAGCTGTTTCAATGTCACCTTGTAGAGGAGAACCGCTGTCCTCTTGGCGTAGACTTAGACTGACTACCAGACAGAGTACATTTATAATGCCATCAGGAAATGCAGGTTTCTTTTTCATTTGTCTGTTGGGTTTTAAATTAATGAATTCCAGTGCTTGTCGACAGTTTTTTTAATCCTCTCCACACCTCTCTCTTGCTCTCATACTCACATGCTTTGTATGGGAGGTGTGGCTAAGGGAGGCTAGGATTTCCAAACAGCTGTTACATAGTTGGCCTGTGAGACTCACCCATTTGACGTGCCGTGACACAGAGAGACACACACACACACATTCTGGACAACAAGGGATGCCCCAGTCCTGACAGATCTGTAGTGAAGTATAATTTTCTGCTCATTTCAGTGGTGTTGTTTATGTCACTTTTAATAGAAACACACAATGATAAACAGGCTGTTTTGGCCAAAGAAAATCAACCACTTTGTCTGAAATCTACCCCCCCCCCCCCCCCCACCAGCGAATTTAGATATTAAAGATAATTGTATTAGGGATGCACCGAAATGAAAATTCTTGGCCGAAACCAAAAAAGGAAAATGAGGAAACCAAGGCCGAAAGCCGAAAACTAAAACACCAAAACACCAAAATATCGAAACAAATGATTATGACAATTATGAGTAGGGAGACCGGGGACAGTTGTAACATGGATCAGTTGTAACACTTGCACTTGCTCCAATCAGGAACAAGTTAAGAATCACCTGATTCACTCTGCACATGCTCAGTTTAGTTGCAGCTAGTACAAAGTTATAGACAGGAATGTCAAAAATGTTACAAATGTCTCCCCTACCATTGCATTTATGGCTATGACTGTGTACTAACCTCACTAAAATCAAGGATCTCATTGAATATATCAGAAAACGAGGGTGCCTGCCCCTCATAGTTCAGAGAGACAAGTCCTTTTTTCTGCGCTCTGTTCTCCTTCTCCGGCTGCAGTTTTTGCTTGCATCATCACAAAATTCTGTTTTGTCTGTGTTGGTTTGGTGATAAAAGTCTTCCGGCCGAAAAGCGAAAATGCACAGTTCAGCCGAAAAATTTAGGTGGACAAATTTTCGGTGCATCCCTATAAATAATCAGTCTTCATCCTGATGGTCTCATTTGCTTTTGAAGGTCATATAAAGAAGAAGAAGAAGAAAGGTACTTTATTGATCCCCAGGGGGGAAATTAAATTTTTTCACTCATGCTATTTTGGACATGCTACACGTACAGTTTTTTTGGTATATACATACAAATGCACACACATGCAGTGAACATGCTTAGGGAGAGATGTCAGAGTGAGGATACTGCCGTCAACCAGCGCACCCCGAGCAGTTGGGGGTTCGGTGCCTTGCTCAAGGGCACCTCGGCAGTGCCCAGGCAGGTGAACCAGCACCTTTCCAGCCACCAGTCCACTTGCCAAGCTTCGTCCATGCTGGGACTCGAACCGGCGACCCTTCGGTTCCCAAGCCAAGTCCCTATGGACTGAGCTACTATTAAAGGCATTAATATCAATTCCTGTTTCTCAACTCAAAATCTATATCGTATAAACATGATCCAGAAAACACCAGTGATTTCTCTGGGCCTGAGTCCATTTAAGATGAACTGGGGCGAAGTGGAAACTGACCTGTGGTCTGACAAATCAAAGTATGACATTCTTTTTGGAAATCATGGACACTGTGTCCTCTGCTCTAAAGAGGACCGAGTTTGTTATCGGTGTGCAGTACAGAAGTCAGCCTTTGGTATGAGGATGACATTTCACACACATGAAACAAAAAATATGACACAGGCTCTAATACTCATGTTAGCTAGTTTGTATGCACCCCCAAACTTTCCTGTTCACCTCCTGTGAAAAACACTTGTTTGCTGTCCGGCCTAAGTATTGTTCCCTTTCCACTCCACTTTCTCTGTCTTTGCTGTTTATCCTCAATGAGGAGAAATGATGTGACTGCAGCTGCCTGTTTTATTAGCCAGATGAGTCATTCTTTCCTCTTTTTACTCCTTTATGTTGCTTTGATATCCGTGAAGCTGAAACAGATGCAGCTGGTGTTGCTGACGGCGCCGTGTGGTTCAGGTACACCACAGAGGATAACAGGGACAGATTGTGTCTGCTACAGCTACACTGTAAATACCACCTTTAGAAAACGTCTGTGTTCAAAGTGTGAACTCAGGCGAGAAGTGATTTGCTTTTCATTTACATGTTCGGATACATTCCTTTGACTTTACACTCTGTCCTCGAGACCTGACTTGAAAGTAGTGATAATAATTGATGCAACTTTAGCCTTTTCTTGTCATTTATGGTGCTACATGTATTCCCATGACATTGTGACACAGTGCATTATGTGTCCTGGCAGAATAAAGGCAAATACTGTTAGGTAGTTTGACTTCCTCTGGTGCTTTATTTCTGTATTATTTTTATGTAACAGGCAGCAATACATCTCCAAGGTTAACTTAATTCCTGGCAACAGAAGTTCAACTTTTTATTCTCCATCCATACATGAGATATGTCCAGATAGAAACTCTGCCACCTGTGTTACAGAAATAGAAGCTGTCGTACCTTCTGAATAATCACCACGTGATGCTGACGTCTGTGTCACTTGTTTGTTTATGTTTCACACTGCATGGTTGTGGGTGCACGATGACTGTCTGGTGTATATTTCCTGGATGGCTTCATGTGTCACACATAGACACATGAGCTGTGTGTGTATTGAACAAGAGTGACCTTACATTCTTGTGATACATGCAATACTCTAATGTGAGTGTGTGCCAGAAAAGAAACAATGACCTCATGTGTAGAGTAAAGATGTGCTAGTTAGTTAGCTGTTTTTTTCTTTACAAATGTTAGGGTTAGGCAAGAACCCAGAGTGGTTAGGGTTAGGGTAAGAGTTGGGTGAGGCAATAGGTGTTGAACAAGCCTGAAGGTTAGGTTTAGGGATATAGTTCACTGACAAATACTAAGGGTTCGGGTTAGAGACTAAGACCACTGACTATTCAAGTTAACAGTTTCTCTATGAAATACTTTAATTAGAGTTGAAAGAAAGAATTTAAAAGTGTTTTAAAACTTTTTTTAGTAGAGAATTACTGTTCCTTTAATAAAAAAACATGATATTAATTTTTTTTAAAAGCACAAGACATAAATTGTTCTATATAAAAAAGCAGCACACTATATAACATAACTGGTTATTTGTCTGTCATGAGACTGTACTTAAAATGGTGAATTAAAGTATATATTTCGTAGCCTTGAAGCACAAAACTGTATATTTTAACCATATGCATTAATTTTTCATGGTCCACCCAAATGTCCTCTCTATATAATGCCAAAATTAAAGATGGTGGATTCTGTGTGTCTGCAGAATCCTCTCTGTGTTAAAGGTTTATCTTAGTCCCTGATGCTGCTTTTCTACGTCCTGTCAGGCAGGTAGTCAGCACTCTGCTGATGCACACCGCCACTTAAACGGCTTACAGTAAGATCTCAGTGGGATATCATCCATTATACAACAGAAAGGCATACCTGCACTTTGTGGGATAAATCAAAATACATTAGTCATTGTTTTTTAGCTGTACCAGCATCGTTGATTGATTCTGAAATATCACAGCAGCTATTAGATGCATCATTAACAGCATTTTGTGCTGAGGTTATGGTTCCCAAATTGATGTATCTTTGTATTTTGTGGGTTTTGCTGACTTCTGGATCATGTGCTACCGGTAAAAAGTTGCAGAGTCACTCAAATATTAACAAAGTGCGTTATCCAAACTTCAGAAGCTGCTTCCTTTCAAGCGCCAACCTTGGATGTTGAAAAATGAAGCTAATGCAAGAAAATGCAGTACCTCGAGTGTCCACTTGAGGCTGGCTCCGAAAGCCCAGGAAGCCCTATTAACACCCATGCAGAAAAAATAAGGCTGTCTTCAAACCCGCTTACTTTACTTGCAGAAGGTACTTAATTAAAAATTATTGCAATCATGATTCTTACTTTCTCCTTTCTTTTTCTAATTTCAGGTCCATTATCCAGACGTGGAGAGAGTGGAGTGGCTGAATAAGGTAAAAACACACTCACATTCACAGTATGTCATCTTCCTCTTGTTCTGTCCAGTGGTTTGCTCTGTGTCAAGAGCTGTAAGCTTGTTAGCTCACAGAGACTGACAGGTAGGGTTTATTAATAGAGTCTGAATCTGGAGCTCTGCAAGACCCTGACCCAGTGCTGCAGCATCCTCAGAGAGAGAGGAAGAGAGAGAGAGAGCCAAAGCCTGATATGTTATAATAACCTTTATTTATTTATTGCACTGACTCGATCTCCCCTCAGGTAGTTTGTCCCAGACCCTTAGGCCCTGGCAGATATAGAAAGAGAGCTACACCCAGGAAGAGCACCACTTAGTGTAAATGTTAGGATGGTCTTCCAGGAAGAAGTAAATGGATTTAGATGAGACAGAAGAAGGATATCTCTATATCCAATATTGAAAATGATATCCATAATTTCAGCCCTGATGTATTGTTTGTATATTTTTCAAAGCCTGTGCAGTGAATATTAAGGTTGTCTAAGGGAAAAGATGGAGAGATACCAGGAGTGGAAATCACAGAACTCATGGTAACATTCCATACCATACTATACCATATCATATCATACCATACCATATCATACCATATCATACCATACCATACCGTACCGTCTCGTACCGTACCATACCATATCATACCATACCATACCATACCATATCATATCATACCATACCATACCGTACCGTCTCGTACCGTACCATACCATATCATACCATACCATACCATACCATATCATATCATACCATACCATACCGTACCGTCTCGTACCGTACCATACCATATCATACCATACCATACCATATCATATCATACCATACCATACCATATCATACCATACCATACCGTACCGTACCGTACCGTACCGTACCGTATCGTACCGTACCGTACCAAACCATACCATACCATACCATACCATATCATACCATACCATACCATACTGCACCTGAGTACAAACTGAACTGAATACAAAACTGTTTACCAGTATATCATAACTGTACTGTAATGTATCAAATGGAATGGAAAGGGCCAGGATTGAATGGTATGGTATAGTTCTGTTATGGTATGGTATCATATCGTACCGTATGGATTAGAATGGAATGGGCTAGGATGGAATGGAATTGTTTCATATCATATTGTGTTGTATCGTATTGTATCAAATGGAATGGAATGGAATTGTATCTTATCGTATAGAATGGATTGGAATGGGATTGAATGGGATGGAAATCGTATCATATCTTATTGTATCTTACCATTAAGTATCATTTTAAAATCATTTCACACTGTTAAAGAATACTGTATGATATCATAATATATTGTACTGTACTGTATGGTACATTAATATAGGGAATTGAATGTGTTGTGCCTTAAAGTATTGTATTGCCATTACGTGAGGTAACTCAACGTTAAGTATTGTATTGCTACGTCATGTAACGTTACGTAAGGTAACTCAACGTAAAGTGTTGTATTGCTACGTAATGTAATGTTGCATAAGGTAATTCAACATAAAGTGTTGTATTGCTACGTCATGTAACGTTACGTAAGGTAATTCAACGTAAAGTGTTGTATTGCTACGTCATGTAATGTTACGTAAGGTAATTCAACGTAAAGTGTTGTATTGCTACGTCATGTAACGTCACGTAAGGTAATTCAACGTTAAGTGTTGTATTGCTACGTCATGTAAGGTAACTCATTGAACTTAAGGTAACACAACTGAACTTAACGTAACATAATGTAACTCAGCTTAACGTAACTCAACTTAACGAAACTCAACGTAACGTAACTCAACTTAACTTAACTCAACTTAACGTAACTGAACTTAACGTAACTGAACTTAACTTAACTGAACTTAACGTAACTGAACTTAATGTAACTCAGCTTAACGTAACTCAACTTAACAAAACTCAACGTAACGTAACTGAAAACGTAACTGAACTTAACGTAACTCAATTTAACGTAACTGAACTTATCGTAACTCAACTTATCGTAACGTAACTTAACGTAACTTAACGTAACTTAACGTAACGTAACGTAACGTAACTTAACGTTACTCAACTTATCGTAACTCAACTTAACGTAACTCAACTCAACGTAATGTAATGTAGCATAACTTAACACAACACAATGTTCTGTATTTTTTAAAAATATTTTACTGCATAGTTTTGTTCTTATGGAACTGTAATTATGATATTGTGTTGTATTGTTTACTCTATTTCTGGGAAATTTTCCTTTAAAGAATATAAAGTTTTTCTGATTCTGAAAGTGTCATATATATTATCTTATTGTTTCATATTTTATCATGTTGTATTATACTCATTGCGTGGTACTTTGTTGTTTAGTATCACATTGTCGTATGATATGGCATAGTGTTGAAATGTACTGTATCATATCACTTCATGATATCCTGTCATATTGTACGTATCCTATTGTATCATATTGTTCTTAATAGTGGTGTATCACGTAGTAGTGTCTCAAGGATTAAGTGTGTAGCATTGTATTTTATTGTATTGTATCGTATTGTAACTCATCATGTTGATATGTGTAGTATTGTCTCCGATTGTCTATTATTGTATTGTTTGATATTGTTTGGTACAGTATAGCATCTCATTGTTTGGTATTGTAGTATATCTTATCATATTGAAAATTGTCCAGTAACAATTGGAAATTATGAATATAAGTTTTAATTTGATAGAATTTCAGTTTCCTAAAGCGCCTCAGTTCTTTTTCTACAGTTCAGAGACCTCTCCTTAATATCACGGATGGTTAAAAATGAGAATACTCCTTCAGTTTCCCTCACACAGATTTATGCCGTCTACTCATCTCCTCTCTCCGCCTGTAAAAATTCTTCAAAGTTTTTTCTGGGTCACTGAGCAGCAGTTTAACGCTCTGGGGAGAGAAACACTCTGATCTCGGAGCCCTTACAGTGTGAGGCATATTAACAGATAAAAGAGAGGTTCCACTTATTATTCTTCAGTTTGATCCTCCGAGCAGAAGACACAGTACATGGCTCCGTTTAGACATCAGGAGTTTGACACTTCTTTTATGTGTTGATGTGTAAATAGATCTACATGACAGCCTGATCAATACTGGATTTTGAGGCCAACTCCAACTCCAATATTGATATAGTAGAGAGATTCATGTTTGTGTGTGAGGGAAAAAACAAATGCAGAATAATGTTGAGAAAGAAAGCACAATAACCATGAAATGAAAAATGTAAGTGCCAAAGACAAAAACTCTTAAGAACAAGGATCCAGCTTTGTCTGAAAACAGATCTTAGCTTCTTCATACAGTGTTGAAATTGGACTCTATACTTCTGTCTGACACTCTCTCTCTCCCTCTTCTTTTTCTCCAGACGGTGAAACAGATGTGGCCGTTCATCTGCCAGTTCGTGGAGAAGCTGTTCAGAGACACCATCGAGCCGGCAGTGAAGGGCGCCAACCCTCATCTCGGCTCCTTCTGCTTCACCAAGATCGACATGGGCGATAAGGTGATGAGACAAACAGACAGTATTGGTTATATTTACTCTAAATAAACCACATTTGTTAAGTAATTTGAACATAAACTGAGTTCAAACATAAAGCCAAAGAATCCGAATTGTGCCAGAAAAGAAGACTAATGCAGAGGTCAGACTGCACCATGTTTTTCTCTGCTACGATGGCCACTGTGACAGATTAGGGGATCACAGAGACATAAATTTGTGTCATGACTTGGCTGACAGACACGACAGACTACATAGTGGCACCCGACCAATAATCAGGACCGAAGTAATGATGTTGGAAAGAAGAGAGGCGTGTCCTCCAGGTCACGTCATGTGATGAAGGCATAGATGAGCTTGACAAACTCTTCCTCTGTCTCATGGTTCCCTCTTGCAGGACCAAATTCATCAGTCTTCTTCTGCTTGTGTGCTCTCTCATTGGTCAACATCACTAATGTAATGGAACACGTGGTAAAAAGCAGAGAGAAATCAAACATGCTAGACCTTCTGTCAGGAGGTCGTGAGGTGTCAAAGATGTGGACTCAATTGTTGGTCATTATGACACAGGATTACCATTTTCGGTGCAGACAGGTCTTGAAATCCTTCCTCTGCTGGATCGGCCTATGAATGTGCTTATAATGTGTAGTCTGACCTCTGCACCTCTAAAAAAGACACAACAATCTCTGCAGAGAACTTAGCTACTTCTTTTGAGGTAAACTGTTGTTATTACAGTTTATAAATCTTAAACATAGTGACAGCGATAAAAGCTAATTTATTATTATTGAAATGCATATAAGGTAAGGTAACAGGTTAAAGGGTAAACTTTGAGATATAAAGCCATCTAACATCCAATTTGGAAACATTCAAGAGATACTTGTATATATAAAATTCAATAAACATATGTTGAATTTCCCTTTGGGATTAATAAAGTACATTCTGTTCTATTCTATGTATGTATGTATATATATATATATATATATATATCTATAAACCAATAAAACCTTAATTTCAAAATTTTATAACATTATTATTGTCTGTATTTAATAAAGATAACCAAAGGAATACACATACATACATACATACATACATACATACATACATACATACATACATACATACATACATACATACATACATACATACATACATACATACATACATACATACATACATACATACATACATACACGAGGGCAACTCAATGTGCTTTACATTAAAACATTAAAAGCATTGGAGACATTCAGAAAAGAACACAATTAAAATGACAAATATGATAAAACAGAAAAGAAAAGGAAAATTAGAAATATATTAAAAATTACATTAAAATTTTAATTTAAAGTGGGTTAAAATGAGCTAAGATAGGAAGGCAGAGGTAAATAAAAAAGTCTTAATCTTTGATTTAAAAGAGGTGAGAGTTGGAGCAGACCTACAGCTTTCAGGGAGTGTGTTCCAGATATGTGGTGCATAACGACTAAACGCTGCTTCACCATTTTTCATTCTGACTCTTGGGACTGAAAGCAGACCAGTACCTGATGACCTCAGCGGTCGAGGTGGTTCATAAAGTAGTAGCAGATCAGCAATGTATTTTGGGCCTAAACCATTCAGTGCTTTATAAACCATCAGCAGGATTTTAAAGTCTATTCTCTGACCGACAGGAAGCCAGTGTAGGGATCTAAGAACTGGAGTGATGTGGTCTACTTTTTTGGTCCTTGTTAGGACTCGAGCAGCAGCATTCTGTATGAGCTGCAGGCGTCTGATGGGCTTTTTAAGGAGTCCTGTAAAGACCCCGTTACAGTAATCTAGTCTGCTAAAGATAAATGCATGGACGAGTTTTTCTGCATCCTGCTGAGACATGAGTCCTTTAATCCTTGATATATCCTTAAGGTGATAGTCTGCAGACTTTGTAATTGTCTTAATGTGGCTGCTGAAATTAAGGTCTGAGTCTATGATTACACCAAGGTTTCTGGCTTGGTTTGAACATTTCATTGTTGCAGATTGGAGCTGAGCAGTAACCTTTAACCTTTCTTCCTCCAAAAACAATCATTTCAGTTTTTTCTTTGTATCTTAAGTGTATCTGTTATCTTTTCTAGAGCCAAGCACAGAGACATTTCATTAAACCACCGTGTAAGAAATGCATACTTGTATATTTAATTAATAATGCTGCTTAAAGCTTCTGTAGGTCTAAGTGTTGCTATTGTTACTTTTATAACTTGTATGAACTTGATTTGTCTTGTTTAAAGAGTTAATCTCATTTTTTTTTCTGGGATGAAAAGAATCCATCCTTCTCTGGATGGAGTGTCTGAATCCACATTTGTAATCCATGGTTATGTCAGACTGGGTTAAGATTTGCTCACTTGGATCTGTTTCATGTTTCTGCAGCCGCTGAGAGTGAACGGGGTGAAAGTTTACACAGAGAACGTGGACAAGAGGCAGGTCATCATGGACCTGCAGGTCAGGTAAACAGAAACTCTCTTACATTTACAAATGCTCATTTCCTTTATGTTTTCTGGGGATGTAGTTTTTTTCTATAATGTCTAAAAACCTCATGAAACCCAAAACTGTATCCTTTGTGTGAAGGAGTAGTTAAAGTAGTGCAAATAGTCACAAATGCATACATACTCCTGCTTCACTAACACCAACTTTAGCGCCCAGCTGCCTTAGATCATTGCAAAGCCTTTATATCCATTAAAATACATATTTTTCAAAAGTTACAAAGATTATTTCTCTACTATAAACAAATTTTCTTAAATTTGAATTTTACATTTCACTTTTTTACTAAGATGATAATATTTCTACTGTTGCTGTCTCTGGTTTAAGACTATAGCAAAACATAAAACTCTAACCCAATATTCCATCTATGTATTGCTAGCTTTGTACCCTAATATCACATTACAATATTAAACCTCTGATTACATTTTCTTCTTCTTTGCTTTCAGCTTTGTCGGAAACACAGAGATCGATGTGGACATCAAGAAATACTACTGCAGAGCTGGAATCAAAAGCATACAGGTACGGCTGCAGCAAACATTGTATTTAAGGCAGCTAGGGTCACAATATATGAAGTGTTTTCACTGAGTTTTGTCCTTTTAGGTCAGTTTTAATTGAGCTTCTCTCTTTATCTCCACATCCTTATAAATAAGGGGAATCTAAGTGATTTCTGGGCTTAGATAAAGGTTTGAGCCAATATGCTATAACTTCTTTTAAACATGCTTTTAACTGATTTCAAAGAGAAAACAATACCTCAGTTCACTTTCATTAAGTACTTGCATAGTTAGAGCTCACACTGCAAGATTAACCTGTACCATCCACCTCTCCCTTTTTATGCTTGTTTTTATTTCAGACCTAACTGTCTTCATTTTTTCTCAAAACCTTAATAAAGCTTGGGCAATAAAACATGAATTTTAATACTAATATATTTTACAAGACTTAAGATCAATTCAACCAATTTCATTCAATTGAATGTGTTTTGTACAGACATTAAAAAACACAGCCAGTGCAATGCAATGCATGTCACCCTGACATCCTCTCATCCTTCAAACCCAATATAAATAAAATTAATGGAAAAATAAATCAGAATAAAGTAGAGCAATGAAAACATTAAAATAAATAGCAGAGACAGAAACAAGGTGCTACTGTTCAGAAGTCAAAATCATAACGAGACAGCCCTCCATCACTGATGTTTACCTTTACCATGGGAAACCTTTCTCTCTGACCCTGACCTCTGTGTTAGCCTGTGACCCCTCCACAGACAGATTTTACATAATGTGTAGACTCAGCAGCTGATAAAGGAGACGTTATCCTCTCTGCTGTTGGCTCAGGATCAGGACATGTTTGCTGTTCAGAGATCAGAGGAAAAGTAAGAGGAGAGAGGAGTTGGAAAGATTTACGAAAAGAAGCAACAAGGCTTACGAGTCAATATTTGCCTTTGTGTTTGGCTTAAATTTTACAGCTGCAGCGCTGCTCTGTGTGTGAGCACTTTTTATAGACTGCTGAAGACATAAGAGGCTCAGACGGGGACGACTTCAGCTTAAAACTTAGGATGAGTCATTTTCTAGGAGAACGGATTTTAAGAAATGTCAGACTACACCACTTTCTAAAACAGAGAGCTTCTTCTTCCTCTGTGAAATGTTTTTGGATACAACATTATCTACTGCAAGTGGTTTAGAAAGCCTCCTGTGTCAGGAGAGAACTCCCTTCAGGGCGAGGGGATAAACAAAACACTATCTTCAATCTTTCCACTGAACTCGCTCTGATGAGCAAAATGTTGGTATTTGATTACTCAGAGTGAGCTACGACCAAATTTGGTGCTGCAGACGGGCAGTCTACATGTCTGAGGTTTGAGTCACTGCAGCCTCTGAGGAAGCAGCGTCCTTAATAAACATAATGAGCTCTCAGGGGATATGTATACTTTTTTCTCAGGAATAATAAACCTTGACTTTTATTGTAGCCTGATATACAGTAAAAGAAAACTTGTTTGCACCACTTATTTAGCCGATTTCTCAGTATCACTTTGTCCCTTTTTGAGGATCCCTGTGATTCTTGGCACCACTGAAATTTTGCAATACCAGCATTTCACACATTCTGATATCAGCGGAGACAGCCAAGTGTGTTTGAAAAGTACAAGTCGAGTATCTCCTACATGACAGCCAGAGTGCAGATTTCCACCAAGGCTGATATTGGAGTCTTCCTTGTATGCAAATCTGCAAGCACAGCATTTAAATATATACAAAACTACATTTCCCAAAACTACGAGAACTATGTCAGAATATGACTACCTTTAGCTTATAGTCCTTACAAGTCTTTGCATGTAACATCTACACATTATACAAATCTGTGGGACCATGCA
This sequence comes from Notolabrus celidotus, assembly GCF_009762535.1. Taxonomy (NCBI): domain Eukaryota; kingdom Metazoa; phylum Chordata; class Actinopteri; order Labriformes; family Labridae; genus Notolabrus; species Notolabrus celidotus. The sequence goes on along the minus strand of NC_048286.1, from coordinate 7,138,989 downwards.
TGGACCCAGATACAGTGGTGGAAGAAAAGCCTGAAAGCTTTACCTGATTCAAAGATTTCATACCAGAAAATAACTTTGGTTAAAATAAAAGTTGACTTTTTACAACCTAAAGTCCAAAAGAGTTTTGATGCTGTGTCAAATGTTGATAAAAACAGATTTTGATGGTTTCCAATTCATTTAAAATTAATTGAAAACCGTGCCTGGCCCTTTTTTCCCTTTGCATAATCATGAAGGTCACAAAGATCATGTACTAAACAGGAGTTTTCATCACTTCTTATTAAATCCTTGCATGAGGTGGCTTACAGTAAACATAATGATATGTTTGCAGTTGTCACATCACTAAAGGGTTAACTGCCTGATCAATAACGTTTTGTTTCCTCTGTTCAGCTTCATGGAACGATGAGGGTGGTGATGGAGCCTCTGCTGGGGGACATGCCTCTGATCGGAGCCCTGTCTGTCTTTTTCCTCAAGAAACCAGTGAGTACTTTGACCTTTGACCTCCACTTCTGATTGTGACTTCCTGCAGAGAATCTCCACTAAAATACTGTAAAATACTTAAAACATGAAGTACAAAAGATGGACATAAAAAAACTGTGAGTTTGAAGCTCCTGTGTGTAACTTTCAATTTGTGTTGATTTTGGCGCCCCCCTGTGGACACAGTAGTACCTCTTATTTTTTGCTGAATTGACTTTCAAATTTTTTACAAAAAATCTCATCTAATTTTTTAACAGTTAAATGTTTTGACCCATATGATGGAAATGGACAATATTTTAAAAAAAAAGCTGTTTCTGCTGGCTGTCATTAATCACTGACACCTACCCTCCACCAGTGGTTTCAGACATTCAATATAACTACATAAAATAATAAATCTTATGCTGATGGTCTTGTTTGCTTTTGTAGCTTAAAATGGGGGCATCAGTATTAATTTGAATCTGTTCCATAGCCAGCTAAAAATCCCCTCACAGGAGCTTTAATTAATTCACTCTTTTCAATATTGATTATTTCATATGTTTCACAATATTAAAGCTCTGTGAGGAGGTTTTGGCTGGCTAAGAAGGAGACTGAAATTAATGCTGATGACCCTATATGAGCTACAAAAGCAAACAAGACCATTAGCATAGAGATTTATTATTTCTAAGGTATGAAACCATTGGTGGTGGGTAGGTGTCAGTCAGAGTGATTAATTATAGGTTGAAGAAACATATATAAATATTTTCCATTTCAATTCATATTTCGTATGTGTCATACATTGTACTGTTAAAGCTGGGGTTGGTAATCAGATTTAGATACACTTTTTGTCATACTGGTTAAAATGATCTTTATGTCCTGATGGTAATCAATACATGATGTGTTCCTAAAAAAGAGTGAAAAAAAACGTCTATCTACAGCCAGAGTAAACCTGGGAAAACACCAACCAATCACCGTTTTTTGGCTCCATAAATTTTAAACCAATCAAATCCCGTCCAGCCGTTCAGCCCTCCTCCTGCGCGTACATTTCCCCCGGTGTGCACTCCTCCGAGTCCCAGTCTCCTGCCTCTACTTCCCCTGACTCTATTTACTGCCCCTCTCGCTCGTCCTCGGGCCTGTCCCCTCTGACCCGATGAGGTGCTTTGCTCAGGACTGCAGTCCGGATCAGAGTCTAAAAAGCTCTCACCAACAAGCAGAATAAATGACGTTCAGTAAGTCCTACAGAAAATATATATTTATTATAGCGTCCGTCCGGACGCTGTAGGGATGACGAGCCGATTCGTGAACACGTTGAGCTTTAATAACCGGTCACTGTCGGCTGTGATCACGCCAACCAACAAAACAACAATCAATGTTTGAATGAATGAAAAACTTCTCCTCTCCTCTCTCCCACTCGCACACTCTACACCTCTCCTGATGCCTTCACTGACTGTCAACACTGTAGGAATTAAGATCATCTACACTGAACACGTTTAACAAACAGTAGAGCTGTTACAGTACTATGTGTGTTTGAACTTTTCTCCTGATATCGTGTCACCGGTACAACTGGATAATGCTAGCATGATAGTTGTGAGTACTAACAGCAGCCATGTTTGTTTGTGTTTTTAACTTTCACTATGAGAATGTTTTGTTGAGGACCGGTTTTGAATCAGTCACCATCATATGGTCGCAAGAATAAGCGGTGCTCGTGCATGTGAGCGGGGGGGCGTCGTTTTGGAGGAGCTCCGAGGGAGATGGGGAGGGGTTAGACGGAGTCCTGAGGAAAAGCTACGTTCAAATTCATGCTGGTTTTCCGAGACTACCAACCCTAGCTTTAAGAAAATCAAGATGAGAATTTTTGAAAAAAAAACAACCCAAAAAACATACACATGTGCAAGATAACATTTGCATAAATATAAGAGGTACCACTGTGTCAATAGGGGGCGCCAAAATCAACACAACTTAAAGTTGCACACAGGAGCTTTAAACTCAAAGTTTTTATGTCCACCCTCTGTACTTCATGTCCGAGCTACAAAAGCAAACAAGACCATCAACTTGTAGACTCATTTTTTTTATGTAGTTGTTTTGAATGTTTGAAAAATATGTAGGGGGCTAGGTGTCAAATGAAGTGATTAACAGCATGCTTCTGATACCGCGTTTTAAACAGAAAGATTCTCGTTGGGTGATATGTTTGGATATTCTGAGATAGCAGAATGAGATTTTTGTTAAAACATTACTTACACGCGAACAGGACAAGATCAGAAAAGAGACAAGAGATACTGTGTTGTCCACAGGGGGCGCCAAAACAAACACAAACAAAGAGCTTTAAGCAATGACTTGAATGTATTTTTCTCTAGCTGTGCAGATCCCCCAAAAGACAGTATTTTTCCACTGTTGTCTTCCTGAACTATATCAGTGCATTCCTCCTCTCTGAATGCTGACTTCCTTCCTGCACATCAGCACATTCTATCTTCTAGATTCAGGGTTAGATATGTGTCGTCGTCAACATGGGAAAGAATCATCATCAAGAGAGGGATGTGGAATTTTTCCCTCTCTTCCAAAGTTGGTTTTTCGACCACAGAGGGTCATTTTTGAAGTCTTGAATGAGTTCAGCGGCAGAACTTTTGTTTTCAACCTGTCGTGAGTTGCTTCAGTTGTACTAATCTGACTTGTAACCACAGTGCATTGTTTCTCAGTGATGTCATTGGATTCACATAGCACTCATTGTTGCCTTTTTGGCTGCATGCAACAGATTGCGGTTGGAACAAAGGAGCATGCTTTATCTTTAAATGAAGAATGTATTACTCAGTGTAGAAATGTGGTTGGGTTTGGTACGTTGCTTTGGTTTCATAAAAACATAATCTGGTTATAGTTTAAAGTCAAGGTGTATACCCTGGGACCTGTTAACTAAAGGAATGTGCAGCAAGTCATTCGCATTTGCTGTAAAAAAGTTTTGAAAGATAACCTTAAGTTCTGCTTTTAAATATTTGTAGCTGTCAAGACCGGATTAATACTTTTTATCCCTCACGCCTGCTGTCGGTTTTAACAAGCAAACAAAAACATGACAGACTTCAAGAGGTTTCACTGAGAGGCTGTTATTTGCTCACAGATAGCATCTTTTGCATCATGCTAAATTGAGTTCTGGCTTCATTTTTCAGGCCCAAAAACAAAAGCCTTCACTTTTATCTCATCTAACATTCATTTCAGAGATAGTTGTGAAAAGTTCACATGTTGCTGCTTTTAACTGTCTTCCTGTGCCACCCTTGCAGAACGGCCCTGTGGTCCACTGTGCTCTACATCTAGACTGCTAACTAGGCCACGGAAATATACTCCCACTTCTACACTGTTAGACACACTCACACCATCACACGCCAGCGGTCACACACCCACACCCACATATACATTTGATTTGAGATATTAGTCACACATCCCTGCTGACAGCTTCTGCTGTTAAATCTACTCTAGAGACACATTTTAACAGACTTGTCTTTTCGCAGGAAACTAGTCTGCCTCGTTGTTTTTAAGTGATTTTAATGATGTCTCTTGTGTTTGGTTTATTAATTATGTATTTCTACATTTTATTTTTAGGTGCATATGCATGGCCTACTTGTTAAACACTACTTCCAAAATGTTTTATTGCTTTGTGCCAGCAATGTGTTTCAAAAGAGCTGGGACAGGGTCATGTTTACCATTGTGTTGCATCACCTCAGATTTTAACACCGAGACGACGAGTTTCTGGAGTTTGGAAAGTGCAATGTTGTCCCATTCTTGCCTGATAAAGGTTCAACAGTTCAGGGTCCCCTTTGTCTCGTTTTCATTTCATCATGCATCCAATGTGTTCAAAGGGTGAGCCAGTTCAGCACCTGGACTCTTCTACTACGGAGCCATACTGTTGTAATATGTGCAGAATATGGTTTGGCATTGCCTTGCTGAAATATGGAAGGTGTCCCCGGAAAAGGTATTGTCTGGATGGCAGCATATGTTACTCCTTCAGGTTGTGAACCCTGTTGGGATAGTTTGACATAACCCCCTGATAACTATACATTCTCCCTCTGTATCGTATCGTATCGTATCGTATCGTATCGTATCGATACGTAAAGTAAGGTATCGTACCGCATTGTTGGTTACCGTGCAATTCCATCCCTATTTGCAACTCCATGTAAATAAAACAACCATTATCACATTAATCACCTCTGCTTATACTGGTGCTACTATGATGCCCCAGTTTAGTATTTTATCCCTGATATTGGGAAGACATCAGGGTGTGTCTGCTTTCTGTTCTATGATTCAGTCTTCCCCCCTATTACTGCAGTGCATGTCAGGAGATTCCTGTCTGAGAAACTGACATGATATATTAAAATATATGACTTTCCTCATATCCCAGGTCCCCTGGTGACACAGTTAGAGTGTAGAAGCTTCCTAACTGGGTTATAAAACCAGGCTAGGCCCCCTCTCTGACGGTGGGAGCGGATGTTTCTTTGGAGAACTGAGTGTAGGAGACTTGTCAGTACCTGCAGAGCTGAGTTTCCTAATTTCTGCAAACTTGGATGTGCACATACGTTTTTTTGTGGCTTGTAATGTTAACAAATACTTGGTGTAGCCCAGTGCGAGGCAGCTGCACCTCCCACCATTATCTCTTTCTACTTTGTATTTTCCTGTTCTGTCTGTTTTTACTGAAAAGCTCACTCAAAGGTTCTGAGAGGTTAATACGAATAACTTATCTTGTAGGTGAAGGGGTAGAAGCATCGTAGAGGTGGAGGTAGTGTTAATTTGTTGATGACCCCTCTGACTTATTTTTCCCCCAACCCATTTCAAGAGGTTATGAACTATTTTTTTAAACTAAAGTTTGACATCACACATCAGACTCTGGACACTTATTAGAACAGCCACATTACAGAGTATGTATGGAGATCTAATAGTTAACTAAGGATCACTTTGGGTGACATTTATTGAAATTATATTCACAAATACCAAAAGCCAAAGAAATGGGATAATCTATAGTGAGATCCCATCTCAAAGTGGAGGGGTCCTCTCTTACCCTGAATGGATTCATTATCACCCACTTACTTGTTACCCAGCTACCAACTAAAGAAACAAGCTGACAGAGAGTATTGGTTTAAAGCTGATTTTATTGATTTAAAGATAAGTAATGTACAGCTATAAAGTTGGTAGCGGTTGTGGTAACGATATATTCTTATTGGCCTACTTGCAGGAGGAATCATAAACTTCACATTTTCATTGACACTAGAGTCAAAACCCTTGTGTTTTCCTTGTTGCATGTTGACAACTGATACATTGAATGATAGGCACACCTGATTAAGGTCCTCTAGCCTCTAAGGTCTAACTTCTGTTGACAGTTGTGGTTTGTGGTTGGTGGCTTCATGTTGGTTTTCCTTAATCTGGTCGTCGTCACTTGAAGTAGTCCCTGCTGGTAACTGGTCAGCCATAAACCACCAATCTAAAAAGTCATGCCCTTTAAATACTGTAAATCCAAAGTAAGATTAAAACTATTCTCTGTGTTTACAGATTCAGAATGCTAATGGAAACTACGATTTTTATCAAAGTATCAACAAGCAGAAATGTGCCAGTTTCCTTTACACTGTTTGATTTAGCATGTAGGATAGTAGTATGACGTGTGTGATTAGGTTGGGAATTGCCTCTGCTGTTGAGAATTAATTACTGCTGTTATAGGTTTTTGACCAATCAGAATGAAGTTCACAGCTTGGCACCAATTTCCTTCAATCAACTTTCACTCAGCTTGAAATGTGGGGCTTTAGTTGGCTAAAATCTACTGACGCAATACATTTCATAATACAGAGGGTACAATTCAATGAATCATGATACAGTACTGTTCTGTAAGGAAATTTGTCCTGGTGTGAAGACCTAGCACATAATGCATTAGTTATGAGCAGAAGTGGTTGTATGCAAATTGAAAAAGGGAATCTGTTTCGTATTTTAAAAGCTTCCTCACATTACTTCATTTGTCGTTTTATTGTTCAGTACAACACTAATTCCTACAGTACATGCTAATAAAGAGAACAACCAACCTTTTTTACTGAAAGCCGAACATGCATTGAATTCCATCACATGACTGATACATTTAATCAGATTAACCATGTTTAGGTGTAAACTTTTCCCCTGTGTTGAAACAGCCTGGGTTCAATTCTGCTCATACTGCTTCACTGCATATTCATCTTAATGAAAATCCCAACCTTTCTAACACAAACATAACAAAAACTTTTTCTGAACATCCAACACATCTTTGTTTCATTTCTTCATTACTATATTATATTATACTTTTTCAGTGCGAAACGACCCATGTCAATGCATAGTTGCGGGATATGTAAAAATCCCTCATACCTATATCAGGTTATATTTGTGTGGGTACTCAAGCAGGTTCTTTATCTCTAGCTCACTTTCCCTTCATGATTATGTGCCATGATCGAAACAGTGACAATGAGATCAAAGCTATTAAATGAAATCAGAGAAATGGAATAAGTTCAATCATTAGAATGAGATCAAAGGAAATAATGAGTTCAATCATTTGAATGAGATTAAAGCAAAATGATTAGTTCAATCGTTAGAATGAGATAAAAGCAAAATAGTTAGTTCAATCATTAGAATGAGATAAAAGCAATAGAATGAGATCATAGCAATAAAATGAGATTGAAGCAATATAATGAGATTAAAGCAATACAATGAGATGAAATAATAGAGTGAGGTAAAAGCAAAATGATATGATAAAAGTGGTAACAAGATCAGTATTAAAATGAGATCAAAGCAATAGAATGAGACTAAAGCAGTAACTTATTTAAAATAGACAAGAGCAGAAGAATGAATAAAAGTGTTAAAATGTATAAAAGATGATCTATTATTGCATCTAACAGCTGTTTATATGTAATGGTTTTTCCAAAGACTATTAGATACATTACCTTGTCATATCCTTCCTGTTCTAATGAAGGCTAACTCCTGCTGTAATGATTATTGGGTCGATTGAGTTTTGAGCTGAGCTCTTGCTGCAGAGGCTCTGCTGAGTCATGGAGGTGTGGAGCTGATAATGTGAAGAGAAAGTTCAAGTCTTTAACAAAAATGATCATGCAAACTTTAAGGGTGTTTATCTTTTTCTTTTTTCTAAGGTGACAAAGTATTTTAAAGTATGAGGGTCTTCTTTTTATTTAAATGTTTGTTTATTCAGAAACTGTTTACTTGTTTATTTGAATCTAAATTGTCTTTTCTGTCTTTTCTGTCTTTTAGTTGTTGGACATTAATTGGACAGGACTCACAAACATGCTGGACATTCCCGGTGTCAAGTAAGTGACTGCATATTATCTGCTGTGCTATTTTAAAGGCAGTCTTATGATTCATGTTGATATCCTAAACAAACTGTGGAGGGTAAAAAATAAAGAAAAGAAGGAAGGAAGTATGAAAAGAAGAAGGAAACACAGAAAACAAAGAAGACAAAAAGGATCACAGGAAGTAAAAAAAAGACAGAAGTAGGAAAGAATAAGAAGGAGAGATAGAGAAGGAAAAGGGAAAAATAAAAGAGAGGGGGATTGAGTTGGAAATGATAAAAAAGAAGGCAAGAGAAGGAAAAGAAAAAAGAAAGGAGAAGGAAAGAGAAGAAAAGAAAAGGAGATCAGAAATAATGAAACAAAAAAGAGACAAAGAAAAGAAGGAATGAGAGGGAAAGATTGGGAAAAGGAAAAAATGAAGGAGAAGATAGAAGGAAAGAATAAAGAAAAGGAGACAAGAAAGGGAGAAGAAGGGAAGGAGCTGAGAAGGAGAAACACAGAATGAAGGAATAAGAGAGAAGGAGAGAAGGAATGAATGAATGGAAGGAGGAGAGAAGAAAAGAATGAAATTGAAGAAAAGAAAAGAAAAGGAGATAACAAAGCTATAAGTTAGCTGTTAGCTGTAAGCTAACAAAAAAGAGAGAAGAAGTCAAGAGAATGAAAGATTGGGAAAAGGAAAAGACAGAAGGAGAGAAGGAACGTATAAAGAAAAGAAGGAGACACTGAAAGAATAAGGAGAGAAGGAGTCAATGAGGTGAGAAGGAGAGAAAGACAGAATGAAGGAATAAGAGAGAAGGAAAGAATGAACGGAAGAAGGAAATCAACGACGAGGGAGGAAGGATAGAAAAAAGGAGAAAAGAATAAAGGAAAGATGAAGAGAGAAAAAATGAAGGAAAAGAAGAAATATATAAAAAAAAAACAAAGGGAGGAAAGATGTTTGTATCATAGTTATCAATATGAGCTGAAAAAACTGAAGCAGCTTGTAGTTCTCACAGACCACCAACACATTCTGCAGCTGTTACTATCAGAAACAACATCAGGTGTTTTTATCACCTTTCAGTCTCATCACTGTGTGATCATATCCTTCTGAACATATAGTTTTACTTTTCCCTGAGTCATATGTTGGTCTGTGCGTCCATGAGTACTAATGAGATTACTATGTTGTTCAGTGGCAACAGCAGTGTCCATAACACACACATGCACTCAAACACACGCTGCTTTGATAATCATGACCCGGTGACTGTCCCCAGTTCTTCAAGCTGACTGTAAGAGCTATGTTTATGTGTGTCTATATATATTACAGAGACATGATGTCACATTTTTTCTCCTTGAGCACATGCTCTCACACTCTCTTGTAGTTTAGTCACAGTCAGCTGTATTTAAGGGTTATAACTTTGAGGTCAAAGGTCACTGCTGTATTCATTATTCCTACCTTGTGGGAGTGTTTGTGCCTCATAATAGACTGCATGAGAATGTTATTATGGTTTGGTTTCATGTCACCAAACTTTAACCGGAGCCTGCTTTCATATGCAAACACTGGGATCATGTGAAGCCACTGAAGTGACTTTATAGAGGGGGGGAATTCAAATGTGACATTTAAATGAGGCTCAGTGAGACAGCAGAGTGTCGTAAAAGGAATTGTGAAGCAAACATCTCTCAGTGTTTTTGGAGCATGAAGCAGCACATTCTTCCTTCTCTGTTTAATGACAAAATGAAGCCGCTGCTTTGAAGAGACGTCCCAGTGGACACTCAGACAGAGCAGGTCTGTCAGACTCTCAGGCTCTGCTGCTGCTGAAACCATTACATTAACCACCGGATCACAGAGTGGATTATGACCTTTATTTTTCCCTCTAAGTGTTATTTATAGAAACATGGTTATTAGAGGGGAGCAGCCGCAGACAGAGATGTGGGGCTCTGTGGATTTGGGAGAAACAGTTCCAGATACAAAAATAAACCTTTAAGAAGAAACGGCCACTCTTGGGATTAAAAATAAAGCTAACAGAATCCACATCAGTCACCACTGATATGGATGTAATGACTTTGTACATCCAATTCCAATAAAAGGTGGGGTGCTGGGTAAAATGTTCATAAAAAAAGAATTTGATGGTTTGCAAAGCATGTAAGCCTTTTCTTTAATTTAAGATAGTGCAAAGGCACACATTTTTATTGTTATTGCAACATGTTTCACAAAAGTTGGGACAGGGGCATGTTTACCATTTGCATCACCTCTTTAACAACACTCTGTAAGTGTCTGAGAACAGAGGAGGACAGTTTCTAGAGTTTAGTGAAATGTCGTCCCATTCTTACCTGATAGAGGATTTCAGCTGCTCAAAAGTATTTTGTTTTATGATGCGCCAAATGTTTTCAATGGGTGACAAGTCAGGACTTCAGGGAGGCCAGTTTAGCACCTGGACTCTTCAGAGTCTCAGTCTCTACAGAGCCATGACGTGACAATGTGTGCCTAATGTGATTTGACATTTGGAAATATGTTAAGAAATATGATGGCAGCATATGTCCCTCCAAAACCTTTATATGTTATTCAGTACTAATGGAGCCTTCACTGATATGCTATGGGCACTTATGTATCCCCATACCATCATGGATGGCTTCTGAACTGTGCGCTAGTAACAAGGTGGGGGGGGGGGGGGGGGGGGGGTCTCTCTCCTCTTTGGATTGTAGGGCGACATAAATGGTAAATGTACTTGTACTTCTATTTATATAGTGCTTTTCTAGTCTTTCTAATCACTCAGCGCTTTTACACTACTCGTCACATTCACCCATTCACACACTAATGGTAGAGGCTGCTATATAGTAAGGGATCATCAGTATTACGGTAGTAGTACAGGAGTAATTTGGGGTTCAGTGCCTTGCCTAAGGACACTTCGGCATGTGGCTGACAAAGCTGGGATTGAACCAACCTTCCAATTGATAGACGACCGACTCTTCCCACTGCCCCACAGCCGCCCATGAGGTGTCCATGATTTCCAAAAAGAATGTCAGATTTTGATTTGTCAAACCACAGGGCAGCTTTCCACTTTGCCTCAGTCCATCTTAAATATAGTCTCAGGACCAGATAAGTAGTCGGGGTTTCTGGATCATATTTAAATATGGTTTCCTCTTAAAATAGTATTTTTGGTATCTATTTATATAATTAAATACAGGGTTTAAATTATTTGCAGCTATGGAATCTGTATCTATCAACATTTACACAGAGTCCCAACTTTTTTGAAATAGGGGTTTATCTTGGTCCTAAAAAAGTGTTGTGGATGTGCTCGAAAGCAGCCTTCCTATCATCCTATCATTCATTTTAACATAGTTTGGCGAAAGAAAACTCAAGCTCAGACTCTACACACATCACTCCTGAAACACTACCTGTAAAAGTGTTGACAGCACACTGTTCACTGTGATGTGACTCCTCTGTAGTGACTTCATTCTGTTTCCTGCTGGTTTGTTTTCAGCAGAGAAACTCTTTCTGCGGTTAAAAAAAAAAAAAAAAGACTCCGCCCTGTGAAATGTAGCTTTCCTTGTTTGACGAGTTTGAAGGAAAACACCAGTGAGTGTGAGTGTGTGTGTGTGTGTGTATGAGTGAGTGTGAGTGTGTATCTGCTGTTTGGACCTGCCCTCGCCTCACCCTGCTCGCTCTCTTCCTGTGTGTTAGAGTGACGGTGCTCAGTGTTTCCTCTGGTGATTTGCATTTTGTCCTGAAAAGAACTGTAAGTCATCCTCACTTTGTGTCACATCTGAGGACGTTGGGTTGATGGTTGTGTTTTTAAGGAGAGGGCAAACTGGTAAGCAGCATATAAGCATCACAATGAACTTATTAAATTTTTTTTAAGTGGTCTAAAACTGACTCAGGATCAGCTCTTTATTAAGGGGGAATTTGTCCCTGTAGTGAAGCACTGCAGCTGTGTTTTAATGCAGGTTGCTGCTGCCCTCTAGAGGTGACAAGGCCAAACATCAGCACAGTGTTTTCTATACTCATTTGTTCATGCTGTACTCATTATGTTAAAAAATGCAGATAAATAAATATGTTTCAGTTGAAAATAATCATCACAACTTGTAAACCTTCTTATTTCTCCTCGTATTGCAGCCTCAGGTAGTTGTGTGGCGTCAGATCGAGACATTTTGGGATCTTGATCTGCTACAGAGTAGTCAATCAAAAAGGGTCAGTTTCTCAAAACTCCTCCAAGATTTTTATTTTATCCTCCAGATTACAAATTTGAGCCTGTGAAATTCCTGGCTTCACCTGATACGTTCAGTAGCATCATCTTTTTCCCAGGACAGTATCAGAATTGCTCTAAGATCTACTGACACACTGTCTCAATGAGGCGCCCTCCTTAGGGACATGGAGGAAGAGAAATGTAGGTAAATCTTGAGAAACTTTGGGAAGATGTAACAGATCTCTCAGGACTCTCAGCTGGCTGTGAATAGAGGGTAATTTTGGAAGTCGAGCTCACAGGATGGTTTTCACTGATGAACATTGGGTTGTGGCTCTCGATCTGCCTCAGTGTGGTAGTGACCGTTTTGTCAAAGAAATGATCAGCTGATGAGTTTTTGACTCGGGAAGCCTGAATCTGAAAATCTCTCCAACTTCACAGAGGCCAGACGAGCTCAGTGTGAGATGAGTGTTGCCTTCCAACAGACTGATTTCCTAATAAGTGACGAGTAACATTTGAAGACACATTTAATACTCATAGTTCCTGCATATGATAAAGGACTGTTAAAAACAACAGCTGGTGAAAATGGGTAGTTTCTATTTCATTAAGGATGTGGGTTAATGTGCACATCCCTAATTCTCTCCACACGTCTCTCACTTCTGTGAAAACCATGCTGACTGGTGAGAACGGAATTCACACTTTACATTGAAGCCCCGGCTCAAAACCATGGGATTGGAGGGACTATGTTGTTTTTGCTGTATGGATACATTATTTTATAAATCAATAAACTCATCTTGGGTAAACTTGTTTGTGTCTTAAGTAGAGCTAGACCCAATAATTGATCAGCCTTTTAATCAGTTAATTGATTTATGGCATTATGAAATAATCATTATCAACCAATGCCTGCGCTCACCAGGCTGATTAAAATAATTAGACGATGTCTGCAGACACTGCAGGCAGCCTTGTCAGTTGCTGCTGTTGAGAGCAATGTTAGGACTCTCCCTTGTCCCCCAGTGCGCTGTTACTTTTAAGTTATTATTATTATTATTAATATTCACATATTTTTCAGTCTGTATTTGTCAAATGTTTTTCTTTTTATCAAATACAAACAACAACAACATATCATCATATATCAGTAATCGGTCAACCTGCTCTCTAATTATCAATCAATCAATCAATCAATCTTTATTGGTATAGCGCTAAATCTCAACAAATGTCCCTGAAGACTCTTTCCAAACAGAGCAGGTCTAGACCGTACTCTATGTTCTATCATTAACAAAGACCAAACATCAAGACAGGATAAGATCCAGTCCCATCTCACAGACAGGACTCAGTCTGATCTCATCTTAATCCACCATGAGCAGAGCACTTTGCAGCATTTAGCAAGTTACAGCGGCAAAGACAAACTTCCTTTAATAGGCAGAAACCTCCAGCAGGACCAGACTCATGTTAGACACACATCTGTTTAGACCGTGTTGGAGAGAGGGATAGATGGAGATGTCCACATGTCCACAGAGGAACCTACGAGACAAGGGAGCTCAGGGACTCCAGAAGGGTCTATGGTTAGTAACGTCAAAGGGACAGTGAGAGCTAAAGTAAGTGATAGGCAGAGAGAAGGTAGAGATAGTATCCCAGTGTGCCAATTCCCCTGGCATAACGCAGAAGTAGTCCCAGTGATGTCACCAGTTAGTTTCTGAAGAGGTGTTATGAAGCACAACGATGTCCGTCGCCATATTGGAAATGGTAAGGACAAACTTCCTTTAACAGGCAGAAACCTTGATCAGGACTAGACTCATGCTAGACACACATCTGCTGAGACCATGTTGGAGAGAGGGATAGAGAGAGATGAGAGAGATGAAGAGAGAGAGATGAAGAGAGAGAGAGAGATGAAGAGAGAGAGAGAGAGAGAGAGGAGAGAGAGAGAGAGAGAGAGAGAGAGAGAGAGAGAGAGAGAGAGAGAGAGAGAGAGAGAGAGAGAGAGAGAGAGAGAGAGAGAGAGAGAGAGAGAGAGAGAGAGAGAGAGAGAGAGAGAGAGAGAGAGAGAGAGAGAGAGAACGATGATAGTGATGTAGTGATGAGACAGATAGTAGAAGTAGTAGTAGTAGTAGCTGTTGCTGGAGTCCAGCACGTCCGTATTAGCTGGAGTCTGTCACGTCCACAGCAGGAGGACATCTACGGCAGTTCAGAGGAACCTATGAGATAATGCAGCTCAGGGACTCCCGAAAGGTCCATGGTTAATGACTTTCAATGGGACAAGGAGAGTTTAATTGATTATCAACATCAGACATTCAAAAACGGATATCAGTCGACCACCAGTCTTAAGGTGATAGTCCGTCTACATGCTGTAGTAACAGCTGTCTGAGTCCGGCTCACCCTGTTGGGATTCTAGTTTGCATAACCGCTGTCTAACTGTACATTATCCCTTACATAACCATGCATTGTTAGACATTCAAAGGTAGCGGCTACTGAAACAGCTGTTTGAAGATGTATCACAAAGGTTAGTCGTGTGTTTGCACGCCACGCTGCTGTTAGCGTATCAGGTCATCGTGTCACCCTGTGTAAACAGCAGCTTAGTCTGCAGTCAGTCAGGGTTTAACGGTGTCCTAACATCCATGCAGGTTGTTTTCTGTGTGGATCAGCGCCCGTCTTTCAGCCTGTCCATCATCTTATGACTCTGATTTATAAATAGTGTCTGCAACCAGAGAGGAGAGCATGTATGTGTTTGTTTATATGTGAGCATGCTCGTTGCTGCACGTGTTGGAATGTTTGGACGAGTGTGATCCTGCAGGAGACGTTACAATGCTTCTCTTTTTGGGCTTAGGATTTGTAGTAAACGCAGTAATTTTACTTCCAGGTTATTTTTTTATTGATAACCTAGCTCCCTCTTTCCACCACTCTTCATCTTCTCTCTCTGTTCTTCATTATAATTTTCCCTCTGTCTTTTTTTCAGTGGTTTGTGCGACAACATCATCCAGGACATCATCTACAGCTTTGTGGTCTTACCCAACAAGATCACCATCCCTCTGGTCGGAGAGGCTCAGCTGGCCCAGCTACGCTTCCCCATGCCAAAGGTGAACACGATAGCTTGGCTAAAAGTTTAGATCACAAATATTTGATCTTGTAGCCTCAGTGAACATGCATCGTGAAGGATCCGTGCTTTTACATGAAATGCCTCCACTCCTGTGTTTCTTGACCTCCCTTCTCACCTCACGCTCTCCGTCACTCTTCCTTCTCCTCAGGGTATCCTGAGAATCCACTTCTTGGAGGCCCAGGACCTGGTGGGTAAAGACAAGTTCCTTGGAGGGCTGATCAAAGGAAAGTCAGACCCGTATGGAGTGGTCCAGATTGGGACCCAGCTCTTCCAGAGCAAAGTCATCCACGAGACCGTCCAGCCCAAGTGGAACGAAGTGTATGAGGTGAGAGATGAAGTCTGACTCATGACCCATACAGCCAGCTTCTGTCTGAGCTGGAGGGAATTAAATTTTTTCTATATTTCTTCAAATTGACCTCGTTTCAGCCTCATGTATAAAAACAATCCTACAACTTAAATAAAGAACACATTCAAATGTAGGAAAGTGTGAGTTAAAACGGAGGATTAGGAAAAGAGTTTAAATTTTGAGAATAAAGTAGTTATGTTACAAAAATAATTTACTAATTCATGAGGAGTAAAGTCACAGAAAATGTAGTAGAATAAAGCTAAAGTTAAAGTTCTTACAGGCTAACCAAAGCCTGAAATTAAACCTGTTTTGTCATAAATTCTGGACTTTCTTTTCATATTATTACGATTTAATCTTATAAATTTCAGTCTTCTTTTTCCTCATGAATTTAAGAGTTTATTCTTGTAAATGTAAGACTTAAACCTAGAAATCTCAAGATGTTTTGATTCCACTTTAAATGCAGTTAAAGACAATTTGTAGAAAATAGCAAAAACAAAGAGATTTCTGTTTTCTTTCTCCACAAACTGAGGAACATTTTTTAAGTTGATCTCCAATCTATCCTTTTTTCTTTCTACAATCATCCAGAGTTCATTGTGTAAGGAGGTTATAAGTGTTATATGCTTTTTTTCCAGGCCTTGGTGTATGATCATACAGCACATAACGTTGAGATTGAGCTGTTTGATGAAGACACGGATAAAGACGACTTCCTTGGAAGGTAAGTTTTCTGTTAAAAAAAACAAAACTGCTCCATGTTTCAGAACCTCAGTCAAAAGTTATTCATCTTATTATTAAAGTTAGTCTTACACTCTGATTCAGAAGCCCTCCGTGGAAGTTTCATGTTGTTGTGACTTTGTTTTTCAGTCTGATGATCGACATGGCCGAGCTGGAGAAGGAGCGGAAGGTGGATGAGGTAATCTGACTCAGATTTTCTCCCAAACACTGAAGCAACAGACATGTTTGTTGATATCCGGACATCTTTGCTCCTCTGTTCTAATCTTTTTGCCCTGGGTTAATATCTTTTGTGTTAAAAGATCAAATATTTATTTAGAAAGTATTAAAGCTGGGGTTGGTAATCAGATTTAGATACACTTTTTGTCATACTTTATGTCCTGATGGCAATCATTACATGATGTGTTCCTAAAAAAGAGTGAAAAAAAACTGCTATCTACAGCCAGAGTAAACCTGGGAAAACACCAACCAATCACCGTTTTTTGGCTCCCCAAATTTTAAACCAATCAAATCCCGTCCAGCCGTTCTGCCCTCCTCCTGCGCGTACATTTCCCCGGCGTGCACTCCTCCGAGTCCCCGTCTCCTGCCTCTACTTCCCCTGACTCTACTGACTGCCCCTCTCGCTCGTCCTCGGGCCTGTCCCCTCTGACCTGATGAGGTGCTTTGCTCAGGACTGTAGTCCGGATCAGAGTCTAAAAAGCTCTCACCAACAAGCAGAATAATTAATGACGTTCAGTAAGTCCTACAGAAAATATATATTTATTGTAGCGTCCGTCCGGACGCTGTAGTGATGACGAGCCGATTCGTGAACACGTTGAGTTTTAATAACCGGTCACTGTCGGCCGTGATCACGCCAACCAACAAAGCAACAATCCATGTTTGAATGAATGAAAAACTTCTCCTCTCCTCTCTCCCACTCGCACACTCTACACCTCTCCTGATGCCTTCACTGACCGTCAACACTGTAGGAATTAAGAACATCTACACTGAACAGGTTTAACAAACAGTAGAGCTGTTACAGTGTTATATGTGTTATATGTGTAACTTAACTCCTGATATCGTGTCACCAGTACAACTGGATAATGCTAGCATGATAGTTGTGAGTACTAACAGCAGCCATGTTTGTTTGTGTTTTTAACTTTCACTATGAGAATGTTTTGGTGAGGACCGGTTTTGAATCAGTCACGATCATATGGTCGAGAATCAGCGGCGCTCATGCATGTGAGCGGGGGGGCGTCGTTTTGGAGGAGCTCCGAGGGAGGAGGGCAGGGGTTAGACGGAGTCCTGAGGAAAAGCTACATTCAAATTCATGCTGGTTTTCCGAGATTACCAACCCTAGCTTTAACAATGTGTTATCTGTGTTAACTCTGTCCTCAGTGGTTTGTTTTGGAAGATGTTGCAACGGGGAAGCTGCACCTCAAACTGGAGTGGTTATCTCCGCTGCCCACACCTGAGAAGCTCGACCAGGTACAGAAACAGCCTCAGACAGGTTATATAAAGATACCGTCCCATGCTGTGAGAAGATTTATCTTCTATAACACAAACTGTATTTTATGTTTCGTCGTCATAGGCTCTGATGAGCATCAAAGCTGACCGCGGTCACGCCAACGACGGCCTGTCGTCTGCGGTGCTCGTCGTTTTCCTGGATTCAGCCCGAAACTTGCCGGTAAGTCAGTCTACAAAAATACCACTACAGAGATGGTTTCAAACTTCAGCGTCAACTAATAACCTTCTTCTAACGATAATCATGAATCCCAAGTGAAGGAAAAATGATGATCTGTTGATGCTCCTGGTAAGAAAAACAACTCTCCCAAAAAGTTCAACGGTTTGTCATCTGAACCTTCCATCATGTCTTTATGCTGCTGTATGTTTTTGTCCATCATTCATGTTGATGAATGTGTCAATTCAATAATAAAAGGAGGAACGGTTACAGACAAATACTCATGGTTAGTCAGAATAATGATACCATTGTTGAAATGATTGCTCTTACCCACATTTTTATTGCATCATCTGTTACTTTTGACTCGTAGGTCGGCTTCAGCTGGATTCATCAGCACTACTTCTCTTCCTTATTTAAATTGGTTAATCAGATACATGTTGAAAGTGACTGAATTATCTAAATGTTTTTAAAAAACATGTACAGAAATGTATCACAGTATTTAGGCAGTTTAAAAAACTTGTTCCACTTCTACATTTGATACCTGAATTTTAGACATCTGCTAACTGTCAAATACTTAGCATTTATGACACATCACTCATGCGTTGTTTGTAGCTGCTGTAGTGTTTGGAATCTCATACATTGAATTGTATCTGAGAGCCTTTTGATACCAACAGACAACTTTTACTAATTTTGGGTAAAATCTTTTCAGGAAGTTGTTTAACTTGAGCTTTTTCATAACTTGGTTTGGGTTTGTTTCTGTCCATAACTCGGAGGTATCGTGCAGATATCAAGCTCTTCCAATAATATTTAAAATAATATATATTATCTATCTTGTACACAAAGCTTTTCTAGGGAGTTTTAGCTTTGTCACTTTATTTTGGTAGTTTAAATACACAGTTATATTCATGCAGGAAATAGATAAATTGTTTAGACAAGCAGTTTTTACGCTATGTCATCCTCAGTCCTCCCTCTATTTCTTTTTCTAGACTTCTTTCCTATTCTTCAGTCTTTTGTTGTTTCTTTTGTTAAACCCAATATAAAGAAAAATAAATACATCTAATATTTTTATTACTTAAGTCAAATCAGAAAGTCAAATATTTGTAATTTTCTTTTAATGCTTCCTTTTGTCATTGCATCTTAAGTCCTTTGGATATCCATTACATTTTAAGTGACGAACCAAAACTATAATTTGTTCCAGCACAACCTCCCACTCCTCTGTTAATTCCACTGTCATTACTGACCTTACCATTGTAGCATTTCTTTATTGCAATCAGGGGCAGTGTCCACTTGCTATCCTTTTCGGTTTCTATGTGTAGTCATTGAGTTTCACTTAAAATATGATATGTAATGGTGTAGCAGTGACAGGGGATGTTTCCTTAGTTAATTATTTTCTTCTTCTTCTTACAGTTTTACCATTGTACATAATTTACTTATGTTACATTTTCAGTGCTGGAATTTCACGATAAAAGAGTAACGTTTTGCAGTGTGGTATCAATACTTGACTAAATACTGTACTTCCTCCAATACTGACTGACGAGCATTAAAACAGTGTCAGTGTTCAACAGCTTGAAGTCAAGCAAACAGGAGCTCTCTGGTCTTCAACAGTAATACAAGTCACATTAAATGATAAATGTCTGTCAGTGGTGGAAGTGTAGGCCTCACCTTCCTCTTTTCAGCCTGCTCTTCTTCTCTGCTTCTCCTGTCTCCTCCTCTTCCTCCCCCTCTGAAGAGCGTCTTCGAGGGGAACTTGGGCTCTGGATACTTAAAAGAGAGGCGGGCGGCGGGCCTTGTGTTTTGTGAGAACACAGCCTCTCTCTATAGGACCTTATTTGTGAGTGCGCTCGCTGTTTTTCTGCATCCTAGAGTAATCCGACCTGAGCCGAGGTGTGATTAGAGGTTCTTTTGTGACTCCTGCTTGTGTTTGGTTTTATACAAAGCAAGCGTTTGAACTGTTTGCCTATCGAGCATGAAACCCTACTACTGCATGAGTTAAACTCATTAATATTATGTTTTTATGATTCTTATTTGTTGGCGTTCGACTGATCACAAAGCAGGGGAACATGAGAGAAAATTTGACAAGAAGACAAAACAACAACAAAAAGGATTTTTGTTTTAGGGCGATCAAAAGCATCCTTCCTCTTCTGTGATTTCCACCCAATGATCACCCAGTGCTTTCTGTTTGCTCTTTAAACCTCAGTATTTAAATCATTCTCACAAGAACGTTTGTAATCTTTAGTCAAAATATTAGTTTTGAGGTGTGCACACTGGGGTGGGAGAAATTATCAAAACAATAATATATCGTCCAGACTTGTGTGATACCAATTCAGATCAGCTGGTGCTAAATATTGAATATATATTGAAAAATGTATAGACGTTTTTTTGCAATTTTAAGTCACAGCTTTACGATTTATTGCTCGTGGCGCAAATTACATGAAAAAGATTAACATGAACCGTAATTCTCAGAAGAAATAAAAGCACTATTCAAATCATATCTTATTGAATAATATCATTTGGTATCTTACATGTAGTATTTCATTTTAACTTTTTTCTACATCATAAATGGCAAACTACAGTTATCCTTTCTTCGAGCAGTCTTAAAGAACTATTTGCTCTCTAGGCGGAAGAGTTTTTAATCGTGTTTTTACTTGAGAGGAAGGAATGCCCTTTGATCATTCAGAGACAGTTCAGAGCAGGCAGGGTGAATTCTCTGTGGATTGCTTTTCCTCCATCCTTCCTTTTTTAACACTCATCATGTGTGTGAACAGGTTTTCCCCCATCTGCCTCCCCTGTGGCGATTCATCCAAACTCAGCCACCAGAGGGCAGCACATGGTTACCCCTCCATGAAACTCTGAAGATAGTGTAACTTTAAAGAATACATGGATCAAATGACAGGAGATGTGTATTCTTTATTATGTTCAGAGATTGTCTTTGAGGAGTAACATCATGGCACTTTATCTGACAATATTTGTTCTTATTTGTTACAGTCCAACTTACACCTGAAAGTCAGTGACTCTTTTATAATCTGCAACAAACAATGGCCAGAATCTTCTAACATAGGCTAGCTTGGAAGTTTAGCTGTGAGGCAGTTTTTTGCGTGTAACACAGTCATAGAAACATCCTACATATCCTGCATCAATCAAATAAGACCCCCAGACCCCAACTGACACTACAGAGAAATGCAGATTGAGCTTTTGATGGGGAAATATTCCTCACTTGCTAAAATGGGGGCTGATAAAGTAAATTTTTTGAGCTTCGTTGAGATTAGACCTTTTTTTCATCAACTATGCACAGAGTTAGCACCAATATGAACATCCAGTGGTACTCAAAAGGCTGCTTTTTGAACTGAATGAACATTTTATAAACACAAGTAAGAAAAGATTCAGCACAGTTCCAAAAAATGCCAAATATAGAATCCCAATTTGAATATTTAACCAAACGTTTTGTTCTGTTATTAATCTTTTATCAATCTAAGATTTTGACTCTACGTACCAGCATCACATGCCTTTGATTTAGTATTTAGTCAAAAACTGAGTTGAACTCAAGTGGAAACATCTGGTGTTGAAAAGAGGAGTGTAAGTACAAAAAACTGCACTTCCTTGAGTGTCCACTAGAGGCTGGCTCCAAAAGTGAGTCAATTCCCAATAGGGCCACAGGTGACTCATTTCTTACAACTCATCAGTTTTTATGATATCAAGGCTAATTATTCCTAAATTTGCTTAAGGGGATGATTGAGTTGACTGTCGGTTTGGGGTGCTGTAGCTGCTTCCTAGGAGGCTTGAAACCTCAGCTCCACGTCTTTGTCTGTTTCTTGATTAGCTTAAAGTTAGTTGGAGTTGACATTTCTAAGATGGCGACCTCCGTCTTTGAGCTTCACAATGCCTCTTCAGAAACCAAAGGGTGACATCACCAAGACTGCGTCCATGTTTCATACAGTCTATGGTTAAACCATTTCAGTGTGTTTTAAATGAAGTTATTTTGAATACAGATCAATGGATCTTATACCGATATAAATAAATAAATGTCTTCGAGTATCTCCACAACCATAAACCATCTCAGCTTTCTCTCAGTCAGAATGATTTCTATCTCTTATCTTCATTTACTCTTTCTCCATTTTTATCAATGACTTCCATCCTAATCAATGCTGTTGTATTTCAACCAGAGTCCAACCAATACAGACCAGCTGGGGTTGGTTCATGGCAGATATTGGTGTGACCATTGGCAGACATTCAGTACAAACAGTTCTTAATACGTCTTTTTATGTGTTTTTAGTTAGAGTTTGATTTGAGCTGTTTAAACCATGATATAACCATTCTAACAACTTCCTTAACACTATTCTGTAAACAGCAATAAGTCTATACGTATTGTTGAGTTAATAAAAATAAGTAAGGATTGCAGCCTGATGATGCATCAGTATCTGCCTCATGAATCCAGTATTGGTTGGACTCTAGTTTTGTCCTCATATCCAGGTTTATTTGGGGAATGACATTAACCATGTGTTCATCCATGTTGTCTCTCTGTCCCTCTCATTATGTCCCATCGTTTGGTGCTGGTGTGTTCTCTTCCTCGTCTTCCTCCCTGCATGCCCCTCTTTCCCCTAATAACCTGCTGGTGTGTGTGTGTTTGTGTGTTGTTTGCTCTCTCCTGCCTTGTCCCTGGGGGAAAATCAAAGCGCAATCCGTTAGAGTTCAACCAGGCGGGGCTGAAGAAGGCCTCGATCAGTAAGGCCATCAAGGTAACGACACGGTAACGAAGCACACATACGTACCGCTCAGACACCGAGGAGGGATTTTCACAGGGAAACAAGTTATTCATTCAAACAAGCTCATGCCAAAACTGTGTGGCCGAAAGTATCTGGACACGAACACATGTGGTGTGGATTCTTCAGGTTCTTCAACACTAAACTGGGAAAGCATTTAAGTATGATGCTGATTTTGTGCCATTTTGAAATGTGAAAAAGAGCTATCAAAAACTTTAGACGAGGGATGCACGATATGGATTTTATGAGCTGATACAGATAATCAAAATTAACCCGCTCCTGGTGGCTGATAACATGTAGGTAATCTTATCGGTATCTTATTAATTTACCTTTTTTAAAATATTTTAGTGTATGCTTACCTGAGAAAAGCTACGATTTAGTGAGCAAAGATACATATTCCAAATTCTAACTGATGTCACTTTTGTCAACACACAAAATGAAGAACAGTCTGACTCTTCAGTCTGTATGTCCGTGGTCCAACTTCTGTCACTAACGTTGTCGTGGATCAGACTGTGAATGTGTCATCATGCAGGGCAGGTAGGGATACAGCTGTAAAGTAGCCGCAATTAAGGATACTCTTCCAAATGCTTTTAGCTGGGGAAATCCTTGGTCCTCTACATGGTAAAAACAGAAGCTCTTAAAGTGCTGTAAATCCACTGATTCCTCATTAACTGCACTAGCTTAGAGTTGTGTCTTCAAAGATTTGTTGAATTAACACAAGAATTAACAAATACTTGCAACACATGTTTTTCAAACTGCAATCATGTTATCCTCCTCTGAAACAGTGAAAACATCCACAGCGGTGACGCCATTTTTGTACTCCATCATCAGCTTGTCACAGCTGTGCTTCTTCTGCTCTTCAGTTAATAGTGGATTTTTTGATTGGAGAGAAGAGTATTGTCTGAATAATAAAAACAACAACTCACTGTAATCGGACGATAATTTATCGCACTCATATACAGTGTATTGTGCATCCCAACTTTAGACACAAAATTTAAGTACAAGGGTGACCAAACAAGGAGGTGTCCATATACTTTTGGCCATATAGTGGAGCATGTAGTTTCAAGTCAGCACAGATAGTTACAGTAGAATGTGTAGTCTTTTTAAATGCTCCCAACTACAAGCGATTGTTAATTCAGTTTCAATCTACGAAAGATTTCTCCCTTTTGCGTGTATTGCAAAAAGTGTTTCAACTATATTGCTGTAGATGTCCTGGTACCTTTTTAAATAAGGCTCTAAAAGTGGAGTTCTTACAATCTTGGACTCAAAGGTCACAGAAATAACTGGTTATAGTGGTTAAGATGGGCACTGTTGAAATAAAAATGTTAAATTTATAACTGTTGCATTTATTTGTAGTGCCATTGTAAAACAGTCATGCCTGTTCATATTTTGAGAGAAGAATTCTGCTGCTGCAGAATTAGTATATTGCTAACGGAGTGGCGTATTTCAGTCACTTGAACTGTCCTAACTTACTGACCATTGTTGTGAAATCATTAACAAACTGCACTAATCATGTTGTGACTAAAGCTGTGTCTAACAATGTGTGTTGTAAATAACAACATTGTTGTGCACTTCCACTCCTCCAAACCTTCTTGATTCTGAAACTCTGATTGATCTTTTTCTCTAATCTAATCCAGTGGGGTTTTTCAGAGTCCATGGTTTGGGGTCATAGAGGCTTTAACCTGATGTACTTTACTGATTAACTGTGTCACATAGAGAAGATCACATTTTGACTCTGAGGGCTGAAATGTGATGAGTAGCACTGAGTAGTTTTGTACCAATGAAAACATGAAATCACACATCCTTACTTGACTCTGTTAGAGCAACAGATGTGAACTTTGAGTGCTATAAACATACTACCATGTTATTATCACGATAATAACAACCATGTTTTAACACATTGTATTCTAGTTCATATGTTGTAGTTTTTTAGTGACTAATTATTGCATGTATATTTGGATTACTTGTAAAAAAGATGCTTTTAGTAGCTATGCTAAATCCTGAAAGTATAGAACAGGATTACGGCCAGTGAACATGTATTTATTTGGGTTGTAACTTTTTTTTCAGTTCTTACTTTTTTCACAGAATTCTGTACTTCAATTCAGAATTTTAAAAAAAAAAGAAAGAAAAATTAAAATTATAAGAAAAAAAAATCTGAATTCTCAAAAAAAGAAATCCGACTTTTAACTCAGAGGTCTTAAAAGAAGGCAAAATTTTAAAGAAAAGTCAGAACTGTGATTTGTTTTCTGATATTTCTCAGAAAAAGGTCTTAGTTCTGAGAAATAATTTGAATTCTGACTTATTTTCTGTTAAGTTTTTAAATTCTGATAAAAAGATCAGATGTAAAAGATAAAAAGAAGTCTACTGGCCCTAATTCTCCTCTGTATGAATGAGTATTTGGGCCACATTTAAGAAAATAACTATCAAAGATTTTGAGTACAAAGCTGACATATTACACGAATCAATATGTAACAGTTAAACAATGATGTTGAAAAAGAAGAAAGTCGGACCAGCAGGAGAATACAGTACAGTGGTAACATTAGCAGAATTAAGTGTGCTATTTAGACTGTCCTTCAGAATAGTCTCAGTTTCTCACAGTTTTCACAGACGTAGCTGCTGATGTACCAGATGATGAAGAATTCGCTTACTTGTGAAACTTGCACTAAAGTGTACCTTCATAATAAGCTCAGATTTCCTCGTTTTAACAAACTAATGATAACAATAACCTCTATGTATACTATGTAGCATTTTTTGTGCTCAAGCTTCAACTACTTTGCAAATTCAGATGATTAAACATAGAAGTTCAATACATTCAAATGAAAACGAATTAAGAATTCACATTAAAGTAAAAGCCTTTTTAAAAAAATGCACTTACGTCTTTACTCTTGAGGTCTCTGATTTTTTCTTTGATGTGGCCCTAATTCTCTGACAGACCATATTACCCTTCACTGCATCTTTTTTAAACGCATCAGCTACATAATGAAATGTAGAAATAAGAATGATTGTGATTTTTGTGTTTTAATGAACTAAAAAAGACTTTTGTTTAACTGAAATCAAAAAGAGACGTAACTGCTAGCATCGGATGCTAACCCTTTGCTAGCGATTGCTTCTTCTTGTTGGATAACACGTTTTTTTTCTTCTGCAGTCCGGTAAAAAAGTGACCAGCGATCCCAGTCCGTTCGTTCAGTTCACAGTGGGACACAAGTCCTACGAGAGCAAGGTGAGACCCCAAAACCCACCACATCACCTCATCAGTCCTCTTGAATCCTGTAATCTAAAAAACTTAACAACATAAGCATTAAGATGTAATTAATGTAACTTTGAGCTAACTTTATTTATGTTGGGCTCTATAGATTTATTACTCTTAGGAAGAAAGTAGTTCAACAAGAGGAGAAATCTCATGTCATGCAGATGTTTGGTCAATTTAGGAAATCCTTTGCCAATTTTAGATTATTTCCTTAAGAATATCAAAGTTTGCAGCTTTTGATTCAGAAGTATTTTGTGACTGTCAGAGTGTTTTTCTAGTTTGATGTATCCCCCTCTCCTTTTTCTTCTTTGCTCTTTAACTCTTTCTTATTGTGTCGTCTTTCAGACAAGATATAAGACCAATGAACCGGTGTGGGAGGAAGCCTTCACCTTCCTCATCCACAACCCTAAAATCCAGGAGCTGGAGGTCGAGGTACACAAGCGTTATGAGTGCATTTCCTTGTTCGGTCTTGTGTGACAAAGAGACAAAACTGCGCTGCATTTGTTGAGTTGCACTTTTTCCTCAATGTCATCTGATGTTGTTGGACTCTTTTGTTGGACTCTTTCAGGTGAAGGATGAGAAACACGAGTGTTCGATGGGGACATTAACGCTGCCTCTGGCTCGCCTGCTGGAGGCCAAGGACATGACGCTGAACCAGCGCTTCCCCCTCAAGAACTCCGGACCGAGCTGCACCCTCAAGATGAAGATGGCTCTGCGGGTAAGAAGACAACCTGCTGATGGTCTTCATCTGAATGATGCTTCACAAACATCAGCCCTATTATTTCTGTATCATATAATTTATAAATATAACGTAGAATAAACACCAAGTAAAAATAGATTTCAGACTTATTCGGCTGTATTGAAGTGCCACAAGGAGTAATTAATATTTAACATGAAACAGATGTCATGATTCACAGGATGTCCACCAGGAAAGTGGTTATATATAATGTATAATGAAGATTTCCTACATTAAGTCAGCCAGTAATAGCACACTTTGGAGATCTGGGTAGTATTGCTAACATGGTTTGCAAATATCTTTTTTTAAGTTTGTTTTTTTTTTGCCATTTTTTGCCTCAAATGAAAACGATAAGCTGAAGAGAGACAGAGAGTAGGGGAAGACATGCCGCAAATAGTCATGGCTGGGAGTTGAAGCAACGGCCACTACGATGAGGACTACATTTTCCTTACATGGGGTGAACCTTTAAACCAACAGGCCAACAGTGGAGTCGAAAAATAAAACTGATGTCACATTATCTCGTCATAGTTTAACATCTCTGCGTGCACATTCAGAATGAAGAAAACTTATTTTGGGTGTATTTCTGTAGTGTTATCAGGTTGGGTAGAGTAGTGAACCTCGCTTTCATCTGGAATCTTCTCTGACAAGATTTGTGCTTTGATAGAAGCCACAAACTGTGGTCAAGGCAAACTAGCTCGCTGGCTACTGAGTCTTCTTCTTCTGCTGCAGCTGCTTTTTCTTCGTTTTCCCTTTGTTTTATAATGGGTGGCAACCAGAGTAAAGCAACACTACTGTCCCCTTAATTTTTGAATACTTAAGTTACCTAAATTCTATTCACGCACATAAACTTTAATAGTGATTTTTACGTCAAGCAAAAATGATCATGGTCTAAGGGTTGAGATTTCCAGAGTTTTCAACCTTCTGTGGATAGACTTTAAGCAGTCATCATGGAGGTAGATCAAATATATCACCTGAAGAATAGCTTCAACTTCTAATGAAGCCAAATTTTATGAATTCATGAAAAATAGTTCTTCCACACATGATTTTTAATATATCGTTCACAGAGCTATGGCCAAAGAAATGGCACCATAAAGATACCTGTACAGTTCCTGAGCTTCAATTTAAGTCATGATCTTTATTTGTCACATGCTAAAAAATAAATTCAATGATTGTATCAGAAGGCAATGCAACAAAGAGCGTAAACTGTAAAAGGCACATATACATTTATGGATTTGAAAAAGATATAATTAAATATGAAAAAATAAGAATATAAACATTTCAAAGTGAAATATAAACATGTCAACATGAAATATAAACATGTCAAAGTGAAATATAAACATGTCAACGTGAAATATAAACATGTCAAAGTGAAATATAAACATGTCAAAGTGAAATATAAACATGTCAACGTGAAATATAAACATGTCCAAGTGAAATATAAACATGTCAACGTGAAATATAAACATGTCAACGTGAAATATAAACATGTCAAAGTGAAATATAAACATGTCCAAGTTGTTTACAACTCCAAATGACTGTTGTGACCTTACCTATCTTTTAACATTTAAAGCTTCATGTGTAAATTCTTCTTTATGTTTTAATCTATGATTGTTTTATTGTATTTTATCTTTTTTTTGTGAAGCCAGGAGTAAAAATCTTAAGAAAAGTTAGATATATTTTAAGTCCATGTTATATTTACGTTCCTGTTTTCTATGTGTCTGTCATTCCAGGTGTTGTGTCTGGACAAAAGCACTCCCATGTCTTCAGACTCCACCCCATCCTCTGTACAAGTCCGCAAGGGCAGCTCCTCCAGCTCCAACCCTCAACCCTCCGTCTCCTCTGACTCCCAAAAGCCTCCCTCCTCCACCTCTGATATCCCCCGCTCTGCCTCCGTGTCAGCTCAGGATATGCTGAACCGGCAAAAAGAGGCCAATGACCCCTATAGGTCTTCTGGAAGCACAGACTTCGGACTCGGTGGAGGAGGGAAGGGCCTGGCTGAGACCGGGAGGAGCACCTCCAACCTGGCCATCTCCGGTTCACAGCAGTACCTGGCTGGAGGAAAAGAACCAACGCCCAGCATTGCATCCGATATCTCCAACCCCTATGCTGCCCAGGAGCTGCAGCTGAGACTCCAGCAGCTTCAAAAGTATGTGTCTCCAATCATATATCAGTTTTTCTGTCATCTAAAAAACTAGCAGGATGGTGCAAACATTGGTACTAGAAAGAGCTACACGTCTGCACAGAAACACCAGGTTTAACCCCCTCTCTCTTTCTCTGTTCCCTGCAGTGGTTCAGGCCCCAGTCATTTCCCGCTGGGTGAGGTTCAGCTGACGGTCCGACACAGCTCCCAGAGGAACAAGCTCATCGTGGTCGTTCACGCTTGCAGGTACGGATCAGTTAGAGGGGGCAGAGTTACACATAAAGCACACAAAACACAGTCTCACCTGTCGTTTGTTCTCCTCCTCAGAAACCTGATAGCGTTCACGGATCACGGCTCAGATCCTTACGTTCGCATCTACCTGCTCCCTGACAAGCGGAGGTCAGGCCGGAGGAAAACTCACACATACAAGAAAACGCTCAACCCCGTCTACGATCAGACGTGAGTCATTTGCACAGCTGGATTGTTGAAGACAGTTATTGATAAAAGTAATTGATGTTAATGTACCTCATGCTTGTCCTCTCTCTACGTGTGGTCAGGTTTGAGTTCACAGTCTCCCTTGTGGAGCTTCACAGGCGGACTCTGGATGTCGCAGTGAAGAACGGTGGAGGTCTGTTGTCCAAACACAAAGGCCTTCTGGGAAAGGTAAGGACTTTACCCTTTACTGTAGATAATAGGGAAAGGGGGTAGGTGTTTCAGGTACAAAAATATCCTGAAACCAAGCGGCAACCTCTGGTCTTAAAATATGAAGCCCATGCGGAAGTTCTAAAAACTGCAGTTCATCGAGCGTCCACTTGAGGCTGGCTGCAGAAACACCAGAAACCACATACACACCCATTCAAAGAAGATGATCTTCATTCATAAAGCAAAGTTTCAGTTTCGAAGATATCAAGATTACAAGTTTTCCATTATGAGAGGTACAGCTGACTTGATTGACAGGTGGGAACACTGTAGCTGTTGGCTAGGAGGCTCAAAGTCCGCCTCTTTACCTTACACTAAGTTTGGTTGACTTCAGCGTATCCAATATGATTCTAGCCGATGATTGGCTTCAAAGCAGCGCTTCAGGAACAGATGGTTGACGTCACGGATACTACGTCCATTATTTATACCGTCATCGTTCAAACCTTCAAAAGTCTGAAGACTCTTCAATTTGAGACAAGTGTTGTGAGTCTCAGAGAATTGTTTGGGGGCCGTGGATCCATCTACACCTCACAACTATTGACACTGCCATAGGCTGAGCTCAACTATTGTATGCGTAACTGGCAGGCAGGTGATAACAGATGGTGCTAGAAAGAGCTACACATCTGCTGCATAGAAATTGCACGTTGCTGAATGCAATGGAGGTCCTCACAGAGGAACACAGTTTAAACATTTCCACCCCAAACCTAGAGATTCATATTCAGGATTTGACGCTTTGTATCCATTCAAATTCAGTTATTTTAAGGGCACTAAAGCTAAGTGTGTTGCCTCTCCTCATCAGGTGCTGGTGGATTTGAGCCACGAGGACATCACTAAGGGTTGGACACAATGGTAGGTGTTCCACATCCACATTCTCCTATCTTTCTACTGATGTGTACTCTAGATATCTGCAGTTAAAAAAATAATCTTTGCATTTTAAATTACTTATTTTATAGTGAAAGTCTGTCTTAGAAAATTCTCATAGCCAAAGCAGTGTAATATTTTTGAACTGAGACGTTTGGGCGTGTGTTTAATTTCATGTTCTGTTCAAAAAGTGTGTCCAAATTAAAATGTTATTTCTCCTCCTGCAGGTATGAGCTGAGTGAAGACGGCCAGTCGAGGCCTCACCAACTATAGACAATCATCATCATTATCATCATCAAATCACCATCTACTTTATACACTTCCACCCGAGTCCACAGTGTGGCTTTTTAAGTTCTTTATTTGTATCTGTGTACAAAAAAAAAGCAGCTTTTACATTCATTTAATCACATCAGTCGCAAGGCAAACCTCCCCTTTAAGAAGTGAACGGCTGGTGGACTAAAGGGAGTACACAACATGTAGAAAGATATATTATAATGTACTGCTGTGGAAGTGTATATTCCATATAATATAACAGTCGTAGAGCAATCTATTTTTTCGCTGATGCAGCATTGTCCTGCCTGATTTTTGGCGATGACTGACGATGTAGAAGTTTGTACATAAATGCAGAGAAGCTGGACAAAACAGGTGGTGTGTTGTAGAAGTAGGAGCGAGGTGTAGTCTCTTACCTGGCCAAATGATTGTTTATAATTTTATTTTCTAAAGCGTAACATTCTGGATAGAGTTTCCAAAGCAGAGCAGGCAGGTGGTCGCGGGGAACGATGCCACCAAAGAGACGACTAGTATTTAATTTTTCCACCCTCCAGGGTTTTGGTAACACATCTGCACTCGGCTTTATTCCACTGTAATAACGTGCGTGTGGGTTAACCGAGAGAGAGGAACTGTAAGTGCGCCAATATTGTGTTACATGTTATGCAACTATTCTTTTTTTTTTAACTCTTTCTGTTAATACTCCTGTTATTATGCTGGATTAAGACCATTGTGGAGCGTTACCTTTAACTGAATATTTGCACATCTGTGTTTTTTAAATGTACGGGGATCATCTTTAATTTAAGTTACAATTTCAACTTGGCCTTTATCTGTTAACTATCAAAATGTCTGTTGAAGGGAATACATTTTACCTTAAATGTATGAGATTTATCAAGAAAATAACGAAAAAACGTAATAAATCAGAGCGATGATAAGATCACTTATGACAGTCAGTTAAATATGGAGCTACTGCAAGTACAGGGTTAGTTTAGCTAAGCATTAATGAAGCTAGCCTGACTCTGCCCTAAGGTGAGAAAATCCACCCTCCTGCACCTGTACGAATAAAGAAATGAGCTGTAGAGACCATAACTGTTTTTGTACAAAGCTGTCAACATGTTTAATCTGGCTGTAAAAATCTCCATTTTAACATGGGTCCTTATGGGGATTCCTCGGCTTCTGGAGCAAACCTCTAGTGGACACTTGAGGAACTGCATTTTTTGGCACTTCCACATTGGCTCCACTTTTCAACACCAGAGGTTGCCACTTGGATTCAACCCATTGCAGGCTCTATATTTAACATGCTATTGTCAGTCTTATTATCTAGTTATATATTGTGAAAGATAACAAGCATACCCCCCCCCCCCAAATGTTGAACAATTCATTTGAAGTAGTTCCTGCTTCAAAGTGGGCTGTTGTTAAGTAAGGTGATGATATTACTGGCCATCTTTTCTCCATGTATTTAAAGCAACTGTTTGTAGAAGTTTACATTTACTCAGTCTTGCACCCTCTTGTGGTCATATTAGGAAATGCTGCAGTGACGACCAAACTGAACTGTCACTGCAGGACATTTCTACCCGCCAATACAATGTTGAAAACTTGGACCATTTCTATATTGTTACATTTAGACGATCATTTATATTCCCTTTTCAATGACACAGGAGTTTGTTTTGTATCCATTAATTCCTTGTTTTACGCTTTCTCAGTTGACAATAATCCACTGCCACAACATTTAACGCTTCCTGCTTTAAATATCTTCCACATTTTGGATATGATGATAGTAAAAATGGAACAGTATTGATACCACAGCACCATAAACTCCTGGGCATCAACATCTGAGTAGCTTAGGTTGGTTTTTTTTATTACCACTCAGAGAGTCTTTGAACAGAGAGCAACATTTGACAGGCTATTAACAAATGTCTTTATGTTTCCCTGCATTGTTTTAATTAGCGGTCTCGCTCTCTCAACTTTATTTCTATCTAACTCGACCAACGCTGCTCTCTCTCTCTTTCCAGCAGCTTTGGGTTGAAACCATTTCTGTAGATCTGTCTTTTTCAAAAGCTTCAGTACTTTCTGATATTATCCAATATAAAAATAATACAGATTGTATGGTTTTAAAGCAGGTAGTGTCAAAAAATATCCAAGTATAGAACATTTTTACAACCTTCATCGCTTCTTTTTTCTAATCAGGCCTTTATTAGGACAGCTTCATTTGGTTTGCGTGGCCTCGCTCTCTGCTGTTCTTTGAGACATGCTCAGTATTCACTCTTATTTGAGTATTAAAGGTTTACACACCTGCTCAAACATTCAGGTTCATGGGATGAGAGCTTCAGATT
The DNA here is from genome assembly GCF_009762535.1 of Notolabrus celidotus. Taxonomy (NCBI): domain Eukaryota; kingdom Metazoa; phylum Chordata; class Actinopteri; order Labriformes; family Labridae; genus Notolabrus; species Notolabrus celidotus. The sequence continues at coordinate 7,106,227 of NC_048286.1, read as the reverse complement.
TCATCATTCAGAAGGTGCTTTTACCGCAGAAACTTTCTACAAATGGTGGCTTAAGGAAAGATAAAATAGTGACATTTTCTTCACCAACAAGTTGTGCATTTTGTCTGAAGGGCCTTTAATTTGTATGTATTGTTTCCAGGCACTCACTGCAGGCTGTTTGTTGCTGTCTCAGTGAGGTTTATATCACAGAAAAAACTCCACTACAATCATTCTACGTTTCTCACGTTGTGTTTATAAATCAACATTAGTCTTAACTTGTTATGTAGTGTCATTTTAAACACAATTTTGTGTCTTATTTTTTGTAAATTCAAAGTATATGAATTTATAATATATGTACAATCTAAAGCAAGATGCTACGGAAGCCCTAATTGGACATGTATCTACAAGCTTCCATAAGATACAGACAAGTGTTGAAAATTACATTTTTCTGTTTTTTATTGTTCTGAGTATTTTCACTTATTTTTCACATCTCATATCACACACTGCTTTGACTTTACAGCACTCACACGAGGATCAATATCAGTCACCAGAAAGCATATTATTGATATCATACATACTTTGTAAATGCAAACGTTATTCTATGCGGTATACCAAGCCAAAGAGCAGCAGTGATGTGTTGAGGTTAGACTTTTGCCTTGTGTTTATGTATCCCATCATGAGAGTATTGTACACACGTGTATGTAAATTCTGCATTTTATGTCTTTTAATGTTTTTTATTTGTGTTTTTCCAGCTGTCGCCCTCTTTGTCTTGCGTGTTTTTATTTTGTCAGAAACAAAAACATTCATCTGTAAAACATGAAGATTTTAGAGCGCCGCCTCTGTTCAGTGTGGACTCTGTCCAGAGTCTGAAAGGCGGTTTGTCTTCTTCTTAATTTATCTTGTGCCTTAAAATTCACTCGACCCAGAGATAATAACATGTATAAAAAAATACTTTGAAAATGCAACAACCGTTTCCCATGTTTCAGAATGTCTCCTAAATGTCTTTTAAAAGAAATAAAAGAGCTTTAGCTGGCTAATAGCAGCATGAAGCTGTACAGCACTGCCAAGTCTGCTGATTCTTTTATTCATCACAACAAAGGCTTTTAAAAACACATTTCAGCAGCTGCATTGAAGGTGTTCAGAAGTTTGAGGTACTTAGAAATGAACATGTTGTGGCTGATGGTCTTGTTTACTGTTAAAGGTCATAAAGAGGCACTAATACAACATTGTCCCTGTATCCTTGAAGGTTCTGTTTCCTCACTGAAAGACAAGTTTTCTATCTCATCAGTCTTCAGCGTCTTTATTCACCTGCTTTCTACACGCAGGCGGAATGGTTTCCTACAGCACCTGAAAGCAGCAGTAGTGCTGAATCAGAGAGAAGAACCCCTGAATCCGTCAAGTCTGTTTAAAAAGATTGAGAGCGGATGTTGACAATTGTACCTTCAAAATAAGAGTTGACAAGGATGAGGCATGGTGTAAGGGAAAAAAAGTATTGCTAATAAAGGGTAACGCTCACTGTAAAAAAATAGAATGATTACATACTATTATATCACAGAGACATTTTACTCATGCATGCTTTATTGGCAGCTTTAAGCTTATCACTTCACTTGACACCTACCCTGCAGCAGCAATTTCAAAATAATGACATAATAACAAATATCTTCTCACTTATATTGAGGTTTGCTTTTGTAGGTCATAAATAGGCTTTATTATCAAATTCAGACTATTACATAACAAGATAAAAAAAAAACACCTCAGAGGAGCTTTAATGACAAATCATCCAACAAATGTAAATGAACATTTTTTAACATTTCTTGTCACATGGAGAGCAAATTTTGTGAGGAAAAAAAGACAACAACAATGGGACACCACAAGATTCATATTTTGTAAAATAAGTTTTATAAGATATGTTTCATATTTAGTACCTGTTAGTCTATTGGTTGGCTTAAGCACTAGCATAATGTTGCCTTTGCAGCTCCATGGCGTATACCATAGTAAACGAGACTACTGTTTTGGCTTGTTTTGTGCTGCTAACTAGCAGTCCAGACAGGTTGTGAGAACGTGTACACCTTTCCACACTTCTTCTTCTACCTGTCTACTACATTACCCATTAGCCACCGCACTTAAAGCTGCTGTTGGTAGTCACAGAGTAAACATCTTTTCAGAGAGAGGGACCAACCAGATTTCCTCTTAGCCCCGCAACACAGAGCACACACGTGTGCAGTCATGATAGTGCCGGACTCATAACCAATCGGAGGACGTAGTAGGGGCCACCCCTTAACCAATCAGGACAGAGGATTGGAGATTAGCTCTGATTGGTCCATCATAACGGGAACGAGGGGAATAATAACATTGTTTGATACAAAGGCATTGGAAAACGCAGAGATTTCGCAATAGTCTCAAATTACTCCACTTACCGATGAGTACTGATTGGCACTATGACCTTTTCTCCAAATCCAGCAGAAATAAAGTAACGTTTTTTACACCATTCCTACCAACAGCAGCTTTAAAGGAGCAGGCCCAGGCCGGCAACAATAGCATCAGGTTTGTGACACTTTGTGTATCTGTAGACATTTTTTATTTCAGTAAACTTTTTGATTGATTTTGTGTAATCTACTGCTGAATCGGTTCAATTTACTGAAATTTAAGACAATTATTTTGAAATTCCTCACCGGAAATACAACGTCCATCTACTTACGCTTGACGCTGTGAGAGCTCGAGCCTCCAGCAGCAGCAGCAGCAGCAGCAGCAGAAACGCCCTGCATCCACTCTCCTCTTCCTCCAACATCCATCCACCGTCCGCGTCTCCCGGCTCTCCTCTGCTCCTCTTGCCGCGGAGGAGTCACTCTGAGCGGGACTGAAGACGCACCAAACCTCGCTGGAGAAAATGGCATTTTAACTCTTTAGAGGAAAAACCAAGAAGAGACATGGATGTTTTGCCTTTTTCCTTCCACCACCACCTCCTCCTCCTCCTCCTCCTCCTCGCTTCCCTGAGCTGCTCTTCCGCCTCTGCCGACAGGAGATTCGGTGAGTAAAGAAAAGGTTGATTATTTATTTTTAGGATAATGCAACCGGAGCTGCGCGTAATCGTTTCCGGAGCTGCAGAGACCTCCTCAGTCCTCAGAGCCATTTTGCAGGAGACTATTTCTGAAACTGATCTGTGTCAACATTGAACCGGCAGGCTGGATTACTGCAGCTTCACCTGAGCCGAGGAAAAACAAACAGTGTGAGCCTGTAACAGCTGAAAGAGCCACCAAACATATAAATGCAAACATACATATCAGAGAAACAGGAGAGGAGCAGCGTGGAGTCACACCTGAGCCCGTGTTCATCAACAAACTGCAGGCTGGAGCTAATAATACAGGACAATTAGCCTGAGAGGGCCTACATCTGAGAGTCTGGACTATTTTTAAACTTAGAAAAATATCTTTACAATAGTTTAGTGATACATTAAATACAAGAAAATGCAAAAAAATACACAATGCATGAAATGTGTTTACAATATGAATGTATAAAACACAACAGTATATTAAATTGAATAAATAATATCAAATAATAAAAAAGGAGATTATTACAATAGAAAATACATAAGGACATATCCAATATGAGTATTTGGTACACCAAATATAATGAAAAGCATATTCTTAAGTGAAATAAAATAAAAGTTAATGGATACATTTATGATTTAAAAAGTTGGATATTTAATAAACATACAGAGCTCCTGAAGTCCGAAAGAGGCTAATGTTTCTTACTGTGTTCAAACTATTTGCAGTAGAATTATGTATTTGAATCAAAGGAATAATTAGAGTTAGGTATGTCAGCATTGTTATCATTAATTCTGATGTGAGTATTGGCCAGAATGAACAGAACATCTCACTTTAAAAACCTCCCTGGGTTGACAAATAAAAAGTAATGTGCACTTTTTGTCAAATGATATCAAAATATCACTGACATACTTTGAGTTTGAGGTATCGCCTATGAGTTAAACATACAGGTGCAGCTTGTCACACTGATGTTAGCAGACAACCGCATCACTTAAGCCAGCAGAGATCTAGATTGGAGTGTGTGAATCAACACAGACCTGTGGATGAAACTTATATCAAAGACATGGGCTGTTCTCTAAAACGCCTGCTACATACTACCTATGAGTACTACCACCAGTACTGCATACTACATACTACGTACTACATACTGCATACTGCGTTTGAAGGTAGTATGTAGTATGATTGTTCTGTTGGTTCTGTTCTACAGTATGCTTGGTCAGGCGCCGCTGGATTTCCAGTTTTGCTGATAGCAAAACTGCTTCTTCAGCAACACTTATGATTTAAAAAGTTAAGAAGTGGTTTATATGGAATTTAATAATTTTCACAGCAACTAAAAACAAAGTGCACCCGTCATATATGGAAAAAAGAGGAAGCGTAATGTTAGCTGTGCATTGTGGGAAATAGTAAGCGAGGCAGACTGGTCCGCTACCCGACATCCGGGTAGTTTTTGCATACTGCAGATTTTGTTCTTGTCGGCATGCTGGATTCTGGCCAAATCAGTACGTACTGCTAGTATAGTAGGCGTTGTCAAAAACAGCCACAGAGAAAGAAACTAGACTGGAACTCCTGAAAAGTGCAAATGCTGTTACATTAACCAGGAATCACTGGACGTCAGTGAGTAATCAGAGTTATCTCAGAACAACTGCACACTGGATTGACACTGATTACACATTTTGTACACTCCTGCACATTTCTGAATATGAAACAGTGTTGTTTAAAAAAAAAATGGTAAGATAATTATATTGTTAAGACTGCTTTAAAGATGGTTTTGTTTGCAAAAATGTAGCATTTTAAATGTTATTAAAAATGTGATAAATTGCAATTAATTATTGAAATTCTGTGATTAATCCAGATTTTTAAAATGAGTTGTTTGACAGCTTTAATAAGAATTAAATTAATTGACAGATAATAAAAGATAATCTAATAAGCAAAAGTTTAATATATTTAATAAATTGAAAATATTGTAAATCATTGCAGAAGGGAAATACCTAATGTTTTACAAGGTCACCAAGTTTTAGATAAAATAAAAATTGTTAATGGGTGAGAAAAATTGCTCAAGAAAAATTGCTCAAAAAAAAGAATAAGCAACAACCATAAATGAAAATATCAATACAAAGAAGTGATGAATTAGGGCACCGCACACTCTCCAATTTCTAGCTCTATGTTCCTAACAGTCAGCTATTGATCTGAAATAAAGAAGTGTGTGTATTCGTGTGTGTGTGTGTGAGTGTGTGTGACTGAAGACAATCAATTCTCTCATGCAGGAGTCTATATTTAGCTAATATCTAATATTGCCCCTCTGGTTTGAGATCCAGAGTCTGCAGGATGACTGATGCAGAGATGTGTTGTAGAAGATGGTGAGAAGAGGAGGAGGAGGAGGAGGAGGGGGAGGAGCGGGAAGAAGCTGGTGCTGAGAGGCTGAGAGGGAGGTGTGTGAGTGTGTAAGTGTGAGTGTGTGTGTGTGTGTGTGTGTGTGTGTGTGTGTGTTTGTGTTTGTGTGCAGACCCTCCTCCTCCTCCTTTCTCCTTCAGATTACATAACCAGCATACAGAGAGTATGGCAGCCACAGGACAGCTGAGGAGACGATAGCAAGACAACAGAGAGCATGAAAGCTGCTGTGCTCAGTCTTCATTTACACAGTTATTCTTGGAAACCATCAGTGGCCTCCCAGGAAAACCATTGCAGATGTCACTTATGGTGTTCCTATTATCTATGTAAGGGATACAAATGCACAGTGAGCAGGTTGTTACAGCAGATTGGAAACCTAACAGGGTGAGCAGGACATGAAGTGGAGGGGTTCTATCTCAACAAATCCTTACACTCATTGTTTGAACTGCGTTTATAGTAATGCTTAACTCTGGAGCCTTCTTGAAATGAGTGAAATAAGCTGTTATAACGTGAGGGCAAATGTATGGTGAGCAGGTGGTTATGCACTAAGAATCCTGACAGGGTAAAAGGGTTTTGCTACAATGTTTACCAATTTGTTATGCTAATGAAAACTTGTGTTTGTGGCAGAAGTGCACTTTGCTGGACAACTTTAGTAAGTAAGTAAGTTAGTGAATTTTATTTAGTGTAGCACCTTTCACAGAGCAGAGTCACAAAGTGCTTCACAGAGAATCAGTATCAACAAGACAATACAATGTGTAATAAATAAGACAATACTGTAAGCAGTCAAAATAACATCAAATTACAAAAGATGGTCAAAAGCCATATCAAACAAGTGTGTCTTAACCCTCCTGTTATGTTTCGGGTCAGATTGGCCCATTTCAAAGTTAAAAATACAATAAAAAAATGTTAAAAGTATTTTTTGGTGCAAAACTTCTTCTGCTTGGCTTAATTAGCGTAATCAACATATAAAATAAAAATGGTTCGTTTAACATAATTGCAACCTCCCCTATATGTTTATATTTCGTAGATACTGTGCGTGGGTCAACTTGACCCGGAAGTCAAAGTGGAGGCTAAAAGGGGTCAGAAGTGTCAAATACTCATTTTTTCTTTGCTACTGTGTGACATATTTCACCCCAATCATGAACACACACATGAAAAATGAGTGAGTTATCCTCCTTGAACCATGATCTGTGAGAATTAAAAAACACCATTTCACTAAATATTAATTTAAATGGTTAGTAATGGAGTTAATAATGAGATTTTTTTTTTAAATATTGGGGATTGTTTTGGGTTCTGACACTTTTGGATAATTAAATATGCCTCGGGTCAAGTGGACCCAGGAACATTATTGCTGTTTCAGAGAAACGAACATAACAGGAGGGTTAGGGTGATTTTTAAAAGTCTCTGTGGAAATAGCACAGTGCATTTGGGGCCGAAGACTGTTCCACAGAGTTGGAACCACAAGCTCAAAGACACAGTCACCTTTAGTTTTTAGCCTGACACAAGGCACAGCAAGTAGACCCTGGTCTGAGGATCTGAGGGGTCTACTGGGGATGTAAGGGTGGAGCAGGTCGGAGATGTAAGAGGGTGCACTATGGATTGCTTTGTATGTTAATATGAGGATCTTAAACTGTATTATGAATTTGGTTGGCAGCCAATGTAAGGAGAATAGGATGGGAGTGATATGGGATGCTTTACTGGACCTGGTTTACAGTCTTGCGCAGCATTTTGAATTAATTGTAGTTGGTGAAGAGCAGCTTTATTGAGGCTGGTGAAGAGAGAATTGCATTAGTGGAGCTGTGAGGAAATAAATGCGTGAACAAGCATTTCTAACTCTGTGTGAGACGATGGCTTTAATTTTAGCTGTTTCTTAGGTGGAAGAAACATGAACTGGTTATAGATTTAATATGTTGGTCAAAAAGCAATCCATGATCAAAAGTAACACCGAGATTTCTGAGAGATTTTCTCACAGATTTTTTCCGTGGATTGATCTGATATGATGTGTGTAATCAGATTGTCCTTGGTGTCGCTTTTGCTGTTGATGATTAATCAGAGTCAAGTTTTCAGCACATTAAACTGGACACTTCTAAAAATGTGCCAACTTAGCTGCTATCACTCATATCAGAATGAACATTTCAACTGATGGTAAAACAAGGGAAACAGGACCTGATTGAGATTTTCTCTCTCGTTCTTGTCAGAGTCTGTGACATTTCCTTTTCCATTAATCAGTCCTTCAACACCGCTGTATATACATTACCATCATCTGTATAGTGTTTACTTCATGTGCCATCTTCGGTTAAGTAGATTGTTCCTGATCAGGGTTGATCTTGTTACTTTTTATGGCAGTTTCAGGAAGAGGAAAATCAAAGTTTAAAGAAAGAGGAAAGTGAGAAAAACTGAGTGTTTCAGATGTCCCTGTCCGGCACACCTTAAGCTTTTACGCTGGATTATTCTATCAGTGCTGGGTGATGAAGTGGGAGCTCTAGCTTGCTGGGAACACCGCCAAACCAAAACACCGATTGGATTACTTTTTTTTCTGCCTTGTCTTTTATTTTAGGTTTTAAGACTTGAAGAGACTTTCTTCTTTTCATCATCTACCTTTCAAATGGAAATCTTCACTTTATATGCTGCTTAATTAACTTGACAACTGGAGTTACTTTATTTCAATCAGTTCTACATGGTGTAATAGTCCCCTAAGTTGGTTTTGCAAACTCAAGATGTCAAAGGTTAGAACCAGATACGCCAGCTGTTCTGTTGTTGGTGGCAAAAACCAACACAAATGTCTCTAATCTGTCATAACACCAGAGGACCAAAGAAGACAGTCATTGCTTTCATTTGTGACAATTAGCCAGCTATGGCTGCTAATGATAATTTGTTTGTATGTGTCATTGGCTTAACTTCGGACTGTCTCAGCAAGGGCCGACCACATTATGTTACAAGGCAAGACAAGAAAGATGGAATAACACCAGAGTTATAAGTTGCCTCTTCCTGTTTGGTGTCTGGTTCTGGACTGTATGTGTGGTGTACTGGCGCTGGTTCTCCTGGAACAGTTGCCATGTTTGTTGTGGTGTTTTTCCACCTCTGCATCCTTCTGCACCCTCAGACAACATTTAGACACACAATCAGCACTGCGCCTCATTATCATAGCAGCCCTGCCTACTCAGATTACTGTGCAGATAAAGAGGTTAGAAACTGAGAGGATGCAGATCCTCCACAGTGGCTGAGTTTTTGATTTTGTTTTTGCAACTGAATTCAAAACCGTGTGAAAAGACGTTTGGCCATGGTGTGAAAAGCTGAAAATACCATTATATGGAACTGTTAAATCTGTCAAAAACAATGTTTCTCATAAATTGAACAACCATTAGGATGTCAGAAAACAAGGAAACATTCCTATGAATGTTTCCCAGAGCAGAAGGTTATGTCTTTATATTTCATCAATTTGTCTGGCATTCAATTTTTTTTTTTTTTTTTTCTTTCTTTTTTTTCTTTTTTTTTTTTTTTTTTTTCTTCTTTTTTCTTCTTTTTCTTCTCTTTTTTCTCCTCTTGTCTGCATATATATTTCTGCATTCAATTTATAATGACATAAAAACCAAGGAGCAAGAAATCCCCAAACATGCAACATTTTGACCCCAGACAAAATATGGATTATTTTTCCTGATTAAAGTAATTTAATAGTTGTAGGTTATCATAAATTGTGTTGGTATATAATGATTGTTATAATTTCATATTCAACTAATGATATAATTTTTGAGTTTACTATTCTCTTTAGTTTTGTACTGAAATGTCCAATTTAGAAGTTTCATAATGGTATATCTTTGAAATATTCATTCAGGTACATTGACTTGAACTTCTATCTTGTGTTTATTTCTCAACCGTCAGATTTAAAATTGAGGTTGCATCCTGACATTGTGTGGACTAATGAGTACATTAAGCTGTAATTGCAGTATTGTGATTCAGTTTGCCTCTGACAGACATTACAGGCATATTTCTAAATACCATTTCCTCATGATGAGCCGCTCTTTATTATCTTTTGTCTCTCTGTGTGGTCTCATCAGCTGCCGTTTTTCCTCACTGTGATTTACATTTATTGTCCTCTTCTCCGTGTGTTGTCTTTGTAAAGTGAAATTTTCTCTCCTGGGATTTGTGCAATGCGCTGTGTTCAGCTCAGGTCTCCTAATCATTAACCTGGACTGGGAGAAGGTCACTGCTGGTTTGCCTTGTGCGACCGTAGTTATGGAAACACCCATTAACATTTTATTCATGATGATTGGTTGGTTGGCTTGGGGCAGAGCTGCAGAGCTGCAGAGCTGCTAAGGACGATTACTGTAACTGTGTTGTAATACAGGTGGACAGGGACAGAGCCAGGTGGATCAGAACTGTTATGTCATCCCAAAATGTTATTTTTTTTCCCTCTGCTGTCCTTTGGTCTCTGTTTCAAGAGGTGAAATTTAATATGTAATGCACTTAGTATGACGTGAGCAGTTTGACGTCATCAGAAAGAGAAAGCTTATAACGGTTATCTCAGTTGTTGTTACAGAAAATGTAACATAGTGTCCTCTTTTAGTGCTCTACCAGTGGAGAAAACATAATTAGTACTCTGAAAGAGATAAAGTATTGTGTTCCTAGAGGAGTAAACCTGATGAAGTGTCCTTCATTGTGCTTATTTAGTGGAGAAAACGTGTTTTATCCCTGTGAAAGCAGCCCCCACCAATGCAGCAAATGTAAAAAAGTATCTGTGTTTCCCTTCCAGTGGAGAAAACTTACTCAAATGTCATCAAGGCTGCTCTTACAAGAGCAAAAACATATATATAAAAACATAATAAAAGTATTTAAGTGGTGAAAACCTTATCAAGCATCCACTGTGATACCCTTTTAGTGAAGAAAAAGTAACAAAGTCTCTTTTAGGGTGCCCTTCTAGTCCAGAACATGTACAATAGTGGCCTTGAGTGGAGAAAATACCACCTATCTAGGCATCTCTTCCAGTTGGGGAAACATAGCAAACGTCATTGAGGTCTCTTAAGAGAGAGGGATCGCCTAGTGTACTATTTCTTTGGAGTACACTTTATAAATATGTCCTTTGGTGCGCCTTTCAAGAAGAAAGAACATTTAATTACTGTCAAGAAACCCCTCCAGAGGAGAAAACTCAATCAACTGTTGTCTGGGCTGCTCTTCCATTGGGAAAAACACACAGATTGAAGTTTAAAGATTTCATTTTATTATTGTTGTCATACATATTATCTTATGCCCAGCCTGTGTGGGCTTAAAAGACACCATGATTCATGCAGTCCAGAAAGGGTCAGACGACATGGTATGTTCATTAATTGTAGAGAAACGGAGAAAGAAGATTTAAACAGAATAAAATAAAAATAAATATAAAAATGCACACTACTTAAAGAGACTATCTTGTTTTCTTTTCCCAGGCTTTTTAGACTAAATAAGCCAATTTAAGCTTGTCAAAATTAAACACAATAAAAGTCATTTTGGGTACTCATTTTGTCATGTAAACCTTATTGAGTGTCCTGAATGGCACCATTGTAGTGGAGAAAATGTAATGTCCTTTATGGTACCAGTCCAGTACAGACAACTTAAAATAGTGTCCAGTTCCATTGTTCCAGTAGGGAAAACATAATGAACTGTCCTGTAGGGTGCTCTTACAAAAATAAGTGTCCTCTTAAACAGGTGTAAACAAGTGTATTCCAGGACACCTGTCAGTGGAGAAAACATGATGCTGTGCCCTTTATTGGAGACATGTTGCCTTTGCTATAATGGTTATGGTTTATAATGTAGCTGCCACTGTGTTTTTATAAAGTTGTTTATGAAAAGGGATTTATGATTGAAAATAAGAATTTCAAATTTGACTTTTGTCTGCAGCAATGTATTCATACATTTTTTTCGTATTTTTGCAGAAAAATACATAGTTTATTTCAGCTTTTTACCAAAACCCTCACAAAGATTTGAAAAGCTGTGAATTCATCCCTTTTCTCGACTCTTACATGATTTTTTTACAGTAAAAAATGTGCTAAATACTTTCTTGATTTTGTTGTTTTTTCAGTTGTCATTGAGCACGGGAGAGCTTTGATGTTGGTACTAGATCTTGGCTAATTTGTTTACAGTATAAATAAATATCCAAAGATACATTTTTGCAGATCAGATTTGATAAACACAAAACCCTTTCACGTGTTTAGCTGTGAAAACAGAAACCATTCAAAGAGCAGAGGGGGTGTTCCTTAATGTTCCTGTTGTGAGAGAATCCCAGTGATGAGCCGAGGATTATTTAGTATTCAGAGAAAAGCAGATGGTGATTATAAACCTTGACACCATCCTGTGGTGAAGACCAGCTGGGATGAACCAGTGCCTCATTTGTTGGTCTTTACTTTATAGGTAATTTAAGTGCATTGACTAGACAAGAATCAATAAATGGATCAGTATTGGGCAGTGTTTCTAGAGCGAAGAAACTGACGGAGTGGTAGAAAAAAAAGTCAGTCACTCTCAGATCCGTCTTCTCTTCTGTCGCCTGCTGCAGGCTGCCGTTTCAGGCTGGGTTGATTGATATCTCCTGCTGTGTTTGGGTTTCTTCTCTCAGTGCAGGTGGAAACACATCTGCTCTGAACATTTATCTCAGCGAAATGTGCCTGTTAGACCTGCAGGGGTATACCGTGCTTCCTGCGCACTCTCTCGAAGAAAAGCTCCCGGACTTTAGCCGATATTAACAGTTTGGATTTTTGTCTTTAACTGAGAATTGATCAGTTTATGAATGGACTTTTCATTGACTGTTAATAAGAAGTTGACATAGCCTTTAGATGTGAGATGTGAAGCCAAAGCAGAGGGGCCTTAAACCTACATGCTTGTTTATAGCCAGTAGGGAAAGACAAAGACAAGTCTGGGGAGTGAATTTACGAAGAATGGATCACGGCCAATAATTGCACCAATAATTGTTCATCAGTTGACCCCGCAAACTGCTCTGTCTTTAAATCCATTTCACACCCAGAAAGTTCTGCAGCTTTGTGCACTTTGCGTCTAATTGTGAAGATGAGCTGTCAGCATCTCTGCTCTCTGAACACATACTGATAATGATCTGGATGAGGACGGTTTTTTCTAGGGCTGAACGATTAATCGAATTCAAACCAACATGGCGATGTAATAGAATGCAATTATCAAATCGCAAAGGCTGCGATTAAAAAAAAAAAAAAAAAGTTTTGCGTACACAGACGCAACCTTACGTGACATGCAGTCAGTAGGTGTCCGTATTGAACCTTTCAGCCGGTTTGCCGACGGCCAAAAATCTCCGAAAAACGAGACACGTGCGAGAGGGGGACGAAGAAAACAACTTCAGCCAAGCTCAGTTTTGATTTGTTGTTTTGTTGTTGACATCTTTAAAAATGGCCTCAACAGAAGAACTGATCATATTGAGGCGTACAAAGTAATCATCATATTCACGCTGAATATCAACATGTGGAGCAGGCTTATAAATAATCTCTGCAGGCGCAGAGTCAGTGAAGACCCAGACAACGAGGATTTACTGCAACAGGACCACTGAACAGAATCATATTTCAGACTCACAGTGTTCAGTTTTCTGTCTACTGGTTCTTATTCAGTAAAATTAGAATGTTTACGTGGTCAAGTGTCAGCCAGGAGCGCAGCCGGGTCAGAATCAGTCTGGTGGCAGAGAAAAAAAAGAGACCTGTCACTCAGCCGCAGCCGCCAGCTGAGCGTCTCCGCTGTGCGCAACACCTTCAGTCAGCTGATTCACATCCAAACATGCTTTAAACTTAAAACACTTGTTTGGCAGAATTTTGTTAATTAGTTGTGGTGAACACTTACAAGACTGCAAGTCAAAGTATTAAGTAAGTTTACAACTGTAATTCAAGTAGATAAATAAACCTTCTTTCATATTAATTCATGCTTCATTTGCCTTTATCTTAACATAGGCCTAAACTATGAGAAAGAACAATTCAATCTGATATTGTTTATTATAATACAGATTGATTTATTGCTTGTGTTTGTTGAAAAATACATGAAGAGGACCTTGAAAAAGTAATCGCATATTAAATCACAATTGCAATATTAAGGAAAATAATCGCAATTAAATTATTTTCCAAAATCGTTCAGCCCTGGTTTTTTCCCCATTGAATTGTCAAATTGATTTGTGTCAGATGCGATACAGGTTTTACCCTTTCTGCAAAACAAAGCCTCTACTTTGGAACAACCCAACAAAGCAGCTCATCCAGTTAAAAAATCTTCTCTCATCCCTGTCTCAGCATTTGAGGAGTACTGTGTCTTAAATATCAGGATTGAGCTAGGTAAAGCCCTTTGCTAGTTAATAATGACACTAATGTCAAAATAATATCAATAGACTTCAGGTATACATAATTATTGTCTTTAGGTAATCCAGACATGGAATTATTGTCCTGATTATTGGAAAGTTTGAGTGTGACATCCCAGAAAAATCAACCTTGGACACTATTTATTTGACTTTATTTGGGGCTAAAGTTAGCAGAGCTAGCACCACCAGACTTCAGTCCTCCTTGCAGGTTAATATCTGTCATCTGTTTGTTTACATCCAGGCTGAAGAGCATTAAAGCATTATGACAGTAGCCATTAACCAGAGCTACAGTCCCAGCTAGTGGTGGGTAGCTGTACTACAGCGCAGATACAGCATTTGACCAGCATTTTGGGCCAAACAAAATACAAAATATTGAAAAATGAATAATAATTTGTATAACTGGTTAGTAATTCTGGTGCTTACTAGCAATGGTACAAAGTTTAATCATTTAAAAACTAACATTCTTCTTATTTGAGCTATATTTTTAATTATTAGACTTTTACCTTGATGGGGTGAAATGTGAAGGATCAGAGCACTCTCCCCCTCTTGGTTGGATTTCCCCTTCCCAAAATTGAAATCATAATTTATTTTTAAATAAAGAGTATAGACACTCTGCAACCCTTGTTTCCACCAATATCAGACCAACAGCTGCCTTTTCTTGTCATAGTTGTGTACTGAAAGTTTACCTATAGTCAATGAGGGATTACAGCCAATAATTCAGTTATATTTGTTTCTGTTTGATCTGCAATAAAAGTGTCTTCATGCACACAATGATAGTGACATCTATAATTTTGTATGCAGAATAATAGTGCATATTGTTTTCAAGGCTGATGCCAGCAGCATATAATTAAAAGCTCAATGGAAAACCAGAAAGGAAATTGATTTACTGTAGCTCCATAAAATGCCTCTTGAATTTTTGGGTAAATTAAGAATCCAGCAGGCAGCCAGCATCTGAGAGCTACAGTAAAAGAGCTTTGCATGCAAAGCACTGCTGTTTCATTTAACCAGATGGATGCATCAATGCCGCAGCTCTGAACAGTCAGTGGAGTAGAAGTAGAGAGGAGGATGAGAGGGGATGGATAAAAGGATGAAGGAGGAGGTGATAGAGTTGGTTGTTCTGTCGCTGCAGGAGGGTAAGACAAAAAGAGATTACTGTTCATTTTAGCCGAGCTGTTCAGACACACCTTCTCATTGAGAGATAGATTTCCCTGCTCGACTGTCACAAAATGAAAATAATCAAATGTTGCTTTAGCTCCCAAATCTGTTACCTCTCTCAGTTTTTCTAAATGATCAGATGAAATGTGATTGATCATGTCTCTAAGAGACGTGGCCAAAACAGATTGGATTTTTGTCAGCTGAATAAAAAGGAATCATTTAAAGCACAATGCAGGAAAGAAAACACGTCCTCTAATCACACACATATAAATGAAAACACACAGACCATCAAGGAAAGCCCTTTCTGATAAGCTTCAGGAACAACCTGAGAGTGAGTCAGCCTTCAGATAAACTAAAAATAAAAGTACAAAGGCAGAGAAAGCTCTTAAAGGCCCACTCACTTTTCTGTCAGTCTCAGGCCGCAACTTATCAACTGTGCTGCGATGTAAACAAACCCACAGAGATAACATTGTGAGGAGCTGAGAGCTGCACGCTGAAGGAAAAGAGTCGTTTGTTGTAAACGAGATTGAAGACCACTTTCCTGTGTGTTTGTATGACTTAACAAGGACAGGGGCAGAGGCTTAGGGTGGATACAAACTTAGCTGCACTTAATTTCTCTCTTAATGTCTTACCTTATGAAAATTGATTGTCTGTCAGCTGAACTCCCAAGGGCTTAACATTCAATCATAGCTTAGCAGCCATATACGAGTGTGTGCAGTGAGACAAAGATAAGCAACATTTAGTTTAGTTGTTTTGACAGAAATCGAGAGAGCTGTAATTATAAAAGTGAGCATGATGAAGCAGATTTTCTCTACTGTCTCAGAGTGTACAAACAGATTTAACTTTCAGTTTGACTCAACACGTCACCACTAAATGACTCTCTGCAGTGGCACTAACAACATTAATCATGCACTTTACCTTTAAAGGGCATATTCAGTGAATCAGATTATGTGATGTGTCACTCTGTGATAGTGTTGCAATTTATCAACTGCCAAAGATCACTGTCTATTATTGTATTATAATATATCATATTGTATCCCATTGTAATGTAACGTGACGTTATGTAATGTAACTTAACATTATGTAACATGACATTACTTAACTTAGCTTAATTTAACCTAACGTAAAGTAACGTAATGTAATGTGACATATCTTAACTTAACGTAGTGTAATGTAATGTAACGTAATGTAATGTGGCTTAACTTAACGTAATGTAACATAATGTAACATGACATAACTTAACTTAGCTTAATTTAACCTAACGTAATGTAATGTAATGTAATGTGACATAACTTAACTTAACGTAATGTAACATAATGTAATCTAACGTAACGTAATGTAACATAACAACATAACAAAGCATGACATGACATGACGTGACGTGATGTAACTTAACTTAACTCAATGTAATGTAATGTTATGTAAAATAGCGTAAGGTAACGTAAGGTAACGTAACTTAACCTCATGTATTGTAATGTATCATCATTCTAAATTGTATTGTATTTAGCAGTGAGAAAGATCTAAATCAGACAGCAGGTTTGTTGCTCAGTTAACCAGGGTTTGGTGGCTCCAGTTTGAGCACCATAATGTCTGTAATGACATATCATATTGTGATGTATACTAACAAATCATGATGCAGTGTATCATTTCGTATTGTATTGTCTCATGTTGCATTGTATAATAGTGTGTCATATCATATTTTTTTGCACTGTATTGTATTATACCTTATCGTATTGTATCGTACCGTATCGTACCGTACCGTATCATATCGTACCGTATCATATCGTACCGTATTGTATCGTACCGTACCGTATCGTACCATATCGTATCGTACCGTATCGTACCGTACCGTACCGTACCGTATCGTACCATACTGTATCGTACCGTACCGTATCGTACCATATCGTATCGTACCGTATCGTACCGTACCGTACCGTACCGTATCGTACCATATTGTATCGTACCGTATTGTATCGTACCGTACCATACCGTACTGTACCGTACCGTACCGTATCGTACCATATTGTATCGTACCGTACCGTATCGTACCATATTGTATCGTACCGTATCGTACCGTATCGTACCATATTGTATCGTACCGTATTGTATCGTACCGTACCGTACTGTACCGTATCGTACCATATCGTATCGTACCGTATCGTATTGTATCGTACCATATCGTATCGTACCGTATCGTATTGTACCGTACCGTACCGTATCGTACAGTACCGTAGTGTATCGTACCGTATTGTATCGTACCGTACCGTATCGTACAGTACCGTAGTGTATCGTACCGTATTGTATCGTACCGTACCGTATCGTACCATACCGTACCGTATCGTACCATATCGTATCGTACCGTATTGTATCGCACCGAACTGTACCGTACCATATCGTACCATATCGTACCTTACCGTATCGTACCGTATCGTACCATATCGTATCGTACCGTATCGTATTGTACCGTACCGTATCGTATTGTACCGTACCGTATCGTACCACATCGTATCGTACCGTATCGTATTGTACCGTATCGTACCATATCGTATTGTACCGTACCGTACAGTATCGTACAGTACCGTACTGTATCGTATCGTACCGTATTGTATTGTACATTACCGTATCGTACCATACCGTACCGTATCGTACCATATCGTATCGTACCGCATTGTATTGTACATTACCGTATCGTACCATACCGTATCGTACCATATCGTATCGTACCGTATTGTATCGCACCGAACTGTACCGTACCATATCGTACCATATCGTATCGTACCGTATTGTACCGTACCGTATCTTACCGTATCGTACCGTACCGTATCGTACCATATCGTATCGTACCGTATTGTATCGTACGGTATCGTACCATACCGTACCGTATCGTACCATATCGTATCGTACCGTATTGTATTTCACCGAACTGTACCGTACCATATCGTACCATATCGTACCGTACCGTATCGTACCGTATTGTACCATATTGTATCGTACCGTACCGTATCGTACCGTACCGTATCGTACCGTACCGTATCGTACCATATCATATCGTACCGTATCGTATTGTACCGTACCGTATCGTACCATATCGTATTGTACCGTACCGTACCGTATCGTATCGTATCGTACCGTATTGTATCGTACCGTACCGTATCGTATCATATCGTATCGTACCGTATTGTATCGCACCGAACCGTACCGTACCATATCGTATCGTACCGTATTGTACCGTACCGTATCGTACCATATTGTACCGTACCGTATCGTACCGTATTGTATCGTGTCGTACCGTATCGTGTTGTATCGTATCGTGATTACCTTGTGATTCTATACCTACCTTTTACATAGTGGACTATTTACCCGAGAGTGAGTGCCCATGTTTCTACTGAAAATTAGGAGGATTTAGGAGTTTTGGTATATCTTGAACCTTATGTAGTAATGGTTCATTAGTAAACAAGCTAACCATTTACCTTTTTTTCTGCACTGATGATGTGGAAATTTTAAATTTAAGTTACTCCAAGATCATGACTTACAAACCAATCACTGCTTTACAAATTCTGTAGGTTAAAACTCTGGATATGAGCAAGTTAATTGCACACATGAATTTAATTGATTTACAGATAATGCAGGATTAAAAGTTGCACATTTTTATTCAACAACATTTGCATTTGAAAAAGTATTTAATTTGTGTGGATATGTGTTAATATGAAAAACTGTTCAGTATTCTCCAATTACAGAATTTGGTCATTTCATGCTCCACATCGTCATGTTTACCCAACACTTTTATATGGTCAGTTATATCATCGGCTTTATATTTCAAGGTGACCGCTCTCAGGTTCAATAATTGGCCCTCTCCCTCAGGAGCAGCAGGTGTCTGATTCAAACAGACAGATGGCATCCTGGGAAATGTAGTGCCTTTGTTGTGGTCGAACGCAGCTTGTAATGCTCCTGCCAGGAGGCATTAAAGGCCACAGCCTGGACGCTGCTCTTTGCTCACAGGGTGAAGCTGATTGAAATTCCCTTCCTCCCGCATCGCCTGCTTGGCGTCAGTCCACAGTGCAAGACTGCAACCTATTTCACACTCTGCTGGTGAGAAGTGATGAAACCAGACAGCAAAAAGTCATGGTGGCTGCAGAAGTAGCACTCAGGGCTGTCTTCTGTATCATCCACTTCTAACTGGTTTGAAAATTCTCTTATCTGGAAGTGAAATGGAAAAAAAAATCTTCTTACCCCTTCACTTATATCTTATTTTACCTCAATCCTCTTTATAACACATCCCTTCATTCTTTGAGGGACAGTTTTCTCATGAACTCTGTTCACATTGGAACCTATAACTTCATTAACTATGAAGTGTGTCATGTTTTTTCTTCATAAGAAGAACTAGAATTAGCAGCAACCTGTGGTGTTGGCCTAAACTGTACGTGGTGATTCCTTTTAACTCATGTGTTTTCTTTTTGTTGAGGCTTTTGTTTTGTTAAAGCTACCAGTTATGCATATATTTGCAAAATTGGGAGCGTGTCTGATTTGACTGACAGGTAGTCACATTGTATCTGCTTACCAGGAGATTAAAGGCCCACCTCAGCTCCACCTCTTTACTAATTTCTAGATTAGCTGGAAATAATTAGAGACAGCATTTCCAATATGGTGACTGCATATTAAAAACCAATGGGTGTCACTGAAACTATTTGCATGTTTTATACAGTCTATGCTGTCTGTGTATGGTGTTCTGACTGCTTGACATTGTACTGCAAAGACTTTTAATAGACCAAGAAGGAAGATTTTAAAACCAGTCACTTTCATTTAGGTTTCATGTTGTGTTATGTTCTAGGAGTTAGGCACTAACTAACTCAATTATGGACTGTTACACAGATTATGAAATTAAGATTAACACCAAAATTGACCTTATAAGACAAAATAAATAGTACTATAA
This sequence comes from Notolabrus celidotus, assembly GCF_009762535.1. Lineage (NCBI taxonomy): Eukaryota > Metazoa > Chordata > Actinopteri > Labriformes > Labridae > Notolabrus > Notolabrus celidotus. The sequence continues at coordinate 7,086,408 of NC_048286.1, read as the reverse complement.
AACCTGACCCAGTCCCAAGTACAGTAATGCTTACAGATCAGTCAATCAATCAATCTTTATATAGCGCCAAATCACAACGAATGTTATCTCAAGACGCTTTTACAAACAGAGCAGGTCTAGACCGTACTCTATGTTCTATTATTAACAAAAACCCAACATCAAGACAGGATAAGATCCAGTCCCATCTCACAGACAGGACTCAGTCTGATCTCATCTTAATCCACCGTGAGCAGAGCACTTTGCAGCATTTAGCAAGTTGCAGTGGCAAGGACAAACTTCCTTTAACAGGCAGAAACCTCCAGCAGGACCAGACTTAGCCATCTGCCTCAACTGATTGTGACACAAAATAACTGATTCACTAAAGAAAAACATGAAAATGAAAACATATTTACTTCAATAAATCTGCTGCTTTTATACTGCATTTAAAAAGCACTACGATGATATGCTCTACCATAAAACATATATACTAACAGGAATATAATCTCAGGAACAACAAACATCTTGTCTCATAATGTTGTGATTGCTTTCATTTGCAGGCTTCTGTGTACTGTGACTTCTTGCTCGTGTATTTTCTCTCTTGTTATGCTCTTTTGTAAAAAAACAGAAATGGCCCAAATGCTGCATGAAGGCCCCAAAGCTGCTGTAATGACGCTCTGACTCCTTGTATAAACAGCGTTTCTGTGTTACATGTTTCTGCTTTTAACAAGACTGCAGCTGCTGGAGACTGCTGTGATCACAGAGTCTGTTCCTCAGAGATGTAAACAAATACAGCCGAGAGTAACTTTCCCCTTTAATTCCACCGAAACACAAACAAAATGGCACAAGCTTGTAGCAAATGACTTCGCTCTGATACTGTATGTCCTCATTAAAGACAAACTGCATCATGGGTAAAGAGAAAATGAGGTTGCTCTGAAAAAAAGGGATGTAGCTTCGAAGTTTGTGCTGATCTAAAAGCGGCTGTAGATGAGTTTAGTTGAAGGCTGGTGTTTCTGATGCTTTGTCAATCATTTAAACCCTATAGTTTATTAATAATTGTGCAAATATTCTTGTTTTATGGAAATATATGCTCTTTTTAAATTTGATGTTAGCAACACGTTTCCAAAAAAATTGGGACAGACACAACAGAACACTGAAAAGTGTTGTAATGCTAAAATAAACACCTGGAGGACAATCTTCCAGCTAATGACGTCAAGAGGTTAGTCACATGACCGGGTATAAAAAGGACATTACAGAGAGGCCGAGTCTCTCTCAGAAGTACAGATGAGAAGAGGTTCACAACTCTGAGAGAGACTGCAAATAGTTCAACAATTTTAGTAAAATAGCAGATAATTAGTGGATTTCTTCATCTACAGTTCATAATATCATTAATAGATTCAGAGAACCTGGAGAAATCTGTACAAAAGGGACAAGGCTGAAAAGCAATACTGGATGGCCATGATCTTCTGGCCCTCAGGTGGCACTGCATTGAAAACAGACATGACTCTGTAGTGGAGGTCACTGCATGAGCTCAAAATCACTTCCAAAAATTGTTGACTGGTTTGTCGCTGTATCCACAAATGTAGGTCAAAACTGAACCATGCCAAGAAGAAACCACATATAAACATGATCCTGAAATGCCGGCCACTTCTCTGGCCCTGTGCCCGTTTCAGATGGACCGAGGCGAAGACAAAGACTCTCCTGTGGCCTGATGAATCAATTTTTGGCATTCTTTTAGGAAATCATGGACGCTGATCACACGGCTTGTTATGAGCGCACAGTTCAAAAGCCAGCATCTGTGATGGTTTGAGGATGCATAAGTGTGTTACAATGTTACAATGTTACAGTGTCATTCAGCAGACACTTTTATCCAAAGCGACGTACATAGGAGAACAAGAACAACGCAAGCAAAGATCTAGACAAGAGGAAACAAGACCAGTAAGAGTGACAAAGTGCTTCAAGTCAATTTGGATACAGGTACTGCCAAGCAGTATAAAGGCAATGCACAAAAGTAAATAAAGATTTTTTTTTTCCTAGTAAAATAAGGACCATCTACAATGAAGCAACCAAACAATTTAAGACCTTCCATTATCACCATTAATAATTAAATTTGCATCACCACAATAATTACCAAAGTACTAAGTGCTGGGCCACTCGAGCTGAACACAGATTCCCAGAGTAGAGCAGGACAGTGCGAGTCAACTGTAGCTGGAAGACGTGTGCATGGCATGGATAGCTTACACATCTGGGAAGGCACCATTAATGCTGAACAATATATACAGGTGTGGAAGCAACATATGCTGCCATTCAGATAATGACTTTTTTGGGAGGACTTTACATATTTCATCAAGACGATGCCAAACAACATTCTTTATTAACGGCGAGTCTGGGTGCTAAACTGGCCTGCCTGCTGGCCCCATTTGTTACTTACTGACACATTTGGTGCATCATGATCAAAATATACAACAAAGGAAACCCCAAACTGTTGAGTTGCCGGAATACTATATCAAGGAAATGCGGGACATTCTCCTGTTTTAATCAACATTTTAAATAGTGTCACTCTGATCTTAATCAAACAGATTGATTTACTTAAACTTTATATTCATTAAAAAACTACTAATTTACTTGTAGGGAGTAAATATTCAATAGGATATCTAAACATTCTTCAGATGGTGCTTCATATGCGCTGTATTTTTGTTACTCGTAGGACTCAGTGATTGAACGGAGTCTGAAAAGCTCAGGAGAAGTTTTTGTGATGTAGTTTAGTTGCAGATGAGACTGTGGTGCTGATCACAGAGCTGTTCTCTCTGGAGAAAGATATTATAGCACAAAATGAAAACAGGAGCTCCCAGAGTCTAGATGTGGAAGATGATTGGAGAGATATAGGGGGGCGGCAGTAATTGCAGCCACTCTTTGATCCCTGAAAGGCAGAGGGAATCATTGACAACCAACTGTTTCCATGGTTGCAGCATCCCACCGATTTGCTAATTTCAGACACAGGACTCTGGCTCCCTGCCTGTTATTACTGTCCCTGGAGGATTTCCCTTGTGTGTGTGTGTGTTGACATCCACCCGCACATAGAGTTGTCAGGGGCACCAGAATTTTAATGCATACTTGTAAAAATCAAATAACAGTGTTACCTGTTTCAATGCTAAAAGATGAACTACAGGGCACCCGAACCTGAGTAATCATGTTGTTGATTTAAACCTACACTCAGTGATGGTACAGAGTCACTGAACATAACATTTAACACACCATGAATGGTAATGGAAGGCATTATAAATACGATTTATAACAAAAATAAAATATTTGATGAGATGCTAAAAGGACTTTATAAGATATGGGTATCTGCAGACCTGTGATGGGAACAGTCAGCAGTGTAGGAGGCAGGATGAAGCGGGACTTGAACAGTAAACAAACAAACAAACACCTTCCTGCAAGTTTGTGCAGAGGTGTGGGTGTGTTTGTAAGGTCTTCAGATCGTAACACCTGTAGACCAATCAGAAAGTAACATCTCTTTTCTCTGTTTCACCACTCTGTTTTCATTAGCAGTGCTCGCTCACTTCACTTTGACTCTATAATAGTGTTAATAATTATATTTATTTATAAAACAGGGTTCAAAACAGGGTTGCAAAGTGCTTTACAAATAATAAAGAATATGTGAAGAATAAAGAAAACCAAAGATAAAACAATCAAAAAAACGGAATATAAAATATAAAAATATAACATCCCACCGGTGATCCTGCCTGAAAAAGAATAAAAATGTCTTGATTAAAACACACTAATGTGACATTTCCTGTAAAAGCACATCGATAAAAAAACCCTCAGGCCCCATTCCTAATATGGGTGTTTGATGGAGAGCTGCGGTCAGTTCAGAGTTTGGATAGAGTTTTGATAGTTTGGATACTAGAGTTTGGATAGCGTTTATATAGTTTGGAGAGTTTAGAGAGAGAGAGAGAAAGAGAGATGGTTTGAAGATTTAGGAGTGAAAAGAGGACAGGTAAGACAGAGCCAACGAGAAAGAGGGGAATTAGGTGCGGACGTATTGCTAATCTGTTGCAGACTTGGCCTAATGGTGAATAGCACGTCCATGAAATATTTGGTCAGGGTTCGAGTCCAGCCTGTGGCTTATTAATCACATTTTTTTCCCACTTTCTTCCAGTTTCTACACTGTCCTCTCCTCTATAAATAAAAGATGTCAAAGCCCAAAAATATAAGAGGAGGATTTCCCCTGTGTGGTAACATTTTGATTTAATAACTCCTGATAACACAAGCATATTCAGTGCCCTCTTCCTAGTTCCACAATCACTTTTACTGTCCTCTGGCTGCTTAAGCCAATTCCATTTTCCTAAAGTGACAGAAAAATATAATTACACAACCTGCCATATCATATGATACTACCATTTTGGGAAAATTTACACACACAGAATACATTCAAAAATATTGTATCATACACATATATGATAATTTATGTACAGAAATGATTTGGTCATACATTTTTTGTAATTTAGTCATTCCCATAACAGACACAAAAATTCAATGCATCACACATTATGTGGTTAAGATCCAGCAGCATGTAATGATAAACCTGGCCAGTAGGTGGTTTCGTGTGCACACGAAGCTTCGAGAAATGAACCCTTTCTCGAACCAATTGACTCAAGTGGTTCGACGCCTCGTGAGGCTTCATCTCACCATCACTAATTATTACCTTACCTAAATTCACAAACCAAAATTATAAGAATGAGGTCAACATAAGGTGTGATCTAAACAAACAAACTTTACACAATGAGACAAAAAGTTAACTTATGTAGTGGTTTGGCCAAACCAAGTTTAACACAAAGGGTAAACAAAATGGACACCAAGTTAAATTAAATTCATAGTAATACTAACTAAACCCGAACCCCCCCATGACATCAGAGCACATGGTCTGCTCCAACAAGCTGGTCTTCAGCATAACAGTCCTGTCTGCCCTTGGCCACACCTTTTGCTCAAACCAGGAAGTGCCATCCCCCACAGCCAGGTGACTCAAAGACAAAGAAACATTGATTGATATAACAAGAACATGTATCTAGTCTTACAGTTTAGTGCCAATTAATTCAAACAAAGTAAGATTAAATGCAAGAAAAATCAAACTAAGTGTGTTAATTGTGTGGGTGACTGAAAATTAAAACATGTGTTGGAAAAACTAGAGAGGTGAGAATGTGGCTGTGGTGATAGTACCCTCATGTGGCTTCAGCTATCAGAATGAGCTATCTTTTGCTTCTTTCCTTTTTTGATATTATCAATTATTAGAATAACGAAGATTATTATGTATTGAAAAGTATGAAAATGTACCTGCATGTATTACACACGCAACTGATGGTTATTATCACTAGTACAAGTAAAGCTACACTTTTTAAACTTGTAGTGAATTACAGATAAAGGTAATAGGATAGCATGAGAAAGAGTAGCAGTGTATGTGTTATGGTGTATCACTATTTGATCTCAACATGTATAAATTTATCCCAGAGTTGTTGTTCCCACTTGAGAGTACATTCATGTGATTATTACCACTCAAGCACTCATTTTGTTCCATTATTGTGATGCTGCATGATTGCAGGGTAATTTACAGCCACAGTGCTGCCTTTATTGCAAATTCTGTCTCTGATCCTGCTGCTACTGTATATGAATCATCCTTTTCATGGAAGAAATATGCAGGAAATGTGTGACTCTGTTACAAAACCCAATCTATGTGAGCTTATTCAGTGTTAACCTTCTAACCTGTTTTGTGTCTCTGCCCAGGTTGCCTCTTTGAGAATGAGTTGTGTTCCCACTACGAGATCTGCGTCAATGGTAAGATGTCTGACACACCACACAAACATATTTCATAAGCTTCATCTTCATTTACCTTTCAAGTATTTGGTAATTCCTTTGTACATGAAGATTAACATAATGCCCTTAATATGCTCAGAGGACTAGCCAATTGTCTGAAATCAGCATTATCATTAAAGGTCAGCAGGGGGCGACATCATTGTTCGCTTTAAGGAGTTTAATTGTATGGGAAAAGAAAACCTTCTAACTTCTCAGTTGTTCTGAAGAAATTTTCCTAATGAGTTCAGTCACTACTTGCAAAAGTAAAAAAGTGGAGTCAACACAAAACTGCCTCAAACCTGTATTCCTTTTAATGGCCAGCAGGTGGCGACTCCACTGGTTGCTAGAAGTCTGTTATGTCTGTAGACAAAATCTTTACTTTCTAATCATCCTGCACAAAGCATGTGTTCATTCTTTAAATGATGGTCCCATTTAGTTAAAATCAACAATAAAGGAAAGAACGGTTAAAGGCATTGCTTCAGCGATTAATAAATGTCAACCTGGCCTGTCAACAACAGGTGGAATCTCAGGGTTACTCACAATACAGTACTTGTACATTGTCCACAATAATGGTTAAAAAATCTTTAGACAATTGATGAATCCCAACTTTATCATATGATGATAAAGTATAAAAATATCTGATCAACTTAACAATGTTCCTAAAAGGTAAAGTACATAATTCATGTAATTGGTACCACTGCCAGGAGTCATGAAGTAGCGACTTGGTGATTCTAATCTGTTAAAATGAAGATTAAAATACCCATATTTGGCGCCAGGGATACAATAATTGTATTGCAGGTATCGTATCTTACTGTATTGTATTAATCATATGCTTCACATTGAAAAGTATCAAATCCTATCATATGGATTGTGTCGACTCATATTGTATCATAATGTATCATATCCTACCGTATTGTATGGTAACAAGGGTTGGTAAAAACGCTGACGTGGGACTGAAAGGTTAATAGAAGAACAAAGTACCACCATGAGTACAACTAATGTGCCCAAAAGAGTTTCAACCTCTACTTTATTAATTACATCACTAACATCAAGTGAGGCATTTAGCTTACAGTATGTGGATACAAGCAAACCTGATCAGCTGCATTGCCTCTGCGTTTATAAAACCAATCCTCTCTCTGCCTCACTCGTCTCTTGTGGCTTGTCTGGCATCACCAGTGAAGAAGGAAACCCCTGCTGAGAATCAACCCAGAATCAAAAAAAGCTCACCACATGAAAGACCTTGGCAGAAAATCATTTAAATTTATTTCTGAGTTCTGGAAACCGTTCTGTCTTTGACTCCTCTCGGTCAGATGGGTGATAACCATTAAAGTGTCAGAGTTCAGTTCTTGTCTGTTGTTAGCTAACCTTTTGTTTTGTGTATCAGCCAATCAGAAGCGTTCATTAGTTTACTGGGAAGCGCTCAGGCTTCTCTTATCAGCATGTCTGCAGGGTTTCAAGCAAAGACAGGGAGCTGACAGAGATAGCAGGAAACTATAATCTGTGTTATAATCTCATTAAGCATGTGATGGTCTGCTGGAGGTGCAGGTGGCCTTGCTCGGCTCATCCACTATGTTTCTGACCTGCTTCCTGGCATGTGTTTATTTTGGGCAGGGTGTGTTTGTTCTGAATTCGTTAGCTCGGGCGTTTCCTGTCTGTGTCCTTTTAAAATGTGCCTAATAATCTGATTCTGTCGGAGGAGGAGGAAGGCTGAGGTCAAGAAGCAAAACTGGAGTGTAGTGCTAAAAAAAATGATTATGTCTGCCCTGAGTTTTATTTAAAGCTAAATTTAGACGAGCTCTCTGCTTCTGTTGTGACTGCCTCGGGTGACCTGGTTTAGCTTCAATGAAAAGAGGTGATAACTACTTTTATTTGATAGTTGGTCTGTCGTACTTCAGCGCTGCTGTGATTTTCTGCTCTGATGATCACATTTGAATCATCTGCTTCTGTTATCCAAATAAAGATAACTTATTTTCAAGATTCTTAGATATTTCTTAAAAAGTGATAGACAGGAAGTTGCTTTTTCAAATATTGAAGACATTCTGTTTCGGGATGGGAGCCTCCATTGAGAGCACTAAGATCATCTCTGGCAAATTAAGGCTCTTTATTTAATCCTCTTTTTACAGATAAAGTTGTTTAGTAGGTATAGATATCGGGAATCATTTTGCTGGTGTTGAAGCAAATTAAGTCCCTCATGTAAGATCAAAGTTAAAAAATTATCAGGTAGGACAAAAAGGTGAAGATGAAGCTTAATTTAGTGAAGCATGATACTTTTCTTTTAGTCGTTTTTGGCTTTAAATAGACCTTAATTCAAAATAAATCATAATAAATGAAGTTCAATAATGGGGTGGGAATCATGGGATGAATCAAAATGCGACACAACATGACACAAAAAGACTCAACACCAAATGAAACGACACGACATGACAACACGACGAGTAAGACAAATGACAAAACACTATACGAAACAAGATAACACAGAATGACAGAACACTACACGTCTCTGCACAGAGACATGACAAGAAACGCCATAACGCTTCATGACACAGAAAGACAAGACACAACGTAACACTACATGACACAGAAAGACAAGACACGATGTAACACTACATGACACAGAAAGACAAGACACGATTTAACACTACATGACACAGAAAGACAAGACACGATGTAACACTACATGACACAGAAAGACAAGACACGACGTAACACTACATGACACAGAAAGACAAGACACGATGTAACACTACATGACACAGAAAGACAAGACACGACGTAACGCTACATGACACAGAAAGACAAGACATGACGTAACGCTACATGACACAGAAAGACAAGACACGATGTAACGCTACATGACACAGAAAGACAAGACACAACGTAACGCTACATGACACAGAAAGACAAGACACGACGTAACGCTACATGACACAGAAAGACAAGACACGACGTAACGCTACATGACATAGAAAGACAAGTTACGATGTAACGCTACATGACACAGAAAGACAAGACACATTGAACGCTACATGACACAGAAAGACAAGACACAACGTAACGCTACATGACATAGAAAGACAAGTTACGATGTAACGCTACATGACACAGAAAGACAAGACACGATGTAACGCTACATGACACAGAAAGACAAGACACAATGTAACGCTACATGACACAGAAAGACAAGACACAACGTAACGCTACATGACACAGAAAGACAAGACACGACGTAACGCTACATGACACAGAAAGACAAGACACGACGTAACGCTACATGACACAGAAAGACAAGACACAATGTAACGCTACATGACACAGAAAGACAAGACACGACGTAACGCTACATGACACAGAAAGACAAGACACGACGTAAACAATGCTACACAACACGAAATGAAACAACACGACAACACAAATGGATTTAGTTCAACTGGATACTATAAAATACAACAAGATATAAAATGATGAGACACAATACAATATAATACAACAGGATGCAATATGATGTGATACAAAACAACTGGATATGATTATATACAAAAGAGTACATTATAACCAGGGGTGCATCCGGCTCGGCTGGTGGTAAAGCTTTCAGCAGAGTGTCTGCCCCCTGGTGGCTGGCTGCAGTATAGGTAAAAAAAATCCATCTCCCCCATTCATTTGAATGGGGGAGCAGTCAAACTTTAAAAAATAAATACACGTCGTACGAATCTTTCTCAAATCCGTATGCTGTGGTGTTATGTAGTTAGTATTTGACTGTTTTGTGTTCAAGGCCTCTTTTTCCTTAAAAAAAAAATTTTTGTTAGTTATTAGAGTTTAAAAAACGGGGTTTTACTTCCGGGTTTCCTTTGATTCACAGCCGCCGTAGAGTGAAACACAGGCTCTGGCTGCACAATGGCGGCAAACCAGGAGCGGGATTTTTTTGCTTCAGAACCGTACAGCGGGAAGAGGCGGAGCAACGCTGTCCATTTTTGTTTACAGTCTATGATTACAACAGGATATGATTCAACAGGATGCGATACGATTCAATACAACAGAATACAATACGACAGAATGCAATACAAAACAGTATGATACAGTTGGGTATGATGTCATGTATTAGACTTTAGTTTGGTTTCATTGAGATTCATCCGTGTCAGTATTGGTGTCAGATGTATTTGTTGTCAGGCTGTGTGACAATCTCAAATATGTTGAAGTCTTTCCAAGGTGTTACATTTTACAAAGCAGGCTGTATGATGCAGACATATTGACTGTTCAGTGTTTCACATAAAAAATACTGCTGTTGTCATCTAACCCGATCCTTGTGAAACACCAGTATTAAAACAGTTGTACACTCTTTTTCGGGGGAAATACCCGTCAGCTCTGCTACACTTGTTTCAAAATCATAGAAAGCTCTCCCAGGCTGAGTCAACTGAGGCGACGCTGACAGCTGGATCCCACAGTGGAAAAGCTACGGTGCACGGCTGCACCTCCGGCCATTGTTCTCACCCACCGTGTGTCCAACCCGCTTCAATAGCTGCTGTCAAAGCGGCCCTCGCAGACAGTGCCAGAGTGTTGTGTTGGTGATTGGCGTCTGAGGCTCTATCAGGCCTCGCAGCAGCTCTGATTGCCTGAGCTGGCTATAATCTCCTGGCAGGAAAAACAATGAGTAAGGCTGGTATTGTGTAGCTGAGGACATTCTCTCTCTTTCTACCTGTTTGCCAACAACAAGAGGAGAGTGTGACAACTGAGAAATATCTCAATACCCCGAGGTAACAACGTGTTCTTTCACGCTGGCAAGGGAATGCGTTTAAGCACTTTGGTATCACGTTTTCTAACCTGTTCCTGTGTGAACACTAGATTTATGACAAATTTAAAGAATAAAACACTCATTCGCAAATTAAATTAACACTGCATGACGTGGAGCTTACAGATTTTATAGCAGTGCCCAAAGCAGTGCTGTGCAGAAGGGACAAAATGCTCAGAGAGAGAGATGACTAATATGTTCTCCATGTCTTTAATGGGCTTTTTTGCAAACTCCTCTAACAACTCAACAACATAATGTTCCCTGATCCTCAGATACTCTTACCTTAATTATACAGCAACACAGTTTGACATTCCAGGATTGACGCAGTAGTCCAGGAGTCAGTAAGGAGCGGTTTAGACGTCCAACCACCCCTGTAGGCTTTTTGTTATTTCCAAGCATATCACTCCATCATGTCAGGGTTCAACGGAGAGCAATGGATACACGCCGCTCGATCGGTGACATTTTCACTGTGAATGTCATCTCAGCAGACGTAGTGATGCCCTATTTAAAGCAAGCACTTTATCACACTGTGAAAAAGGCGTCCTTCAGATAATGAATTCACGTAACGGTGAGTTTCCAATGCCTGACAGCAAAGTTTGACTTGCACCCTTTGCACCTTGACCTCCCTTTTCATGAATTAACAAAGTGAATGCCGGTCGATTCTTTCACTATTTTAATTGCTCAACTTTAAATTGAATGTCAGCATTAAAGAAGTAACTCTCTTTTCAGATGGCATTTTTTGCAGCATAGGAACCTGTGCCTGACTTCCATATTTTAGTCCCAGCATGCAGTGGAGTCTGGACGTGGAGATAAGGATGGCTGCCTGTCAGTCATACTTACAGTACTCACCTAAAGGTTCCTGTGTTCTACATGATTTAATACCGGCTGCTGAGGATGATTATTTCAATTATTGAGTATCTGTAAATTAATCTGAATAGGAAGGAACAAAAATTGCCTCATGCAATTGCTCAAAGCCCAAGCTGATGTCCTTGAATGTCTTGCTTCGTCCAAACAAATTACATGTTCTGAAAATGATGCAATCCTCTTGATGCAGGGATGATCCAACACGCCTTTTTAGACATTTTTCATTGAAAAAAATAAATAATAATCTTTAGTTATTAGAGTAGTTCCTTGAATGGTTTTGGTCAATCTTCTTATCTATTAATCGCTTACAATAATTCAACATAAATCGTTACTTCTTTACTGCCACTTATTTCCAGAAGTGCAGAGAAATGATGAAGATATAAAGACTTATTTTCTTAATGTGTGACGTATACACTACCAGTTAAAAGTCTGGACACACCTTCTCATTTTTTTTTATTTTAATTTTAATTATTTTCGACATTGTAGATTAATACTGAGGACATCAAAACTATGAAATAATCTGGTTTTGTCATAATAGTAAAATAGGTCTATCCATTGTGTACTAACCCTACCTCTGAACAACACAACTGATGGTCTCAAACACATTAAGAAGGCAAGTCATTCTACAAATGAACTCTTGACAAGGCTCATGTTAATTAGAAACCATTCCAGGAGACCACTTCATGAAGCAGACTGAGAGAATACCAAGAGTGTGCAAAGCTGTCATGAAGGAAAAAGGGGGCTACTTTACAGAATCTAAAATATAAAACATATTCTGCTTTGTTTAACATTTTTTTGTGAATTAAATAATTCCATATATGTTCTTTCATAGTTTTGATGTCTTCAGTATTAATCTACAGTGTTTACAATAATTAAAATTAATACAAACCCTTAAATGAGAAGGTGTTTCCAAATTTTTGGCTGGTAGTGTAGATAACATGCAGATTAAAAAAATGATGAAATTAAAATGTATTCATTTTGAAAGCAACATAAAAACAATTAAAAGGGATTCAAAATATCAGAATGTGTCTGTGTGGCGCACTTAGAGCAAATTAAACCACAATACAGTAAAGAGCAGGTTGCTTCACGTCGGTGTCATGCTCACACTGTCTGGATTTTAATGTGTGTAACCACCAGTCCACTATCCATTATCCCTTACATGGCAACTTATAAATGGATTAAGATTGGGACATTTTTTGTTTAAAAGACATTCAAAACTCACATATGACCTGCATCTCTGGTGTCTCAGACAAAGGGTCCAATCCTGGAGGAAAATTAGGAATATTAAAAAGGTCTTATCAGCTTAGAATGAATGCTTGTTCTTTAGATTACTTTTGTAATGTAAAAATATCTTCATATACCAACAGACGCTGTATGAGAGCAGTGGTGTTAATGAAACAAAGTTTTTTTAAATCACAAGAAGTTATTTTGGAGTTGTGGAAATGTCAGGTGTTTTACATATCTCAGTAGAATGATATATTTATGTGTGCCTGAACATAATGACAAGCCCAGCTCCAGCATGTCCTCCCTCTCGAGCTCAGTGATAATGTCACTGTCGCCCCCCTAGTGTTGATTGGGTCCCCTGGCTTCGCTCCCAGAGCTGTAATGGAGCTGATCTGGAAGAAGCTGGCTCAGCATAGAAACAGTCATTTCCAGCAGAGAATACTGCCTCCAGTCAGGCTTTAATTGGCATTAGTTAACTCAGCAAGAGGAGAGCTGAAGTGTAGTGTGAGTGCTGGAGTTGAACTTTATTATTCCTGTGCTATATAAAGAGTCTATAAAACATCACAACCCACTGATTTTTACTTTAGGGATCTCTTCAGAGAGGACTACAGAAGATTTATATCCAACATATTCTGAAGTGAGGAGGTAACAAATATAACGTAACTTGGATGTAATGGACTCATCTAACTTTAGAACTTATTTTAACCCCAAATATGATTGTTCCCTCAACCTAACCAAGTCATTTTATCACCAGTCTGTAAATGTTGACCACTAGTTTGTCCAATTTTCATGTTACCACTGGACCAAGAGACCACCTCGATCTGACTCACACATCAGATACTGCTGCTCAGTCTAAGGCACCGAGCTTCAAAACATGACAAACTAGATATCCATCTATCAATTGTTTGGCTTCTGCAGGTCTCAGAGGTCAATTTAGCTTTAATCTGTGATTAATTAAATCTATTTAGGACATACAAAACAGTAGAATTTGTAAGGCAAGACTTTAGAATGAGAAGTTATCTGTTTTCTGTTGTTGGAACGCTTATTTGACCAATCAGTACACTTTGGTGTGTGCAGCAAAATCAGTGTGCAAGGCGAAACACAATCTGTCGTGATGATGTCCCAACTTCCACTAGCAGTAATCTGGCAACATTGTACATATCACTTTACAGGTGTCTGCATGCTAGTGGGGCAAACAATCTGTTCCCAGTCAGCTTTAGAAACAAATCTGCTTGACGCTGTGTTGGAAGTGATCATCCAACCTCTGTTCAACAAACATTCTAAAAGTTGTTCTCTTCTCCTCTCGTGGACAGACCTGACAAAGCTTTTGTTCTTTACTTCAGACCTGAAACTTGCAAGTAAATCACAAGAAAATCAGGTGAAGCCTCTGTGTGACTTACTGTTTACAGTGAAACTGAGACCTACCAGAAACCTAGGAATGAGTGCTACTCTGAAGGATGACATGGACCAAGAAATGACGGCTTGGATCCAAACAAACGGCAAACTTGGATCCAGGGCAGACTTGTCAAAAGATCATAGTGAGAGAGTCGCTCTGCTATGAAACCCTGACCCAGAATCACGTCGTCTGCAAGTCATTTAGCGCCTTTCAAAGCTTGATCCGAAAAGGCAACTAAACTTGGTAGAAATTCTTAAAGATGTTTCACCTCTCCTCCGAAAGGCTTGTCCAGTTCTGACCAGGCAGGTTCTCATTTAGCTCCAGGTTCTCTGCAAATATGCGGTGCAAGATTGGAGAGGGGTGACCATCGTCCAGCAACCCCCCAGCTCTATCCCAGACGAAAACACAGTTGCTTCGTAACTTACTAAATGGACCATAAATAAATAATGCAACACACGGGAAGTCTTGCCTAGAACTTGTGTAAAGCTAACTGCTTGCTACAGTTGAATGTCTGAATTTAGTTGGACACTGTTCTCAAAGGTGTATGTTGTTGTAAGCTTAAATTTGGGATGATGAATAACCAATGTCTACCACCATTTCAGAATAAAGCTTGCCAACATACTTTTTATTCTGGCTTTCACACAACTTTTTAGGATGTGAGATTTAACATGTGGTTAATGCTGCAAAATGGTTGCAGTTTGGTTACATGAACCAGTCATTGCCTCTTGCATCCAAGAGAAAGATCAGATTGCTGTATTTGATGACTTTGGTGTGAGAATGAACTGAGCAGTTTGTAGTTTATTCATTGACAACTGACATGTCATTTAGGTATTCAGATGTGTTAGATTTCATGGAATTTCTCCCAAAGCCTTCCTACTAGATCAAATCCAGATCCAGCTGTGACTTCAGGGCTCTCCTGAACGTACCCCAGGTGCTCTCTACAAACCAAATTGGGAGATTCACATGCCAAGCCCAGACAAAACACACACTGGCATACACACACAGGAGACACAAAGGGGTGCTCCATTTCAGCCTCCCTGTCCTGCCTCCTCTTGATTAGCTTTGAGGGACAAAAAACACTCGATAGAAGTCGCCATGGCAACAGGTGCTGGAGGAGCAGGGCAAAATCAGCCCATTACCCATCTGCACCCAGTCGCATGTCATCTCCCCTACATGTCTTCAACAAATGACATGTCACAGCAAGCCACGGCGAGGGCAGTCTGTCCTGAAGACTTAAAATGATAAACCTGCTCGGCTGAATATTATGATTCAAATAAAAGCAGTGTGTATAGTATTATGGGATGTTTGAGTTCAATGGGTCTGAACCAACTTCTTTAAACATAAGAAAAAAGATAGGCTTAGAGGATATTCAATAAGTGTTAACGTTGCTTGTATATAAATGTTGGTTTCCTGATAACTTTGACTCATTCTGAATGTTTCTTGATGCCCAAAAATAAATATTACTCTTTAAAAGTTGATACAAATGAGCAGCAAGTTTTAATTATTCTACTGCGGACTCTGTCACATGAGAAGCCTTCAGATGAGATAGTAATAAACTTCTGTCAGAGTCTGAATTCGGTCAGTTGAATTGGATCAAATTGGATTTTAGTATGAGAAAGAAGTGTTCTGGTTTCAGCCTCCATCAGCAGTAATCAGACCATGATTTAATCATCTCTATAAACAGATATCTGCATGCTAGTGCGGCTAACAATCCATTAGCATGCTGATTTCCAGACTCCCTCGAATGCATCTGAAATGAGTGATCAAAGCTCTGTTCAGCAAACATTTCAAAAGTTTATTTTTTGACTTTTTACTTATCCATAACACGATGTTTTATTTCAGAATACTTAAGATCTGTTCATTGAAGTATATTTTTTAGTTAATCGGGTTAAAGTAAACCAGGAGGAAGTATTAACTCTACTATTTTTTATTTTTTAACTGAGACTCACCAGAGACAGACAAATAGAGGCTACACCAGGGGATGTAATGAAGCACATATTGATGCAGTTTACTGTGCAGACATAGCTTAAAGTTTGAATTTCAATACACTTTTGTGGAAACATTGTTGCTTCTCAAGTCATTGATAGGATTGTTCACAATGAAACCCACAGACAAGGAAGTCTGGTTGAAGTTAAGACCTGTTGTAAAGTAAATTGGAAGAAAATCGATGTACTTTTACGTGATGTCATTCTCTTTCAGCCTTTTTTTCATCTTTCTACTCATTCTCCTATCATACGTTCTTTATCCTTTCTTCTTATTGCTTTCATGGCTTTTAATTTCTTTTAATTTTAGTGCTTCATCTCTTTAATTGCTTTTATATTTAAAAACAAAAGCTCTATATCCTTTGATTGTTTTTTTGTCCTTTTATTCTGCTTGTATGGCTTGTATTTACCTCTGTTGATATTATTCATTGTGTTGCTTTTATATGTTTTACTTTCTTTATCGTTTTTCATGCTTTTATCTCTTTTATTCTCTCTGCCTGTTTAATTGCCTACATCATCTTTCATCTTCGGTCCTGAGTCATAGTGTTTCCTGCGTTCTGGGCTCTTATGATGTCTAGGTTTATTATGCCAAGCGATGTTAGATGTCATTGATCTTGAGGAGTGCAGTCTGCGAGGAATGGACTTGTGTTGTTCCCCAGAGGCGACGGAGCCATTAAGACGTCTTAATCCAGTTCATTAGGCTGGACTCAGTTTGCTGCCTTCAGTCAGAATAGAATAACACCACAACTCAGCATTTATGTGACTGCACCTTGTCGCTTGCCCATCAAGAGATAAAAGCTCTGATACACTGTCTTTGTGTCCCCAACATCTTGTTAGTTCTGACTCTTGAAGCATGATGAGCACTCAATAAGATTGATTGCCACACTTAAAAAAATCTCTGCCTGTACAGTGTTCATGTTGCTCCAGGATAACAATCAGTAAATGTTATTTAACCATGTTCCCTGAGTTAGATCGTTGCTATGGAAGTATTTATTAGCTATAATTTGGAGTGTCATCGGGGGCTGCAATATAATGGTTAACATAGTCAAAGCTCAAAGCTGTTCTCGCTAATATAAACTCTAGATGATCAGGTGTGTGAGATTGGACAGAACCCAGAATATTACAGTGGCTTATTGTGATTGATCAAAGACTTTGATGCACTTTATTTTTGCTTCATGTGATTCACTCTCTAAAATAAATCTCTGCTGCTTTTGTGATGCGGTTGTTGGCTGACACCAATCTGATTGACTGCACCTGAATGCTTAGCTAGGGGGAGCTCAAACTCAAAGTATTTCTGTGATATTTTAACTCCATTTGCCTCGTAATGCAGCTTTGTTTTGTACTGCATCCCTGGAGATCAACTGCACAAACATTGCAAGAACATTAAAAAAATAGAACACACACAGAACATTGAAAAGCATTTCACTAAATGCAAAAAAAATGTCGAAACATGCAACAAATATTTCAGGAAACTCAAAATGTGTCATGAAATGCAAAAATATTTCCCAAAGTATAAAAAAACATCTCACAGAATGTATTTGATATTTCAGCAGTTTTTAAAATGTATTTTTTCATTATCTTTTTCTCATTTTATTAATTGTGTTTTGTGAAATGTTTCTGGGTTTCCTGAATTTGTTTTGAAATTCAGTAAAATGTGTTTCCTGTTCATGAAATGTTTGTAAAAATGACTCTTAGGGACATTTTTTTAACTGAAATGTGCCATTCAGAAGCGCAGTATTCTTCTTTTCCATTGCGGCAGCAGAAGGAAGCAGGAAGACACTGCGGCAGCATATCTACAATGAGCAGAAAGGGACAAAATAACACTTTAAGAAATTAAAAAATCATTAATTTTGGACAGTAATCCCATCCTGCTTTACAGGTTAACTCTGACAGCCGTATATTGAACTTTCAATATTTAGCTGTAGCTGTGATGCACTGCTCTCCTACACAATCAGCAGCTTGAAAACCCCAGAGGAGAGCTACCACCATAAAGTAAACACAGCACGTGCTGGATTATGGCAACAAGTCAGGGTAGAAACCAGCAGGGCAGCAACACCGTCACAATGAATGATGATACAAACATTTTACTGCTGATTGGATCTGTGTTTTATTTTTGACCAGAGACGCTGCTGTTTGCTGTCAAGCTGTTGGAGAAATTACTAAACTCAGTGTAGTGGACAGATTAAAGTTATATACGTACATAATCGGACTGCTTTTGTCACAGTTCCTGCACAACCACAGGGCTACAGAAGGTTAGTAGTAAATATAAAGTGTTCTGAGAAGTGTGTATTTTATTTTCACCGAATGACGTTTATATCAAAATAATGGCATCTTAAAGTAACATCTGCGTCAGCGTTGCAGGTCCATCTTTTCCATTTTAACACAGCCTGTGCTTCTGTGAATCCTCATTCTGCTCTAATCTGCTCCATAAATCAGAAGAGGACATGTCTGGCTCTGAATACCAGCCCCCCGGTAGGAAACCGGGATAGATTACAGAGCCTTAGATATGCATGAGTGTAATTATGAGAGATAATTCAAGATGTTCCTTCTGGGAGACTCAGAATTGGTGTTACTGTATGCTGTTTGAGATGAGAACTGAGGGAGAAGAAAGGCCTGCTGCAGGACTTCACTCGAGAGATGGTTCGCCTTTCCTCTCTGTTGCAGTCACAGCATCATTATTGAAATCATATTAGCATGAATAATCATCAGGAAAACCCAAATATTGTTTTCACAGATTTTGAGTCATTTAGTTGATTTCTCTGGATCCCGACGTTCATCAGATGATTACAACATGATACACGTTAAGGCTTAACTTACCTCGTGTGTGGGGAAGGTTCAAGGTTAATTTATCTGTACCCTTAGGTAGATTTTGTTTACAGTGAGTCAGCCTCGTTTTTACACCAACCAACAAACTGACAGCACTAAAACGGTAACCCTCAATAAAAGCAAGAATCAATGAAAATCAATGGGAATGCTGTTTTTTTATATTTTTCTTTTTATATTTTACATTTATTTTTAGTGTTTATGAACAAACTACTGTCTGTATTTATTCTGTAATATTAACTTTTTACATTTTACTTCATACAGTAGTTTTCTTTTTTTCCCCCTTTATACCTATTTTCTGTTTATGTGCTCAAATTTGAAAAATAAAAATAGAATATAAAAAAAACAAGACAAGAGAGAAATAGAATCAACCATTTGTCAGAATAAACATGATGAATAAAAAACGAGTTAAAGATCCATAAATAGTTATTAAATAATGAAAAACTTATTTCTACAGCATCAGTAATGGCAGCATGGTTTGTCACGGTCTCAGCAGATGTGTGTCTAACATGAGTCTGGTCCTGCTGGAGGTTTCTGCCTGTTAAAGGAAGTTTGTCCTTGCCACTGTAACTTGCTAAATGCTGCAAAGTGCTCCTAGGTTTTGATGGATTTGCTGCTGGAGTAACTCTGAGGTTGTTGCTGGTGTATTCTGAGAAGCTTGAAAAAAGAGATTTGATTCAGATCTTTCTCCATGTGTACTCAGCTCTGCATAGCTTTAGAGGACTTGAAATAAATGTGAGATTTTTCTGAGAAATAATACAAAAGAAAAAGGAAACTGGGACACTTTAGTTACCACGTGGTTATTGAATAAGTGCAGTGGAAGGACATGAACTTTTACATTTGTTAAAACCACAAAGTCAGATTTTACGAGCAACTGTGGTTCAAACGGGTGTTTCACTCTGTTTTGTCAATGCAGTGTTTTTTTAATCTTGATTTATTCAGCAACAAAAATAACCTCAAACTTTTTAACCATTATAAAAGTTTGTCTAAAATCTCCACATCTTTCACTGAACTGCAGTTTGCATCAATCCTCCCCCCTTCCCCATCTCATTTCTCACCTCTCCTCTTTCACCTGCAGCTCATCTCACCCTCCTGTCTCTTGTGTACACAACACCACATGTACTCAGTTAAACATTTGTGAGTAATCACAGAGGTGCAGAACAGCCGCTGGTCATCCTTAGCTGCCTGTTAAATGGAGTGTGTAAGTTGATTGAGACAGTCTCTGTGACGCAGAGACTATTTATAGACAAAGAGGCCCGAGTTATCGTTTACAAGTTATGCAGTTATGCAACATACATACATGCTAAAACACACATGCAGATGTGCAGTGAGAGGCATGCACGGAAACTACCAACATGGAGCTGCAGACACCAAACATGAACTAACAACACAGGCTGATCACACTTTATACTTTCACTATAAATGAGCAAAATGTTGTCTCACCCTGTCAGGATTCTATTTTGCAAAAACAAGCTGCTCACCAAACATCATCCCACTTATTACCTGGGATTAAAAAGGATTTGCAGCTTAAACAAATAGTCCCTGTGATTGGCCACTTTGTAGCTCTTCAATGGCAACAGTATCAACCAATCAGACTTTATTTATAAAGTGCTTTTCATACAATGACATTGTAACACAAAGTGCTGTACATAAAAAACACTTAAAATAGGATAAATTACAAAAAAAGAAAGATATGAATAAAAAGACCCCCATCCTAATCCCAACCCCAGCCCTGACTCCAAACCCACCCCACAATCCTAAGGTTAAGAACACAATATATTCAACAATGATAATTATAACAGTCACAGTCACAATGAAATAAATAAAGAAATGAAAAATAAAAAAGAAGTTGCTGAGGAAACGCTCTCATGACGCTCTCATGATACCTTAATGAGGAAACACTGGAGGTAAAATAAGATGTTAAAACTCTACACAGAAAATTAAACCCACCAAAATAAAATACATTTATAAAATAATAAAACACTAAAATACTAAACCATTAAAAGAAAATAAGATGCTATTCTTGAAACAAATAAATAAATAAATAAAAATAAATAAAAAGTGACAACAATTTGAACTAGATAATACATGAATAAATAAAGTGAGATGAAATAATCTGGTATAAGAATGAAAATCAGTTAAAAGCGAGACTAAAAAGGTCGGTCTTGAGTTTGCTTTTAAAATGTTGATGCTCTGTGTAGCCCTCAGATCTTCAGGTAGGGTGTTCCACAGGCGTGGGCCGTGATAATAAAAGGCTGCCTCACAGTGGGTCTTTGTTTTAGCTTTTAGTACAATTAAAAGTCCATTATCCTGAAGACCTGAGGGCTCTCACTGGCTCATATGATAAAAGCAAATCTGATAAATAAGAAGGAGTAAGACCATTAAGAGATTTAAAATCTAATAAAAATATCTTAAAATCTATTCTAACAGATATGTCTTTTGAATTAGACTCCATCGTGTTGTCTTCATGTACTTGAAGGAGTAGTGAGGTTGAGACGAGGATAGGATACCCCCCATGGAGTCGTAGGATCTGGAAGAAGGAAGGTCTGCCCCCCACTGACAGAATCCCCTCTTTTTCATTTCTCTGTGAGACGCAGAAAAACATCAGCTGCAACGAGCTGCACAAACATGTGACAGGGTTTGAGGGTTCATTCATGAGATGTCACACTGCAATCAATGTGTTAAGGGATGGGACGTCATCTCTCTCTCTCTCTCTCTCTCTCTCTCTCTCTCTCTCTCTCTCTCTCTCTCTCTCTCTCTCTCTCTCTCTGTCTCTGTCTCAATCTCACCATCTACTGAGGGGTGCAGATCGAGTGCAGATATCACATGAGTTTACTGATCATAGAAGGTGATCATACAGGGGATGAAAAAGGATGCAAAAATCTGGGGCAGATATAGTTGTGCAGCCATAAAAAAGTCCTTGTGTGACCGGCCCAAGTTTAGTCTTTGCAGGGGGAACACGGATATGTGATGCATACATGGATTTAATATTTGGACATAATATTTTGATCTATCTTAGTGTTGCTAAAATCACTACAGGCATTGAAAATGAATATAGAAATCGTCTGTGTTCTTCCTGGTCACTGTGTTTTCTTGCACAGGTCACGTAGAGACATCAGTATGAATCTGAGTCTGTTTGTCAGGTTAGAGACTCCTCACAGGATTTTTAAGGTGTGTGTTTGTGTGTTCACAGATGGCATGTTTGGGAGGTGTCACTCTGTTCCAGTGAAGGAGGTTTACACTTACGATGTCTCCCCATCTGTGGTGCAACGCTTCAGGTCACTGCTCGAGAAGCTCTCCAACCGAGGTATGACACACTCACTCACTCACTCACTCACGCACGCACGCACACACACACACACACACACACACACACACACACACACACACACACACACACACACACACACACACAAACACACACACACACACACACACACACACACACATTCAGTTGGTAAATGATGAACCATGATGGGCTTTTTTGTAACCTTCACTCGTACATCTTTATTTAAAGGTTCACATCTCAGCTTTCCCCTTGTGCAGTAAGCCACTGTAGTTGTTCAGTTCGACCACTAGAGGGAGTCAGAGACCGTTGTAACAGCCCAGGTGGCACCACCAAGCGTTTCGTCTGCTTTCATCATGCAGCATTATATTGAAAGGAAAGAGGAAAGACCTCGATACAGAAAAAAACAACCTGTTGCTCAAAATCTGCAAACAGAAACTGAACAGTTTTATACAAAAAGTATAACACTTTGACCTTGATGCCTTTTTCCACTCTCTTTATTTGAACCAGACTGAGCCGAGCTCCTGTTCTCCTTTGTTCAGAATAGTTGAGTCGGCACTCTGCGATAGAGCTGCAGAAATTCAGGTTTCACAGAAGCGACTGGTTTGGAGGCGTTTGTCAGACTCTGAAGTGAAATAAATTATGCAGATGAGACGTTCAGCTCCAGCTGTCTGCTGCAGATATTTGAGGAGACTGAACTCTGAAGACACATTTCAGGAACCGCCATGCACTGTAAAAAAATATCAGTTTAATCTGCTCTTACATTCTCTATAATTAACACATACACAACCTATGTCCGTATATCGACTGGTTCCTTTTTTATATCTTTCTTTCTATCTTCCTTCTCACAATTTCCTCCATCTACATTTATTACTTATGTCAATTAACTCTTATCCCTTTTTTCTGTCTTGTTGTCTTTTACTTTTTCTTTCTGCATAATTCATTTTTTCTTTAATATTTCCTCAGTCTTCTCCTTTATTTTTGGGGTCTTTTCTTTCTTCTTTTTTTGTTTTCTTACTTTTTCTTTTAATTTCCTTAATTTTTGTCAGTACTTTTTCTTCTTATTGTTTTTTTTCTCTTTTTTTTTCATTTTTGAATTTTTTATTTTCCTTTTTCTTTTTCCTCATTTATAACTTCTTTTTAATTTTTCTCATTTTGTTTCATTCTTCATTTCATTCTTCATTTCTTTCTTTCTTTCTTTCTTTCTTTCTTTCTTTCTTCGTTTACTTCTTTCTTTGTCCCTTTCCTCATATTTTGGCTATCATTTCAATTTTCTATTCATTTTTCCCTCTTTCTTTCTTTTCTTTATTCCTCACTTCTTTCTGTCTGAATTGATGTCTTTTGCTTCCTTCTTTAATGTTTCCCTCTTTCTCTCTTTCCATCTCTTTGTTTCTTCTTGGTTTCGTCCTTCTTTCCTTCTTTCTTTCTTATATCTTTCATCCTTTGCTACTTTGCTTCAGCTCTTCATTTGTTTATCATTTCTTTATTTCTTTTCTTCCTTTTCTGCCTTTTAATTTTTCTTTCTTTCTTTTTTCTGTCATTCCTTTTCTACATAATCAAACATGAATAAAGAATCAATGTTTATAGATTAATGTTCTATAAACTGAAAACCCCTCAATTTGTAAACGACAGGAATAATCGCCTGAACTATAAAAATATCTATTTTGTATCTTTGGACTTACAGAACCTGTAAGCTCTCTCTCTCATGGTACACCTTTTCTTACAATTGTTTCTGCCATGGCGTTCACCTTCCTCTATCCACCCACGCTCACACACACACACACACACACACACACACACACACACACACACACACACACACACACACACACACTGTCCTCTTCATCCTCTCTCACAGCAAATTGAAGGCCTCGTGTGGAGCCATTTAAAAGGCACAATGCTGAGGTCAGAGGAGCCGCCAGCCCACAGCGACAGCGCTCCTCTTTAGTTCACACGCAGCGTTCTAACTCTACTTGACCTCCCCGTCTCACCTGTGAGGGACTATCAAGCAGCAGTCTGGTGTGTGTTCTCTGGCTCTCAGCAACATAATGCGAATCACAACAACTGTCTCTCAGAGGGTCAGACTTGCAGATGGGTTTTTTTATCCCAGTTTTTAAAATGTATAACTCTTTGTTCAAACATTTCCACTAAAATATTGAAATTGAAAAACTCAGATATAAAATATCTTACTAGAGTTAAATCCTTGTTGCTTATCTGCATATCGTTTGTTGGTAGTTCATGTATGAACTGGTTTTAGGAGAAATAATTGTCAAGAAGAGGGCCTTCACCGACCTTGTCGGTGCTCTGGCCCTAATGATGGTGCTGTGGTTAGGGATGCATCCCGAGGGGTTAGTGCTGTTGGCTCACAGATTCATGGTTCAGCTGTGTTAAGTTAGCATGCTCTCCCCTTACAATTGTGTGTTCCCTCCAAGCGAAAACCTCCGACCGCGAGAATTGAAGCCAATGCGGTGTTAAAAACTGCAGTTCATCAAGTGTCCGCTTGAGGCTGGCTCCGGAAGTACAGGAAACCACATACACACCAATTCAAAGAAGCCGATCTTTACAGCAGAAATAAAAATGTTTACAGCCTGGTACAAAAGACGAGTGTAGTCTTGATAGCTCATTTCTCGATTGGCACACACTGTACAGGGGGTGAAGTTTTTCATAACGTGGCAGTTTTGAAGATATTAAGATTACAAGTTTGCCATGATGAGAGGCACAGCTGACTTGATTGACAGGCGGGAACACTGTAGCTGTTGGCCAGGAGGCTCAAAGTCCACCTATTTACCTCACACTAGCTCAACAGCAGTTACAGTGTGTTGAGTTCAACATTTCGAATACGGCTGCCGCAGATGGTTGGCCTCAAAACAGGACTTCAGAAACAGATGGGTGACGTCACGGATACTACGTCCATTATTTATACAGTCTATGGTTCCCTCTGGATGCTGCCCACAGTCCAAAGACATGCTCGCAAGGTTAATAGGTAACCTTTAATTGTCCATATGTGTAAGTGTGTGGGTTGCATCCCGCCTCTTACTATATGAATGCTGGGATTGTCTCCACCCTTTGAGGCCCTGTGATTAAATAAATGGATTGTGATCAAGACTATTTACAAGTTGCTTCAAAAATCAAAAGAATTCTGAATATTGTTGCCTGCTTTAGAGATACAGTGACTTCAGGGGAGTAATTGCTGCTGTCCGACGTCACCACCTGAGCACAATTTAGTCCAAGTAAAAACAAATGCACAGAAAACGAGTGTCTGAAACTAAAGGAAACCAAGCAGCAACCTCAGTCTTGAAATATGAAGCCAATGCAGTTCATGGAGTGTCCACTTGAGACTGGCTGCAGAAACAATGGAAACCACATACACACCCATTCAAATAAGACAATCTTTACAGCAGAATAAAAATGTTTACAGCCTGGTTAAAAAAAACAGTTTAGGTCTGGATAGCTCATTTATCTCTCAACACACACTCTACAGGGGGGATTTTTATAACTGTAAGATATTAAACTTACAAGTTTTGCCTAAATAAGGACATTGCAGACTTGATTGACAGGCGGGCACCCTGTATCTGTTTGCGAAAAGACTAAAGGCCCACCTCTTTACCTCACACTAGCTCGGACCAAGTTAGATTGAGTTCAGAATTTTCAATATGGCTCCCGCCGATGGAAGAATCTCAAAAAGGGGGCTGGAGCTTGTGCAAAACAGACCTTGTGTTTTTGTCAAGAGAAGAAGGCTTTATCCTCTGACCTCTGATGCTCAATGTTGTTGGCCCTCTTAAAAACAACCACAAATTTCAGCCTCTGAAAATATTCTGTACCTTAACCCCTCTGTTAGTCATGTATTCAGATGTGAAAGCATCTGACTACACTCCCTGTACCTCTCTCCTCTCCTCTCCTCTCCTCTCCTCTCCTCTCCTCTCCTCTCCTCTCCTCTCCTCTCCTCTCCTCTGGCTCACATTTCTGTGGTCGGTTTCATCTGTGAGAAGAGTCTCTCTGAATATCCTGGCAGGGGCTCCAACGTTTATTAACCTGTCGTGTCAGATGCCGTCTGTTCACCCGACGCTAACGCCCGTTTTCTCAGCCACCACAGCCGCCGTTAAAAGCTCCGTTTTATGGCTCTTTGATGGCGGAGGCTGGCCTGACACGCTGTGCAGCTGTTAAAGAGAGGCTTGTGCCTGATTCCTGGCAGTTGGGGTCGTTATTCATCGTGCAGGGGTCTAAAGAAGGTGTCCTTCTGCTGAAATGTTCATTAACAAGTAGAGCTGATTTAATTAGATTCACTGCTCATCAAGGCAGAAGTGTGGATTCAGTTGTTAGAAAATGAGCCATTGTTGGCTGACCATCAAATGTAAATGAGGTGTTAGCTGTGAAAGTGTCTCCTTTAGGATGACTTCATGAAATGCTTTTTACTTTCAAAGCAAAGGGGACTTCTGGGTATATTTTGCAGAGCAGGTTTAGGAAAGTTAGTCTTTGTATTTGTTTTCATGCAGGGACATTTAACGCCTTTGTTAGCTAACCATATCCCAGAATAGCTGACAAGAACTACGGTGACGTGTAGCTAAAGTAATGACGGGTGCACAGAGAGTTGTTGCTTTTCAACATCACTCGCCCACATGATGTGAACTTTCAGGTTTTACAAAGTTGAAGACCAGCACATCGCAAGTGGATGCAAATTTCAACTCCTCTCACTAAAATTGTTTGGTCTACACTGGCTGTAATAATCATAATGCAGTGCTAACAAAGTTTTATTGGGAAAGTGGGAAAACCCAGTCTGATGCAGATACTGAGTACCAATCTGGTAGCAGTGTTGAATTAATTAAGTTTACAGCCCCCATTCCAAAAGAGTTGGGACACTGTCTAAATGGTGATAAAAACAGAATATGATAGTTTTCAAATGACTTGAAGTCTATATTTAATGAACATGTATGGTCCCCTCCTCCTAAAGCTGGGGTTAGTAGTCAGATTTAGATACACTTTTTGTTATACTGGTTAAAATGATCTTTATGTCCTGATAGCAATCAATACATAATGTGTTCTTAAAAAAGAGTGAGAAAAAGGGGGGGGGGGGGGGGGTTAGACAGAGTCCTGAGGAAATGCTACATTCAAAGTCATACTAGTTTTTCGTGACTACTAACCCTAGCTTTAAGTTCGCAGGATTGTCCATGATTTCCAAAAAGAATGTCTAAACGGACGCAGGCCCACAGAAGTCACTAAGGTTTCTAGATCATGTTTATACATGGTTTCTGTATTGCATACATTTGTAGATGTGGTGACAAACTGTGTTCACAGACGATGGTTATTATGGACGTTGAGCCCATGCAGTGGCTTCCACTACAGAGTCATGTCTACTTTTAATGCAGTGCCACTTGAAAGCCTGAAGATCGCAGCCAACCAGTATTGGTTTTGGGCCTTGTCATCTTTGTACAGAGATTTCTCCAGAGTCTCTGAATCTTTTAATGACATTATGTACTAAAGATGAAGAAATCCACTGGTTCTCTGCAACTTTTTTCTAAATTGTTGAACTGTTTGCTTGCACAGTCTCTCACAGAGTGGTGAACCCTTCCCATCTTTTCTTCTGAGAGACTCAGCCTCTCTAGTGTCTCTCCTGGTCATGTTACTTAATAATTAGTTGGGAGATGTTCCTCAAGGTGTTTCTTTTAGCATTAAACAACTTTTTCAGAAACATGTTGCTGGCATCAAATTTAAAATTAGCATATATTTTTTGTAAAACAATAAAATTTTACATTCCCAACATTTTTTTTGCAGTATTTTGAATTACATTTGGGCTTTAGATGATTTGTAAACTATCCAAATTTGTTTTTATCAACATTTTTCAGTTTGCAGAGTTCAACTTTTTTGGAATTGTGGTTGTATTCCTCCCAGTGAGGACCAAACAGTTTGTTTTTTTGGGCAACATCAGGCTTTTCTAATTTAGTTAAACTCAATCTAAATAATATTAAGAACATATAAATAAACTGAACGAATAGTTGTCACAATCAGCCCCACAGTCTGTCTCCATTAAACCTTCTCTGGGATGTTCTTTCCATCCAAAAACTTGAGATCAAGGCTTTATTGCTGACAGTGTTGGTGTTTTCATTCTCATTTTAAAGTGTGTGTCCTCTCCGCTGGTCTCACATCTCATTGCATCACATCTGGAGCTGCAGTCTGTATCACTGGAGTCTTTCAGGAACGTCATCGCTCATCTGCCAAAGCCTTTGGTTCATGTTGTGCTCTGTGCGTCGCAGCCATATTTCCGGTAACATTTCGTTCCGCTACCCCATCTGCTGTTGGCGCCTGCTCTTCTGTTCGGGTGCCAAAAAGCTGTTTGGAGGCATGTTAAGCATAAGAAACAGACGTGACTGCTCGAGCAGCTCATCAGACTTGTCCTTTGTACACTTGCTGTAATGCAGAAGAGCTGCGTAACAAATGCTGATACTCTTAACTTGCCAAGTCCAGACAAACACAGTCATGTCTGGCTGACGTCGGTACAAAGACGCTTTGAATACTTAGTGCTGAAAATGTTACCTTGAGGAAAAGATCAAATAACGCTCATCTGATCATGACTTAGTGCTCTTGTTGTTTGATTCCACCGAGAAGACGAATAGTTACTGATATCAAATCAATCCTGTGATTAACAATATCAAGAACGCATTATTTATGTCCAAATGTAATGACGTTTGGGTAATTTGATTTGAATGATCAAGTTACACAAAGTGGAGCATTGATCAAACGTTAAACTGAATGAGTGGATGCTACATGCACAGCCATTTATGCATCACATCACTGGAGACATACGAGAGAGAGTTTTATAAAAGATTTAGAGACAGGATATTTTTATATCAAACAAGTCGATATATTTAAAAAGGAAATATAAAGATGATATCTGAAGTAGAGGTGAATTATAAGTAATAAATAAATGGCATGCAGAGACTATATCTGTGGGTATTTTGAAAAGTAAACTTAAGACTTACCTTTTAATCTAGCTATTAATTTGGAGTACTTTTTTTAGTCCAGGACTGCATTATTATTATATTATTATTATTATTATTATTATTATTATTATTATTATTATTATTATTATTATTGTTATTATTATTATTATTATTATTATTATTATTATTATCATTATTATCATTATCATTATTATTATTAGTAGTATTATTAGTATTATTAGCATTATTATTATTATTAGTATTATTATTATTATTATGTTGTTGTTGTTGTTGTTATTATTATTATTGTTTCAACATTTATTTATATTATTTATCTATTGTATTTATCTGATCTTTTTAACTAATTGTTTTTTAATTTTGCCTTCTACTCTCACTCATTTTATTTATTAAATTACAATAAATAAATTTTTACAATAATGTCTTATTATTTTACCCATCTCCATTGTTTTCTGTCTCTGTTCTTTTGTGAAACACTTTTAGCTGCATGCCTGTATGTATGAAAGGTTCTACATAGCTTGAGTTGAGTTATGTCACAAGACTGTAAAATGTAAACATGCAAGCGATGCTGCTGCCGCCACAGATACCCGAGTAAATGCTCAATAAAGCAAAGCTCATTTTGAGACAGCCTAATCCTATGAAAGAGGATTAGGGTCACTGGAAACATAGTTCGGAGGCGGGGACAACAAAACAAAAGAGATCTGACTTTTATTTTTTATTCTGACTTTAAATTCAGAAATCTGACTTTATAGAATTTAAAGATTAGAATCACAGTTCTGTCTTTAATGCCTGAGATTCAGATCATACAGAGTGAGAACATCAATCCTGAGCTTTGGTTTTGCATCGTAAATGATTCACTGGTACAGTGAGTTTACTTTCCGCCACAACATTTATAAAATTGAAGAGTGGATCCCGACCTTAAGCACAGAAAACGGATGGATACATAGCTTATTTTTATGACAAGGTTCAGACTTTCAGCCTTACTCGGATAAAGAGACCTTTATCTTTGATATCTGTATTCATGCTTGTGGATTCTGAGCGGTGCTGATGAACAGCTTTAAATAAGAATTCGTACAACAATTGTCCGTACTCACGTTAAACCCGTACTTCCGAACTCATGGTGAGAAGTGGAGAGGAGAAATAGTTTTTTGCCTTGTCACTGAAAAAGCCTGCAGCTCACGACAACAGTCTCAAAGGACGACGTGCTGTTGCCTTGTCTTCTCTGCTAATAACTGACCTAATGAGTTTAGCAAAATAGCTGCAAGCTCAGCAATAATTCTCCCTGCATTACAGGCAATACTAACAGCATCTCTGCTGGACTTTTTCATGCATAAAAATCACAGTTTGACAGCTCCGCCGCCCCTCTGACATCTGTTAGATTAATAAAGGTCTCTGCTCTCTTCTGTCTGAGACTCACATGATAGAGATCATTTAATGTAATGATGTGTTCCTAAGGGTTTGCTGTGCTTCTCTCTGCAGGCTTGACCTGGGAGGATGACACCACTCAGCAGGTTCTGTCCAAAGAGTTGTCCAAGCTGAGGAGGATCCCCTACAGGCCTCAGCAGATCGGAGCAGACTACAACAGGGACAGCAGGTCAGATATTCACCCAAATATTCTTAACACCAGATCATCACACATCCAACATTTACCCACCACGAGAGAGCAGAAGAGCATAGAAAGTCAGAGAGAGACTGACAGAGAGGTGTACACAAACAGCATTTAATGCAGACGTCTTTCTCTCAGGCCGACAGCTGAAGCGATGGACCCACAGGACCAGAGGGTGAAGCCACTGGAGGTGGAGCTGAGCAGAAACCTGAAGATGTACCTCCAGCGTCTCGGACTCCTTCCCAGGACATCGTCTGCCTCGGGTCTGAGCGCTCCAGGCAAGGTGAGGAAATCCTGGATGCTCTGTTTGCTTTCTCTGAGTCTCTGGTGGTCCCAACTTTTCTTCTTGTTAGTGGTTTTGATGTGTTACTGTTGTTTTACTTTAGTTGCACTTTGGTCCAGAGGGTTGGTGTTTGATGAGACAACAGCTTTAACCTTTTTTGACCCCATATTTAGTCAAAAATGTCATACCATAGTGTTTTATCGTACGTTTAGTTCAGTAATTACCTTTCTCTAGCTCAACAAAAGAGTGGGGACCACATTAATATTCTGTATCATACAATATTTTGATATAGCTCTGTCCTCCTAACACTCCAAGTGTTTCATATTTCAAATCAATATGTCATAACATCCTCTGTTTCAGAGGATACTCAACACTCTCTTATGGCTACTTGTCAGATTTAAGCGGCAGCTAATACCAACGTTGGAAATATTCAGCTGGTGCAGCCGGTACAAATATTTAAAGGAGAGCTATTTTTCTCATTTTCACCTTTCATTGTATAAGTCTTGCGACCAAATTCCATCAGATCCGTGTCTGGTCTGTCACGGCACCGGACCTGATAGGTTTCTATTCTAATCAATGTGTTAACTTCCACTGGATCCGCTCCATTGCGTTCCGGCTACGTCTCTGATCCAGCGTCTCGGAGCCCTCCGGATCAAATACACAAGACTTTTATTTTTGCCGGATGTCGGAGCACGATGCATCAATCTCAACAGAGCAGATGGAGCGGGACAGGAAGTCAGCCACCAAAACAAAATGAAAACATCCACTTAATTTTTAAAATAAAACACTCTGTGTTATCATCAGATCGTATTTCACTTAACTACAACAACAAACCGTCATGATGAGCGAAGCCAGACCTTTGAGTAAAAAAAATCCTCCTTATTTATCGTCTACGGGCTTATTACCGTTCGTAAATGAACTTCTCCCAATATTAAATTCTAAAATATTTTTTTCTAATGAAAGATGCATGCCATTAATTTTGAAAAAGATGTGTGAGACGGTTTATGAAGAAGGCTTTGTGAAAGTATACACTGTGACTGAAGGGGGAAGCAGGTGGGACACATACAGCACACACACACTCACCACCAAACACACTGTCACTTCAGGGAGTCCAGTGTCATCCTCCATTGTCAGCTCGCCCTCGCCTCTCCATCCTAACTGATGGCTTCTCCCAGCACGACCGTTGGGAGCCAAATAATACCAGCAGAGAGTTCAGGAGTTCAACGATTTAATTATTAACTCTCCACGTGACTCGCTCCTCCAACATGTCCGCTTGCTGTGGGAGAGGGAGCCCGGCTGAATGGCAGAGGCCTCTTTCTCCGGCTGGGGGGACTAAACCGAAGACTCCCTCAGCACGCTGCAGAGGAGCCTGCAGGCGACGCTCGGGGCTCGTGGGCTTTTCTCTTCAGGTTCACGTGCTCAGTGCTTCTGAAAAGGAGCAGGAGGGGTGAGGGGTCCTGGAGGGTACAAACTTTATGAATATCGTGACATTGTAAATACCAGGAGGGGCCTCGCACATACAAATCATACAAAATTATGACAACTGTGAGGACCTTCAACGCTTGCCGGTTTTGTTATGTTAATTTAACCGTTACAGGGAGTTGTTCTGTTTCTGCGCTCTGAGGTGGGCGTTAATGGAGCCGTCAGTGACTCTCTCCTTTTGTTGGAGCTGATGGATTCGTTAATATGATTGCATAAATGGATTAATAACGTGTTTTTCAAAAATGGGCTCTATTTTTATGCCAATTATGACTTTTTTTTTTTCCACTGACGTTGGATGAAAGTGTTTAATATGAATGCTGAAAATGGCTCCTACATCAAAATGTTCCCATTGAAATGAGAGGTAGAACAAAGGTTTGATTTATTTATTTTTGTCTCTACTTTTAAATCAATGTACATATCCATTTCAATGATGTTTGCATTGAAATTTAGTCTTATACGATCAGGTTAAAACAACAGCATGCTTATTTGTTCTGATTTACATTAAACTGAACATTTAAATTGAAGGTAATGTCAGACAAGGTGAGCTTGGACTTCTGCAGGAATATTTATGCTTACATTTCTGTCTTCATTCAGCTCTCCTTCTTCTCAGAGCTTTGCAGTGACACGCATTTAAACACAAATGTGCTAAATGTCATTTTGCTTCCACTCTCAAGACCTGCCTGAAACCAACACTGACGTTTTTACCACAGTGTCAACAGGCAGAGGTAAAATTTTACTTTACCTTGTTGGATCGATGAAACAAAGGAATTTTATTGAAGAAGGCCCCTTTTGATGGAATTCGCCAAGAATAGATTGTGGCCGTGAATAGCATCAATAATTGGGCATTATTTGCCCCCACTATCTGCTCTGTCTCAGGGTCTAATTCACAGTATAATTGCAAATTGCTAATGATATTCAAGTGCAAAAATGCCCACAAAGTTCTGCAGCTATGTGCTGTTTGCTCTGTTTTTGAGCCTGATGGTGACTGAGATGTGCTGTAAGCATTTCCACCATGTGCAGCTCAGAGCTTCACTGTGCGCTCCCCTTCTGACGACGTTTAATTATATCCACATATATGATGAGCTGGATGGAGAGGGAATGGCCTCACCATTTTATTGTGGAGCTGATTCACGACACATGTGACACAAATGTGGCAGTTCACTTACAGCTTACTTGGTGGAATGAGCTAGCAAAAAGCTCACATGACACAGAGAGAGCCAGAATTAAATTCACCTTGAGCAACATTTTGTTTTGTCTTTCTGGAAGCAACTAGAACTGTTTAATTCAGGACATTTCACATAACTCATTAAAAAGTTTTTGTTGTTTGAAGTTATGATTATAGACTTAAATTGGCTTTGAGGTTGGTACAGTGTTGCATCTCTACTCTCCATTCTTATATTCTTGAACTTTTTACACCTGTGGAATCAGAAGGTTCCAAAATAAAGACATTTAATGTATCTAATGTTCCTTATTCTACTTTCTTCCCTAGTCCTTGATTCCTCCAAACAACGTCTCAGTCTGTGTTCATATGTACTTCTCTTTGATTCTTTCAGAGTGACCGTTTCCAGTCCGTCCCCGAAGACTTCTATCGCTCCATGGCCCAGCCTTCATCTCAGAGATCATCTCCCTCCAGCTTCTCTCCTGTTTCATCTCTCCAGAAGCAGAGACCTCCACCTGACCAGATGCTGGCCATGCAGGCTGAGGGTGACCTTCTCCTGGGGGCCCTCAGGCAGTATCTCTCCGGGCGTCTGCCCTTGCACCGTGAGGGCCTGGGACCCAGCCAGCAGGAGGCCCCTTCGCCCCGTCTGCGTCCCTTTTACAGCAATGGAAAAGAAAATTCTGGGCTCAAAATGGAGACCTTGAAACCCAGGCCTCTGGAGTTGGGGAGAACTCAAGGGGCTTCAGTCAGGGACCCTCTGACTTCTGTGGATGGTGTGTGTTTTATGAATTTTAACATCAGAAAACCATGTACTCAAACTGGCATCTAACAATGCTTTGTCTTTGTGGCTTTCTTTTCTCATTTGCGTCGCCTCCAGAGAGGTTCATCGAGAAGGTTCTGAACAACGTCGGCCAGCAGCACGTAGACGTGGACGAACTGACACAGCAGGACTTGGACCAGCTGTCCAGCCTCATAGCTGACGCTCTGCAGGTGGTGGACAAGGACAGAGGACTAAACAGGGGCCGGATCTGGGATAGACCTGAACCGAGAGACCTGGAAGAACAGAGGAGTGTGGAAGAAGAAGAGGACGAGGCTGCCAAGGATGAGGAAGAGAAGAAATTGCTTCAAAATGCCCCAACACTGAAGCCACAGGAGAGCGCTTCAATTGTGCCTCCAGCACTTCAAGGTAATTATACAAGGATTCATTTTGTGCTCTTACACAATTAGAGTATTGATCACGAGCTGGTACATACATAATTGTGTAGGTAGAATAAATAAAGGAGCTCCCAAACAGCTTTCTGCAAGGCTGCAACATAAAAATCAATGTGAAAATAAACAGCCTTCTTGTCCAGCTCAGTGGTAACACGGCTAGTTTTAATGGTCCGGTGTCTTCTGAGACCATTGAACATATTTACACTCAAAGTACTGGGCTCTGGAAAAGGCTTAAATATGATCTCCTCACGACCATCTGTGATAACTTTCTGTGAAGAAGCAACAATAATCATCCCAAAACGCTTCATTTCCAGAGAGGTATTACATTAATGCTCCTCTGCTTCAGAAAGTTTCCTAATGGGCTCTGTGAAGGTGGTATGTCCCAGCTAAAGATCCTGCAAGCAGCGCTTAAAGTCCATGAAAAATGCAACCTTGAGACCTAAGGTTTAAGACAAGATACAATACAATACTATATGATATGATAGGATACAGTCCAATGGGAAACGATTCAAGTCTAAAAGGAAAGGATAGGTTAGGATACGATACAATACACACACTCCAACAGGAAATGACAATATGTTTCAGTACGCATAATGGGATATGACACAATCAACCAGGATACGATACAATATGATACAATATAATACAATATGATACAGTCAAACAGGCTAGACTACAATAGCATACATTACAATAAAATACTATACGTTGTCATATATGATACGAAACGATACGAAATTATACAAAACAATACGATATGAAACTTTACAAAACATTACGAAACGATACAATATGATACGATACAATCCAACAGGATAAATTACGATATGATATGATACGATAGCTATTGATACGATAGCATATGATACGATAGCATATGATACGATAGCATATGATACGATAGCATATGATACGATAGTATATGATATGATATGATATGATATGATCATTGACTGTATAAAATATGGACATAGTATCCGTGCCGTCACCCATCTGTTCCTAAGAGCTGTTTTGAAGCAAATCGTCGGCAGCAGCCATATTGGTAATGCGGAACTCAACTAGGCAGAGTGTGACGTAGTGTGAGTCTCTTAGCCAATGGCTGTGTGTTCCCGACCGGGAGTCACGTCAGTCATGTCCTTATTTGGGCAAAACTCATAATCTTAATATCTTCTTAACTGTCACGTTAGAAAAAAATTCACCCCCCGTACAGTGTGTGCCGATAGAGAGATTAGCGTTGTAGGGCCAAGCCGTTTTTTGAACCAGGCTGTAAACATGTTTATTAATGCTGCAAAGATCGTCTTTTTCCCATTCATATCTATGTGGTTTCCGGTGTTTCTGCAGCCAGCCTCAAGCGGATTTTCGATGTATTGCAGTTTATATCACTTCCGCATTGGCTTCATCGTTTGAGACCGGAGTTTGCCGCTTGGATATGATATGAAACAGTCCAAAAGGATACACTTCGATAGCATACATTACAAAACAATAAGATACGTTACGAAAAGATACGATATGAAACTTTACAAAACAGTACGAAACAATATGATATGATACAATCCAACAGGTTAAATTATGATAGGATATACGGTACGATACGATACGATGTACTTTATTGTCCCCGTAGGGAAATTTGTCTTTGACATCAGTGCTGCACGTTACCTGCTCCTACAAAATCACCACAATGACACAAGAACACATAAATAAATAAGAAAAGTACAATAAATAATACACATTCATACAACACACAGCATACTCTTAAGGAGAGAGCACCATGACACTGTCCCCACCCTAACAGGCTATTTACTATTTAAAACTCTGATAGAGGTTGGCACAAAGGAGTTTTTAGAACGATTCAATTTACACTTGGGGACTCTGTACCTTCTTCCAGAGGGTAAAAGTTCATACTGAGAGTAAAGGATGTGCAACGGGTCTCCAAGTTTTCTCTGGGCCTGCCCAAGAACACACTGCTCATAAATGGCCTGTAGGGAAGGGTTGCCAGTCTTCCCTATGACCTTCATGGCAGTCTGCACCAGGCGAGAGAGTTTGGTTTTGAGCTGAACAGAGAGGTTACCTTACCATGCTGTCATCCCATACCTAATGATACTCTCCAGTACAGCCTGATAAAACAAAAACATAGCCTGCTGATTCACACCAAACACCCTGAGCTGACATAAAAAGTACAATCTTAGCTGTATGCGGGAACACAGGTTATCAATGTGGGCCTCCCAGCTGAACTTAATATCCAGGTGGACACCTAAATATTTGTAGGAGCCGACCTGACAGATGTTTGTGTCATGAATAAGGACTGGAGTGTGATCACCCACAGAGCGAGGGTCAAACACCATCTCCTGTGTCTTCTTCACATTGATTAAAAGGTGGTTATATTATATGATACGATATGATATGATACAATACCATACGTTACAATATGATATGATACGATACAAAATTATATGATACAATACCATACGTTACAATATGATATGATACGATACAAAATTATATGATACAATATGAAACTCCTTCCGACAGGATAAAGTACGATATGATATGATCCAATACGATACGTTACAATACGATATGATACAATACAATCCAACAGGTTATATTATGATAGTATAGGATATGATACGATATGATACAATACGATACATAACAATACGATATGATAAGATACAATACGTTACAATACGATATGATAAGATACGATATGATAAGATACGATATGATACAATACGATACGTTACAATACGATATGATATGATACAATACGATACGTTACAATACGATATGATATGATACGATACAATACGATATGATACAATACGATATGATAAGATACGATATGATACAATACGATACGTTACAATACGATACGTTACAATACGATATGATACAATACGTTACAATACGATATGATATGATACGATATGATACGTTACAATACGATATGATATGATACGATACGTTACAATACAATATGATAAGATATGATATGATACAATACGATACGTTACAATACGATATGATATGATACGATAAGTTACAATACGATATGATATGATACGATATGATACGTTACAATACGATATGATATGATACGATATGATACGTTACAATACGATATGATACGATACATTACAATACGATATGATACGATACGTTATAATACGATATGATAAGATATGATATGATACGATACGATACGTTACGATATGATAAGATGCGATATGATACAATACGATACGTTACAATACAATATGATACGACACGATACGTTACAATACGATATGATATGATACGATATGATACAATACGATACATTACAATACGATATATGATTCGATATGATACAATACGATACGTTACAATACGATATGATATGATGCGATATGATACAATACGATACGTTACAATACGATATGATAAGAAACGATATGATAAGATACGATATGATAAGATATGATATGATAAGATACAAAATTACATGATACAATACAATACAATCCAACAGGATAAAGTATGATATGATATGATCCAATACGATACATTACATTACGATATGATACATTGTGATACAATACAATGCATTTATAGGATATGACATGATATGAAAGGATA
Source organism: Notolabrus celidotus (assembly GCF_009762535.1). Taxonomy (NCBI): domain Eukaryota; kingdom Metazoa; phylum Chordata; class Actinopteri; order Labriformes; family Labridae; genus Notolabrus; species Notolabrus celidotus. Next base: position 7,047,911 of record NC_048286.1, on the reverse strand, counting down.
TGATTTGTGATAAGACTACAAGACCCAATCTGATATGGTTATTATTATTTTATATGCCAACTTCTCCCTATCATTCAGTCAAGGCCAAAACAACACAATTCAAACAATGAAAGATACAGTAATACAAACACAAATAAATATGTTATATGATATTATACAATATGATACCTTAACATGCCATACCATACCATACAACATGACATGATCTAATACAATACAATTCAATATGATATGATCAGATTACAATGCAAAACTGTCTGATACGGTACGATACGATACAATGTGCTTTGATACAGTTTACTGTCATTGTCCAGAACAGATACGTTTCACCCCTCAACTTTTCCCCATTGTTTAACTTTAATTTGTTATGATGACAAAACACACTTCTGCTAGATCTGATGGTTTCAAACACCAGTTTGGAGCCCGGTCTCCGTCAATACCATCCTGCTTGCTTCCTGGTCTTAAAACTTACCATGGTATTGGTGCATAACTTCTCTTTTTGCACCCTGGTGACATTACACAGTGTCATACTGATCTGCCATGGTGTTTTAACTGAGTCAGGGTCACCTTATTCTCTCTCCTCAGCCTCTCTGACAATGTCCAGTGTTTAGAAGCTGCACTCTCACAGGTTAATAGTAACTGTAGAACAGAGAGAAAGCAGTGTGTCTCTGGTGTTATGAAATTATTGTGCCTGTTCAGTTTCCACACACAGATCAGCCAAAATAGGAAATAACAGCATAAAAAAGCAGCCTGTCATGAGTTGCAAATAAGGGCAGCCACTCTGAAACCTTCTTCTCCCTAAATGTTCTTCTTTGTGTCGAAAACAAAAACGTCTGAATACATTTACTCTTTTTCTCCAAACAGAGCGCCAAACGGATGCAGAGGAGCAAAGTGTGAAGGACAAGGTAAGCATTCAGTTTACGGTTAAATAAATCTTTGAATGTCAGAGGGACGGCTGACATTATACAGTTATGTAATATCCTGCATGAAGAAGGAAATGAACCCCACAGCCAGCACTTCTCAAAAGAACTTCAGATTGTGTTTGACATCTGCTCCTGTACAAAAAGTGAAGAGAGTACTCCGTGACTTTGACAAGAACTCGGTATTCCTGTGAGACGAACTTAACAATGGTGTCTGGTTTTTAAAACTTTTGAGGTTTTTGTGAGGCATGAAACTTTATAAATACTCTGAAATACTTTGTTTAAAGATAGTTACTTTGTAGTTTCCACCACTAATACTACAGATAAGTTCCTCTAAAACGCTGTCATGCAAAACAAACAAATGAATGAGTGTAACCAAAAGCAATGTCTTTTTATGTAAACAGGGGTGCAACAGTTGGAACAGCTAAATACGCTTCTAAACAAGACAGTGGAGACATCTGTAGTAGTGTAAGGGGAGTCTGAAGGTGCTTTTTGAAAGCAGGTACTTTCTACAGGAATTAGGAACCAGGAACCTTTTGAGGAATTTTGCATTTGAACCTAAGTTCCTAGGAACTAGTGTTAAAGGTGACATATCATGCAAAATTGACTTTTTAATGGTTCTTTACCTGAAATATGTGTCCCTGGCATGTCTACAAACCCACAGAGAATGAAAAAAATCCATTCTGCCCCTGTTTAGATTTCTACACCTTTCTGTAAATGTGTGTGAAACGAGCCGTTTCAGACTTCCGTGTTTTTGTTATGTAGCAACAATATCCGGTCTGTCACGGAGTCAGAGCTCAGAGCTTGTTCAGCCCATAGACTGTATAAAATACAAATCAACCCCTCCTCTGTTTTTCATTCCCTGCAGAAAAGGTCCCGCTGCCTTTCTGGCAGAGGTCGGTTTTACTCCCCACGTCTGCAGATTTGAAGATCTAGTGGATTTTTATTTGTCATGGATAAGTGCTAGCGCTAGTTAGCATAGCCACATAGCTACATGTTCATAGCTGTAGCTGTGTACCAAGACACACGTCGACATACTGACAAATAAAACAACAAGAAACACTAAATCTGTGACCAATCCTTCATAAAAGGTCCTGCTAGCTTTCTGGCAGAGGTCGGTTTGACTCCCCACGTCTGTTGATTTGAAGATCTAGTGGATGATTTTTATTTATCATGGATAAGTGCTAGCGCTAGTTAGCATAGCCACATAGCTACATGTTCGTAGCTGTGTACCAAGACACACGTCTACATACTGATAAATAAAACAACAAGAAACACTAAATCTGTGACCAATCCTTCAGAAAGGTCCTGCTGCAGGCGCCTCTCCGTCAGGATCAGATTCTGGATCAGATTCAGAGGGTTGAAGTAACGCGATCTCTGAGCAGCCGTGTATATTCAGCCAACATGTAAACATTAGATCAACGTGCTGGAGAGCCAAGGCACATCCACTTCCTGAGGGGGCGTGGTCAGAGGGAAAACAGAGTGTTCTGAGGAGGAATGAAGAAGAGGGTTTTTCAGGCATGCCAAAATCTGATTTCAAAGTGTTTTTTTGATCATAAACTTTAAAGACATGTTTTGGGGACCTCTTAGACCAATATATATTGATGAAAAAAGCGTGATATGTCACCTTTAATTTCGTTAACGAAATTTATGACGAGAAATGTTCGTCAACGACCATTTTTTCAGGACGAAAACGAGACTAAACCGCGCTAAACTGCATCACTGATATCAAAAACTCTGACAAACGTATGTTTAGATTTCGTTGACGAGACGATGACGAGACGAAAACATTAGTGGCCGACCGTCGGACATTCAAAATTAATGTTTCCTCTGCTGTGCGTCTTTAAAGATAAAGTGATGCATTCCTGTGACAGGCTGAGTTATTATCTGAGGGGCGCAGTGTTAGTTTGGTCTCTACCTGTAGCAGGTGTGCTCTATGAACCAGCTCTTCTCACCTCCATGCATCTGTCTCATCTTCATTGAAGATTTTTACCCCCTGGTGTGCGTTAGTGACACAACCGGGGGGACATCTGTTTAATATTTGCTGTTACAGCTTGATTTAATCCAGTTTGGTGATACATCAGACACATTTAGTAAGTTTGGATCAACTCCTTGTCGAAAGATGCAGATGCATTTCAGAGTGCCATGAACTGACTGTCTGTCCAGTGCCTCTGTCACTGCGAGGTGCATTCAGGGACCGTCGTAAAAGTGCAATACAGCCCTTATATTGTGTTTATGGCATTTTTATTTGAATCAAGAGAATCAAAATATCTTTATAGTGGTCACATCAAGAATGTTTCCTTTTTACATTTTAGCAGTTAGAGGCTAAATCATTAAACTTAAGATATTACACAAAAGTGTTAAAAAGTGTAAATTGAATATTTGAACGCTTGGTAACCCTGATACTGATATCTGATTGACTACATGAATTATTTTAAAGAGAGAGGATGATTTGGCAAAAATCAAAGACTAAAATCTGATTAAAACTAGACTACATTTTTTTGAGTTTCCACCGACTAAAACTAGACTAAGACTTAAAAGAGCTGAGAAGACTAAAATGTGACTAAAACTAACAGGCATCTTCGTCTAAAGACGTAGACTAAGACTAAATCTAAAATAGACGCCAAAATTAACACTACTAGGAACCAGGGTCTAAATTTCAGGGTAGTTGATCTACCCCCTTGAAATGTCCCTGCTCTGGGGCAGGAACTTTGGGGGGGGCAGGGCCTGCAATGTTGAACGTTTCTGATTGGTAGAGCACCCACAGTTTTCTTTTATTCCAAGCGCGTCCACAATAACTTAACACACAACTGTGATTCACTTGATTTAATAACTCCTTAACAATCATCTTCTCTGAGCCTGATAGGACTAATGCATCTCGTCAGCTCTCGGTGTTGCAGCATACACAGTGACCCTGTAAACTGGCGACCTTCAGCTGAACATTTCAGTGGGTACCAAGTTATAGCAGCTGCTGAAACATGGAAGGAGTCCTCGGGAATGCATCCTGGTTTAGTTTTTTATTAAAATGTTAAAATATCCTCGTCAGGTATTGAATGATAATCTAAAGAAGTTAGTGAGGGATGTGTTCGGCTGAAAGTCAGCAGTTAGTAGGGTCGCTCTTTAAACCGTAACACCAGTCGATCTCTGCATGGCTTTTAGAATCCATCTTCTTGCTTTAAGTCGAGCATTTTGGACGTTTTGAATCTGCTTTGTCACTCACGCTCATCTCCTTCAAAGTGATGAGTCAGCGAATCCATTTGCAATGCATTAATGATTCCAGGTCAGGAGGTAGCAGTAAAATAGTCATATTAACACAACACTCTTGAGGACTATTTGGACGGATAATCTGTTACAACGAGCCTCGTATTAGGTCACACCCTCTGATTCTTCTTGTCACTGAGACTTCATCTATGTTTAAAACCGTCTATGGTCTCACTGCACATCTAAATGTTTGTCCTTATGTATTTCTTCAACATATTTCATGTCAGCTCGTTGAAATCGTTTGAAATTAAAAACAGAAAGTTCAGTGTAATGAAGTTTTTGGCTCAGGTAGGGTTTGGCTTTTTTGATCTTGACAAGACAAGTAATTTCCCAGAATATATCAGCAAAGGGATAATAGAATATTATAATCCTTTTCATTTCACAATCCGACAGCTGGATTGTTCTTTGATTGAGGGCAATTATTTCCTCATGCTTGTAGCCGTAGATCGCCAACACAGGAAAACTCCCACCAGTTCACTTTGAGCTGTAAGACAAAAGATCCTGATTGAACAATGTGTCGTTAACCGAGTCTGATGTCTGTGCTTTTAATTTATGGAGGTTGATCCAAAATTTAGTTGTCAGACTTTGGTTCAGACATCTTACAATTTGAATCATTTCTCATTAGACTGAGTTATTTGTTCTTTTTTAAGTTTGTGAGTGTTAAACTCATGTGAAGTTTTAAAACCAAAACCTGAAAGTATTAAAGAGAGATGCCCGTTTCTCAACAAAAAATCACCCACTGAAAGGGATTTTTACCCATCTAAGTTAATACTTCTGTTTTTGGACGTGTACAGATTGATTGTAAATGTCTTAACAGAGAGAAGCCACATAAATTGAAATTTTGGCGAACATTGTAAATATGAAATCCAGACTAAATCCAGACTAATAGAAAAATATCAGTATATCTTTGGTGAGTTAGGAAACAAGCGTTATACCAGGACTCCACAGCAGCATGGATCTTTTCAACTTTCTCATTCATGGTCATCTTAACCATTCAGAAACCCACACAGCTACTATACCGTCCTACATTTAAACCACAGTGAGCTGTGCAGATGAGTCAGTAATGTCTTGACAGATAACAGTATTAGCATTGTGTTCTCTGGCTGGTATTCACGAAACACATCTGTCCTGAAAACTTTGGATTTCATGCAATCTGATATCAATATTTTTGTTTCTCCAGCCTGAGAGCGAAAACCTCTTCACCAAACTTCTCGCCTACCTTGACAAAACTTCCTCCGACGCCTCCCCTGCAGCAAGAACTCGTGACGATGTTTCCATGGAGACTCCCAGCGGCCACCAGGTGGGGATGGAAAACGTCCAGAGTCGAACCAGCCAGGCGGCAATGACGGTGGAGAAAAAGGACGCCACCCAGTCCGTGGAGGAGGTGTCAGAGGTGCACGGCTGGATCAAAGAGGTGGCGCCCCCTCCTGCCTCGTTAGTGTACGAAGAGCCGCACAAGAAGACGATGCACGTTCCTGAACTCCAGCTGGACGTTAAAGCGGGGAGGAAGAAGGCTGAGGATGACGTGTTTGGCTACGTCATCACTGACACAGAGTGAGTACAAAGAGGCTGATTGAATATTTGAAGGTTTGTCTTTAGGGTACCCTCTAAAAATGCAAAAATCTGTAAGTTTCATAGGTTAAATACCAAAAAAGAGAGGAAAATAAATAAAAAGAAAGAAATGTAGGAAAAACAATGAGACAAATTACCAGAAATACAAGGAGTGAAAGAAACCAAAAGAAAAAAGCCACTTAATAAATAAGAAATAAAAAACAGTAAAAAAAATACAATAAACATAAAATATATAGGAAGAATAGAAAATAGGATAAAAAAAAGATAAGAAAATAAGAGGAAATATCAGAAATCAGAGAAATAATTGAAGTGGACAAAATAAAAAATGAAAAATTGAAATATAAGTAGAAAAAAAATACACGAAAACAATAAAAACAACAACGAAATGACAAAAATGAAAAATAGAAACGCAATGAAAACAAATCCCATCAAGAAAAGCTAAAAATGAATAAAAAAAGAAGTTTAGAAATTTAGAAAAACTACAAGAGATAAAAGCAATAAAAAGAAATATGAGATAAAATAAATTCAACAAAGAAAATAAAAAAGTAGAAAAGAATAAATGTAATCAGAAGTAAAAAAAAAAGTAAAAGGGAGAAAGAGACAAAATGAATAAATAGAATAAATAAATCACAAGAAAACCACCAAAAGGAATGAAAGATGTAAAAACAAAGAAAGATATAAGTAGGTTAAAGAAATAAAGAAGTAAAATAAATTAAAAGTAAATGGAATAATCAAAAAAAACATGACATAAAAAGTTAAAAAAGAAGATAATATATTTATGTTCCATCTCTCTATTTCTTACAAGCTGTTGGTGTGAAACGCTCTGTGTTTTGAAGTTTAAGATCACTTTAGGAAACGTATCATCGTGTGAGGTAGCATCATTACTCACCATCATTGTTCACCTTGCTCTTTTTTAAAAAGTGGTCATAATGTGACTCATCGACTGGCACCCAAAAAAGACCCGATCAGTCTCTCTACCAAATCAGTCCTCCCACGTTAGAACAGTCCCACTAAGCGTCTAATGTAAGTGCAAAAAGGTCCAAACTGGCTCATGATTACATAGGCTGGGTGTAAATTACAGTGCATTACTTTTCATAAGTATGAAACTTTCATGAGATCAGACTGCTCTGAGTCAGATTTTTGATGCCAAGCTATTGTAGGAAATGGAAATTTATAAAATGTGGAAAACAATACCATTTTCTCCTCCTCACACTCTGTATGGAGCCTGTTCAATAACTATTTTTGTCCGTTGACATTTGCAGCCGAGATCAGAGCCGATGTGGATATAATAGATATCCCTGACATCTAGGAATACATTCAGACTGAGGGAAAAGTTTCCCATTAAAACAGAAGTATAAATGCCAGAGAGGGGATGTTTTTCTTAACAGTAGAAAACTCAAACGTCTCAAACCTGTCACTGTTTGTTATCTACCTGTAGACACAACATTACTCAATGCATTTAATTTAGTCTTTGTCTAGAAGCTTACATTTTTCATACCGAGGTAAGAAATCTGTTTTTCCTGTAAGCACAAATCTCCTTTTCTCTTTTTTGTAATGAAGGACAAAAACATCAAAGCAGCCTTTTCTACGTAACAAGTTGATATAACCAAGGATTCAACAAGAGGACACTGCAGGCCATAGTCTGTCCTTCGCTCTTATCCTCACCCAGAGCACAGTGATTCTTCAAATTGATTTCTCTGCTCCGGTTTGAGTTCGAAGACCTTTAGAAAACGGTCGTTGTAGTGTTTGATTTTTCAAACCTCTCCTGTGCACGTCTTTAGCAGCAGCAGCAGCAGCTGTAATTTTGTCTAAAGGCCTTTGTGACATGTCCCTTTTCTTTCCTCCTCCTTCACCCTGTAACTTGTCATTCAGAGTGATACGACAGAAAGACGTCAATGCTTGCTCTATAGGAAGAGAATTTTGTGGTGCCCCTGGTGAGGTCAATCTTTGGTTTGCTGAATGATGGAAAGCTGCACACCGGTGCGCAGAGTGTTTTCAACCTTGAAGCATCTTCAAGTTAAAGCTCATGGGAGGAGTTTTTAAACGTTTTTTAAACAGATTAGAAATAATAGAAATGAACTTTTATGACCTAAAACAGCAAATGAGACCTCCCTCAACATTAACTGTAGCCTCTTTTTCTCAGCATAAGACGAGAATGTCTACAGTACACCAAAGACACAGTGTTTGTTATAGTTTAATATAGCTATTGTTCAGAATCAGTGATACATTTGACTTTCATACGACACTAAGATGAGTATTTTGTGGAAGTTCACTTTTGATGCCTATGATGTTGTACTTGAGGCCAAGACTCGTACTCAAGTCCAATCTTTTATAGCGCCAAATCACAACAAATGTTATCTCAAGACTCTTTCCAAACAGTGCAGGTCTAGACCGTACTCTATGTTCAATTATTGACAAAGACCCAACATCAAGACAGGATAAGATCAAGTCCCATCTTACAAACAGGACTCAGTCTGATCTCATCTTAATCCACCATGAGCAGAGCACTTTGCAGCATTGAGCAAGTTACAGTGGCAAGGACAAACTTCCTTTAACAGGCAGAAACCTCCAGCAGGACCAGACTCATGTTAGACACACATCTGCTGAGACTGAATTGGGGTTGGAAAGAGGGATAAAGGAGATGAAGAGAGAGATATGATAGTGGTGAGACAGATAGTAGTGTTTGTAGCTGCTGGTGTCTTGAAAGTTCACTGCAGCATTTTGTCTACTGTAGCAACTCAGAGGAACTTACGAGACAAGGGAGCCCAGGGATTCTTACTCGACTCAGACTTGCACTCGGATGGGGGTTTTACTCGCTGTTTAACCTTGTGTTCATGTAGGCATCTGGATGCGTTATGAGCCTAATTGTAAATATAGTTGTGTATGTAGTACACTTCTTACTGGAGGATACCTCTAGAGGGCACACCAGAGAGCTCGATCATGTGCAACTACAGAATGTACTCAACTCAACTCAAACTTTATTGTCAGTCATTTGGATTTCTTGTATACGGCTGAACCAAATAGTGTTTCTCACAGATCAGGGGATAAGTAGTGCAAAGACAGGAAGTAGTGTGAACAAGAGACATGGCGGAAGTTTCAGAGGTTACTGTGATGTTGTCTCTGGTTTTCAGTGGCACAGTGAGGGATACGTTCTTGAGCTAGCTGAGACGACTGGTGAACAGAACACACCAGCCCAGCCCCTGCTTAGTTTTCTCATGCTGTGCTCAGTGCTTGGACATTACAACCATAGACTTGTTTACTTTGAGTTTTGAAGGTTTTAATGTCAACAAATCGAACTGAACTGCCAGTTTCTAAAGAGTGTGCACTTACACCGAGAACAGCGTTTTGGGTTTCATTTTGTGCTTGTTCTCCGGTCGCTGTCTGAGCTAACCTGGTCTCCCCCGTGGGTAATGCACTAGTGACAAGTGCCTTATACAACCACACTTATGAAAATGAATGAACTGTCCCTTTAAAGAGCCAGGGTCATCTTTGAAAACGCCATCTACTGTACCAGTCTGGTGTTCAGGGATTCTGGGTTGAGTGTGACTCTCCTTTCAAACAGAGGAACAATAAAATAAGGTCATGGTGCTTCTGTGGATGTGAAAAGAGGTCAATATAAAGAAAGAGTTTCTGTATTTTGATTTGAAACGACAGCTGAAGTTAAACTGTAGTTGTAAGCAGAAGCTGCACTAGGTACAGGAAAAGTTCCAGCATGAAGGTTGAGTCCTTTAAACTTCTTGAAACAGAAGCTGAACTTCTCTTCTCTCTGAAGAGCAGCAAAGTTCAAGATATCCTCAGTCCTCAGTGTCCTCTGCAGATTCCTCTCTTACCCTTTACAGTCACTCTTTAAAGTATCTCTTGACATTTCTGTGAGATCAGTGAACTTCAAAAGAACACCAGAGTCGTCCTCACCAATCTCTCCAAATGCAAAACGCAGCATCAGCCACAACACAGACAAACTGCCACTTCAAGTGCAACGCAGCAGAGGGAAAGAAACTCCTTAAAGCTCATAATGCAGCCGCCTCTCTGTGATGTAAAGCTTCATCTGCACTGCAGCCGTCTTAACAAACACTAGTTGTTGTTGTTTAATCACTAACACTGTTTAAAGGGAGTATTTTATTATTATTTATTACCATTTCATATTCCAATGATGACATTTTATTGGGTTAAATCATTGGTATGCGATCCACCATTAGATCCAGAGAGGAAGAACATGAGCAGATACGCTAAACTGTTGAGACAGTAAAAATGGCGTCACGGGTGTGGATGTTTTTCTCTGTTTCAAAGGAGGGTAACATGATTGCTAATTGCGAAAGATGTGGCAAGTTTTCGGAGAGGAGGAAAAAAGTCCTTGAGTTTTAACACAACAAATCCTTTCAGTCACCTGAAGAGTCATCATGGCTACCAAGATGTATTTAATAAATAAAGACTAGCATAAGCACCATTAAAAAGACGAGTGCTAATTCAACAGGCGTTTTTGAACAGCAGAACTTCAAACATCAAAGGTGACCCAAAAGCTAAAGCAGTGAATGACACAATCAGTGAATTTACAGCACTTGATTTTGAGATAGAAGACCAAGGATTTCACCAGATAATGGCATTCTCGGAACAGTAATCCTGAGTCAGTGTTACTTTGCGGATGTATCCCTACCCACCCTGTATGATGTGATCTCTACACACACTCACAGTGTGATCCAAAACGTCAGTGACAAGTTTGACGATAGACATACGGACTTCTGACGTTGGTCCAGTGAGTATGCAGAGTTTGATAACGCCATGAAATTTTCCACTAAGCTGTCTTCTCCAGTTTTTTCACTTGAGCATCTTCAGGAAGTCAAAGTTTTCACTTTCATCCTCTAAAATGTCTAAACATCCATTGAAAGGACTCAAATTCATGCCTCTTCATGAACTGACTACTGGGGGAGAAGGATGTCCATTAAAAAACCTGAGTTCAGTTTTTCAAAGGCTTTCTAGAGTTTTAAATCTCTGAATAAAAGTAACACCAAAATGAAGTATGTTTCAGCCTGAACCTGAAGCATTAGAAATCAAAATGTGGGGCACGTTGGCCTAGCGGTCTAACCGCGCGGGGGTCACAGGTTCGATTCCATCCTCGACCATTTACTGCATGTCCTCCCCCACTCTCTGCTCCCCCCTCTTTCCTGTCTCTCTTCAGATGTCCTTTCGATTAAAGGCAAAAATGCTTCAAAAATCAAAATGCTCAATGTAATTTTTTTTACTAAAGCTTTCAAGGCGTTTCTTTTTCTGAAGATTTCAAACAAAAGGAAAAAAAAAATCAGGATGCAAATGAAAACTGTATGTGAGCACCATGACTCATATCAGGAGTGTTTGTGCGTGGGTTCCAGGAAAAAAAAAAGCATTTCAAGTCCAGGGGTTCAAATATCCACAGGTGTGTGTGTGTGTGTGTGTGTGTGTGTGTGTGTGTGTGTGTGTGTGTGTGTGTGTGTGTGTGTGTGTGTGTGTGTGTGTGCGCGCGCGTGCGTGCGTGTGTGCGTGGGTGTGTGTTAATGTGTGTGTTAATGTGTGTGTTTTGGGGAGCAGGTGTTTCCCTCCAGCTGTGATGAATCACCCTGTCTTCTTCCTCCTCACACCATTATAACTTATTTTCACCAACTCCCCTTGATGTTTAGAAATGACGTTTGTTCACAATTTTTTAGATAAACAAAGTCAAAAGACAGAGTTTTAAATCTTAGTTTTTCATTATTTTATTTGGGACCCAAAATATGTAAAAACTAGGGGTGCAACAATACGTGTATCTGTATACACACACATTCATTCAGTCCAAGCTGGTCACGTTTGTTTTAACTGTGCTTCATATGGAAATATATATTTCACCATAGGACAGTCTGCTTGGTTCATATGTTCACGTATGTGTGTGTGAGCGCGCGCCCGCACGAGAGGGAAGCACGAGTGTCCGCCGGGTCCCGCCCCTCCTTGAAGTCAAAGCAGAAGTGATTTAAGGTTCCTTCTCTCATAGATCAGGTCTATACCATGCTCTTTTATTTAACAGACTAAATATCCTAATGTTATTTATCTTATTTACATGACGTGATGTCATTTCTGTCTCCTCTGCTCTCTATCACGCACGGCAGATGCACACGCAGACAGAGACAGACAGACAGACAGACAGACAGACACGCACACACACACACACACACACACACACACACACACACACACAATTTAATTTATAAACTCTGATTTTGAACTGAAACAAATGTTGGTAATTTCAACAAACTACGAAAAAAAAAGCATTGAAATTTCTCTTTTTCTGTATTTGAAAAACTGTGACAAAAGCCTACCGAACCGAACCGAATCGTGGATTTTGTGTATCGTTGCACCCCTAGTAAAAACCATAGACTGCAAAAAATAATGGACGTAGTATCTTCAACTTCACCCATCTGTTACTGGAGCGCTGTTTTGAAGCCGATCGGCGGCGGCAGCCATATTGGAAATGTTGAACTCAATATACATAACTTCTTTTGAGCTAGTGTGAGGTAAAGAGGCGGACTTTGAGCCTCCTAGCCAACAGCTACAGTGTTCCCGCCTGTCAATCAAGTCAGCTGTGCCTCTCATTATGGAAAATTTGTAATCTTAATATCTTCAAAATTTCTGCGTTATGAATAAATGTAACCCTCACGCAGTGTGTGCAGATTGAGAAATGAGCTATCCAGACTACACTCTTTTTTTTTTAACCAGGCTGTAAACATGTTTATTTCTGCTCTAAAGATCGTCTTTTTGAATTGGTGTGTATGTGGTTTCCGGTACTTCCGGAGACAGCCTCAAGTGGATGCTCGATGAACTGCAGTTTTTAACACTTCCGCATTGGCTTCAATTCTCGCGGCTGAAGGTTGCCGGTTGGTTAAAACATTTTGTTAAACGCAAAAAAAAAAGTCAAAAATTGTCAAAAAACAAACATTTAATCAAATACGAAAACTTTTACGAAACTGCTTCTCTCCCTTCCTTGGCTTTTTATTTATGCATATGAAAGAGACAAGAGGTGTGCTCTCCCCATCTTAGACTTCAGCATTCCACAAAAGCACTTGGAAGGCCAGGGAGCTCCCAGAACAGAGCCACTCCAGCAAACAAGCAATGGCATGCAAATAATAAATTCTTCTGAGGAGAGTGGTCCTGACTGAACTGTTGTTTGTGTTAAAGTGTTCGACATCTTGGCTGCAGTAGTTGTGTTTTTGCGTCTTTGTCTCAGCAATGATTTTGGACGGCACAGTCTTGAGTATGCACAGCAGCCAACCTCACCGTGAGCATGTGTGAGAGCTAATTGAGGCATGAAATAATCAAAGGTGCTCCATTTGAACTTTGAGATAAAAACCTGTAGCAGCAGTAAGAAGCTGCTGTCAGGTCTCAGCCGTCAGCGCTGAGTATCAGCAGGCAGGTAGAGTGATCACCTGTGTGAGACGTGAAGCAGCTGCTCTGCTCTGTGGACGGCTGACTCACGCTGTGGGCTGCTAAAGCTGCCGTCTGCTCTTCAGACTGAGGAGGCAGGAAAATCGCTGCCGGGTCTTTAACATTTCATACACTGAAAATCTGGCGACCTTAACAGTGATTCACTCACAGTCAGACACATTATATTATCATTTTAAACAAAGGGAGAGACACCTTTTGTCTTTCAGTGTGTCAGATTTATGTTTAAGGCTGGTACTGCTCACACAATGGAAGTGGAGACTGCTTTTAACGTCTTTTGTAGTTTGCTGTAAAATGAAACTTACGATTTGTGGCGTCTCTTTAGGCATCCTGCTGAGAGGTCCCGGGTTCAAATCCCGGAGCAGCTCTGAAATCATTTTGTGTGACCCAAGAAAGCCAGCAGGACAGGTCAAATCAGAGTAGGCAGCAGTTTTTAATGATCTTTGGATGTGAGGAAAAGGCCAAAACCATGAACAAATGTTATTTAAATGAACGCTAAACTTAAAAATGCTGCCCTTCTTCCTGATCAGCTTGTGGAGACTGTAACGTTGGTTTATGACGCATTTCTCAGCAACTGGCCTTTTACTCTCTATCTCAAACAGAAGTTCAGTTTTGTGTTTCTTCTTGTTCCTTAAAAACACAACTTTTCTGTCTTTCTTCAACTCTCCTAACTCTTGCCTTATCTTTATCTCCCTCAGTGGGCTGCAGACGGATGAAGGCCTCCACCTGATGGAGGTTCTGGCTCGTATGTCTAAAATCCAGATGACCGACTTCTCTGAGCTCTCGTAAGTATCCTGTTTTTTTATACCTTATACGGGACTTCCACAAGATCCATGTCTGGTCCGTCTCCGATCCACCGCGTGCCCTCTCGTCCGTCAACACCCACCGGTTGCGTATTCAGAATGCAGCACGGAGCAGGACCGGCGTACAGCTAGAGTCATGTGACAGAGGTTTTCCCGCGGTAATCACTGAATCAAGGATTCTCCTCCTCCTCTCCTCATCCATGTTGTCTTTCTGGTCCTCTGAAAACCTCTGACCTGTTGACTCCAGGCCTGGCTCCGCTCATCATGACGGTTTGTTGTTGTAGTTAAGTGAAATACAATCTGGTGATAACACAGAGTGTTTTAATCTGAAAATTAGCTGAATGTTTTCATTTTGTTTTGGTGCCTGACTTCCTGTCCCGCTCCATCTACTCTGTTGAGACTGATGTGTTGTGCTCCGGCATCCGGCAAAATAGAAGTCTTGCTTGTCTGATCCATTGCGTTCCGGCGTGCTGGATCAGAGACGCAGCCAGGATGCAACGGAGCGGATCCAGTGGCAGTTAACACATTGATTAGAATAGAAACCTATCAGATCTGGTGCCGTGACGGATCGGAGACGGACCGGAGACGCATCTTTTGGAATTTGGCCATTAGTCTTCTTCCTGCTGTGTAGATGCTGTTAGTCCTCATTGAGTACAGAGTGAGAACTGAGAACTGAGAACCACCATGATAACTTAAAGTGGTATTTTTCCTCCAGGTTCAAACCTCTTTATGTCTAACGCTTGAAAAATAAATGTTGATCCATTCACAACTGTTCTGGCTCACAAGGCCAGAGAATAAAGTCTGTCAAACTGAGCCAGCAGCACTCTGAAAGGCACATGTTTCATGTCCATAAACCCAGCAGTTTCATACTTCTAGCCTCAGCATCCTCCATGTTTTAGGAACACCTCACTCTTTTTATGCAGATCAAGGTACTGACATCTACACACACCAGCTTTGAAAGATAGAGGTAGTCCGTCAGTCAAAAATGTAATTAAAGATTTTTACAGTATTGTTAAATAAAATGTTGTATTATTATTACTATGATTTTCAGCAACAGAGACATTTGTTTTTCTGAAAAGATTATAAGTACTGTGTTAAATAAGTTACTGTTTGCTGCACTTCAGTCCAAGACAAATGTACCAACAAAAATGTCCGCCATATTGTAACTTAACTTACTTCACTTATAATATATTTTATCACACCGTAATGTATTTTATCATATCGTTTCATATAGTACCGTATTGCCCAGATTAAGTTACTACTGTTTCTTCATTAGCAAGTCCTACACATGGTTCATTTTTTCTATATGTTATGCTTCCTGTCTTCCTACGATTACATGCGACCTACAGACACATATCTACATACTGGCATCCGTACTGGACAAGTAGTTTGGTGAGCTTTAGGCACCAAAACAAAAGTTAAATTTTTACTAAAGATTGTGGTTTGGGTTAAAACAGGGAACCAGTTTTTTTTTATGATTACTCTGGTTGTGTTTTGCCCAAAACCGATATTGCAAGCCCCTTTAGTAGATTCCTGTTTTTGAACTATCCACGGCCCACATACACCACCCCAAACCGTCTCTAAAGTAGAGGTGTGTCATTAAAATGAACATTACGAGTGCCCGATTTGGCTCAGCACAGCCTACAGTTCAGTAGATAGACTGAAGCTCTAGCTGTGTGTTCAGAAGCTACGCGTAAATGACTGTAATGCTTTAACTGTCCTTGTAAAACTTGTTTTACTGGTAATACAACAATACCTTTGGACATGAAGCCCTGCCGGCTGTCTGACGGCCAAGCAGCTGAATTAAATGAAGAATTACACCTGAACAAAATGTCCAATCCACCGCTATTACATTTCAAAACCTCAAACAATCCTATCTCCAGACGAGAACTACTCAAAGAATAAAAGCCTTTAGATGACTGGTGGTGCTTATAGTGTGCTGTTATGTTTCTGGCACAAACCAGTTTATATCTGGAGGCTCAGGTGGGCGGCAATTTTCTGAAAAGACGAGCATCACATAACAAAAGTCCTCAGAAAATTCTCTGGAAGATGAAGAGCGCGGAGCGCCATCACCCCTCTCCCTTAACCACGTCAGATCAGAGAGTGCAAACTGGTGGGATCCAAAAGAGAGATATTCCAGTGGCACAAGGTGTTCAAATCTGAATTTAAACTAAGAAATATAAATAATGAATTCAAAGAGTTTGAACTAAAGGATGCTGCCTGATCTTTATTCTGTCAACACGCTGTCCTGCTCTGGGGGAAAGAAAGCAATGAGAGCTCCTGGTCCACGTTATTGACATGTTGGAGTGGAGCCTCTGCTGACTGCAATCACTTATTAATGAGACTGAACTCTACCTGAACCTGCCCTCTCTCTACCTGTCTCTATGTCTCTCACTCGTTCTCCATTCTTATCTATAGCTGTTACTCTTTTTCTTCTTCTTCCTCCCTCATGTCAGACTGATCCTCTCTGAGTTTGTCTCAATCTATTTCCATAATCCACCTCTCTCTATACTATTTCATTTGTTATTGCTCTCTTCCTTTCTTGGTGTATTTTGGCGCACAGGTGACTTACAGTAAACATTTTCATTGAGGTGTGATGCAACAGCAAAACAAGTACAAAGCTTCAGAGCTTTCAGGTGGTTTGCTGCGGATTATAGTTGAGATACAGGCAGTGTATACTGTGTTTTTACATATAAATAAAAGTGTGTGTGTAAATTTGAAGAGGCCTCAGTACTGTAACACAGATGTTCCCAAACTTTTCAGCCTGTGACCTCCCCTAGTAATGATGCCAGAGACCTGTTATCGTTTGTCACAGCTGTGGGCATAAACTCAAGAGCCAAACTGAAATTGGACACAAAGAAACACACAAAAGGGGCCAAAAGTAGAAAGATAGATGCTTCATTGTTCCGGCCTAATGACCTCACCATCATACACCTTTTCTTTTGTGACAAACAAGAAAAGTGGAAATCAGATTAGATATTTTTAATTGCATGGTGTTAAATAAACTGTTGCCTCTATTTTCTTCATTTTCTCTCAATAATGGCTCAAATGTGCACGTTTTTTTAAGTATATTTATATATATTTTTAAAATGTGTTTGTTATCTTTTTTCAATTTGTTTTTAATTGTCTTTTTCGCGGTATTATTGAACATTTTGTCTTATGTATGTTGCCTAATAACATCTGATAAAGGGACTACTGATTCAAATTTGACTTTTGGCTAACTCAGGTGCATTTCACTTGTCTAATTGTCAATATATATACATTGTCCCTTTTCCAAATAAATAAATGAATACATATTTTCTTAAATTTTCGAATCTCAGGGGGTCCCGGCCCCAATTTTGAGAACCACTGCTTTAACCTGCAGTACTCTGTTAGTGGGTAACACACTCAAAACCACAATAACACCTTCAACAGATTAGCTGAAAACATGTTGTTGTTGGTGGCGATGGTGGATGTCATGTATGGTCTATTTTGAGTTTAGTGTTATTCATATTTGGTTATTCTGGTTATCATTCCCCTAGTGGTTTTGTTAAACATTATCCTGGTGTTAATCCACTTTCTTATGTTGCTCAGGTCCAGTTCTGATGCTCAGATTCCCATTATGGGCGCTTTGGTGGTGGAAGACTTCAGCATGGGCTTGTTGACCGGTCTGCTACTATGCAGCCCTGTTAAATTTCTACATATTGTGTTCATAACCAGCATATTCTTTGTCAATTCGAGCCCCAATATATCTTCTGTTGAATCGGACCACATGGGCCAACCTTATTATCCCCACATATACCAGTGAACCTTGGCTGGTCAAATGGTCAAGCTTTGACCTACCAAAAATTGTCCTTCCTTGGACCACTTTTGTAGATTTCGACCACTGTAGACTCGAGACACACCAAAAGAGGCATGCCCTGGCCCAGTTGTTTCCTTGTTTAGTTATTTGCTCACGTGCTTACCCTCAACCATTTCTCCTGCTTCCAACAAATCAACTTCAAGACCAAAAGGATCACTTGCTGCCTGACATATCAGACCCACGAGAAGTGCTATTGTTACAAGACAACCCCTGATATTCACGTCAGCTGCTAGTGGTTATAATGTTATAGCTGAATGGGTTTACATTGTTCAGTATTCAGTATTGAGTTTCAATGACATTTGATTTTTCCACTTGGATTGATTTTCTGTTCTGTTGGTTTAAGAAGTGATCTGGCTCTGCAGCAGCTGGGAGAAACTTTTTACAAACTATACATGTGCATGTATACCTGTGCAAATATCAAGGTTTTAATGCTGAGAATTCACTCTACAGAGCAGATTAGCTGCTGCAAAAACTGAGTCTAATTCAAGTGAGACACAGAGAACAAATCCATGTCTACATTCATGAAAATGATTGTGTGTGTGTGAGAGAGAGAAAATCGCACCATGCCAAGGCAACCAATCGCCACCTGTCCGTCCACACACACACACACACACACACACACACACACACACACACACACACACACACACACACACACACACACACACACACACACACACACACACACACACACACATTAACAGGCACATACCTTCACACATTCCCTCGCCCAACCGTCCAGCCCCGTTGCTCCTGTGGCACCTAGTTGGGTTGCTGGGCTGCTGTATTGAGTCGCTGGGTGGCCCGTTCTGTTCCCCTGTTCTAATGCACCTTTTGTCTTTGTTCTCCTATTCTGGGAATGAAAGGAGGGAGCTTTACACTGGGGAGAGTGATGGATTGGAGGCAGAGAAAGCGACAGAGCGACAGAGAGGGAGAGATATAGATACAGAGAGCCGGGGGTCTCTTTTGTTGCGAGCGCAGTGAAAGCCCAGCAGGGGGAGCCGCCTTGACAATTTGTCAGAGGCGCCATGCTTAATTTCTAGGGCCGCCCTGCTCCTCACCGCTGAGGCAACAACAGCCACCTCCACCAGAGTCGGTAAGCCCAGAAACAAAGGCTTTTACACTGACACTGAGCCTGCTGACACTCCTGATTTACCCAGCATGCCCCTGGCTTTTACCACCCAGCCCCCCGAACACCACCAAGAGTTGGTTGTCAGACCTCCTTCAACCAGTTTTCCCATCACATTGATTAAGATTAGGGAAGATCTTTGATTATGAATCTCAGCTCTCTGTCTATATATATATATATATATATATATGTATATATATATATATTTGGTCTCGTCTAAAGCCGTATGGTGGCATTAGTACTTAAACCATTGAAATAACATTTATTTAACTCTACCCACACTCATCAGGTCAGCACTCCGCACCATGTACCTCCACTTTAACATAAATCAAAGTATAATGCATTTCATTCAAAGCCCAACTCATGTGAAAGTTTGACACGGAGAGTCATTTTAATGGGATTAATTAATCTAAAGATTACCAAAATGGTCGCAGATATGATATTTTTTTGTTGTGAATGTAAAATACCTTTTTCTGTCTGGCCTGTAAACCAATTTTGCACCCATTACATACCCATTGTATACTTCCTTAAATATATATCCTAAAATATAATATAACATGAAATATAGATGCTTGGTGAAATACAAGCCTAAACCATTATATCTGCAATGAGCCCATAGAGGAGGATAATATCTGCTGACTAATATGAAAAAAAAAATCTTTTTCTGCTTAGATCTCATTCGATTGATTTGATCTCATTATGTTGCTTTGATCTCATCCAATTGCTTTCATCTCATTTGATTGCTTTAATCTCATTCTAATACTTAGATTCAATTCTGTTGCTTGAATCTCATTATTTTGCTTTGATCCCATTCTATTGCTTTGATCTCATTCTGTTGCTTTGGTCTCATTCTATTGCATTGATCTCATACTAACACTTAGATTTCATTTTGTTGTTTGAATCTCATTATTTTGCTTGATCCCATTCTATTGCTTTGATCCCATTCTATTGCTTTGATCTCATTCTATTGCTTTGATCTCATACTAATACTTAGATTTCATTTTGTTTCTTGAATCTCATTATTTTGCTTTTATCCTTGGGTTTCATTCTATTGCTTTATCTCATTATGTTGCTTTGATCTCATTCTGTTGTTTCTATCCCATCCTACTGCTTCAATCTCATTCTTGTATTTCTATCTTTTTTAATTGTAAACATCGTCTTGTCTCTTTAGTCCCTCATATTCTAAATGGTCTCAATTGATGGTCTAAATTTGTGTTACTTTGTTCCTTTGCAGTCAGGTTCTTATGATGTTTGGGTTCTTAAGTTGTTTGGGTTGATTATTTAAAAATCGATAAACTGAAACTCCTGAGCTTATTCAAACATTATTTGAATTGGCCTGAATTTGTTGGCCTGCATTGTTTACTTTAGCTCAACTTGCCAATTGTTTTGTTCACATTGATATCCCTCCTTTTTTTGTGTGTGTGTATCAAATCGGGAAAAAAGGAAACTTGCTTTTTTGCATACCATACGCTTTTCAGATGAAATAACGCTAATAATTTCAGCACAGTTTCTTACTGTACTTGTAGCATTTTTTTTTCTTCTGCCCGTTGTCAGGTGATATTGGATGAAGGCTCCATGTAGCTAAGTTTTGTGGGCAGTCAAGTCCATTTTCTCCAGCCGTAGGCAAATCTGTCAAAGGTAGATTTCTGAAAAATGTGTTTTTTGGGATGAACCAGTCCAAAAGATTTACAAGGATGTGTTTACAGTAATTGAAGTTGCTGTGTGAAGTTGTGTGTGTTAATTTATCCCTCCCTCCATGTTTTCCCGTCCTACACATGTATCCTGTATCTCAGTGATGGCTCAAAGTTTCCTTCATCCATTAGCCAGGCAGCAGCACTGCAGGCAGCTCAACCTTACACCTCACACAGCAGCTCCAGATTAGCATATTACAACAACAAAAAAGTCTCTGAACAGAGCGGCGACCTGTGCCACCTCAGCTCAGTAAAAAAAAAAAAGACAACAAAACTTCCCTTTTTGAGCAGCTTCCTCTCGGGGGGGCCGGAGCCAGAGAGCCTTAGCAGCAGTTCAGCCAGCCTGCAGCAAAAACTTCCACACCGGCAACAAATGAATCATAGAAGCGAGCCTACACAACGAGCCAGGACACAAAACAAACCTGCAGAGTGACTCACACCCTTACGTTTCATTTGGAACAATTCAATACTGATTAGATAATACTGACGGAGAGCGCTTTCACAGAAATGGCCTTGGAAATGTTTTTAGCTGCCGAGCTGGCCCTGTAGTGGTGGAGGGCGATGGAGAGGGCGGGAGGAAAGCGCTGATGTGGGAGGCATCGAGGAGCCTTTGACTGGAGCTGGCCGCCGAATAATGATGGCTGTTGCGTAACTGTCACTGAGTGTAGACTGGGTGTTTTTTTTTTTCGTTTTTTATTTTTCGAACAGGAGGGTTGAGGTGATGTAATGTCTGTGTCTGAGATGAGGGGTCATTACAAAGAGCAGCCAGTAGGAGGAGAGAGTGAGCCTAGACTGACTGGGTGTGAGGATGATGAGGGTGATGGACTGGATGTTAGATGATGAAGCCAGAGTTAACACTGCTAAATACTCCACTTTTTTTAATTTGCAAATTTAGTCCCAAGTTTAGGCATCGATTGAATCACTTTTCAGATTTAAAACTGTTTTGTTAGGAAGTTACAGTGACCTCACAAGTGTAGACTAAAACATATAATGCAAACATTAAATGAAATAAAGAAATATGAAGACTGCTAATAAGTGCCCAGCAAAACTGTAAATTGAATCATAGTTTGAAAATATATACAAGCAAGTCCGATTTAAAATGTAGGCCTAATATTCAGAATATTCCCTTGGGTACATTACTGTAGCTGGGGTTGGCTGATATATTTTTGGTTGCAGCAAAAAAACCTTCCCTTTTGGTTTCAAACGTATAGTTTTACTTTATGAATCCTGAAAATAATGAGATTTAAGTCATATCTAAGGTGCTTGAGGTATCTTCTTTTACGTATATCATTTTGAAACCAAGATGTAGTTAAATAAAATATTGAGATACAACTATGTTGATTAAATTGGTTTATTTCCAACAAATGAAAAGTTTGCTACCCTGCGGTTTCAAAACAAGGATCAAAATGACCTCCAAATAATTACCCACTCTGCATGAAAGGGTTAATTCAAGTATTCCAGACACGCATCCTGTTTTGCAATAACCTGGTCTTGAGAGCGAAGGTCTCCATTTAGTCCAAGTTTTGTGTGCTGGAATCAAATTTTCTAAAAAGGTTACCATGCAGGCCAGGCGAGTTTACTTCCTGACAACATTTCGGCAAAAAAGGCAATTCAAAGATGACATTAAAACATCATGATAGGGCGCGGACTTGGCCTAATGGTTGAGTTGCGGGTGGCCTGGGTTCAAATCCAGCCTGCAGCTCCCTTCCCGCATCTCATTCTTCCACTCTCTCTCAGCTTCCTACACTATCCATTGTCCTCTCCCTCTATCAATAAAGGTGTAAAAGCCCCAAAAAATATATAAAACTTAAAACATCATGAAAGAGGACATTTAAAAATCATTAAAGCAGTCCATTAAAAATCAAAGAGAAGATAAAGTCAAAGGAGCAAAAACAGAAGCTTAAGTATGTTTAAACAAGGGCTGTCAGGATACCACATTTTTAACTCGCGATCTATTGTGGTGGAAAAAAGTTCACGATAAAGATATTGAAGATAAAAGTAAATGTATTGATTTTTTTAAAATACTCAAAAGTACAGCTACACAAAAACTCTACTCAATTACAGTAGCTTGTGTAAATGCAGCAGGGGATTATGTGGATTAGAATCCATTCAGGGTGCAACAAGACCCTAACACATGCCGAAGTGTCCTTGGGCAAGACACTGAACCCCAAATTGCTCCCGCTGTTGTTCAGAGGTGTGTGAATGTGTATGAATGAGGTTAGCTAAGACTGATGGTGTACTATAGCAGCCTCTACCATTAATGAGTTAATGTGATGAGTAGTGTAAAAAGCGCTTTGAGTGGTCAGAAAGACTAGAAAAGTGCTCTCTAAGGACAAGTCCATTAACCATTCACCAAGTTGGGATTCTAATTTGCATAACCACCCGTTCACAATGCAATATCCCAGTGATAATATTAAAACAGTCCTCTCAACGTGTGCTTCTAATTAGTTTTTATGAATGGAACCAATTTAGGTGCTTCAGGGCTTGAAGGTCTTCAGGTTTTAGTCAAATGTCACCTATTGTAAAACGTAGCCTATATGTGTTGAAGAAATTATGAGGATATCCAGAAATGACCAGTGTGACAAGGTCCACGCTTGATGTGATGTCTTTCTGCAGGACCTCTGTGGCAAGTCAGAGTTCGACAGATGGATCAGTTATCAACTCAACTCAGTGATTTCTCTTCTTCTTCTTCCTCACACACTTCCCCTGCGCTGGCTGATGAATCACTTCATAGATCTGACAAATCTATCAGCATCATAGCTCAGAGCAGAAATAAGAAATCAGAATGCATGAGCTGAATGTTTGTGAGGAGTTCCTCAGATGATTTCACAAGTGACACAAAGCAGAGTTTAAGTGGAATAAAGCGAGTATGCTACCGAACACGACGGTGCATTGAGGTAGAAACGAGTAAAGAAGAAAAGTTGCTTCTTCCCTTTTCTTCTTATTTGAGCACTTAGCTTTACCACATTTCCCCCTGGGGATCATTAATTGGACCTGGTGTAATTAGCTTGTGATTTTACCTGAAATCTGGGAATGGAGTAACATCACGACTGCTCAAAGTGAATGTGAGTTTGGTGCTGTTTCGCTCTGATTCACCAACCTCGGGCCCCAAGAAACCCAATTAAAAACACACAATAGTAGTTCTAAAAAATGCATGGCTGGGAATGTCAAACAGAGGCTGAAACTGTGGAGTTTTTTTTTACCAGTGGTTTGGTAAAACAGGAGAGAGAGTGTGCTGCAAACACCAGAGAGGACCTTCAACAATCAACACACACCCTTACACCCATATACAAGAATGTCCAGAAGAAACGCTAAGCAATAACTTTCGTTGGTCTGTTGGATCCTGATGCAATATTTAATGTACTTTTAGTTTTAATTGGTGTTTTTGTCTACATATGAGATTACACTTTACTTTTATTACACTTTTTTAATTGTGTAGTTTATGCACACCTGAGGGCGATACAGGCTGAGATTTAGTGAGCAAAGATGCACACATTAACATTCAGTACTCACCAATTCTAAATGAAATTATTTATGTTAACTCACAAAAAAACAAAGAACAGTTCTAACTTCTTATTAGTAATTTATTTTTATTCATTTATATGTTTTGGGGCATTTTGACTCTAGTTTATAGGAAAGCGGAAGAGAGACAGAAATGTGGGGAGCAGAGAGTGGGGGGAGACATGCAGCAAATGTTTGAGGCCGGGAGTAGAGCCCGCAACTGCTGCGACAAGTGATATAGCCTCTGTATACGGGGCGCAAGCTGAAACCGCTAGGCCAGTAATTTATCTTTTACTGTGAGCCTGAGCTCTTCTGTGCTGCAATAATATAATTTCATGTTAACTCAGTGTACTCACTGGACTAATGCCAGACTTTCATATGTCTGTGGTCAAACTTCTGTCCCTGATGATGGATCAGACTGTGAATGTGTGTAGAGATCACATTCGCACAGGGCTGGTAGAGACATGTCTGTAAAGTAGCAGCGACTCAAGATACTGTTCCAAAAGTTGTGTCATCAAGTGCTGTAAATTCACTTGTTTGTGTCATGCATTGCTTTTGCTTGTAGTTGTCTCTGATAAAACTTCCTGCAGTTGTCAAGTTACCTGCTTCATATTCACTCTGTGCATCTTCATCGCCATTAAGTTTTTTAAGGTGACTTAAAGATTAATTTTGGTAAAACTTGTTACCATCCCCTGAATCAGTGAAAACATCCACACAGGTGGCGCCATTTTTACTCTCATTGGCTGTTTTTGAAACAACCTGCTACATACTACCTACTTATGTCGTAGGCAGTAGGTATTGCCTACTACATACTGAGTTTGAATTTAGTATGTAGTATGACTGTTCTGTTCGATCTGTGTTGCAGTATGCTTGGTCAGACGTCATGGAATTTCCGGTTTCGGACTGCGAAAGTAAACAACGGCCAAGCTGATAGCGAAACTGCTTCTTTAACATCACTAATGATTTAAAAAGTTAGGAAGTTGTTTATATGGAATTTAATAATTTTCACAGCACCTAAAAACTGAGTTCCCCCCGTCAAAAAAAGAAGAGAAAAGAAAAGGCGGAACGAGCGCTGTGCATTGTGGGAAACAGTACGTGAGGCAAACTGGTCTGATGCATACTATGACATTTTCCTGAATCAGTAGACATCCGGGAAGTTTTGGCATACTGCAGATTTTGCTCTTGTTCACATACTACATACTGAATTTTGGCCAAATCAGTACGTACTGCTAGTATAGTAGGAGGTTTTGAAAACAGCCATTAGCTTGTTGCAGCTGCGCTTGTTCTCCTCTGTATGTAATGGCAGATTGCATCAGCTGTGACAAGATGTGAAGGCTTCAACTCAACTCAACTCAACTCAGACTTTATTTATAGAGCACGTTTAAAACAACCAGAGTTGACCAAAGTGCTGTACAGATCAAAAGCAGCACAGCAATAGTGTAACTACAAACAATATGCTGAACAGACGAGGGAGATGAGGCTGACGGCTTGCCACCACAGGCGCCATCTTGCTTCCATTAAACCAGTTTGGTTTTAAGGTTAATAAAAGCAACTCTTTTTGTTTGTTTTTACAAGATAAAATTAAATTAGCTGAAAAATAACGAAGATCGGATGAGGATTTATCAGTATTATATGTATGATGCTTCCCTCGTGTTTTCACTCTTCTATGTTGGTGTCTTGTTTTGTTTGTTTGCTTTATTTCTGCTTCATTTTATATTCTCACAATTTATCTTACTACCATTTTGTCATCTTCATGCACAGAGCTAGAAGAGGTTAAAGAAAAAGGAAGGAAAAATGATTTTCAGGCAAATGTGTTTGTTTTGGGTGTAAATAAGTGGTATTTCAGATGCACTCTGTGTATGCATGTGGAACATTTTCTGCAGAAGGACAGGGTTTTAAAAAATAACGGCACCAAGACAAGACAAAAACAAATCTTCAAATGAAAGTGATTGTTTTCCACATTTTGTTCAGTTATTTTTCTGAAAGCCTGAACTGAAGAGGCAGACCTCACAGCCTGCAAAAGCGCTCTAAATGAAAGTACAGTTGCTTAAATCCATCAACCTGAAACAAAAGACACTTTTCTGAATCCCTGACAAACATTTTGAGTGTTATTGTACCCAGCAGCTTTAGGAAAGGACCTGCTTTCTTAATGATGTCACCATATTTTATAACCGTGTTCCTGCAGCGGCAGTCACTTCCTATAGCAGCGCACAATACTTCCAGGAGGGGATCCTGGTGATATATCTTCCTGCTGGGCTTTTAGTCTGAATTAGAGGAGGAAAAACAAAAGGTTAATCACATTGGGAGACTCCGCTCTGCCTCTGACCACCCACCTTCTCTCGGTCGCTCCCTCTGTGTTCGATTCAAGCTGCTTTATTGGCATGAATGTTGGAGGGGGAAAAAAAGCACAGAGAAAAATAATACAGATGTCTTTATGTCTCTTTTCTGCCCGCGTCCTCTTTCGTCTTGCCTCTCTCTTTTTTTCTGTCACCCTCAATTTACATCTATCACCACAATATGCGCCGCAATCACCTTACGTCGAATCAAAATGTAAATGCATCTCAAACAAGGCCGCTAGAAATGCATTTGCTCATCTGAGAGTCACGTATCGGAGCGTCCTCTCGTTGATGACCAAAAATCCTCTCATCCTCGACCCCCCCTTCTTCTTCATTTCCCGGCGTGCTTAAATGCCGCCAGGCGCATTACATTGAGATTCAAGAGGTTATCTGAGCGTGGTGATGGGGATTGCAGCAGCCTAAAGGATCACCACAGGTTAAAGCTGTTTTTATTTTTTCAAGCAGCATGTATGGCTGAGCGTTAATGAGCACAACATCTTTTCCCCCGCTGCTGAAGAACAACGACTCGCCACTGTGGAAAGCAGACTCTGATGACGTCTTTTGCAGATTCTAACTGTGTGTTTGTGTCTGTGTGTGTTTCACAGGGTGGTGGGCCCCGCTGTGACCTTCAAAGTGGGTCCGAACACTCAGAACGTCAGCACCACAGATGTGGCCAACGTAGCTGGTAGGTTTCTCCACGGCTGAGTAATGTTGTCTTTATACTGACAGAGAAAAAGGACAGGCCATTATCACCGGCTTGCTGCTGCACCTGAGACCCCACATGAACATTTTTCAAAACTTGTGACTCTCAGTAAATCCCCCCTCCTTTTTTTTTGTCTCTCTATGTAATCTGCAGTACCCACACTGGCACTTTGCGCCCAGTTTCTCCACTTCTGTATGTTTTGTTAAGTTTGGTTCACGATCAAGGCCAGTTTTTCAAGAAATTTTACTGTCACAAATCTCCATCAGCCATGTTTGGCTCCATGGTGGGAGTCCATTGGAGGTTTGGATGAGTGCCTGAAAAACATGCCAGAAAAAACAAACACCAGCAATTTATTGTTTGGCAAATGAGTCTAAAGAACGATCACAGCATCTAAGGGCTTGTCCCAATATCCTGCAAAGTCCGTTTGAGGCTAGTTTTGCACTGAAGATAAAACAAATATTAGTCAATAGGTATTTATCACAGTTTAAATCAAATCAATAATTTAGTATGACTTCTATGTGACTAAATATAAGAGTTATGTCATCCAGTATCTGACCTAACCCCAGTCCCTGCTGTGCTGCTGAGTGTTTTGGTGGAAGTTTAAGAGTTGTGATGTGTTAAGTTTTCCAATTAAAAATAAACAGAACTGTATAAATCCCCAAATTAATGATGTTGGGTGCTGTAAAATGTTAATAGAACCAGATTTGATGGTGTACAGCATGATTAAAACCATTTTTTAAATGTAAATAGTGCAAAAACAACGATTCAAATGTTGAAACTAAATGTTTTTATAACATATCATAAAATCTATGCTCATTCAAATTTGATGCCAGCAACACGTTTCAAAAAAGTTGCGACAGGGGCTCGATTACCTTTGTGTTGCATCACCTCTTCTTATTATCACTCTGCAAGCATCAGAATTTCAGCCACTCGACAGTTTTCAAAGCCCAGAGACGTGGTTATATGTGGTTTTCTCTTGGCATGGTGTATTTCTAACCTGCATTTGATAATGCAACGACAAACTGAGTTCACAGACGATGGTTTTTAAATGTGATTTTCAGCCCATGCAGTGACTTCCACTACAGAGTCATACCTGTTTTTAATGCCGTGCCTCCTGAAGATCACAGCCATCCAGTATTAGTTTTCACCTTGTCCCTTTTGAATCTTTTAATGATATTATGTACTGTAGATGATCAAATCTCCACAGTCCTTGCAATTTTAAGCCGAGGAACATTATTCTGAAATTGTTGAACTACTTGCTTACGCAGCGTCTCACAGAGCTGTGAACCCTTTTCCCATCTCTACTTCTGAGTGGCCACCTGAATGCCTTTTTTATACCCAGTCATGTTACTGATGTGTCTCATTAGTGTTCCTCCAGGTGTTTTGTTGTCCTTGTCCGAACTTTTTTGAAACTGTCAATGGCATGACACATCAATCAATCAATCAATCAATCTTTATTTGTATAGCGCCAAATCACAACAAACGATATCTCAAGACGCTTTTACAAACATTGAAGGTCTAGACCACTCTATGTCAAATTATGAACAGAGACCCAACTTCAAGACAGGGTAAGACTCAGTCTGACCCCACCTTAATCCATCATGAGCATTGCACATCGCAGTGTTTAGCTAGTTACAGTGGTGAGGAAAAACTTCCTTTTAACTGGCAGAAACCTCAGGCAGAACCAGACTCATGTTAGACAGCCATCATGCCTCGACCGAGTTGGGTCTGGAAAGACAGATAGAGGGGAGTAAGAGAGAGAAGTGATAGTGATGAGACGAGTCGTAGAAGCTGTTGCCTCTGGAGTCCAGCATGTCCGGATCAGCTGGAGTCCAGATCGTCCACAGCAGGAGGACGTCTACAGCAGCTCAGAGGAATCTACGGGACAATGGAGCTCAGGGACTCCAGAAAGGTCTATGGTTAGTAACTTTAATGGGACAGGCAGAGTTAAAGTAAGTGATGAGGGGGTGGGGGGGGGGGGGGGGTGAGCTAGGATCCCAGTGTGTCAGTGTGCCAGTTCCCCCGGCAGTCTAGGCCTATAGCAGCATGACAAAAGCTGGTCCAAGCCTGATCCAGCTTAACTATAAGCTTTGTCAAAAAGGAAAGTTTTAAGCCTACTCTTAAAAGTGGAGAGGGTGTCTGCCTCCCGGACCCTGACTGGTAGATGATTCCAAAGGAGAGGGGCCTGATAACTGAAGGTTATAAAACAACAACATGTCTCAGTTTCAGCTTTTAATGTTGTCTTTGCACTATTTCAAGATGATTTGCACACAATTAAAATCTGTTATACAAAATGTAACACAGCACCTGAACTCTTTTGGAATTGGGAGTATTAATTTTCAAAATAACAGTACTTTTCTGCAGACCTGGCTATGTGTACTTCTCCAGTTTACAACTCTGGTTCATATAGATGTCAAGAGATGTGATTTCTGTCCACAGATCACTGTGTCTTCAAGGTATTGGAGGGTTTTCTGTTGAGTCGAACTGTCTCTGATTTAAGCAGATGTTCATTTGTTTCACTCCTGATTTTGTTCTTCAACTGACGAGTCATGTTGCAGGATGTTTAACCACTCATACCAACATAGGGGGTGTCCTGCTGTGTAAGGGACATCAATGCATACCAAGCGGCAACCTCCGATCTTAAGATATGAAGCCCATGCGGAAGTGCTAAAACTGCAGTTCATTGAGCCTCCACTAGAGGCTTGCTGCAGAAACACTGAAAACCACATACAAACCCATTTAAAGCAGAAATAAACATGTTTACAGCCTGGTTCAAAAAACGGTTTAGGTCTGAGTAGCTATTTTCTCTATCAGCACACACTGTACGGGGGGTTATTATAAATCATTTTCGAAGGGATTAAACTTACAAGTTTGGCCCAAATAAGGACATGGCTGACTTGATTGACAGGCGGGCAGCCTGTAGCTGTTAGCAAAAAGGTTCAAAATGCCCGTCTCTTTACCTCAAAGTAGCTCCAAAGAAGTTTGGTTGCATTCAGCATTTCAAATGAGGCACCAGCTGACAAATGGCCTCAGAATAGCGCTTCAGGAACAGATGGGTGACGTCACAGACACTACACTCATTTATTATACAGTCTATGATGCATATTCTCTGTTCTTGTTCAGAAATTAGTCCTGGATAATGATAAATAGATAAAAAGGCTGTGAAGTGTTGGTACAAACAATTCTGATTATTTTACTTTTGTGCGGTATAATTTCAGGTTATGTTGCGTAGTGTTCAATCAGTAGAAAAAACAAACAAATATGATTGAATAAAAATTGAGAGTTTGAGGGTGGCACCTGTTATGTGAAGGATCAAATGCTCTTAATTTTCATTCCTGGTGGTCACATCTTTTAAAACAAAACATTTATGCTCCTTGTAAACATCACCAATGGATTACTTTCCAAACCAGGACTCAAACCTGTGTCTGTAAAGTGCTTGGGAATTTTTTCGTAGTCAGGTGTTCTGAGATTTTGTCCACCCCCTTTTTTTCCCCGCCTGATGAAAGTGGAGAGAGCTCCTCAGTGATTCTGTTTCAAGATCCAAATCAAAATGACTCAGTGCAGCCTGTTCTGTCGCTTCTGTAATAATCTTTCAGGGTGCAATCCAGCAGTGGAGGTGTGTGTGTGTGTGTGTGTGTGTGTGTGTGTGTGTGTGTGTGTGTGTGTCTGTGTGTGTGTGTGTGTGTGTGTGTGTGTGTGTGTGTGTGTGTGTGTGTGTGTGTGTGTGTGCGCGCGTGTGTAAGGAGCTGCAGTGTGACTCACAGTAATGAGGCGAGGGTGTTGATGAAGTGGGGAATAAAGAGAGGAGGAATGTTTGCCATTAGCCAAGCTGTCAGTCCAGAGAGAGACTTTACTGATATTCCCTGAGCCCTATTCCACATACACACACACGGATGTTAAACTCATGTACACACACACACACACACACACACACACACACACACACACACACACACACACACACACACACACGCACACAAACACACACACACACACAAACACACACGAAGTTTCTGATCTGATCTGGATTAAAACACAGTCCAAGTGAGAACTTCTGTTTCATTTCATTCCAAGATAAAAACCACCCTCACACACATTTCCTTTCCTGTCTTACCACCAGTGGACTATCTTGGTACACCAACTGAGTGTGGACCTCTGTTTCTTATCATTAAAAGAAACACCCTCACCATGGTTTCCCACACACAGACAATATCAAGGCAGGTGTCCCAAGTATATTTTCGGCGGCTTGAGTATAACACAGACTATTTTTACTCTTTCTTTTTTCATTTTAATATGTTTAAGATTTCCGTCTGAACCTTCCATACTGCTGAAAAAGATACATTAAGATGTCATTCTGCACTTTCTCCGGCTTTCATCAAATTTTCACCTCGGGATGGTGGCGGCCAAAAAAGTCACTATAACGAATAGGGATGTCAATTTTAAGTATTCTCTGGGGATCGATCTTCGGAAATGTTAAAGATCAATTATCGATTCATCATAAAAAAAAAAACATTGGCGTTTTCCAAGTCAAAAACAGCGCTGCATGCGTTTTTTCCATAGACTGTGTAAATTATGGACGTAGTATCCGTGACGTCACCCATCTGTACCTGAGCGCTGTTTTTAAACCAATCGTCTGTGGGAGCCATATTGGTAATGCTGAACTCAACCAGTCAATGTGTGACGTAGCTGCATAGACCCAAGCCGTTTTTTGAACCAGGCTGTAAACATGTTTATTAATGCTGCAAAGATCGTCTTTTTTGAATGGGTGTGTATGTGGTTTCTGGTGTTTCTGCAGCCAGCTTCAAGTGGATTCTCGATGAATTGCAAATTATAACACTTTCGCATGGGCTTCATGTTTTGAGACTGGAGGTTGCCGCTTGGTTTTTTCCTCTAAATCAAATTTTCCCTTAGCGACACAATGTATATAACATGCAAAATTGAGTAGCTACGGATCATATTGAGGCGTACAAAATGTTAAACACGCTAAATATCAACATGTGGAGCAGGCTTAATAAAATAATCTCCAAGGACACAGAGTCATATAAAGTGAAGGCTCATACTGCAACAAGAGAACTGAAAAGAAACACATTTTAGAGTCACAGTGTCCAGATTACTGTTTACTTGTTCTTATTGAGAAAGATAAGCATGTGAAAGTGTTCAGGTGTCTGTCGGGAGTGCAACCGGGTCAGAATCAAGCTGACGGCAGAGAAAAAAAGCGTTCTTCAAGCACAGACACATCACCCAGCTGAGCGTCTCCGTTGTGCACAATGCCTTTATCCAGCGTATTCACATCGAATCATGCTTCAAACGTAAAACACATCCTTGATAGATGAATAAAATATGAGACTACATGATGTTTGTTCCATGTGATAGAAAATTGAAAACAAGAAACATGTTTGGGTACGTTCCTAACAATCAATTCATCGATACTGCATTAAATGTTAAAATCTCTAACAACAAAATTATCGCGATATTTATGGAAAACTTGGAAAAAACAAGTTGAATTAAGAGAAGACAAGATGAGGAAGGAGCAGCATGTTATTTTATAAACTTCACTTATAACGACGTACATTGTCTGCCAGCGTCAGTGAATGCATCATGCAGAGCTGTCAGTGCTGCAACCAAGCCCACGGCAAACCTCAAATGATAGACAGCAGCACAAACATTCAAAGAATATTCATTTCCACATTTGAATGTCTATTTAAAAAAAAGAAAATGTGATATATGTTGGAATTTTGAATATTAGTTGACAGCCCTAATACAGTACACACACACATACTACTGCACGAACACACAGACACACACACCTCATCTGAATAATTTTTCTCAACATCTTCTCCCTGCATGATAATTACAGCCCCGCCTCCTCACCCACACACACACGTATGTAGAGACACACTTTGTGCTGATTGTGCATCAGCTTCTCTCCTGCTTTTAAGTGCTGTTGTTGGCATTCTCATTTCCCGCCCCTCTCTCTCTCTCTCTCTCTCTCTCTCTCTCTCTCTCTCTCTCTCTCTCTCTCTCTCTCTCTCTCTCTCTCTCTCTCTCTCTCTCTCTCCCCCCCCTCCAGCTCTGCGGGGGTCACGGATGAGCCTCGGTTGTTATTGATGCAAACATTTGACAGAACGTGCTCAAAATGAAATACGGCGTCCTCTCAGCTAAAGTGCAACAGTGTGGGCGGGCCGTCTTTAAAGTGTCGTTTGTCATATTCAACTAGAATATCAATCCATCCCAAAGCATACATTACCCCCTCCCTCCTCCCCCCTCTCCCCCCTTCACTGCCTGGGTTTATACAGCTTCTCTGAAACATTAAGCTCTGCACAGCCATTGTAATGACGTCCTTTTATCATCATTTATAGATGCTCAGCTGTGGATGCTGGAGATTCAGCGTCTGTGTCGTCTGTCACAAACTTGTGGGTTTTGGTGGAGCGCTTTTGGCACAACTGTGAGGAATAAGTCAGTTTTATTTGACTTAATGCGTGCAAACACATCCGTAAAAACATCAGTGTGTGCCAAAGAAATGTTTAAAGCAGTAGAGTGATGGGGTTCTGTTGAACGGAGTTGAGTAACATTGAGGTGCGTTTTTAAAATTCAGGGAAGATGGAGAGACGAAGCCGTCGCCTGGATGAAATTGTTGAAAAGTAGGTTGTGTTATTCAAGAACTGAGGCGGAGTTAGGATGTCAATATGACAGTTAAATTTTTCGGCTTTTACACCTTCATTTGAAGAAGACAGGACAGCGGATAGTGAAGGAAAGTGGGAGAGAGAGGAGGAATGACATGCAGGGAAAGAGGCTGCAGGCTGGAATCGAAAACGGGCTACCATCTATTACCACTTTTTCACTTAGGCAGTTTCAGAGCCGGTTTGGAGCCGGTGCTCAATTGAGAACCTTTTTTTTGTGTTTTGACTGCGTGAGAACCGGCTGAAAACAGAAAACAGGTTCCAGAGCAGCACCAACTCCTTGCTGCTCTAGAACCAGGATCCGCTTTCGTCAACGGCGAGGGGTGGGCAGAGAGTAGGGAAGTCGCTGTCCATGTTAAGCACGACAAGTGCTGCATACGTGTTGGTAAAGTTGGATAAGTTCTCTTTGGGATCTCCTGTGATTACGAAAAACCAGGAGCGACACCAGCAAGCATGCTACGTTGTCTGCCATGGCTTTTATTGTGAGGGAAAGTTTGCAGGAAAAGTGGTCACGTAGAAGTGAAGTCATGAAGTGGCTCTTCCACGGGTTCGAGCGGGTGGAAAAATAAACTGTTTTGTTGGATTGCAAGTTGATCCAGCACGAGCACCAGCCCAGAACTACAACCAGGTTTGCGTTGGTCGAAAAGGGCTACATATGGCATATATGACACATGCACGAGGCCAAGCCTACACCCGTGATGCAAATTTAAAGTAATGGTTATGGATGCAGCTGAGACATTAAACAACTGTTTAATAAGCAGCCAAGACAAATGGCCAAGACATAAAGATTGTCTAATAGAACAACAGTATGCCCGTTACAAGAGCTGTCATCCATCCCACAGACTGCAGGTTATTTTTAAAGCTTTGGTATTTAAACACTAAAACCATACCTGGTTCATTTGATCACATTTAATTCAATTTAATTTAAATGTGACCTTTTAATTTTTAAAGATATGGAAAACAAGCCTTTATTCAAAAGGTGTCAAAAAAAACAACCTGCTTCTCTCAGCTTTTTTATCCTCAACTACGTTTTTTTTCTTCTCCTTATTTAAATATAATAACAAGATTTAGTTATCAAAACTTATTTTTCTTAAAAAATTTATTGTCGTCGATATACTGTATGTCTTTATTAATGGATCTAATTTGAATGATGATGATCCACAGATTTATAACAACACACAGCCAAGATGTTGCAATAGACATGCACATTTAAAATGAGTTTTTAGTGTTGTTATTTAATTTAATTAAAAATAAAGGAACCAGCTTTAGCTCTCGCTCCACAGGAGTCCCTTAAACCTCTTCATCTCCCTCCGTCTTACACCAGATCGATTCTGACCCTGGCCTCCGGGTGTCAAAAAGCCCGATTAATGCAGCCAGGCCGACCAGACCTGCTGATGCATTTTAAGAAGCCACGTTACCACTTCTGTCACGTGCGTGCGCCCATTGTGAGACGCTCCGGGGCCACCGGGGGCCATTGTCAAACGAGGGGGTGGATGTCAAGATGGTGGGCAGAGAGGTGGTGACCCTCATTGTCTGGATCGAGGGTGGGCGGGGGACCTAGAGGCTTCCTCCAGCGGTGCGTCGCGGCCGTGAGAACGGGACCCCGTGAATAGGCCGGGGGTCAGGGTCAGGACAGCGGGCAGCTCAATTAGCACTTAAAGCAGGAGAAGAGCAGCTGAGAGAGCCTGATCCCTGCTCCGTCTGTTCATCTGACTTCTACTCTTATTATCCACCAGCTCTTGTTTTTGCATACATGCTAATCAAGCCTCTCAGAGTGAGGATGGTTCCTCACACATGCCGAAAAGCTGACCACTCTGGGGATTACAGACAGTTTGGACAGTTGCAGCGAACAGACTCCTCCATCTTCTCCTCCATCACTGCCTTTTTTCGAGTTAAACCAACCCGTCTTTGTCTCAGGCCAACAATAGCTGCGTGCTCAGTCAGTCAGTGTTGCAGCTGAAGTTTGATTTGTGTGTTGACATGTAAATAATTCTCTGGCAGAGAGGTCAGTATCAGTTTAATAAGTTAAAAAGACATTGACCCCCTGAGAGGGGAATCCAGCAAACATTTAATTTACATGCAAATTAATGGAAAAAGTGGTGCGGAATGAGTTTATTATCCAAATCTAGTTCTAATGTCAATTGAATTATAACATTTTTAACACTGCTTTGGTGTTAACTTTGAACTTGGGGGTTCAAAACATCAGTTCAATTTATTTCACATGCAAAAATATAAAAGTTGGCGTAATTCTCGGAACAATTTCTCTCTAAATTCTCATTTGCAAATAATTTCCCAGTACTTCTTCCCAATATCTGACTTTGAAGGCATGCTTTTCCTGTAAAGCTTCAACAGCATATCTATAAAAGTTGATTCATATGGTTTTATATTTGTACATAAAGATTTTTATGCTTTATTTAAAATGGGGGAATAAAGAATGGTACATATAACTTAGGACCTGCAACTTCTTTGATTTGGATGAATTTAGTCAAGAGAATTAGTCAGTGTGGAGAGTAAAAGCAGGCAGAAAACACACTGCAGTGATAATATCCAGGCTTCTATTGGCAGTAATCCGACAATAATGTTCTTATCATAAACTAGTCATATCAAAAATTTCAACTTGAGTGACAAACACCAGAATCCCAACAGTTCAGGGTCTCCTTTGTTGTATAATTTGTTACACGATGGGTCAAACCTTTTCAATAAGTGACAAGTCAGGACTGCAGGCAGGCCAGTTTAGCACCTGGACTCTTCTACTACTGAGCCATGCTGTTGTAATTCAAGCAGAATGTGGTTTTGGCATTGTGTTGCTGAAATATGTAAGGTCTTTTCTGAAAAAGACAACATCTGAATGGCAGCATATGTTGCTCCATAACCTGTGTTAATTAATCAGCATTACTAATGGTGCCTACCCTAATGTTAAAGCTACTCATGTCATGGATTCTTATGCATCCCCATACCATCACAGATGCTAGCTTTTGAAGTGTGGGTTGATAACAAGGGGTGATCCCTATTCTTCTTTAGAGCAGAGGAAGCAGTGTCCATGATTTCCAAAAAGGATGTCAGATGTTTTACACACCTCGCCTCAGTCCATCCTAAATGGGCTCAACAATAGAAGTCGCTGGCATGGATCATGTTTATAAATGGTTTCCACTTTTGATGGTACAGTTTGAACCTATATTCATGGTACAGTGACAAACTGTGTTCACAATCAATGTTTTTTGGAAGTGATTTTAAGCCCATGCAGTGACTTCCACTTCAGAGTCATGTCTCTTTTTACACCTGAGGGTCTGAAGATTACAGCCATCTAAGTGTTGGTTTTCGGGCCTGTCCCTTTTGTACAGAGAGTTCTCCAGAGTCTCTGAATCTTTTCATAATAATGAAACCAAACTGTTTTATTTAACGTGAGCATAGAATTGTTCTACTGTGGGGATAAAAATTTCTCTAGAAATCCCTTTTCTTTTTTGTTACCCTGGTATTTTCAAATTTCCATGAAGCATAGAGAAAAGAATCAGGATTTTCTGGACTTTCTTTACAATGAAGGGAGGATTCGAGTGAGAAGTGTGCTTTGAAAAGGAGGAAGCAACATCAGGCTAATTTCTGACAAATGATAGCTTTCCATCATGGAGCTCCAAATCGGATCCCGGTGACCGGCTTGAGGAAAGGTTTAGGTTACTTTTACAAAAGCATCAGTTGCATCTGAAACCTCTCCTTTCCTTCCCTCCACTTCTCTTCTCCTCGTTTTCTTCCATCTGAGTGGATTAGCATAGATCTTGCATGCTGACAGGACTGACCTTCACTGCAGCTAAACACTTGTCAAAATGCCAAATGTAATTACTGAGCTCTTTAGGTCAAAGTAATGTGTTTCATCTACCTCACTCCGCCGTATTATTGATGTGCGAGGCCCTCGGACCTCAGACTGCAGTCGAGTCCCTCTTTCTTCCCTCTCGCTCCCTGCAGGTGTTTGTCTGTCATAACAAACCCAGGTAATGTATGTGTGATTACGCCTCAGTAATGCGTTCAAATTGTTATCTGTGTCTACAAGTTTGCACGCCGCTGCACAGCGAGATGTCTTTGCGTGACTTTGTGGGCCTTCACGCCCTCAGATCTTGTGATTATGGACAATTTAAAGTTGTCTTGTAGAGCTGCTGAGTGCTTCACTAACACTTCTTTTCAAAGACTGTCATCATCACCCTCATCTTCATCCTCATTCCCATTACCGCTGCTCTGGAAAATTGCTCTCCTGGAAATTGTCAACTCTGTATTGCTGCCTTGACTTTAACATTCAGGGAGCCCTTTTACGTCTGATGTATTTACAACGATTGTTAGCCGTAGAAACTGTGGCGTTCTTTAAATCCTGACTCTGAAAATAGATGTTCAGTGAATCAATCTGTGAATCGTAGCTTTCTTCTCTTGCTGCTCAGATGCTTCTTGTTTCTTTCGTTGAGTTTCAGAGTGAAATGGTCATTTCTGACAACCTGTACTCGCTATCATTAGTAACACCGCTGAGCGATTTCATGTCATCGGCGTTGCTACGTGGAACTCCTTTAATTGTTCCCATTGATTGGCGGAGTGATTGCATTGGAAACAGCTCTCACATTGGTATCCATCCATCCAGCGGTCTGTCCGTGCCCTTCAGGAGCAGCAGAATCCATTTGACTTAACTTCATTTCAGCTCACCTGCTAATCAGTTTTCATCGCACGCTGAAGGCTAATCGATTGTAGAAGTTTCTCTCACCTGTTGCTGGAGAAAAGAATCAAACATAGGAGAGAGAGGGGGGATGGCGGGTTAGCTGGTGCTCAGTGATGCAATTTGCTGTGACACCACGCTGCGTTTTTTATCTCCTCGCCTGTCGTCAAAGCGGAGCTGGAGGCGTTTTGTGAATCGCAAGATGCCTCATCTGAGCATAAAAACCCTGCACACCCTCCTTCCACCAATCCAGAGTCACCTGTGGTTATTTTGGTCTGACTTCAGAGAGAGCGGGGAGCTGTGAGCTATCCTCCAGAGCTCTGCAAGCATCTGTGAGTCCTGCCGTCAAGCAAAGAGGAGGGAGGGAGGCAGGAGGGACACAGGTGTTGTGCAGAGCTGAAGTTTGCACAGCGGTGCAACGTGATCCCTGAGCCAGCCGTGCAGCCACCCTGCCAGCCACTCAGCCAAGCAGCCGGCCTGATTTCCCCGGCGCTGGCATCGGTCTGCTGGCACCGCCAACCCCTCTCTCCCACTCCTGCAGCTGGCAGCATCTCCTCCAGTTGGCCTGAGCTCCTGACGTTTGCTGCGGGGTTGGAAGACCTCTCCCAGATGGCCACCTTGTA
Source organism: Notolabrus celidotus (assembly GCF_009762535.1). Classification (NCBI taxonomy): domain Eukaryota; kingdom Metazoa; phylum Chordata; class Actinopteri; order Labriformes; family Labridae; genus Notolabrus; species Notolabrus celidotus. The sequence continues at coordinate 7,008,724 of NC_048286.1, read as the reverse complement.
GTGAAGCTGGCTTCAAGCTTGCATCACGTTTACATCATTCCCTTAACTTCAGCTTCAAGCTGCAAGCGGAGAAGGCTCCCACCGAGGGTGCGGCGACATTTCTGCACTGAGAATCCTGTAAGCGAGAGGTGGGCGAGCTGAACTCTGCTGCAGCTCTCTCACTTTCCAAACACGACTTGTTGTTTTGTTTCTGCTTTTCAAGACACCAGGGACAGCTCATGGAGGGAAAGGAACCTGGCCATTCTGAGTTCATGTTCTCCTGCGCACACACGCACGCACACACACACACACACACATCAGAGTAACACACATTACAATCAACTCTACTTTTTAATTTAAATGTGGAAAAGCTCGTAATAGTCCAATCTTTTACATTCAAACTGACGGGACAGTGTCAAGGTGCCTCTTGGTTTCATATTTTATTTATAATCTAATTTAAATCTGACTGCATTACCTGTAATTTATGTCCCACTGACTTTGTAATCCCAGCTGAACGGAAGAACAGACCTCGACCTCTCCCAAAAACTTGTTAGCACCAAGGTTGAATAATTAAAAGTACATATTTTACAGCGCCGTAGATGAGAGTGAAATCATCTCGTGGAATTTTCTTAATATCCTCAGATTTAATGACCTCGTCTGTGTGATGACGGCTCCTGGTTATCACATTTTCATCCTGTGGGTTTTATAGGCTTACTTGTTGGCACATAATATGACTCATGGTGCCTTTCATATCATGAAGGTACAGTCTTTAAAATATGGAAATAGTTTTATGGCATCAGAGGACACAGAGGCAGGGAGGAGATTTTCTCTTAGCTTGACGGGGGGGAATTACTCTGTCCTCTCGTCTTTCTCTGTCATAACAGAAGTATTCCAAACATTATGTCCATCTTTATGATAATTCAAATAATAACGATAATAAATAATGCAGTGGGTAGATGTATTATGTAACATAAGTGTAGTCCACTCTGGAGATGGTGGACGACCGCTCACATTCCTTGAGGATCAGAGAGGTATCGAGAGTTGCCGGCTTTTACTGCTAGCTGTTCAGATGTAGTTAGCAGTGCTGATGGAGCCAGCTTTTGTGAATATTTGAAGGACTTTTATGAATGAATCAGATCAGAAACCAACAGGCTAAAACTCGTATGGTCTTAGAGAGGTGTGGCTTTTTGAGAGGGGAGAATAAATCACTGTCTGTGTTTGTTTATTCGTTTTTTTTTACCCTCAGCCCTTTTACTCTAGGGGATGTTAAAACCATCTCACCCACATCGTCTTTTACGAGGAAGATGTTCCCTTTGTGTTTGAGTGTTCAAGTCCTAACTGTTATTCAAATATTAAGCCAAAAAATATATAATTAATTTGTGTGTTTCTAAGTTTTCAAAGCAGCAGATTTTTCTCTATGTTTAATTGGGATTTTATTGGCTTTGAAACTTAATATCTATGAGTCTATAGTAGAATACACTGACTCATTTATTTTAGGTAATCTCAGTGATTTGAAGGTGAGGGATTGAAGCAAAGGACGCTCTACTGAAAAATTATTTAGGTGCAGCTAAAAAAAAAGAATGTGAATAGTTCATTTTAATGTGTGTGAGCTGGACCTTGAGCTAGCTCTATTTTAGAGTGAATGCACACAACACTGATAGTGAGCAGGTGGTTATGCGAAATAGACTCCCGACAGGATGTGACATGACCCTGACATGAAGCAGGGGGGTCTTGTCCGGCCTCGTGGACAGCCTCTTTGCAGGATGACTTAAGATTCAAGAATCAAGATTCCTTATATAAAGGAATAGAAAAAACACAGATAATAAGTGTGAATAAATACACCAAAACAGTGATTAAATAAAAACTAGATGCTGAAATTGTCTGCACAGAAATGAATAAATAATAACATTGCACATTTTCCCAGCAGCTTGTTGTGGCACTTACATTAAACCTTACATGTTCAGTCTTGTTGAAGTCAGAACATCAGTGTTTTACCATCTGCATTCGTAACGGATGCAGAAAATAACAACAACACCAGATTGAAGTTGTCTTCCACATATTCCACATAGTCTGTTGACCTTTTCCTCTCATTCAACAGTTTGTAACTTATACCGTGTTGTGGTTTGTGTTCGCTTCACGTCTGTTCTCTTTAATTCGATAGAATTTTCTTTCTCTCAGCTCCGCCTGTGTTTTAACATCTCTCCATAGTTTCTGCACATTTTACCTTCTCTTGTGTTCTTTGTTCTTCTGGTGACTGGTCGGCCATAAACCGTCAATCTAAAGTTTTTCCATGTTGTTTACTGGGGCTTAAGTTTTTGCCACATCGTCAACAGGAGCCCGAACTACAAAACAAGTATAGCAACTGTAATCAGATTTAGTTCTCTTCTCACTTTTCCATACAAAGAATTAAGCTTACAAAATAAGGGGGAAGGGGAAGGACACGTTTTCGGTCTACACCTTATCTTCTAACGTTGACCAATGAGCTGTCTCTTCCGGTTTCCGTCACATCAGGATAATCTTCAAACTAGCAGTTTTCCCATGATGATGATTTTCTGAACATAATGTTGATTGGTTTTAATGCAGGAAAAGTGCAGTATCATTTATTTGATATGAACCTATAAACCTTTAAACCTTCTGTATGTTCGCACATTTCCGAGGCTGCAGTTTGCAGGACTGAGTCTCAACGATGACATCACCACATCACCAACACTAAACAATACACAGTCCATCTCTGCAGCAGTAAACACTTCCCGCTCTGCAGGAGGCCGGTCGTTTTCTTTGCACTCTAACTGCAGTTCAGTTTTTCAGGCCGGTCGTGTCCTCTGCTGCAGCGATCACAGACTGAAGCCGTCTGTTTCTCGCTCTCTCTCGCAGCCCGAGGAGGGCCGCCTGGACCCGGCCGCTCATTTTTAGCCGCCTTCAAGATGCCTGATGAGATGTAGAGGCAGACAGCCGGATTGATTGGCCCCTCTTGAGCACACAGGCCTTGATTACAACTACACTCGAGTGCCCTCCCCCTCCCCCTCTCCTTGATTTCTCTTTCCCACCTTGTTCTCGTAGTCGAACTCAGCCTCCCTTTCTCTGCTTTTTCTCATGATTTCTTTTCCCTCACAAAAAAACACAATGTTGGATGAGGAGCGACTGCCGGGGAGAGAATAGAAAAGAGCAGAATGACTAACGAAGATTCGGCTGTGCTGGAAAGTAGAATAGGGCGAGGATTGAGCCGTCTGTTAAGGACCGGTTTGAGATGAATTTGAAATCATGCTTTGATGTGATAGAATTAGATCAATATTTTAAGCGCTGAGCTGGGATAGAGCAGATCATTTACCGAAATCTGTCACAGGCTGGTTTCTGGTTTTGCATGCATACCCTCTCTGTCCTGTAAATTAGTGTTCTTTCCCTCCCCTAAGCAGCTTTGTGCAGCATTTTCAGGAGAAAGAGTGTTAAACAGATTATTCAGGCTCTGTTTCTCTCGTACAAATAGTTTGTGGTGGGTGGAGGTATTTTGGTATTTTGGCAGGAATCTAATCCTTTTATTTTTAGATCTTAAAGAGTCAGGTCACCTTAAAGTAAACCATGTTTCTGGCTTTACCTCTCTCTACGTGAGGAGAATTTCTGTTGATCTCGCAGATTTTGTGATGTCAGATTATTTGATGCTAACACCATGAAATGATGATGAAACCATGGTGCACACATTTTCATCATCGAAGGTCGTTTAAAGTCAAACAGCAGCTCTGTTCAAGCTAATAGGGATGGGAATCAAAACCTGGTTCTGTTAAGGACCCAGTTCCAAGACCCGAATCAGCAACATTTGAGCCGTACTGGTTCTGCTGTCTGAAGATATTGTTTGACAAGGTGAGCTGGACTTCTGCTGGAATATTTATGTTGACATTTCTGTCCTCATTCAACTCTCCATCTTCTCAGAGCTCTGCAGTGGACACATCTTTAAACACAAATGAGATGTCCAAACCAGGGATGGGACGTTATTTCAGAATGCTTGAATATTTGTTCACTTCTTAAAAATTGAAGAGATACTGCGACTATTTTCTCATTTCAACTGAGCATGTGCACTGCAATGTTTGCGTTAATCTGAGCGGAGCAACATATTTTCTAACAGTAGCTTCTTTTAAAATTGAATATATATATATAGTTTTGTTGCTTTTGAGAAAATAGAAGTTAATAGCGACTAGAGAAGTTTTGTTTGTCGATATTTTTAATAAATTCTCAGTTTGTTTAATTTTATACGGCATCCATTTCATTTTTGAGGAAACCTGTTTTAGAAAGCACAAGTCAGAAATATCATGTCCTGCAGAAGTGGCCAAAGAAGGTTTTTGCTAAAAGTTGCCACTACAAGAAGAAAACATTAGTGAGTTGCTGGAGTGAGATTCAGAAACGCAGATAACTGCACATACTGAGCGTGGCTGTTAAATTTAAACACACACGCCATGCCGCTGGGTCACAGAAACACCAACATGAAGGCAGAGACAGGCGCTGCCAGTGCCCTCTACTAGCAGCACCTCAACCCGGTGCTGTATAACACGACTGACACACAAACCTACCGTTAACGGGACAGGTGTCCAGTGGAGTATTTACTTTTACTGTCTACATCTGCAGCACAAGTGTCGCTATTGTCTCAACTTGACGCTTCAAACCTGCTGTCAGAGAGCTTGATTAAGAATAATCGCCAAATAAATGCCAGTGATTATTGAATAGTATTTTGGCTTGGCCCATCCCTAGCCCAAACGTGTTCTGGATTAAGGGACAGGTTCTGATATTAAACTATCCTCTATGTTGCTTAAACTTCTGATTTAGAACGTTAACCGAAATACAGTTTTTGCCGCAGTGTCAACAGGCAAAGTGAAATGTGCTGCACTCCTCATGGATTACCTGTTATGATACTAGAATATCAAATTAAACATACCACAACATAGTTTGTTCATTGGTTTGTCTTTATTGAACCTGCTGCTGATTTAATTTTGTCGAAAATTCGGAACATACAGGGACGAGAAACTTTAGGAGGCAGGGCAGGACAAGCCGCACAGGTACAGCTTCATTCTGTGTGAAAGACTGAATTACTGAATGAACTGTCCATCTGATTCTAGAGTTTGTGTTCAAGAGGCTAGAAGTAAGTCATTTTCTCTGCAGCATTTCTCACCACCCTTTTTGGACCCTTTTCAGCTCCAAACTCAAGTTCTCACCTTGCACAAGTGGAGTGCACCTTGCTTTCATACTGCATTTCTCTCTACTTCTTTAAGAGTGTCTTCCCTGAAGTTGAAATGTCCCTCACCATTGCTGGCTGTGTGCACCGTGTTTCATGTAGCGGGGAAGTGAGAGACAAAGGCAGTCGACAGCTTCAAAGGCTGCGGGTGACATTTAGCGCTCAGTATCTTCAAAGACCAGGCCCTCTTTTGTAGTTCTTCCTTTAGTGTATAATTAATGTCGGCCTTCCCACGGATTTTTCTTCCTTTTTACCTCATTTTTTGGAGCTGGATTAGAACAGCAGATTAAGGAAGCGCACCTTAATTTTCAATTTGCATTCAAGGAACTTCAAACTGCAGCACTGTTGATGAGATTTTTCTGACTGGGTGTGTTGTGGCAGTGAGGTTTGGAGGGGTTTGTGTTTGTGAGTGATTTTGTCATACGATTAAAGATTGTTTTGTAACTGTTAAGTTTCTGGCTGCAGGCTTTTTACAGTTAAACAATGAGCATTGAACTGTGCAATGGAAATTCAGGCATTTGACTGATAAGTGGCACAAAAGATGTTAGAGTCAGAGTCCAGAGTGTGGATCTGCTGGTGGGGCCTTGATATGCACGTCACGCCCCTTACACCAACAGAAAGAAATATTTTAACTTACAGGTTCAACACCAAGAACCCCTCAGGTCAGTGCAGACCACAGCAGAACAGACTCATGACATTTTAAAGCAGCTAATAACAGTTATGGAAAGTTCAATGACTCTTGTGTCACCATTCCTCCTCTGCTAACATAGTGCACAGAGCGCTGCAAGAGCCTCATTTGTAGACAGAGCTGTCGATCGTGGTGTTATAGCTCTTTTGAACACTTCGCCCTAAGCTTGCGGCCCCGACCCTTTTTTTATCTGCACATCTGCAGAGCTCACATTGGACATGTTTGCAACTTTTCAACAAGGGGTTATGGGGAGAGGGGAGATGAAATAAACAAATAAAAGTAGTCAGTAAATATACTTGGGCAGCTTGCCCAGGTGAAGCCTACAGTTGTGCTCAGAAGTTTACATACCCTGGCAGAATTTCTGGTTTCTTGGGTAGTTTCTGTTGTCTTTATGATATAAAGAGTAAACACAGTTGATTGATAAAAAAATTGCTTTACCCAACCACTAAACATGAGTGAAACATTTTTTTTTCTCTTATCATTCATGTTCTCTGAAAAATGGCCCAAAAAATCACAAATTCTGCCAGGGTATGTAAACTTATGAGCACAACTGTATGTGTGGGTTACAGCTGCAGGTGATGTGCTCACCATGATGTCATCTGTGAAGTGTGGCTGCTGAAGTTGGTGCATAACGGAAGGGAATGATACTCAGCTCTAGATTCTAATGGGACAAAAATTAAAACTAAAACAAGTCTTGAAGTCACATTTGCGTGCAACTAATGCTGACATCAGACTGCACCATCTTATTGTTTGTTACGATGGTCACTGTGTCAGAGTAGGTGATCACAGAGCAGTGAATCTGTGCCCGACCTTGACCAACAGACATGACAGACTACACAGTGGTGCCCTACCAATCATCACATTTGACGTGAAGGCATTGGAAGTAAGAAGGGCGGGTCCAGAAAGCACTCTGAAAGAAGAATGAAGTGCTTCTGCCATTTCTCGCCAACGTTTCTCTTTTTTCAGTCTGTCGTGGTCGTCCTTTAACGACACATCATGAAGGCAGAAATGTTGACGCCAGAGCTCAACAAACTTTTCCTGTCTCCTTCAACTTGATCGTTTTTTTCCCACTTCGCCATTCTTATTATTTTGTTTGTTTATGCTCAAGACTTCTGAGCATGCAGAGCGCTCAGTGCTCAGAAAGATCAAATGTGCTACACTTTCTGTCAGGAGGTTGTGAAGCGTCCAAGATGTGGCCTTTATTGTTGGTCACCACGACACCTACACTCCACTTTTAGTCCTGAAACCCTACATCTGCTGGATTGGGCTAAAATTGTGGTTATAACATGTAGTCTGAGCTCAACAATAGGTGTGAATCCAGTCAAGGTCTCAAACTCGAGTCCTGAGCTCAGCCAGGAGGCTTGCCACCCCCAAAATTGTGGCTGAATAGTTGGACATTGATTCTACTGTGCGGTGCTTTCGCGCACCGTTTGCTCTCTGTATACGAGATGACACACGTGTACCTTCAAGTTCCTGTTTCATCTTGCTCGAGTCTTTCTTAGCGTGTCAAAAATCTCTTATTGTTAGAAAAATTTGCGCTGTGCTGAACATGACAGACTGATTTGCATCTCCTAAATTACATTTCTGACACGCAGCTTCCTCTTGTAAAGTCAACAACCTAATAGACCGACAAAGGTCAGGGTGCTAACTTGGATAAAAACCAGAGTGTGTGTGTGTGTGTTGGGGGGTTGATGCAGGGAATATTGCTGTCCAAACACTTTGTCTAATTCCACTTGTCAACACACAGGTGAGAAAATCACCGTGACGGTAATAAGATTGTGGAAAGTGTTGCATTAGCACCTTGAAGTGTAAATAGCTTCTTATATTGCCTATTAGACCCAGATAACCTGGAAGGGTGGAGGGTGATGTCTGCATGTGTGTGTGTGTGGGTGGAGGGGATTCACAGGAAAGCATATTAGCTGTGTCAAAACAGTCAGAAAAACACACACCAACTCCCGAGAATATAATTAGGAATCTTTCTTCCACCCCTCTCTCTGTTTCGGTTTTAATCTACTATTGATGAAAGACGGGTTATTTGTTTCTTCAGCTGCATACTCGCTGCAATTTCCTGTCGCCCTGGCTGCCTGCTGAAAGAAATATCTGCCTCCCTCACCTCTCCTCTCCTTCCTCTCCTCTCTTCCCCTCCAGCTTTTGCATCATAAAGAGATTTCATCTCATCCACCTTTAGCCAGGTTTTGCCTTTGATATTATTTATTAGCGCCAGTATTGAGCAGTTCACCAAACTAGCACCTTGAATGGGCCGCCCTCTCCTCGCAATCAATACTGTTCCACATTATGTATACATTAACTCAGAGTGCAATATCGCCCGCTCTCAACCTGCGGCCTAATTAAAAAGATAAGCGGCTTCGTTTGAAGCGGCTTCTGCCTTGTTTCTAGGCGTGAATATTGAATAGAATCATGACTTTGCTGGAGATTCAGTTCATTTTGTAAAGATTAATCTGACATGATGAAGGGTTCGAATCTTGGGATCCTGTCAGGACAGGATCACGCTGGTCGGTTCATACTGCTTTACTGTTTTACCTGCAATGTACTGCAGAATCAGGACATGACTTATTCAACTCTTTGTGAGCTGACTCCACTTTTAATTGGCAGAGAACTTGGAGAAATGAATTCATACTTTCATCTTTTATTTCTATAAAAGATACAGATTCACCTTTCTACCTTAACTGTTGTTTGAAAGGGTGAGTGATTTTACCTGAGAAAGCTGCAAAGCTTCAGGGATTAGTAAATCAGTCCATCTGGTTCTTGAGTTAAGACTGTCCTCTCAGAAAACCACTCGCAGTCAAATCCTTGTGTTCAATAGTTTAATGTTTAAGGGTTAAATGGAAGCTCAGCTGCTGTAGTCTAGATTACAGGACAGGATGTTGCTCCACTTTTCCCTATCAGAGATGTTTGGGGTCCAGCAGCTCCTCAGGCTGCTCTCACATCTGTAATTATTTCCCCACTCTCAAGTCCAGCCTGAAACGGACACAAACATTTTTGTTGCAGTGTTAATCGACTTTAAATGCTAACAGCAGATAACGTTTGATTGGTCAAAACCCTAAAACAACAGTGATTTATTCTTAACAGCAAAATCAGTGCCACAGACGCTTGATCACTTGCGTCAAATCACATCAATCTGCCTGTTGACACTGTGGCAAAAACTATAGCTACCGTCTCATGCTGGTCTTCAGAGTCAGGAAATAATAACAGTTCGGCCTGTTTTATACTTCTGCATTGACTCCAGGCCGCAGTTGGCGACATCCTGTCCTGCAATCCAGAGAACGGCAGCAGAGCTAAGCTGCTGATCTCTATAAAGTAACTTAAACCATAAGCGGCAGTGATAACAGCAGACATGTTTAAAGTTTTAACATTTGACTCATTTATGTCTAAAGGTTCGTCAACTGTATAAATATAGAATTTTTAAAACAGTACAGCCATCTTTAAATCTACACTTTACGCAAACTTGTTCATAACGCTCATTGGTTGCCAGTTAATAAGCAGGATAATGTATAGTGAAAGGGTAGTTATGCTGATTAGACTCCTGACACGGTGAGCATCACCTCAACACAATGTTCTCAGGTCTGCAAACGCTGCTGTGTCTTTTAAGGTCGTTTCCTTTTATGATTGAGCATTAGGTCTCTGTCTTTGATCATAAGGGGAGGAAGTATCCCGGTGTTCTGTATTTCATTAGTTACTCTAACAGGGAACAAAAACACCACGGATGGAATAATTTCACTGCATAATTTATGACATTTTATGACATGAGTAGGTTGATGTGTAGGCGGCTGACTCAGTCTTTCAGCTTTTTTAATTACTCCTCTCTGACAAAAGCTTAACGGTTACAGAACAACTGTCCTCGATGTGTCCTCATGTCCCCCAAAGAGGAAGAGGAGTACGAGTGGCCGAGAAATGAAAGGGAACATTTCCTGTTGTGTGTTTTCAACCTTGATGAAAGGTTAGATATGACGTTTGTCGCTTTGTGTTTGACAAGAAACAACTTTTTTTTATAAAGGACCTGAAGTGACATCAACTACTCACTAATCAACTTGTCCTCAGTGTTTGGATCTTTGTTGGATTTATACCTGCAACCTCCATGGTTCATCTCAGGTGCTTGTTATGTAGTCTCACAGAGATCTGACTGCAGTCCAACTGCAGGAAAGATTGAAACAGTGCTTACTCTCCAGCTTCAGCCTCCAGACAGCATCAGAATCAGCTGGAGGAAGCCTGTGTGTGTGAGTGTGTTTGTGTGTGTGACAGATTTTTGGATCGGCCACCAAAGCCACATTCCTCCAGACGCGTGGCCCGGCCATCGCATCCCTGACTACCAGCTGCTGAGAAGGAGAGAGCCTCCTGACACACACACACACACATGAACACACTCGGGCACACACATTTTTTCCACTTCTGACTTTGCTTCCCTACATACACACACACACTCCCTCTCTCGCTCCACTGCCTGCTGGCTTGCCACCAAGTCCTGCATAATGGCGCTGCCAAAGCAGATATGTTCACCAGTTAACTGGCTGCTGCCATCACCAGCCGCCTCCAACAGCAGCTCACACACACACACACACACACACACACACACACACACACACACACACACACACACACTCACACACACACTCACACACACACACACACGGGGTGATGTAGAGAATAACTCACTCTGTTGTCATATGTTTTGATAAATATTTAAAGAAAACCTCAGTCAGCTGCACTGTTCTTCCTGACATGCAATAAAAAAAGATTTTTCATTTTTACTCTTTTACACATTTTATTTTTTGTCTAAACGTAAGCAATTTGAAGCTGAAAGACGGGTATTAACAGTCAGATTTTTACACAGGATCCAAGAATGTTTAGCCCTGAAATCAAACTGTGTCCCGCCCCCTTAAATAAGCTCTGATTTATTTATTCAAAAACGTAAACCAAGATGGCGCCACGGACGGTCGCCCTGGTACTGCGCTCTCTTGTACATGTTGCGTTTTTCTCTTTTTTTGTAGTTTTATGCTCCGCTTCTCGGGCTTTCACCACTGCACTTTTATCATATTATTTTAGCCTGTACATATTAGTCATTCCTATTTGTTGTTCTTTTGTATTTATAGCTGATGTTATTGTTATTACATTTTTTATTTTTTATTTTGTATCTCTTATTCTTATGCCTTGTACAAAGAGAGCACAGTTTACCTAAGTCAAATTCCTTGTGTTCAAGCATACCTGGCCAATAAAGCTGATTCTAATTCTGATTCTGAATTTGTCTGACCACAGGACTGTTTTTCAGCCCATCTTAATTAAGCTTGGGCCAAGAGAAGTTTCTAGTGTTTCTTGATAATGTTTGCATATGATTTCCTCATTATTTGGTAAAGTTTTAACCTGCATTTGTGGATGCGTCAAACTGTGCTCCCAGACAGTGGTTTTTGGAAGTGGTTTTAAGACTATGCGGTGAGATCCACTACAGTGTCTGTTTTTAATGCAGTGATGGCTGAAGGCCTGAAGCTTCCAGCCATTCAGTATTGTCTTTCAGCTTTGTCCCTTTTATACAGGTTTATCCCGACTATCTGAATCTTTTAATGATATCATGAACTGTAGATGAAGAAATCCACAAATTCCTCTAAATACTTTACTCTGAACATTATTCAAATTCAAATTGCTGTACAATGTGCTCACGCAGTCTCTCACAGAGTGGTGAACCTCTTCCAATCTTTACTTCCAGAGACTCAGCTTCTCTCAAGTGCCCTTTTTTCTACTCAGTCATGTCACTAATCTGTTGCAAATTAATCTAAATAGTTGTGTGATGTCCCTCCAGGTGTGGGGTGTGTTGGTTTTTTTTGCATTCCACCACTTTTTCAGTGTTTTCATCTAACATTTTTCAAACAAAGATCAAAATTTACAACCTGTTCCTTAATTTTTCCCATTTAGGTTTTTTGTAACTTTAAAGATGGCTCATCAGAAAACCCACATAGATCTGTGAAATTGTCATATTGGCTGTTTTGGTCAATTTTCTTTCTTTTGACTGAAGTATGAGGTCCAGCTGCAAAGCGGGAATTTTGTCCAGCCTGGGGAGCCAAATCCAGGTCATAGAAACTGCTACTGGCTCTTTCCCCAAGTCTCCCTAAGTCTCTCTTCACATCATGTCAGCTAGATGACTTGAAGGTATACTGCTGTAGTTATCAGGTGGAGTTATCTTCCTCCTGTCAGCGGTGTTCTGCTGACACCTCCGACACTGCTGACACTTCTGCATCATCTTGATGTAAACATAAAGTGTTAGCAAGTTGTTGCTCAGGTCAGATCTATATTCTGCCCAGCAGACGTTTTAGAGGTCTGGAGTTCAGGAGGAAGTGCCTACATGCTACATAAACTTCTCTTTAATACCCTGAGATCAAACCTGTTAAATGAGGTCAGCCGTTGGGTCATGTTTGCATTTCCTTCGTCGTCTTCTTCAGACCGATAGAGGTTTTCTCAAAGTCTGTCCGATTGGGGATGTGATATTGCTGATTTTCTTCGGGGTCACAGATCAGGATGCATCAGATCTGTGCCCCCCTCCGCAGGGATGGGCGGGTTATCGGCAGCCGTGGCTGCGTGGTGTTTGCAGGATCTTGACGGACACAGTGTGTGATTTGCAGCGACAAGCGGAACAAATGTCGGTAATGAGGTCACCTTGGGCTCCAGGTCTGCGTCTGACTCTCAAGACTGATCTCTCTCTCTATCTCATATACACACACACACACACACACACACACACACAGACAGAGACACACACACACACACACATATAGAGACACACACACACACACACACACACACACACACACACACACACACTCCAATGTACACACAGCGCTTCAGAGGAAATCATGAGGCATTCAGAGCCAGCTGAATGAAAATGAGACAGGTGGGATGCAAAAAAATCAGGAACAATAGGCAACATGCATCAGATCTGTCTACCTGAGGACGCTGTGCTTTAGTTCTCTGTTCTATAAAAGGGCTTCTTCTCTTTTTTGATCAATTCTTTTTTATCCATTTAGAAGCTAGGGCATATTCATTTTACACAACCTTTATTTATCTTTATCTAATGTATTTAGACACAGAAAATCATTGAAGAAGAACAAAATTATTCATACGTGAGAATGTGAGGAAATATTGCATAAAACCCACCTGTGAGTTGTAAAACAGCATTCTCCAGGTGGACTTTTTAAAGGTCCCAGTAAATAAAAAACCTGTGATAAAAATGATCTACACCAACAGTTTGTGACGCAATAATAGCAGACATGCCGTCAGCAAGTGTGGCAACTTAGTGATAGTATTTATTGTTTAGTAAAAGAAACATTTGGTGTGGTTCTTGCAGGGCTCTTCATGAATTCCATTTTTTTTTTGGTGTTTTTCCGCCTCTGCAGCCAGTCAGTAACAGCCTGTACCCTGTCCCCTCAGTGTATTCGTATTGATTCTGATATTTTGCACTCAGCAAAGGTTTGTTTGACAACTTACATCCATAAACCAGCAACAACCAGGTTATCCGCATCTCTTTATTTTGAGATCATAATAACAACAGCAAAAAAACATAGTGCATAAAAGTGACAAATATCTGTAATCAACTCTATTACCCAACAAAACTGCTTTTGTTCTTACTGTTGGCACAGATTCCTAAACTAGTTCTCTTAAACTTTGGCCACAAATTCTTGAAACTTTGGGCTTGGACTCATAAACTGAGAACAAATTCACAATCTATTGACATGGATTCATGAACTGTTGTAAGTGTTTCTTCATCTTTGGGCTAAGATTTGTAAACTCTGGGCACGGATTCGTTATCTGTGGGTACCGATTTGTTACCCGGTAAACTGTGGACATAGATTCTTAAATTTTGAGCTCGTAATTGTAAGCTTCAGGCGCCGCTTCGTAAACTTCAGGTAATGATTCAAAATGCAATTTCTTTCTTCGAAGAACAAAGAATGGATGATTTTTACAGCAACTGTGTTTCAAATTTTAGCCAAGCGTATCTGGATTTAAAGGTGTATTTCCTATTATATGAAAGATTCAAGAAGTCTAATGGGTAAAATAATATAGCATTAAATCTACCCTTAAATCCAAATACACTGGCTTTTCCTGTTCACAGTGAAATGGTCCATTTCAAGTTTTCCAAGGAAAGAAGGAGATGGTGTGTACAAATCTATGTCCACAGATTAAGATAGTGGGCCTACAGATTGTAAATCAGTCCACACACGTTAGCATAATTAGATTAAAGATTCACACATAGTCAAAGTGTAGTCTAAGGTGGAGGAATACTGCTATCTATCCTCTGAAACGGTCCTGCTTGGTCCTGCAGCGTGATGCCAGTTTACCCACCGGTCAATTCCCCAGCCTTTTTTTTTTTCAAGTCTGCCAGTCTGGCAAAGAGCCCAGGCTGGCTCTTTGAAAGCCTGAGGCTGCTCTTTATTTACAATCTAGACTCTATTGCTCCGGCTCCTATGGGGGACCACCGGTGTTCTGAACCGATCCTAACACCGCCCTTTTTCCTCTCCTGCTCAAAGTCAATTGGCATTCGTCCAAAGCTGAGCAACCCTCCTCTGCAAAACTTTTTTTAATATTACTTTTGTCAGTATAGCTGATTATTACTGTAACTACATCACCAAGGTGGCAAAAAGCCTTATTCTTATCCTTGAGCCAGGTACCACAGTAATAGATCTCCTCTAGCTCGATAGATTTCAGCTCTTGCTGTCACTTTTTTGAATTTATCACCTCTCCAGATTTTTGTCCCTGCCTGGATTGTAATTAGGAGTCGAGGGACAAAATGGCTTGTTTGTCAAGGATAACGTCTTGATATGAAGGCCTCTCTTATCGTGGGTTTTACCCAACAGGCTTCTGGTCCCCCAGGCGGTTTTGATACCATGATGTGTGCATGTTTTGTGCTGTCCTGCTCAGCGGCTTGTCTGATGTGGCCTTTGTAGTGAAAGTCAGTCTGCAGGCAGGAGATGTGATATAGGGGTCAAAAGTGACCAAATGTATCCCTTTTTTTCTGGACTTTGAAGAAAATGCATTGCACTACTGTTGTCAGGCCGGCTGATAAGAAATGGAGGAAGTATAACCTCCAAGTTGTTGTGTAAGGCAACAGAAAGGTCAGTGTAAAGTTGTATTTACACAAAACTTTGTTACGTTATCTTGAAGAAACTAAAAGCTCTATTCACCTGTTCATTTCTGTAAAATAAACGTTCTGTCTTTACTGCAACATCTCAACATAACTTAACCCTGCCCCACATTTCATAAACGACTGTAATTTGTTTGACTTGAATCAGACGGTTACAACAAAAAATGCTGGACAGGAGAATGAGCCGGCTATCTGCAAAATAAAAGTCAAACACAAGCAAGCAGATACTTCTTGTTTCCATGCTGTATACGGGGAATATGATTTCAGAATCGTCTCTGTTTTAACTCTTGAACGCAGCACAGGTGCGTCCAAAGTTTTATCACAAGTTCACGTATCCAATCCGAGCACTTCTGACAAACTCTGAGCATTGCAACATGTTCAATGTGATTTATTCCTCCGGCTGTAACTCTGCAGTGATCAGCTCCATGTGCTAACATCCTTTGTCCACATGTTAGCATAGGTGTCTGAATTTGTGTAGTTTGAAGCAGACATGGATCCATCTGCAGATTGATTTTGTAGATTTGATTCTTGCAGCCTTCGCCTTGCTTACTGCCCTCTGGAATCTTTTAGTTAAGAGTAAAGCTGATGATCACATCTTAAAATCCTGTGCAAGATTGCAATCAGACATCAATTTAGGAGTAAAATTAGCGCCTGATTTTCAGTAAAAGCATCAAATTACTCAAATCTGATTGAATTCCTGATGAAGTTCTTCCTCTCCCTGACATTTCTTTTACAGTAAGATTCTTTAGAGTTTCATTTTTCTGAGAGCTGAATGGTAAGCTTCATTTTGAAGACCTTTAGTCGATTTAACCAGAGCAATTCCTTCATTGATGGTCTTGAGCCAGGGTCAGCTCCGCTGCATGTTTTACCAATATCTCTTACACAAAAGCAGCTCTTTTTGTCATGACTTCGAGTCGATACAGGTCCAGGAGAAGTAACCACTGTGCGAACAAGATGAACAACCTCCAGCGTCTTGCAGATAGATTGCTGCACAGGCGGAGTGAGGAGGCGGGTAAAAACGATTGAAAGCTCAAGGTTTCCTCCTCCAGCGTTTGGGCTGCTTTTCCTCCCTCCAGTGATAATGGAGGATATTTCCTGTAAGTGGAATTTCAGCGGAGGAGAAGCGGGCCCGATTCCCCCGTGAGAGTACCCGCTGCCTGACTGCCGAGCTGCACGGCCTTGGCTACAACGCAAAGCCAGCGGCTGCATGAAGATGGAAACACTAACACATACACAAAGTTGCATAAACACATGAGCTTTTAAATTCTGGAAATACAGAGAAGAAAAAAACACTCTCAGAACTGTGATCAGAGACAGATGGGTTGAGACAGTTTCCCTCATCTTCAACAGTAAATTTAGTTGCTTTCTGGACAGTAGTAGAAAAAATGATGAAGCCTGAGAGCAAGAGGAGACTTTAAAATACTGCGTTATGTTTACATCATGATGTAGAATGCTAAATAACAGACAGGTGTGAAAACATCTCACGTCCTCTTCAACCTCAGATGTTTTCATGAATCCCTGTATGCATCTCTCTCCTGGATGTTAACCCAGCTCACTCCAGCTTCTCTCACATATTTTACTTGGGAGGCCTTGCAGGAAAACGTCCAAGTAAAGTTAGGGTGAGAATTTACGCTGTTTGCGGTCAAACATTCTGCTCACCCTGTACATTTTTAGAAAGTTTTAAGGAGTTTGTGCATGTATGAATACAGATCATGGGACTCAAGGATCAAAATGACATTTTTTTTACTTTACCAAGTTCGAAAAGTTAGGAGCACCTGCAAAAATTGAGGAGCACCCACTGAAAATTAAGTAGTATCACACCTAAAATGCGTGGAATCCATGGTGAGTGCAGTGTGACCTGCAACCTTCATCCTGCAGGCTTTGCAGCGAACGCAGTGCATTATGCAATTTTCATAATGGAGCCATTTCAGCCTCTCTCCCCAAAAACTGAACCTTTTGGTGCATCCACATTCACAACATCACCATCACCAACTTCCTGAGTTATCTGTAACGTTTGGCGGCCTATGACAGAAATCCCTGCTCTCTTCATTTCCCTTATTCCAGGTTAGTGAGCTCTTTGTTAATGGGCAATGAAGCCAAGTGAAAGGGAGGGATCTTAAATCAGAAAGTTAAGAAACTGAAGCTGATTGGTTTTGAAAACATTGGATTGAACCAAATGGTGGTTAATTGGTAATACCTGCTAAGGGGAACACATCGCTCCTGACTCATAGACTGTATAAATAATGAACGTAGTCAGACTTATAAAACAGGCAGCAACTGTGTTCTCATCTGATGATTTGTGTAGCTTGGAGGCTACCCTAAAAAGCGGCATGGACGTTGGTCAGTAAAAAATATTGCAAAAGTTGGAATTAAATTGTAATTTCAACCTGCAATTTGCAGTAAAGGAGAGATTTCAGCACGACTCAAAGATGAATGTAGATGGATTCAAAGGCTTAAAATAAATCTAATATTGTAGCTCCCATGCAGTCACAGCCACTTGTATATTTTTAAAGTTATACCGAGTCGTACTGTTCCTCTCCCACTCTGTTTACGTCACCGTGCCGTCTGAACCACCCCCTCCTGTAGTACCTGCTGCTCAGACAGCCAAGGAGAACAAGTGTCTGCTTAGCTGTGGTCGCCGCTGCCGTCGGCTCTCTCCCTCTCACTCTCTCACATGCTCTCTCACCCAGTCAGCCAAGAAGATGAGTCATATGTACTGTAAAGGTCATCCATCAGAGAGAGAGGGAGAGGGAGAGTAAGGGGGAGTGAGGCAGCAGAGGGAGATGGAAGAGATAGAAGAATGGAGGGAGAGTGATGGAGGAGGGAGGCGTTAAGTGTTAGCTTTTCCATGTCAATTTTTCTGTCAGGAGCAGTAAGTGGGGCCTCTCTTCTTCTTCTTCTCCTCCTGCTGCTTTTTCTTCTCGCTCCTCCTCAGTGTTATCACCTCTGACAGCAGGAAGGCCCCTCAGCAAAGGCAAACCTCTTCTCTCATGGGTGCTAACATTTAGATTTTATGTAATGTGCTGTAGCATCATTCCTGTGACATTTACAGACATGTGACTCAACATATTGTGTAGTTTCTGTATTCCATGGTGTGTTTACCTTTGAAGTTATACTTTTAAAGTGACTGAATTAATAAATCAAGATCTTTCATTTTATCTGCATATCTGATATACTTTAACAAGTGGTTTGACACAAATCTCTGCAAGTTGGTAGAGAGCAGTGGGCCAATGCTCGGCTGTCCTTAACACTACTATTAGGTTGCGAGGTGGCAATAACAGATGGTACTAGAAAGAGCTGACTATCATATTATGTTGTTTGTGTAAGTAAAATATTTTGTACAACTAAAATGATTGGAAAATAAGTTGTAAACCTTTGCTGGACCGGGTAATCAAATACTGTTTTCTGGAGGAGACTATGCTTGTTGGACCAATCCAACCACCTGACTGACCGCCTCAAGCAGACCTTCCTGCTCGTCATACACTGATGGAGGGTTTATGAGTCACTATCATCGCTCTCTCTCTCTCTTATTTCCATCTATCCCTCTCTCCAAGCCCGACCCGGTCTCAGCAGATGTGTGTCTAACATGAGTCTGGTCCTGCTCGAGGTTTCTGCCTGTTAAAGGAAGTTTGTCCTTGCCACTGTAACTTGCCAAATGCTGCAAAGTGCTCTGCTCATGGTGTATTAAGATGAGATCAGACTGAGTCCGGTCTGTAAGATGGGACTGGATTTTATCCGGTCTTGATGTTGGGTCTTTGTTAATAATGTAACATGGACTAGATTGGTCTAGACCTGCTCTGTTTGTAAAGAGCTTTGAGATAACATTTGTTGTGATTTGGTAAGCATATTCTATTCATTATTGTAAAATTATGCAAATGTACAAAAATTCTAGCCAAATTTTAGAAAAAAACATGCAAATAAAAACCGCCATTGATTTTCTTTACTTTGTTGCCATATCACCTCTAAGGAAACTATGTTGCTTCCAGCCTTTTTAAAATACAAAGTAAAATGTAGGTGGTTTGATTTGCCCATTATGTATTGCCTGTGGCTGTGAGAAGTATTTAACCACCTTAGGAGTCACCAGTCTCTGGCACTGTTATTTTTGGGGTCAGAGGACATTGTCAACAAGTAAAGCTAGAAGGTACTTAAACCATCATGATTTCCATTATAGGTCTGTGACCAAGCCGTTGGTTATACGTAACTAGGTGTCCCAGGAGTGCAAAGTGGCTACCAAAAAGTTAAAGGAGTCTGATCTAAGTAGCAACCAAAATAAAGACAAAGTGCAAAAAAATGCAGTTCCTCAAGTGTCCACTTGAGGCTGGAACCAAAAGCCAAGAAGCCCCATTAACACCCATGTTAAAATGTCCATCTTCACCACAGAATTAAACTTGTTTATAGTCTGTTTCAACAACAGCTTTTGGTCTGAATAGCCAATTTCTCTATTTCTATACAGTGTAAAGTGGTAGAATTTCTTTATGACTCATCCGTTATTAAGAGTTTAAAGCCAACCATTGATTTGCATAATTAAGGTTACAGCTTAGTTGACTGAAAGTTGTAATGTTGCTGTGTGCTGGGAGGCTTGGGGCCCACCTCAACTCCGCCTAATGTCTATGTAGGTTGACTGAAAGGAAGGTTGAGTCAGCATTCCCAATATGGCACCACAACTGTTTGGTTTCAAAACATCCCTTCAAATGACACTGAGACTACATCTATTTTCTATTCAGTACATAGTCTGATCTGGGTCTTGTAAGAAGGAATAGAAGTGCCTCCGTTTGTATTGTTACTCGTTAAAGGAAAAGAATCAGCATCTAGATTTATATAAAAACACTAAAAATAAATGGAGGAGACGTCTGAACTATATTTCCCCATCTCCAGCTGCAGCAGAACCTGACCTGGATTGTCCCGATGCAGTAAACACCAGTTCGACTTGCACTGAAACAAACATTGAACATAATTTACAGAAACTATCCACTGAATGTCAGCCGGTCTGTCAGGGAGTTCCTTCGGTATGTGAAGATAGAGAGCTGTTGCCTTTTCCTCCCTCGCCTTCCTCCCTCGCTCTTCAGCTGGGTGATGCTTGGCTCAACAGTCGGAGGTTTGATAGATGGCGTCCCCAGCTTTGGCAGCCTTATCTCCGGCCGCGCCAAGCGATCGTCATCTGCCACTTATCAGCCCCATAAACACCCCCCACAAACACTCTGCTTTGGAAGGATGGGGGAGATCGGGAAAGGAGAGGCAGGGAGGGGAAAGGATAAGGAATGGGTGGCAAGAAGATAGAGGAAGATGGAAGTGAAGTGAGGGAATAAAGAGTGAGAAAGATGGGATGGGATAGAAGAGAGAGGGGAGAGTGGAGAAGTGAAGAATGGAATAATTCAAACAGAAGCTCAAGGTTCCTCAATCCAGACCTGAGTGTTTGATAAGAAGACAGCAGTAGGGGTTACCACAAGCAATACCTCACCACTGAATATGCACCAAAGGGTACCTGAAGGCAAAGCCATGAACATGTTAGACACAAAGAAAGCAGCTCAAGCAGATTGGCTAGTAGAGTTACAAAAATAGGCCCTTTATTTATCATATTTGAGGTTTCCTTAAGATATCCCTAGTATTGAATAGGAAGATGCTAATGGGTCCCTTAAAACAGACCTGACTAGATGTAAGGCATGAATACAGAAGCAAAGGGGTACCCGAAACAGACACAACTATAATGAAAAGGAATTAAACTGACACTGAATTGTGTTTTAACGCACTTTCAGTATGCCTGACAGGATAAAAACAGATACTCAAGAGAAACCAAAAACAATTCCTGCTACATTAGACAAGAAACAATAGAGACAAGAAAGGGTACCTTAACATGGACCGAACCAGATGTTCCACAGGAATAAATCTAAATTATAAAGGGTAAGTTTAGAAGAAGATAACTTATCTACATTGTTGGTAGAAATGAACAGAAGTAAAAGAACCTCAAAACAGACTTTACAACATGTTAGCAAAAAGAAAGATTCTAAAGGTACCTCGAAACAGACATAACTGTGTAAGAAAGAAAGGGGAAAAGATATCTTGATAGATATCTTAAATGGTCCAAACCACAAGTCTAACAGTATGTTGATAAGGGGGAAAGGGGCACTGATATGTTCCTTAAAACAGACTTTCAAACATGCTAAAACAAAAGGGAGAAACCACGTGTTTAGTCAGTTAAATAGCTCTAAGAAAGGAGCGCCGTTGGCCTAGTGGTCTAAGCCCGCCCCATATACAGAAGCTATAGCCCTCATTGCAGAGGTCGCAGGTTGGATTCCAGCCTTGACCATTTACTGCATGTCCCCCCCAACTTTCTAAACCCCACATTTCCTGTCTCTCTCCAGCTGAAGTTGTTAAAAGCAAAAATGCCTCAAAACACAACTTAAAAAGAAAATAGCTCTAAGAACAAGTCCAACAAAAAGACACTTGCAGGTATGAACAAACAGCCTTAAAAGGATAGTTTGATGTTTCTTGAAGTAGGGTTGTAGGAGGTACTCGACAGTAGTAAGCGTATTAGCCACAGGGAATGTTGGGTAGCTTAGCCTCTTTGTTGGAAAAAAACCCAAAACAGCTATCTTTAAAAAGCCAGGTAGACAGATACTAAGACAGGTCTTGGGTACCTAGAAACAGTCATGACTGCATGTTAGGGGGGGGGGGGGGGAGAAAGGACACCAAAGGGAACCTTGAAGCAGACTCCACACCATTTTGGACAGGAGAAAATCAGATTCTAAAGGGTGTCACAAAAAACTCAACAATTCAAAAAAATGATCGAGTAAGAGCTTTTACATGCCGATTAATTTAGATACATTTACGATAAGACATAGATGAAGGAGAAAGTAAGGGGGCTGTGTCCTCAAAAGAAGAGACTGGAAGCAAAATTTGCCCGATCATTTTTGTCATCACATTTTTGGAGCCAGAACAGAGTATTATTTGGTTTCTCTTTTCTTCCACATACTGGAGGTCACTTCCCTTTGTGGAGTATTGAGTTTCATGACTCAGAACTCTATTTCTCAAAGGTCACCTCCACTTGGGGAATATTATTATTTTTATGACAATTCCCTCCAAGAAAGAAAATTCTTTTACACACTTCACAACTCCTCCGAGTGAACGCTGCATGTTCCCTGTTTATGTGCCCATCAGCCACTTAAAAAAAACAACGAGAATAAAACCAGGTAAATGCAAAGGTTAGGTTAATTTTGCTGATATATTTTGGTTTAAATTTCATAGTGTGAGCGGTAATCTGCTAATGAAAGCTCGTTACTGGCTTCCTGTCTGTGTGCAGCGAGGCGGCTGTTGATGCGAGGTCATTAATTGTCGTGGGTGGCCAGGATATGTTTTCCTGCCGGGGTCCCCGGTGTCATATCAGCTTAATGAATTGTTTATGTAAACTAATCGGAGTGTTTAATACCTGCCTTTTAAGGTGTGAATGAATCAAACAGAGGAGAGGCAAAGAGCTAAATGTCATCAATTAAAGCGGTGAACAGTGTTCAGCACAACAAGGCAAACAAACACATTATGGCTGTTGTGAAATAGTAACTTGATAATGGATAACGCCCCAACAAATAATGAAACGTGGGAGGTTTGGACTCAGTATCCTGATGTTAACTTTATAGTGAGGCGTATTTTCTTGCCATTTTAGGACCCAAATACACATCCGACTTTGTAGAGAGATATTGTTGGAGTTCCCCTTAAAAATAATAAAATAACAAAAATATCTTCATTAATTCTCAACATATTGTTAAAGGGCACAATTTCTTACTTATATGAGAAATGTCTCTGCCAAACCAAAAATATAAAGCTGCATGTAATAAGCTGTGACATAGACTCACTCACGGTTACCTTTTTGATGAAGTCAGTTTTATTGGTCTCTCAATATCACACTTCTTTGAAGCGGTGGTATTATGCCTTTTCATACTTTAAAAACAACATGAAGTTAAAATGTTGGATATCAATACTAATCATAGACAAAGTTTCAGATTGTGAGGTACGTGTATATTGGACTAATCCCAGGATGAGACTGCTTTTGAATCGCTTGTTCAAAAAGTCAGATAAGAATTACGCGAGAGGGACGCACGAATAGCTCAATTTGTGACATCATCTCTTGGTCAATCTCCTGGAAAGACCAGATGACCATTCAGCATGAATCATGAGGCCATTTTGTTTGTAATTCTTGCTCTCTTATTGTCTTTCTTTATCCTCCCTCGTCCCTCCTCTCTTTCTTTTACTTCCTTCCCTCCTCTTTCTTTCTTGTCTTTTGTATTTCTTGTCAATCTAAATCCTCCCATCCCACCTTTAGTCAACTCCTCTTCCTCTCTTTTTCCCGTTTCCACATCGTTTTTCAGTCTTTCTTCCTCCTCCTCAGTCCCTTTTTTCATTTTCTCTCACCTCTCATGTTGTCTCCCCATCTGTCCTTCCCCCTCTTTTCTCTCCCTTGTCTCCACATCTCACTCTCTCTCTCTCTGTCTGTCTTTCTCTCCTCTCATAATGGTCTCTCGTCCCCCAGGTGGCCCTGGATACCATTTCGGCCCCCTGCTTTTGAATTTAATTACACATGGCATTGTCTTCATGAACCCCCCTCCCCCCACCCACACACTCATACTGCAGGCAGTAACACCCAGGGATGAGGGGGTGGACTGGGGGATCAACAAGGAACAGATTGAAGGCTGAAAAGTTGATATTGGAAATCAAATTAATGAAAGTGAAAGTGAAACCATATCAAATTAAGACGCCTCTGAAAAAATGACAGGCAAATCTGTTTTGACAGAAATAATTATGAACTCTAGCACCCAACTATCTATCTATCTATCTATCTATCTATCTATCTATCTATCTATCTATCTATCTATCTATCTATCTATCTATCTTTTTAATAAAAGTTGTATTTCACAGTTTTTTTGAGTCACTTAAACCTGAAAGATGTAATTGACATCTAAAATGACAGCTTTTTTTTCAGCAATGGGGTTTAATTCCCTCCTGTCCCTTTAAAAACATTGCTTTGGTGTCCCAACAAACACCTTGCCAGACATTCAGTAGTTAAAATGTCACCAGAAATTGAGGGTGTGTTGTATTTCTGACAACTGACAAAGCTGAAGATGAATAAATAATGTTAATGTAGTTTGCTAGTTCACCAGTTTGTACACAATATGTACGGGGTAACGTTAATGAACGGTTGGTTATACAATTTACAATCCTAACAGTATAACCCGCTCTTAAGCATTACCCTGCTTGTCATCAGGGTGCCAACTAAAGCTATAAACAAGTTGATACAAAACATGATTATAATATGATTTTAGGATTCAAAATATTTGTATTTATACAGTACAAAGAAGTCCCTCTGATTTCACAGTTTGCACATTTTTCACCACATTGAAACATTTTTGCCACAGTGTCAACAGGCAGAAATCAAATTTACAAGAATTTGCTTAGAGATGTAATAACCCATTGCTGTGGGGTTCTGACCAATCAGAATCAAGTATCCCATGTCAGAATAGTGATAAAAAAAACATGTTAACATTATTTATTTAAAGTCAGTTTCATTGATAAAAATTGTCATTAAAGGTACCGAATCAACTTCATTGAAAAAATCCTTATATTTCTGACATGCTTTTGATTAACTACCTCACAATTCAAAATCAAAAAGAGCATTGCTTATAGCTTGTCTGTCTGTTTTTAAAGCTTAGCAAACCAATGCTAATCAAACAAAATAACACTTTTTTGAAAGAATTCCAATAAATAGATTTAATATTTTGTTTCTTTGCAAAAAGATAATTTGACTTGATGTAGGCACAGATTTACTGCCATCCCAAACGTACTCATCAGTATCTTGAGTAAAGACAAATTCAGGCAGTTTGTTCGTATGTGCGTGTGCAGAACTGGTCAGACAGACTTCCTTATTAAGAAATGTTTGCAGGATTTGTTGTCATATATTTGTAAACACATTGTATGTAAAGTTTGTCCATGTCATTTAGGCATAAAACAACAAAAAATATACTTCTGTCGAAGCTTCAGCGGCTAAAAAATGCTTCACTTCCCATAACATCTCATGGCTTAGTCATTTTTTGCGTTTCTTTATCTGCCTTAGACCCTAAGCGATGGTTTGGAGCACTGGACCAGCTCCTTCAGATACTTCACAGATAAAACATCCGTCAATATATTTTCATTTGCCCAGGGCTCGTCGCTCTCATGATCAACTAATACGATTACGTCCCTGTTCTGTGTCACTGCTCTTCCTGCCTTTTGGTTTTGAAGGATATCTGTTGTTGTTTTCTCATTATACGGCTCCTGAAATGTACCCAGGAGTGAGTGAGTGAGTAAGAGGTATAAAGGTTGGGAGGGTGGGTGGGGGTGGTTAGTGGTTGAAATAACGACCCCTCAGTGCTGTAAAAGCATCCATTCTGTTGGTCCAGGACTCGTGGAGCCAGCCTGGGCCTTTCCCTTTTGTCACCAGTGAAAAATGAAGCATTTCTGAATCCCCGGCACTCGCTGTGTTTCCCTCTGGGCGCCTCAGATACATTGAGTTAACATAAAGCAAAATTCAGGATAGGGGCGGCCCGGGTGACAAATGAAGCGCCTCTGTGTGTTTTGGAGGGAAAATAAAGGGGCCCCTTTTGCAGAAATGAGATTTGGTCGTTACTTCCTTCAGGCTCTTTTTTTCCCGCAGTCTGACTGTATCTGAGAGGTACCATGGAAAGATAGAGAAAAGGGAATAATCTGAGTATAGATCATTTCCCTTCATCACGTTTCAGTCTGCAGTCCAATCGCTGCTTCATTCTCATTTTGTCACATTATGGCTTATTTTCACACTGCGCTGCCAGCCGGGCTGAAAGAAAAGTCACCAGCCGGTTTGATCACGACACCCAGCCCATCGCAGTTTCTTAAAAATGGATCCAATTTGGGTTTTGGAGAGAAAGCTCGCTGGGGTACAAATGAGACGCCTCGGCCCGCCTGTTCATGAGCAGTGCTCTCGTCCGACTTAGACTCATTTGTAGTCTGCAGGAGAGGACGGGAATGGTTGGTCTGGGTATCTCTCTGCTACATTTTGGAGAGGCCGCAGTGGCATGGCATTGGGCGGTCCAAAGATGTGTTTGCTAATTAGCGAGAGCTCGCCGCCTGTGATGTAGTCACGCTGGCTGGCTGCGTGGCAAATCACTCCTGGAGACCGGACTAGTGCTCGTGTTGCTGCAGAGTTTTCTTATTCCCTCCGAATGAAATCTCGTGGAACACTTTCATGTTTGTTTGTGTTTGGATATATCAGGCTTCTTACTCTGTGTCTGTTTCAAGAATTAAATGCGTGTGTTTCGTAGATGTTTCTCTATGTGTGTGTGTGTGTGTGTGTGTGTGTGTGTGTGTGTGCGGGAGCTTGTCAATTAGGCTTTGCTGCAGATGCAAGTCAAATAGGTTTTGCCTCACCAATTACCAAAGGCACTTTAGGCAACACAGTCTACTTGTTTGACTGAGTCTAGTCCCAGAGCTGCGTGCTGTTTACCATCCCTTCAATTTTTTCATTTGAACTTAATTAATCTTTTAAAACACTTTTGAAGAAAAAACCCAGGTGCTTTCAACTTCCATTAATGGAGACAAAAGCCAAAGCATGAATAAAATAGATCTGATGAAGGCTTTGACACGATCAGATTGATACAAAAAAAAACAAATCAGCTGCTTAAGCTTTATTTCAGTGGAATCAGTGGTTTTGTTGACAGGGGCAAAGAAACAGCCAGAATTAAAGGTACAGCAGCTACTGGACGAGTAAGTTCCAACAGGTGGTGTTGCTTTCTGCCCGGCCAACACTTAGCTTGACTTTACACGGTCCTTTGATAATAGCAGATGCAATGAACTACATCTCCTTTGAGCACCAATAAAGTTGCTTTCCTTTCCTTTTGGATTGTATAGGTAACACTTTATTTAATGCAATACAAGAAAAAGTGAAACTAGAAAAGTCCATGTGGCTACAACCTGGAAAAATGTAAAGTCTTTGTCGGCTGAAGCATCCAAGTGTTCTGCATTTCTCAAAACATCCAATTCAGTGATGTCAGGAAAGGTGTTTTACTCTACACAAGTGATGAAAAACACCAAGGACAGCAAAGCGCTGAAGATGTTTTAGGACCAAAACATGAAGTCACCATCCAACACGTGTAACACTGAACCAGAGGTCTCAAACAACGCTGCTCATCGAACAGAAAAAAGGCGACGCGGATAAACCAATTCAGCCACTTCAGCTTCTATTTCTCACAGCAGAGTGTGGAGTCCCTACTTGCTGACAGCATTATTAAGACATGTCAGCCCGCTTGGCTGTCGCAAACAAGGTGTTCATACGTCTCTGTCTGGAGCCTGGATGCCAACCAATCAGTCTTTTTCTTTTTTAGAAATTGTATGGCTTCACAGTAGTTTTATTTTGGTAAATTTCAGTCACAAGTTTGTACTATCACCATAATTCAATCTGAGGTTCATTACCTCAGACATACCAACACTTTATATACACCTCTATATTATTCATTATAGAGATGTAAGGTCAATGACAATATATTTTCTTTTAAGTGAATGATGTGGTTTTGCACAATTGAAATACTTACTGATAGAGACAACTGTTTTTAGAGGTAGTTACAGTGGCGAAACGTCATCTGTTTAAAAGAGGAGGCCAGCAGGATGGAGCAGCACCTCTGCTTCCTCCTCCAGCCCCTTGTATACTGCCAGTTCAAGGCTGGAACATTACACTTTGCCATCTGTGTGAAAGTTACAGACCCAAAATTGAGGGGCGACATCCATTGCCACTAAGCTGGCAATGGAGGTAGTAATGGTGGGGAATAGCTTCTGTGTAAAATCAAACACTGGGAAGGCGACACCACTGAGTGGTAAACAGCAAATTAACTGTACTTCTATAACACTTTTCTAGTCATCTGACCAAGACTACACCACCATTCACCCATTCACGCCACTGATGGCTGAGGCTGCTGTGTAGAGTTGCCATTCATACACCACTGGCTAGACCACCAGAAGCAATTTGGGGTTCAGTGTTTTGCCCAATGACACTTGTATGTGGACTGCGAGAGCTGGGATTTAACCGCCAACCTTCTGTCATTGTGTGGTTCAGTGTAGACGTACAATAGCAGAGTTACAGCTGAGCTTTTCCATGGCGAAGTGATGATCTCATTGTACAAAGGCTTCTGGGGACTCAAACGCACTGGTTAGAACTGCACTACATGCCATTGTGTGCACAGTAAGGTGGATGTCAATCAAAACCTCATCAGCCACACCCAGTCTTGATAAATGGTCCCAACAGCAAAAGCAACAGCTGTACACTAGGTTTTCTTATTAGGTTTACTGTTTCTCAGATATTTGTGGATGCTTAACAAAACTACCAATTCTTGTATTTTAAAAGCATTTTTACAGTTGAAGCCAAATTTCCAGTGGCTTTTGTGGTTGCACAACACATGGGAACGCTGTTGAATCACGCTCTGACAGATTGAAAGACTGATTATAAAAGCTATTGGTGAATTTAGAGAACTAAAGCAGAGTCATTTGCATATCCTTCATCTGCCTGGTGTGTCAACAAAGGAGCCTCGCTCTCTGTCTCCACACCGGTGTATTCAGATGCAAAGTAAAGTGAATGTAATTATGTATCCTCTCTTTTTTCATAACATTTTGTTCTGGCTTTAATATGTGCGCTGTCGTGTATTTCAATTGTGGCCCCTCATTTGTTTCCCTTTAGGAGATGAAGAAAGAGAGCTGTGCAGGGTTTAATTCTATTTGCGTGGAAATTTGTTGTAATACTTGCCTGCCGGCGGGTCAGGTGAAAAATTCATTTTTCATAAAGCAAAAATATGCCACAGTAATAGCTCATTTAGTTCTGGAACAGCACCGTTTTATCGTAGGGCCCTGTGGAGGTGTTGTAAGCCTAAATCAGCGAATGCTCATGTCTGGTTAGGGCTCAATGATAACCTCAATGACATCACACTTCAGAAGAAAGGTGAGTCTAAAGAGAAGAAATGGTGAAAAGGATGAAATAGGGACAGAAAGGATCCTATGTGTTGAACATTAAACAAACATAAAGTGGTATTTATTTAACTCTGCAGCCATTCAGCAACTCTGCAGTATGATTTTGACCTCATGCTCAAAACTTTTCAACCTACAGAACCGTACACAATGAGTGGATTAACTTTGTTTGATACACATTGTGCTGTAAAAGAAAAAAAAATTGGAATTCTCCAGGCACACATCTCCTCACAATGCTTTTAATGGAAATATCTGCACAACAATAACTGTAAGAGGATATTTTGGTAGACATACCTATGTTCATAGTT
This sequence comes from Notolabrus celidotus, assembly GCF_009762535.1. NCBI lineage: Eukaryota > Metazoa > Chordata > Actinopteri > Labriformes > Labridae > Notolabrus > Notolabrus celidotus. Next base: position 6,979,385 of record NC_048286.1, on the reverse strand, counting down.
TCAATTTAGAGTTTGTGTATCTTTATTTTTGTGTCCCTCTAGCAATAAGAGCTAGTTAGCTAGTATGGCTGCGACTGTAGCACCAATCAATACCCCAACAAGTCCTTTCCTTGATTCCCATTTTGACAGCAAACACACTATAGAATTTAAAAATATGGCTCCAGTTTTATTGATGTCATCAATTGGTTTCTGAAGAGACGTTATGAAGGCCAAAGATGGTGGTCACCTTATTGGACTCCATCTGATTTCTGGGCAATCCAGAAACCAGCAAAGAGGTGGAGCTGAGGCTGTAGCCTAGCTGCCTGACAAACACTTAAGCTCCCGTACCTACGCAGGGACCTACGCACGTGCACTTCCTTCAAAATGTAACAATGCGTAGAATTGACGGGGACCACAAGCCCTGCGATTGTTCCGCTCGGCGGCATTGTGTTTCCCACTTATACATTACTTTACTTCATGTAATCATGTCTGTATGATAAACAGCAACATGTATCAGCTGTAGATTAACATAACACGCTCTGAATCTCTGTGGAAAAGTAAACAGAGATCGTAGCGGGGCCGGAAGCAGGCGACCGGCTATCGGAGAGACCGCACTGCCCTCAAGCGTTTCGGCGTTGAATTGTTGCGTGACACGGACACCACGATGCACAAGTACGTGGCGCTCATGTCCACGTCTGTCCCTGCTGTGTAGGGGAGACACAGAAGTATAAACCAGCCTTTAGAATGTTCCCACCTGAGCCAAATTAATTAGCCTCTAACTGAGCATAGCTCTGTTTTTGTACGAGGCTATTAACATGATTGTGTCTGCTGTGTAAATGAACATTTAAGATGGGTGTTGATAGGGATTCCTTGGGTTTCGCTGCAAGCCTCAAGTGGACGCTTAAGGAACTGCAGTTATGATGCACTTCCACTTGGCTCCATTTTTCAACACCGACGGTTGCCTCTTGGAATTTAAATGTCAATGTAAAGGCTGCTGTTTAGGTTGAGGAGTCAATGAAAGTTGCTATAGTTTATGCTGAAGGGAGCTTCATATCTTCACAGTGTTTGAGTTATCACTAATCTCCCATTAGTTATCTCAAACTTTGAGCTGCTGGAGGGCTTTGCTCACTCATTCACCTTGTTGAACTTAACATTGGTTGCTTTACTGATTTCATGCGTCAGGATCAATGAGATGAAAACATACTGGAAAGGGGAACTTCAGACTCTCAGAGCTTTATTTCACTCTCTCTTGAAGCCTCTTTGGGACTCCTGGGTGGTGTTAAATGAAAACATCAGCACATTCAGTCTTTATTGACCTGATTGTGCTCTATGAATTTGGGGAAATTGGAGATAAAACATTTTAGGACTTGAATCACAAAGTATTGGATGTTGGAGCTGTAATATCCTGACTTTCAAAATGGTCCTGACCTAACAGCGGTTGAACACTCTTGACTCTGTATCTTTTTCAGTCATCTGTAAGTCCCACACTTGAAATCAAATTGCGTTTCCGAGGTGTTTGGATCAATGCAGTCCTGGTTCTGCTGTATATACGTTGTGTGTTTAAAGCTCAGGGGAAAAGAGGAAACATTGATTTTCTGTGAATCAGTCAAGCACAGAGTTTTAAAGCTGGTTTGGTGGAAGTCATTCTATTGATTAATGGCAGCGCCCGTGCACACATGGATGCAGTCTGCACATTATTGAGGACACCTGGGATTAATCCAATTTTAAAGTTTATGCAGTGAAAACTGAAATCAGAGTACTGCACTGTAGCGTTGCTTTAAAGTCCGAGCTGTTCTCACGATTTTAAAGTCAAGTATATTGTATTTGATTGTATAAAAAGTTGTTAAGCTGATTTTGCTTTATAAACCAAGGGATCATTTTTATTTGGAGCGCATTCATTTTGTAGCACGCTGTTTCATTTGTTGTAAAAATTGGCATCTTAACATGCGTGTTAATGGGGTTTCCTTGCCTCAAGTGGACACTCAAGGAACTGCAGTTTTTTGCTCTTCCAAACTGGCTTCATTTTCCAACACTAGAGGTTACTGCTTGATCTACAGTAAATACAGACACACAAATCCATTCCACCTGTACCATTAAAGTCTTTCCATGTTGGGCTGGATTTTGGACATTATTTAATCTGGAGTCAAGTTTTCAACTCCTTATCATTTTGAATGAGATATAACTGAAATCTTAAAACTTTGAAATTTATGTTTTAATTTTTTCAGTGAATTGATGATGGTGTCTTTCTCTCTCTGCAGTCAAGCAGAAAGACGATCTGGAGAAGGAAATGAAGCTCAGCATCCTGGAGGCCGGAGTCACGGACGTGAGTACTTTAGTTTACTCTCTTCACAGTCACTTTCCTTTCTACCTTCCATGTGAGCAAAAACTTCAGATTATTATGCACAAATCTGAGATCTCCTCCTGAATGAAGCTGAACTATTCAACACTAAGGAACTACAAATACATGAGGCAAACCCCGACCACGTGTAGAGGATACAGTACATGTAACTATTGCACAGCACTCTCCTCCCCTGAACCTGTATGCTCATGTTCAGCCTCAGGAGCATTAGAGAGCTCCACCACTGATGTTTGGTGAAAGGGTCTGCAGTCTGGGATTTGTTCACCCCAATCAGGTTCAGTTCACTGAAAAACAACTTCCCCTTATCACATGCTTAGACCTGTTTTGTGTTTGCTTCACGTCTGTTTTCTTCAATTCAGTCGATGTCTCTTTCATTCAGCTCCTTGCGTCTCTTCACCTCCATTGCTGTTTCAGCCCCTCCTTTCTTCCTCTTCCTTTCTTCTTTGTTGGTGACTTGTCAGCGAAATAAATTTAAGGTACATATCCTCCATGTTTTTTTTTACAACGTTTTTACTCTACATTAGCGGAAACTAACTTGCATATTTACCAAAGCTAATCTGACTTTTGTACCTTCAAAATCTAACTGGATTTGAGGCTTAAAGTCATAATTTTGAGGTTCAAGCCATGCTCCTCATAAAATTAGTTCTTGTATCATTTCAGTCTAAAATTTTTCTTGAGTACATCTTTTAGAATTGTACTTGAGTAAATCAATGATTAACACTGGCAGTAGGCGAGAAGCATCTCAAGAAATAGATGCAAACTTCTCTGATGCTTGGAGCCCTCTCCATTATCCCTGCCACCTCTCCCTGTCTCTCTCAGCCTCTCTCCTGCTTGGTTTTCATCTCTCGGCATTGCTATTCTCCACCATCTCTGCGGGAAATAGACTGCTGAGTGTCTGCACTCGCCTATTGATTCAAGAGTTAGTCTGCACCGATGACGGCACGCCATTCACCACGCTTATCAAAGTAGCAGCAGCGAGGTCTGAGAGAGAAACGCTTGGAAAAGAGGAGAGGAGTTTAGAAAGAAGTGGAGCTGGTGGTGGGGGAGGAGGGGCGAAATGGAGGGTCTATCGTGGTGATCAATACTTAGCAGCAAACAGGAGCCAATTACTGCCAATCGAAGCTCTGTTGTAAGAAAAAGAGAGGGAGAGAAGCAGAGAAAAATCCTTCCATCACAGGCTGCCAGATAAATAGCCAAAAGCTGTGGGCGAGGCTCAACCTGCAACAAAACATCCATCATCAGCCCATACGGTGCTCATTATAGTTTTATCATACACTGTAAAATAGGAATATTAGCATACTACATCACAGCAGACAGTTTAAAACACAAAAAAGAAAAGTAAGCTTCTCATGAGTGAAGAGGGAAAGATGCCTGAGCTCAGCTCGGGGAGCAGATTCTGTACAAGCCTGCAGGTTTAAATTCTCATATTTTCATTGAAGCCTGTATATTTGAAAAGAAGATAACATGGGAGTTTATTGATCCCAGTGGGGAAATTAAGTTGGCGCAGCAGCTAAGGATAATGGGGAAAAATAGCATGCAATAAAACCAATAAAGACAAAACAGTCCAACAGTTAAACAGACCGTAAATTATTGTGGGGTTGTATAAGTTTATGAACCCAACGATCCACTCTGGGTGTAGGAATCACATGTGAAGAGCATGTTAAATCTACTGTGATGAGTTTTTGGGTAATCATGGAACAGACAGAAATTTATTCTGATGCCTCTTTATGAGGAAACCAAAGCACCAGCAACAGGACTTAGTTTTCTGAACTGTCATTTGTAATGTGTGAAGCAGCTGCTGCAGGCTAGGTATCGGACAAAGTGAGTTACAGCCGATTCCAGAAATAGCTTTATTCTATATCTTCCATTGCAAATATTCAAAGTGAATGACACATTTGACTGTAAAAACAACAACGGAGGATACGCTTTGGGGTTTATTTGTAAGAAAATATGAAATACAAATGTAAAAGGACAAAATCTGCCAATTTATAAAGGTAGTGCTTCAGCCACAGAGGGCGCCAAAATCAGCATAAACCAGAAGGACCTCTCAGGAACTTTAATTTGTCTTTTTTTCATTTTGTATATTTTATTCTATCCCTTGATTGAATTACAAATGTCTGCTGTGCATTTTCCAGAGAACATTGACCGTTTTACAATCCAGATAGCCTTTGGATTCAGGTAATGCCAGCACAGTTAGAAAATGCTCTCTAAAATCGGAAACCTGTCATCACTGAAATTGTTGTCTGCTTTGTGTTTCTTCATAAACTGTGTTTGTGTAGTTACCAAGCGGCAACCTCTGGTCTCAAAATATGAAGCCCATGCGGAAGTGTTAGAAACTGCAATTCATCGAGAATCCACTTGAGGCTGGCTGCAGAAACACCGGAAACCACATACACACCAATTAAAAAAAGACGATCTTTACAGCATAATAAAGATGTTTACAGCCTGGTACAAAAAACGTTTTGGTTCTACGTCACTAATTTCTCTATCGGCATGAACTGTACGGGGGGGTGATTTTTTTTCTAACGCAACGGTCCAGAAGATATTACGATTACCAGTTTTTGCCCAAATAAGGACATGACTGACTTGACTGACAAGCGGGAACACATAGCCGTTGGCTAGGAGGCTCAAACTCTGCCTCTTTACGTCACACTTTTTTGGACGAGTTCAGCATTTCCAATATGGCTCCCACAGACGATTGGCTTCAAAACAGCACTCAGGAACAGATGGTAGAGGTCACGGATACTACGTCCATTATTTATACAGTCAATGGTAGTTATGCTTGTAGATTGTCTAAGTGTTGTTGCCTTACCTGTACCTCAGATGTCTCCATGGTTGAATGTAGACCAAATGTCACTCAGCTCAGGGAGTTCATTTTGCACATTCATGAATTCCCTTCATCAATAACATCTGTAAATCTGCATCCTCAAAAGGCCAACATCACATATAGCATCACAAGCTTTATATTTGAGAGTATCCAGTTTCATTTTGTGGGCTTTGACATTCACTTTGTGCATTAAGATGTTAGAGTGGATACTGTTTATTGCGTAGATATTTTTAATTTCTAAAGTAAAGGGCGAGGATCCAGTCAGACTAAAAAGTCAGACAGAGTCTTACAGGTTGACTCCCTGCAGCAGCCAAAGTGTTGTCCATTGATGTTTGGCCAAATTGTCTCTGAGTGAGTCAGCTCTTCTCCTGCTGTTCATTCTTTGTGGGTCATTCAAGATTCGTGACTTCATTTCTAAATTTTCATATTTCTGTGAAATTCAGGCGGTAATTCACCATTTCCTCCCGAAAGCTTTTCTTGCTTCTTTGGAAATCAGGACAGCAAATGCATTGAAGCTTCAGTGAGCATATTGATTGGATGTGTGTGATGGAAATATCTGCTTTTCTAAGTCTGAGTGCCGGTAATTTTCCAAATACAAAGAAAACTTTTTTATCTGGGGAAATGAAAGATACGTTGGAGAAGCACCATTTTTTTAAGATATACAAATTATTCAATTGAACTTTAAAAAATATATTTCTAGAAGCCACATAAAGTGGAATTCTGGTATTTTTAAAGCTTGGGTTTTACAACTCAAATTCCAAAAAGTTTCTGTTTACAATGTCAAAAAACAGATTTTGATGGCTTACAACATACAAGAACAAAGACAACGAAAAGCTGTTGTGTTTTTTACAAAATAAATGCTCAGTGTAAATGTGATGCTGATGCTGTGACACTTTTCCAAAAAGTTGGAGGTAGGGACAACAAAACTCAAAACACACGGACAAGGGCAAGGCCTAAAACAAATACTGGCTGACCGTGATCTTCGGGCCTTCGCGCATCAAAAACAGTCATGACTCTGCAGTGTAAATAACTGTATGGGCTCAAAATCCCTATTGGAAACCATTCGAGGAGGCAGTGTCTAACTGCCCATGCAGATTAAAGCTGTATGGACTGAGGCAAAGTATAAAACTGTCCTGGGGTCTGACAAATCAAAATTTGACATTCTCTTTGGAAATCATGGACGCCTCATACTCTACTCTAAAGAGGACAGAGGTCCCCTGGCTTGTTATCAGCTCACAGTTCAACAGCCAGCAACTTTGATGGTATGAGGATACATAAGTGGCCATGGCATGGGTAGCTTACATGTCTGGGGAGGCTCCCTTAATGTTGAACAATGTATACAGGTTTAGGATCAACATATGCTGCCATCCAGATGATGTCTTTTTCAGGGAGGACCTAATTCAGCAAGACAATGCCAAACCACATTCTGCATGTATTACAACAGCATGGCTCTGTAGTAGTCCAGGTGGTAAATTGGCCTGCCTGCAGTCCTGACTTCTCAACTATTGAAAACATGTGGAGTGCATTGAAACCTAAAATACGACAAAGGAGGCTCTGAACTGTTGAGCAGCTGAAACACTGTATCAGGCAAGAATGGAAAATCTCACTTGCCAGACTCCAGAAAGTGGTCTCCTCTGTTCCTAAATGTTTACAGGGTGTTGTTAAAAGAAGAGGTGATGAAACATAATGGTAGACCAAGCTTTTTTTTAATCGTGTTCTGGGCATCAAATTTAAAATGAGCACACATTTTTGTATCTTAGCATTTGTAAACTATGTTAAAGAAGTAATGGTTATAGAGCTGCTGCTCTGGAGTGTTTTATATTGTACATGTTTGCCTGAAAAAGTGATCAAAAGATATACATTTTAGGGATTTATGTAATGTTTCAAAGTTTGTTTCTGGCTCAGCAGAGCTTCTGTTGGATCAGGAGATACACTGTGTTTTTGCTTCATTTCTTGCAGTGACTCCTCAGTGGCTTTGATAAATTACAAGCTTTCACCATAATCTCAAGCATGCTCATTTCAGTTCTTCATAAAGGTTCAGATGACACTGCTGCTCGTTACATGACTGCAGACTCTGTCCTTTTTTTCCTCCAGTCTGACCGCTGCTACCTCTCGTGGCTTCACCGTTGAACACAGCTCTCCTCGAGGCCTCTGAGAACACATCACTGTTGTTTCCACACTCAGACTTGCGTCCAATTAAGAAAATGTGTGTGCGTGATGGGAAGGGAGGGAGGTTGGAGATAAGGTTGCCGTGGCAGCAACCAGATTATAATTGTCTTGGAGTGGCACTAATCCCCCTCCGACCCGGCCAGCTCGTTTTGTTCACTGCAAATCAAGGAGCGTCCAATCTGTCTGAGAGAACGGTTTCACAAATAGAGGGAGGCAGGGAGGAGGGAAGGAGCTAATGAAACAAAAAATCAACAACAGTAGATTGTCTTTTTCATCATCACACTTACTGCATGAGAATACAAAGCAGGCAGTGAACACTCTCATTCACACAGACAGAGAAGCTTGTTGCCTCAGATCTTAATTGTTCCAGCAGCTGATTTCACCGATTCATGCTGGACAGATGTGAACTCATCATCTGTTGGAGATTTGGGTTGATTTGTGCACAAAACATTTTAACATTGAGGCTTAACGTGGTTTGACTGAGACTGTTGGAAATAAGTAAAAGATTAAACTCTGTTACAGCTCCCCACAAACTGGAAGCTTTGAGTTTGAGAGATGTCTTGTCTACCAGTCAGGAATCAGCTGTACATGGGGTTTGAGCCATGAGGCTTAGGGGCAGCTGTGGCTCAGTGGTAGTCATCTCTCATTGGGAAGGTTGGGGGTTCGCACTAAGGTCCAGCTGTCCACATTGCAAAGTGTCCTTGGGCAAGACGCTGAGCCACATCGTTGTGTGTGAATGGGATTGGTTAATACCAATGGGTACTTATATAGCAGCCTGTGGCATCAGTGTATGAATGTGGTGTAAATGTGACATGTAATGTAAAAGCACTTTGAACGGGTAGAAGACCGGAGAAAGGGCTTTTTTAACACTTTTCCATTACCATTAACCATCTATGAACTAAAACAATATATCAGGGTTTGCACCCATCTACCAACTAAAGAAATGGTCGATCTTCATGGTACAAAAAGGTCCCTCTGATTCCACATTCAGTAACCCTTCCATTACAACTCATACCAAAATTGCTAATTGGAGAAATTAGATACTTGCTATCAGTTTTTTGCGGGATTATAGCTAAGTGTCTCAGTAGCGCCCCCTAGAAAATATCAAAAATTCTGCTCCAACAGCACGTCCTTCCTATGAAGATAAGATTTGAGGTTTATGAATCATTTCTAGACTAACATAAGTCTCCTTGACCTATTTTGTAAAGACAACAGGAAGTCTGCCGTTTTTGGTGAGAAGAGGCTAATTTTTAGTTAAAGCTGGGGTTGGTAATCAGATTTAGATACACTTTTTGTTATACTGGTTAAAATGATCTTTATGTCCTGATGGCAATCAATACATAATGTGTTCTTAAAAAATAACCAAAAAAAGCGGCTATCTACAGCCGGATCAAACCTGTGAAAACACAAACCAATCACCGTTTTTTGGGTGCCAAAGTTTTAAACCATTCAAATCCCATCCTGCCGTTCTGCCCGCCTCCTGCGCATACATTTCCCCGGCGTGTACTCCTCGTCCCCGTCTCCTGCCTCTACTTCCCCTGACTCTACTGACTGCCCCTCTCGCTCAACCTTGGGCCTGTCCCCTCTGACCCGATGAGGTGGTTTGCTCAGGACTGTAGTCCGGATCAGAGTCTAAAAAGCTCTCACCACGGGGGCTCTAACAAGCAGAAGAATTAATGACATCTAGTAAGTCCTACAGAAAACGTAGGGGGGGGCGTCGTTTTGGAGGAGCTCCGAGGGAGGAGGGGATGGGTTAGACGGAGTCATGAGGAAATGCTCCATTCAAATTCATGCTAGTTTTCCAAGACTACCAACCCCAGCTTTAATTCTAGGGATCCTTCTAGAATAATCGTCTCCTAAGGGGCGTAATCCCATCCACTTCATATATGCTGAAGGACTAGAAGAGATTTGAAAGAAGAAGGGCATGGCTGTGATGGCTTGTCAAGTTTTGACATCTGAAAAGATTTTTTAACAGTTTTTTTACGAGTCACTGTTGGACTCGGTCTGCCTGAGGCATTAATGCAATCAACCTCAGAAAAAAAACTCCTAAAGCTCCTTTACAAAACTCAAATGGCGTGGTTGAGGTGGTCTATCAAACTTTGATGTCATGCCATATAACAGGAAGTCACTATAACTCAAACACACCTGCTTTAATCTGCCTCAATCTAAGATTAGAATCTCTTTCTGAAAACATCATCATTCATTTATTCATTTTTGTCATTAAACCAGAGCAGCGGTATCATTTTGGAAAGCGGTGCGTCTTCCCACTCCAGCTTCCCTGCTGTTTGCATTTTGGGCCCACATTAATGAAACTAATAATTTGTTTAGTGATTCCGGTGCTGACTAAAGAGGGTGGCACACTTTAATCGTTTAGTTGACTAAACATGCATAATCCCAAATTGAGCCTGCTTTAATTACAAATTAAGTTGAAATTGAACTCCAAAGCCATAAATATCATAGATTTTTCAACAACAAAACTAGGTATGATGATATTTGCCTTTAATTCAATTTTCTTTAACGGAAGATCTTGAATCAAAATGTTGCTTTTCCTTGTTTCAGTTATTAGCTTTATACTCTACCTCACATACTTAAGTTGCTCAATCCCAATCTAAAATAAGCTGGTTGTCTGGAATTTAACTCTAACTAAAGCAGTTGTACTTGTTTAAACAAAACTGTAAGCTAATCTTTTCATGCAACAAATAGATAAAACCTGTCTGTCCAAGCCGTGCTTTCATCACATTATTCAACGCAAGGTATGGAGGAATGTAATCTCCACACAATCCCTATCTACAGCAGATAATCTGGATTTTAAGGGTTCATCCTGGTTTCACAATATTGCAGGAGATGTTGTTGAATAGAGCCTCTCACCCTCGCAGCGTTGTTTGTTGTCTGGCTCGTCCACACTGAGCCACAATGTACGTCTTTCATAAAGGTTTCACAGGGAATATATTCTTGTCTGAGGTCTGTGCGGTGTGAGGAGAGCCGAGTGATAGCATCGCTCGTAATGACAAAGTATTGTTGTGTACTGCCTGCCCAGGTGCATGAAAACAGAGCTGCATTTGAAAGAGAATATTCATGAGACACACATACACACTCACACTGGATCAAGGTTGTCTGTTCTGTTCATCATGGCATGTTGTACCTCATATTTTCAATACAAAGAGCAAAATAAATTATAAAAGATCAAAAAAATTGTATGCATGTGAACTTTTCGACATACATGCAGAGAGTGCACATGCAAGCAAAACAGTGCATCTTTGTGTTTGTGCATCTACATGTCTGTGTGCCATGCATCAATCTGCATCCCCTGCCATAGATATTCAAATGGCTACATGTGAAAAATTGAATCGAGAGGCTGTTGAAGTGCTGGCTCTTCTTTCTTTCTGGACCAGACACGGCGCCCAAGTGGCCTTTGATATGTTAATGACAGCCCACTGCGGGGGCCCACAGGGTGAGATGCATGCTGGGATACATCCAAGGTGTCAGTCATAGTGTGTGGTGTCTACCTGATTTTAAAGTAAATTTTGCTTACCTATAAAATTCACAAGTTTTTCAACATCTGGCATGGAGAAAAATTGTATGTCTTTGGTCCAATGGATTGGCTTTTTTCTATTCTGTCCCATTCCCTTTTATGCCTCTGTTATCATTATTATTTCATCTATTGATTATTAAGACTAAGGGCCCTATTTAAAAGATGTAAAGTGCACACTCCAAAGCGCATGGTGATAAGTAAATCAGGGCGTGTCTTACTGCATGTTGCTAATTAAGCGGTGCACAATTGGCGCGCTTGGTGAGGGTGCAAAGAGGTTGGATGAAGTCCCTTCATTATTCATATGTGTGTTTTGGGCATAACATTAATCAAACCAACCTGTGTGTTTTCTCTCTTTCCCTTTAAGAGCCAGGTGCGCCTGCAGGCAGCTGTGTAACTATCCAAACAACGTATTTCAGCCCTTCTACTTGAATAGACGAAGCTTGAGCCTTCCTGTTTAACTTCTCTCCTTCCGTTGTGCCCTGAAACACACCATCAATTCTCTCAACCAGTCATAAGAATGGTCGCACAGCCTCTCCTAAGCTAATTTGCAGCCAAAGAAAGTGTTGCCAGTTGGTACTTATCAACAGTTGGTGTTGGGTGCCAACAGAAGTTGCCTATTTTTGGCTGCAGGAGTTTAGTTAGGGCTGTTGATTATCTGTCTCAGTGACAGTAGTCAAGGGTTTCTGGAGGAAATCAAGTTTGGATGGCACCACCTAATGCTATCGAGCCATTGTCATATAACAAATGTAGTACAAAAGTATATATGAATTACTCATCTTGCCTACTTAATACCCAGCTGTGTTAAATACTTGATTCTGATTGGTCAAAACCCTGTAACAATGGTGATTCATTCTCAGTGAACATAGAAACAACCTGATCCTGCATGTCATGTCAAATTAATCTGTAGAAAGGAGTTCCAGAACATTTTACTTCTGCCTGTTGACACTGTGGCAAAAAGGGAGATTCCATCTTCTCTCAAAAATAGCTTGAAACAAGTCATCTTTGCCACTTCTGCTCACTCTGTCGGGATTATAATTTGCATAAGCAGTTGTTCACTATCCCTTAATTAGCTTTTTAAACCAAATTTCCACACACTTTAGGAACTAATCATGCTTTACAAGAAAACTGGAGCACTTTATATATAAATAAATATATTTGGGCTATAATAAATATAGAAGCATGCACAATCGTACATGCATTACACATAGGCTACCCTGGATTACATTTCTATGCATTTAAAATTTTAAAGCTGGGAAAGATGAGTACATTAAGAGGTTTTTATTCTTTTTAGGAAGTATCACTGGCAGGATTTTATAATTTTATAATTTCATAATATAATTTTATATATTTTTAATTATATAGTTTTATTTTTTTTTCTACTTCTGTTTTTTTTTTTTTTAATCTTGTGTTGTTTTTATTCATCCAATAAGGTTTTATTTCCCTTTATTTGTCTTCCTCATATTTCTTTTTCATTTTCTTTTTCATTTTCTTTCTTATTCTTACTTATATTTTTATTCTTAGTCTTAGTCTTAGTCTTAGTCTTAGTCTTAGTCTTAGTCTTATTCTTATGGAATTATTGAATACCTGTACCTCCAAGCATGCAACGTGGCTGCAGAAAAAACAGCTGTAGTCGCTGGGTCATCATGTAACCTCTGAAATCGAATTGTTTGCCTTGTTAAATAATTGTTTTAAGTTGAATTGTACACGTCTGAAACTTTCAGTGCATTTAGGCCTTCAGTGGGTACAACAGTTTGCTGATTCTCTGAGTCAGTATTGACCTTTCATTAGAGTGTATTGAGCAGTGTTGTTGTCCACCGTGACGCAAGGTCCACCCAGACTGCAGCTGCAGATAAACACATTTTTCCTTTTGCAAATGGATTCTGGGAATGAATGATGTTTTTGAACCACGTGTGTTGGCTGAACTCCAACAAACCTTGAACATGGAGGTGGTAGATTATCGCTCACATCAGGTGTCTTTGAACGGCCAGCTTGGAAGGAAATTACGTAACGATTTTGTTGTTCGCCACCTGTAGCTTCAGTATTCTGTTGCTGACGTCATACGTGCAACACTTGGTTCCTGAACAGCCTTTGATTTTCCTCCCAAATCCATCTGGATAGTGACCATTTTAAGCTGCAGAGGAAGGGCTGTTTAATGCTGAGTCTGCTCTGTCATGGCCCTGCTGCTCTATTAGAAATCAATAGCTAAATAAATGTTGATGTAACTTATTTAAAGTCCTCCGATGCTTACTTTAAACACAGCACAAAAGAGGAAAGTGTGTTCTGGGTTGGCACAGCTTAGCATCCCTGCAGTGTGCTTCATATCTAGACTAGATTTATCCCTCTACTGTAATCACATCACACAAAAGTTGTGTTTTCTTCTGACATCTAAAGAGAACAAGTCTTTCAAAGAGTGGATATATCACAGGGTCACAGTTAATTACAAGATTACAACTGGATTCCTGGTGGGTTTAGTGGAAATCCTACTCCTGGGGGACACGCAAATGAAGAAGAACTTAGAAGAGAGCAGAAATTGAAGAAGCTTTTGGACCCAGCTGCTTCTCTGTGAGTAGTGGTGTGTGATATCTGTGGCAATTGAGGACATTGCATTAGCTGGCAGATATCAGGCCTCACTCTTTCTACTCCAAACTTTCAACAGATAACGAAGAGATGCTCAATATGTATTGGTTTGATAAATTAACAATCAATAATGGGACATTTTTATTGTTATTTATAAGGGTGGGAATCAACGAACTGACTGACAAACTGGTTCCAACTAGTTTGAGTCATCTTCATCATCAAGCCTTGCAAACTCAACGAGCTGTTTCCTGACAATAATCAAATCTTTGAAAGCACGAAGAGACGGCATTGATTATACATGTTTGTACAAATTGGCTGGTTGTTATCTGTTGTGTTCTTTTTCCTTCTGCACATCTGCTTTCCCCAAATCCCTTCTCCTCCCGGTGATCTGAACAGCAGCACCACACACTGCGTGGCATCTGCAGCTAAAGGTTTTCAGTAGCTGGGAGGCTGGCTGCTCATCTGCCGAGCCTACCAGACACTGACAGGCAGGCTCTGAGACGCTGTTACCCAGGCACGGCACTCCCCAGGTGGGCACATAGAGGACTGTCAGTGCCCTCAGGCTCAGCCATAATTACCCCCTCCCACCACAGCAACCATTACAAGCTCCCCAGAGTGTCTCCCTCCCTCCATGGGGTAAGCAGAATGCATCAGGGGACTGGCTGATGAGCACTGCAGTCCTGCAGCTGCTGGGGCTAATGTGTGATGGTGGACTGATCTGTTTATACAGCTGTGGTGTGGGAGTGTGTGCAGGCGGCGTGCCTCTGGGAATGCTAAATTCATGCATGTATATAATGACATACACTTCAGTCATACAGGGTTGACGAGCATTTACAGAAATAGAAATACACCAGAATAGAGCCATACTCTCTGTACAGAAACAGTCTCCTGGAAGAAGCTGTCAGTATGTCGTAGTGCTGACACTTGTCGTTGATAGATCATTGTGTCAGTTGACTCTTCGGTGATTGATGACTGTTGTTAAAGTCATCTGTCAAACAAAAATGGCGATCATTGGCTGGGAAAGGCTCATGTTTATGAAGTTTGGTTTCATATATTTGACAAACTACCAAAAAATTGGGGACTTTTGTTAAATTTGAGGATGTGTTGCTGCCATTTAGGATTTTTCAAGAGCAGTTTTCTGATGCCATTCCTGTACCCAACAATCTTTGAGAAACTAGGTTGTTGGAGGAGATGCACTAGTCTGGTGACTTTTCTACACTGAAGCACCTGCTATCAATGTCTGTCATTGTCTGAGGACGTTGTGGGTTTTATGTCTCTGAGAACAGATGCCAGCTTTTGAGTGATTCCAAGCAGTAGCCAGCAGTCAGCTTTAAAAAGTTTCAAGCCAAGACAGGGTTTGAATCTGTGACGTAACTGTCACTTCTTTGTCCATGAAATGTCTGAAAGTCAAGAGTAATTCTACCACTGGATGGTGATGGCTGAGTGGAATTGCTCTCACAAACTCCACAGGTAGGGGAATCTAAGATGTTAATCTTTGTGGCCGAAGAACTGAAATCCACTTAGAAATGAACACTGTTTATTCTCCAAATATGCACGTTTGGTCAACTAAAGAATTAAAAAATGACAAAAAAACATTTGAATATATTGTTAATATTTTTGCTCCTGTATGACTGAAATGCCAGTCACATGTGGTGGTTACTAACTAGGTTTACGTGGGCGCTAGTTGACAACCTGATGTGATGCAGATTGTAAAGGCATCCAAAGCACCTCAATAAGCTCACAATCACATGGTTTCGAAAGGAATATTGAACAACTGTTGCTGGTATAAGTCTGATCAGTGGATGAGAGCAACCTGGTTTTCTGCATGGTTGCATGTACCAATCAGATCTACTGCAGAGCGACACAGCCTGACTCTGAAAGCAACAAGATATTCTCCGGAAAATTGACTGAAAACAAAACTGAAGAGTCTTTGATAAATTTGACGCCACACGACAGAATCACTCCCCTGCATTTTACCAATGTTAAATTGGAATAATAATAACGCCTCTGAATTGTTATTTGTGGAGGCCTCCAGAGATTCACCGCTGTCAACCAACATTACCGTTTTTGTTGCCTTCTTCGAGCAGACAGCAGGCCCAGTAACAAATATTTAAATGTACATTTGAGGCGTTTAGCAGATGCTGTTTATCCAGAGAGACTGCTGGTGACCACAACAGCAAAACAGAGCATCAATCACATGATACAGGCAATAAAATATCTCTATTGCTTTGACGATATGTGACAGGTAAAACCTGCAGGATGAAAAAGACAAAATGCAACCTCATTAAGGGTGCACAGGGCACAGCAAAGCAAGATGTGGCGACATGATTCAGAGGGAAATATTTTTTAGAACTGGTGTGTTCCAGTCTTGAAGTGTCAGATCCCAGAAAGGCCCTTAAACTTCAGCACACCTCCTGAAAAAAGTCGTGCTGGGAGCCACCAGGACTCAAAGGTCACGCTGGTGTCACACTGTTTGGCTTGTCTCTTTGGTCGTACATCTCTGTGTGAGGATTTTGGGGCCTACAGCAGGTAACGGAGCAGTTTACATGTTCAATGTTTGCCAGAGCAACTACGCTTTCCTTTTGTTGTAATTATTGAAGATCAAGAATGTGGAGTAGTTGAAAAGTTTAGTCTGTTCTAAATACTGACAGGAGCAGGTCTATTAAATACATTATCAACTGGGCCAGATTTAATGACAAGGACAACCGTGCAGACCGGACATTTTTAGGAGCATTCAAAAATCTTTTTTTTTTGCTTTTGTTTAAAACAAATGAGTCTATGAATGGCCGCTTCTTCTTCGGAGGGACGCTGCTGTGGCTTTCTGTTGGACAGTGCAGGACCACACCTGGGTCACATGTCTCTACAGTCCAGTAAAACCCCATTATTAGATCATTTTAGCTCAATTATCAACAACACCGCATTGGGCACTGATATAATAGTTGCTCAGCAGTTCTCACAGCAGCAAACTTGACTTCTTGGCTGTTCCCCACCATTTTCTTGTTTTGTGCGCTAATGACTGACAGCTTGTTCACAATACAGTTGTTTGTCCTCTTCCTGTTAGCTAACGTGGCTGCCCTGAATCACAGTATGAGCTGTGTGGTGAGCAATTAGCACAGAATAATCTCCTCTCTGTATTATATCACTGTTGGCTCATGTGTTTCTCTGCTGATCAAAAGCAGTAGAAGATTAATTTATATACAGATGATCACTGACTCTCTAGAATAGGTGAGATTTGATGCACAAAAGGAAGCTGATTAACCAAGGATTGAATCAAGGGCCAAGTAACCCTCAATACCTGTCTCTGGACCCAGTATGCAGCCATCATGGTATCATTTTACGGAAGTCTTCCCTCAGCTGATGTTTTCAAGCAGCTTTGCCCTCTTCAAAAGTGCTCTTCTGGCAATAACTAGGCACACAAATAATGTTTGTGATCGAGCGATCTCCCAGAGTCTGACCTTGGCAGCTTTTATCAGTGGATGCATACTTTGAAAAGATTGCATTGTTTTTCCCGGGTCCAACCACAGCTTTAGTCCGGTCACAAAGATTGTAGATTTCAGCAAATTTATCATTCTATCTATGAAAAAAAAGATATGAATGTTGATGGCATTTTATCACTTACCTCTGAAAGGCCATCTAAAACACACTACCCTTGAAACTGTAGGTCCTGACACACTTTGTCTCTGTAAAGTGGTGGCTGTTCGATTATGGCAAAAATCATAGTCACAATTATTAAATACAGTTAGTCATCAATTTGACAACATTTGCCTGATGTGTATTTATTGAGCCTAAGCACTAATTAAACACTTAAAGCAAATGTGAGGAGTTTTAAGCTGGATATAGAGCAGACTGAAATAAACACTGATGTCTCTTAATGACTTCCAAGAGCAAACAGGATCATCAGCATAAAGACCAACAATTTTCATCTTGTTATTTTTAATGACCTAAACTACTGGCAAGTTAATGTTTCTAAGAAGTTTTTTGTTTTGTTTTTACATTGGAGGTTGCTTCATGGTTTGGACATTTATCTTCCTTCTTCTCAACATGAACTTCTTAATTCCAACTTAAGTAAAAAAAAAAAACAGAAAGAAATGTGAACTAACAAGAATAACATGAAAGAAAAGACATATAAAGAAAACCTAGAAGAAAAATCTGTTGCCCTGTTAAAACAAAATATTTACAAAAAAGTCTTCATATGCATACAAAACGAATGCTGTATTGACACCTTCACATACCGAAGAATATTCATATAGATCAAACAGTTAGATAGAAATGTTACAGATGCCTAAGGTAGGACTGAAGCCAAACCAGGCCATGGTCTTGATCCTGAAAGTCTTAAAACTTATTTTTAAAACAAATGAAACTAGAATGCTGCATATCTTCATCCCTGTGACAAAAAAATGTCTTAATCAACAGTCCCTGTGTTAAATGAAGTATAGTTTTAAGCTCGTTACTATGAAGTAGCCACAGTAGATCAACATATTTCATCCAGAGGAAGGTGTAGAGAATGTACCAGAAAATCTGATTCTCATTAATAAGTGTGAAAGTTCATGCATGATGGAACAAAAAAGGGTTTTCACAAGAGGTGAAAAGATTAGGCCGGGCAAGTATCCCTACTTTAAACCAAAAGTTATAAGAACATGAAATTAAGGGGATGGGTGATGGTTCGCTCCAATATTTCAACATTCAGATCATCAGACGTTTGTTAGTATGCTGTGCTAAATTATTGATTTATCTGCGTTAACAGCCAAATACTAAACACGTCCAAGTTCATTCACTTTATTTCAAACTTCCTCCCTCCGTCCTCATCCTCTCTCAGCACACAGATCACAGCACACTCTCCAGTTGTAAATCCTCAGCACCTTGCCCAGACACTTTCCTCCCTCCAAGCTCTGGCCGCCAGCACACGCGCCGTCTCATTAGCATTGGCTCGGTTTCCTCAGATTAGCCATAATTAAACTGTGAAATTGGAGCCGTTACCTTAAGTCAGGACACGGGGAGGACACCATGAGCTCGGTGACAGCGCCGGGCGGGGATGCTGGGGATCTGGGGGTGGAGGGGGGCATCCTGGCTCTCTGCCACCGGTCTGCTCTCTGAGAAGCAGATGGTCAGTTCATGAAATGGAGATTCCCAGAGAGTGGCCTGGTCTAAGATAATACTTCAGTTGTGTTGTGGCTTTTTACCCTTTTTCTGCATCCAGTGGAAATCCCTTTAGCTCTTTACCTTCATTGAGTTCCCACACATTCTAAACCTACAGTGACAGCTGTCTGTTATAAACACCCCTCCACAAGTTGAATGTGCATTCAAGAGAAATGCTCTCCTCAGGCAATCCCCTTGTAGTTTTATAGGCAGGACAAACCCTGCTGTTATTGTTATATATATCTCCCCACCACTAGGGGCAACACTATTAGTTCATAGTTGTTTATGATGTTGCAGATTTTTTGCTGTATCCATGGTAGCCTGAAGTTAAATAGTCAAAACAAGCTGCATTGTAAGGAAGTCCCTAAATCTCCCCTTGGACTTGAGGATGAGCCGATCAGATTTCAATGGACAAAGATCAAGGTATATTTGGTCACACGTTTTAGGAGATAACTGAAGCATTAATACGTTTGTTATAACAGAATTTCACACAAATATCGAACAAGATGAGATGATGATTTTTTTAATCAAAAGGTCAAAGGTCAACTTCTACAAAAACAATTTGGTGGGGATTATTCCTGCCATGTTCTTGTGAATGCAACATCTCAACCGTGCCTGGAGTTATATCATTACATTGGTTTTTTCTTCTTCTTTTTTTCCTTATCTGTGAGATAACGATGCAGTCCAGGACAGATAAGTGTTCAATCTTCTCTCAATCTACCCCTTGGGCAGCTATTCGTTCGACAGCTCAGGGATGGGTCTTCTAATAATCACATGTTCTTCAAAGAAAGAGAGCGAGAAAGAGAGACGTACTCTGGTGTTATGTCTCTTCTGTTAATGACCATGGTGTGCCATTTCCTGTTACGTATAAGCCAGTTCTGTAGTTTTGTTTTGTGGGTAAAGTGGTCCTCATATCCTTTTCGCAGCACAGAGATATTACATCAACAGATAAAGCGGTAACCTCAGCCGTTGAA
Source organism: Notolabrus celidotus (assembly GCF_009762535.1). Taxonomy (NCBI): domain Eukaryota; kingdom Metazoa; phylum Chordata; class Actinopteri; order Labriformes; family Labridae; genus Notolabrus; species Notolabrus celidotus. The sequence continues at coordinate 6,959,832 of NC_048286.1, read as the reverse complement.
AATTGAAGCCGAAACAGAAGTGCAACACACTTGCAGGTCCTGGAGTGTCCACTTGAGGCTGTCAACAGTTTTACAGCAGAATTAAGCGTGTTTTGTTTTCAGATTGTGATCTCTCAACCTCAATTTCTTATTATGGAAGTTTTTGTATGTCTAGTTTTTGTCATATTGAAGCCAATGAGTATAATTAGGAGTGTGGCTGATGTGGCTGATCAGGGGATGTGCAGTAGCTCTTTGCTAGGGAATAAGATTAACAGAAATGTAGTTGGAATCAACATTTCCAATATGGCGACCACCATCCTTAGAGCTTATAATGCCACTTATATTAAAGCTAATAGTTATATATTAATAATAATAATAATAATAATACATTTTATTTATAAAAGCGCTTTAAAAGGTTCTCCAAGCGCTTTACATGAAAATACAATTATACAATAGGAAGCAAAAGGAAAACAGTGCAAAAAAAGCAAAGAAAAGCAAGGCAGCAAAATAAAACAAAACAAGAAAAAAAAAATCAATCAATTATAGTTTAAAAGCCTTTGTAAATAGGTGTGTTTTGAGTCCGGATTTGAATTTGGTGAGTGAGGGAGAGAATCTGAGGTGTTGGGGGAGAGAGTTCCAGAGGGTGGGGGCAGCGACAGAGAAGGCCCTGTCCCCCCAGGTTCGGTGCTTGGGTTTGGTGAGTGGGGTGAGGAGGTTGGCGTTGGTGGAGCGGAGGTTGCGGGAGGGATTATAGAAGGGAAATGGCTGATTTGACTGACAGGTGAAGGCATTGTAGCTGTTTTTCAAGACGCTAGACTATGGCTCAAAAGTCACCTCTATATACCTGAAAGTTAGTTAGAGATAGTTCGACCACTATCTTGGACTTCATAATGCTGCTTATATTAAGGCTAATACTTATGCAAAATGATGAGAGTGGTTTATTTGACTGACAGGTAGGTATACCATAGCTCTTTGTGGGGCGCTTATGTCATGGCATCAACTTCGCCTCCTTGCCAGTTTCAAGATTTGCTAAAGCTTTGCCGAGGCTGGATTTCCAATATGGCAACCACAATTTCTGGGCTTTTGTAAAGTCACCAATGGTTGACTGCACTGAGATTAGGTCTGTGTTTCTACAGATACACTGTCCTTCTGTGTAAAAAAAAAATGACAGGCATTTGTCGCAGCTTCTCTGGTTGGCAGAGGAATACAACTGTAGGAAGGTTCATAGCTTATTTTCATGACCTTGCTGAACTTAAAAGAGACAGAAAAGTAAAAATCAGTCCACCAGGTATCCTAGTTTTTATGTTTTTTTACAGACAATAAAACAGACATAATGCAACTCAGTCGCAAGAGTACACTTCAATTTTAACTTCAGCTTAATTGTCCCAGAAGAGAAATTTGTTTTGCAGCCAGTTCCCTCCAAATTATGTAGGGACAAAACTTTAAAAAATACATGAATAACAATACAGACTTATTTGAAGATTCTTTATAGTTTTGTCCTTCACTTGGAAGGACAGAACCAAGGACAGAGTATTTGTGATTTCTATTTATGCATCTTAAATGATTTTATTATAAGTTTGATTAACTTTTATTGCTCAGGAATACAAAATTATCCTTAAATTATAAACAAAAAACATTAAAAGCATCCCAAATAAACTGAGGTGTCACAGCAGCAGCAGTGTTTGTGAAGTGCAGCCAGTTTTCTCTGTTTTCTTATCAGATATTGGACTGCTGCTTCAAACAGGAATTCAGGGGTGTTAATGTTGCATCAAATCAGTCGATAGATTGTTGTTTTTCCAATCTTATTTCATTGTCATGCTTCCCATTTATCCTACACCTAACTGGTTTACAAGTCACATCCTCGCCTCATGATGCAATTTCTGTGTAACAAACATATTTCAACATCCAGTTCATATCAGAGCTGCAGAAACCACCTTTTCTCCAGGAGAGAGTTGTTTTAATCTCCCCCTGTGAATTAGTTTTGAACACATTCATACCTCTGAGTTCATGTCCCTCTCTGGGTTTTTGATGTATTTTGTTGTTTTTGAGCTGGTCTCTTCCGCTGGTGCCTCTTTGTGTTTCTCTCTCCTCTCTCTCTCTCCGGGGTTACTTCTCCTCACATATGTAGTTTGCCTTTCTTCTTGGAGTTTTGTTTTTAAAAGTGTAGAAAGTAACACCATCTATTACTGAGGAGGAGATACAAGATGATTGATTGGAGCAGTTTTTTAATGGTGGTCCATTTTGAAAGTTTCGCCAAACAGTTGGATTAAAATGGAAAGTAAGCTTCAGCCAAATTTAGATTATTTAATAAAGGGTGATACCATTATAAATGTAATACCAGCTAAAGTGAAATTATATTCAAACGTTACTCACACTACATTTTCTCCAAACACTCAGGACTTTACATTTTATAGCTTGAGATGTGTGCGTTAAAGCTGCAATAAGGAACTTTTGGGTTGTATCAATTTTGGCGCCTCTAGTGGACAAAGTGATTTGTCGTGTCTCTTGTCCTGTACATGCAAAAGTAGTGTTTTCAACAAAAACCTCATCCTGCTGTCTTTTAAAAGTCAAATTGATCAAGCAATGTCATTACTTTCCATGGAAACTGTTAAATAAGGGGCACTGGTGGCCTGGCGGTCTAAGCGTCCGACATACAAAGGCTATAGTCCTCTTTTCAGTGATAGCCGGTTCTACTCCTTGCTGCGACCATTTGTTTTATGTCTTCCCCCACTCTCTACTCCCCACATTTCCTGTCTCTCCTCAGCTGTCCTATCATAAAACGGAAAAAAAATAAATTAATTAAAAAAAAAAATATATATATATATTTTTTTTTTTTTAAATGTCAATCATCTGGTCTGACATCTACCCCCTTACAGCAGTTTCAGGCTTTTAAAATGGCAACAGAAAAGGTATCAGGGTTGTTGTTGAAGGTCTTGTTTTCTTTTGGAGGTCATAGAAAGGCATCAGATCAGTTTCACTCTGTTTCTCTGCCACCTAAAACTCCTCACTGTGCCTTTAAGGCACCTAAGCGATCAAATGCTGTTGCCCTTGCTCGTCAGCACCATTACTAGTTTGTTGAAGTGATAGTTCATAGGTTTAGGGTTAGGTCCTATAGGACACCCCTGAAATAATTGGTTTGTTTAAGATGGCACTGTACAGATGGAGCGTTTGTCAGATTATATAAGAATTACAGTGTGTGTTTTTCAGCTGAGGGTTTTATGTATCATTGGAAATATGGACCAAAAGCGATGAACTGTATTGTCTTGGTTCAGATCAGCATCTCGTTGTTTATTCACAGTGACTTGTGGGTCCTGATGAGAGTGTAAGGATCATGGCCGACAGCAGCGAGCACTGATTTCTGAGTGTTTCTGTGCCAGGTGAGAAGATGAGCGAATTTCAAGCAGCGCTCCTGCCCGTCAGAGAAGGGCCCGGCGGCCATGTTTAGTTTGGAGGCCGTCCCGCTGGAGACGTGCATTTGAAGGGCGGGCGGGATGCAGTGGGAGGTGAGAGGGGGGAAGTATTGGGGGATCCAGGCCCAGGGGGTCGTTGTCATGACGAAGACATGGGTTTGGATCGATGGGGTGCAGCTAATGATGAATAATTATGCAAGGTTTTTATTCTAATATTGTTGTTCGTCTTCCCCCTCCTCCTGTTGTGAAAATTGTGACCTTGCCCCTGATTTCCTGGTGTTTGGAAAAACAAGAACTGACTTTGATGAATGGAGACTAAATGGTGTTGCAGAGGATCCTGTTCCTTTTGCAGAAACAACACTCCCCTCAGGCAGGGTCGCTGCCATTTTGTAATATGTGCTCTCTGGGTCATATGTATTTAATATTCCACAGTGGGCTGTGTGCAGCCTTGCCAAGTGCAGCTAATGGCACCGTGCTAGCTTGTGCACGGTGCATTAATGCCTGCACCGAGCTCTGCTGATGATCTAAGACTCACATTATAAGCAGGGAGGTTCTAGTTAACAAGTAATAAAAGAAGGAAGCTATGTTCAGAGAGTAATCAGACTGCTTAGAAAGGTGATCTAAAGGTAAACTGCTGGATGTGTCTTTGAATTCATAAAACAGAGCTTTAGTTAAAACTGCAGGAGTATCAGAGATAAAACAAGTAATGCACCTGACATATGTGAAGTGTCACAAACTCAACTCCACTCATTTTTATTTATATAGCACCTTTCATACATTCACGCATGCAGCCCAAAGTGCTTCACAAAAAGAACAGAGACAGGAAACAACAGCAACAGATAAATAATAAAAGGCTAAAACAAGATAGAGGAATGTGATATTAAATACTTTAAAAATAGAAATTATATAAAATCAATTAAGATAAAGTCAATCAATTAAATTAAATTAAATAAATACCAGAAAAATACAATAAAATATATAATACAATTATTTGAAAACAGAAAGATAGAATACAAATAAGATAAATAAAAAATAATGCTAAAATAATGTTTATAAAAGTAATAAAAGCAATAATGCAGTCCAGGGCTAAAAAGAAACTACTCCAAGTTAAAAGCCAGATTAAAAAGGTAAATCTTAAATTGACTTTTAACCATACATTACCTTTACATTTAAAGCTATGAATTGATTGCTCATAGTTTTTTCTTGGCTTAAAGTTAAAATATGTTTCCAAGATATAATTGTAACCTGAATTTCTTTACATTAAAACATAACTTTGTCTGAAAATAGACAAAATAATCTGCATGATAAACACACACATCCATGTTAGAAAATGTATGGTTCTCCACCATTATTAATTATTATGGACTAGAGTGATTTTCACTTGATTGTATAGATTAAAGCATATGGAGAAGTTGATCATGAATTAAACCGTATGGTGGGCTGGATATGGAACTGCAGGAGAGATTGAGCCCTTAACTGAGGAAGATCCAAAGCATGACAATGACAGCTACAAAGACAGAATCATCTGGGTTATTATAAACTAACAACCAGTGACGTGAACACAGTGTTAGATACAGTTAGCTAAAGCCACTCACTCACCATCATTTTCTGCTGAGTCTCGTTGCTCCTAAACTTTGTGTCTCTCTTGTGGCCATTATTTCTCTGGATCTTTTCCTGTTCCTGCTTCTGCTTTGACTTCTAACAGGCTCATAGGCAAAAGCTTGAGGTTCGTCATATGCAGTATATTTTACTGACAAAACTGGCTTTTAGATCCATCATTTGTAATGTTAGATATTAGCTTTACCAGCGGGACTCCCGTACGCTGTGTCACATCCTGTTGCCTGTTTTTGATGCAGAAGTAAAGTAGTATGAAGAAGTTGTTTAAAGGACCAGTTGGTGAAAAAAACAACTCATTAATGTATCACTATGACATCTTTTAAGATTTTCACAATCGCTACATCTCCAACTTTACACAGGTTTTAACCGGTCTTATCTGGTCGCTCTCATTTCACTTCAAGGTTCTGATTCTTTTCAGTTTTTCTGCACATAAAGCCCTCAAATGCACTCTCAAAGAACCTCCAAATCACTCCTCTTCACTATCAGTGGAACAGTTTTTGAGAATTATTCAGTGAGGTAAATGTTAAAAAGGAATATTTGTGCAGGAAAACACGAACTACATGCTTGCACACACAGTTCCTGCACAAATATAGATAAAACTCAATTAATACACACTTTCTGGTCAACTCCTTATACATGCATGGATGATTACAAAGTTCTCAAGGATGTGCTGCTTCATATATGCAACCAGCCTGTCACTAACACACACACATACAAACACTCACACACACACTCTCTCACACACTGGCAGCGAGCAGGGAAGACATGTGGGTGATTGAATGTGAGGGAGAGGAGAGACGACAGGCGTAGCATTCACCTTGATAAACAGCCTTTTCTCAGCTTTGAAGCATGGAGCATGCTAACACTGCTGCTCTATTTGAACAAACTAATCTGAGAAAAGAGTCAACACACACATTGTAACACACACACACACACACACACACACACACACACACACACACACAGATAAACATGATGCTCCATTTGAAGGTGCTTTTCATATATATAAGTTTGTCTGGATTGTGTTGGGGAAAGTCACTTTTGCATGTTAGCTCTGTAGCAGAGAACAGGAGTTCATATACCATTAACAAATTTACATGAACTCAACCAATCACCAACCAATACGTCATTTGTTGTTTGTGCAGTTTTGGTAAAAAAAAAATTGTAATTATAAGCACTGTTACATTTCCCTCCTTGTTGTTTTGGTCACATTTGAAACAAGTAGAAACTTCCAGTGTTGAAACATGAAGTCAATGTAAAAGGGAAAAACCGCAGTTCCTCCAGTGTCCACCTGAGGCTGGCTTCAAAAGACAAGAAATCGCCATTCAGTATTAAATTAAAAAGCCCATCTTTATAGAAAAACAAACACGTATACAGCCTGGTACAAAACAAACAGGGATTCATTTTTTTTTAACTTATCCATTTTAAAGATATTAAGACTGATCATTTGCATAATTAGGGGCAAAGTTAAGTTGACTCACAGCAGGGCGTCCTTTAGCTTTTTGCCAAGAATCTAAATACCTGCCTCAATTTCAGCTCTTTGCCTGTTTCTGAGTCGACCATAAGTTAGGTTGAGTCAGCATTTCCAATATGGAGAAGTAGCTTTTTGTTATTATGCAGCACAGACCTGGAATAACCTCCAAGAGAGTATTAGACAAGCCCCGACTCTGACCACTTCTAAGTCCAGACTAAAAATGTTCCTCTTTCACTGCTCAATAATGGATGCAAACCCATTTTTAAACCTTAGTTTTTATTTCTGTAACTGCAAACTTTTAATTTCTCTTAACAACAATATTAACAATCTTATTTTTAAAAATATTTTATGTTTTCATGCTTATGTTTGTTTAATGTCATATTTTAAATTGAGTATTTTCTGACAAGGTATGGTGTTATGGAATGAACCTGATATTGGATCTACAATTAAACGTTGGGCATACGGGGTCAAGAGGTCTGAGCCAGCTTCAGCGCCTCGACACAGAAAAGATTCAATGTGTGAGTCTTAATCCTTGGGAAGAAGTTCTGAGACCAACTGAATAATTTAAGGGTTCATTTCGGTTAAGACAAGATCAGTTGTGATTCTGTGTTACTCTGCAAGTTACGGACTTCAGAGCAGTGAGGGGGCTGATTATTAATAATAATCCCTCCTAATTTAAATAAATAACAAGACCCAACACTATTTACGATGTACGTTAAGTTACATAAGTACAGAGAGAGAGTAGATCAAACATAACTGGCTGCATATAACATTCTAATGTTTGAATTGTTTGCTGTTTTTGTTGATTGTTACTGTTCTGTTTTTTGTTTTTAACTCTGTAAAGCACTTTGAATTGCTCTATGTATGAATGGTGCTTTATAAATAAACTTGCCTTGCCTATGGCGACTTCCATCACACCCCTTTAGAAACCAATGGGTGATTTAACTGAGACTACATCTATGTGCTATAATTTGTGGTGAGTCTGGGCTAAATGGAGACACCAACTGTCTATGTTGTTATCTGTCAGGTCAAACTATGGACTGTATAAAACATGGAAGTAGTATCACTCATTGGTTTCTGGAAAGATGTTTTAAAAGCCCAATGTTGACAGTCGCCATATTGGAAATTTTGACTCCAGCAAACTTTCAATCAAACTACGAAGAGTCAAAGGGGCAGAGCTGAGGGGGGCATTAAACCTCCTGGTAAGCTACACCACACCAGCCATGCAATTTTATGTGTATCACTTAGCCTTTTTATTATTACCTCCAGACAAGCATAAAAAAATCACCCTTTGTACAGTGATTAAAAATAGATATATGGGCTACATATTGAAAAATATTATTCGTATCAGGCTAAAAACATTTTTAATTCTACTGTAAAAATGAGAATTTTAACATGGGATCTGATGGAGATCCCTCATATTTTGGAGCCTGCCTCTAGTGGACATTCAAGGAACTGCATTTTTTTGCACTCCCACATTGGCTTCATTTTTCAACATCAGAAGTTGGAACCACTTGAACCAAACCAGCATTGACTGTTCGTGGGAAAAGATTTTGAGAAATGAGAGATGACTCCATTTTTGAACTGCAGATAAAAAGCTCTCAAAATGGAAGACTCCATGACAGTGCTTTAGAAATATGACAGTAACTCCCCATGTTGTGGCTTCAGGCTTGCTGCTGAACAGCACAGCAACACTTTTACTTCTATAAGATATTTATTTGTCCCACAGAGGAGAGGAGACAATCTGCAGGGGCCCACTAGCAGATGTAAAAACGGCTTTAATGACGAGAGAAAAGTCACTGTTATCTCCTTTCCCTCAGTCTGCGTCTCATAAGAAAATAACCCTCAATTTATTTCACAGACCTGTGAGGCATCGTCCTCTCAGCTGAGGATAAGCTGATAAAGGTGATGGTTGAGGGGGATCCATCCATTCCTCTCTCCCACCCCTCCCTCTCTCCTTTTCCCTGCATCCTGCCTGAGCTGCTGAAAAGACTCCATTTGATGTGTGAGGAGGTAGAGACGGACAAAAGCCGACTCTTTCAAAATGTCATTGCTTTCTCAGGCAGGTGGCGGACGCACTCTGCCCTGGACTGGTCACATCGAGTTGTTGGACTGAGTCAGGAGGCAACATGCTCTCGTGCTCAGTGGCTGAGAATAAATGATATCTGAGAGAGGGCAGGCTGTGGGGGGTGACGTCATTTCTGCTGTGTGCTGCAATATCTTGTAATACTACTACACAATTTTAAATGAAACGACACTTACCACTGCTGAATTCGACTCTGCTCAACCTTAGTTTAACCTGCTTTTTTCCTGCCAGCTAGTGACAGTGTATGAAGTCAGAGTTTTACTGCTTTTATACTCTTAACTATTTCCCCCAGTTGTCTGCTTGAATTGCCTGATATCGCAATTGCAATCAATCAATTTTTATTTATATAGCCACAAATCACAACAAACAGTATCCCAAGATTCTTTCCAAACAGAGCAGGTCTAGACCGTACTCTATGTTAAATCATGAACAAAGACCCAACATCAAGACAGGATAAGATCCAGTTCCATCTTACAGACAGGACTCAGTCTGATCTCATCTTAATCCACCATGAGCAGAGCACTTTGCAGCATTTAGCAAGTTACAGTGGCAAGGACAAACTTCCTTTAACAGGCAGAAACCTCCAGCAGGACCAGACTCATGTTAGACACACATCTGCTGAGAGCGTGTTGGGGTTGGAAAAAAGGATAGAGGAGATTAAGAGAGACAGATGATAGTGGTGAGACGGGTGTTAAGGACAGTAGTAGTTGTAGCTGCTTATGGCAGCGACTCCATAAACGTGCTAAACATGTTCAATTTATATTAAACCAGAGACGGTCACCATTACTGCTGACTTCTCTTCCTCCTACTCCTGCACGCTCTACCAACCTCAGTGTTCTAAAACTTTTCGATATTGTCTGGGGTTAAGGTGTAAAAGAGGCAGCAGATGTTCAAAGCAGCTGCTCCAGCCATTAGACAATTTGGAAGATGCAAAAAGTATGAACGTGGCAGGTTTGATGTCTCGTTTGTGAAGCAATTTTCCAAAGTGACACTACCTGAGATGCATAGTTGTAGGAAAATTGGATTTTAGGGTGACACAGCTGTCACAAACAGATGAACAGATGATTAGGTAAGTGGAACGATCGTAATGAGGTCCAACTGTGGTCACTTTTTGGACACTTTTGGCTTGTCAGCGCCAATGCTAGCAGTCACCTTCCCATCAGGCATCTGTGACCAAAATGAATAAAACTAGTGATTGAAAAATTCACAAGTTAAATGATAAAAAATAAGTGTAAACAAACAAGCAAATCAATCAGAATTGCTGACAAGTTTTTAACATTTTATCAGGTGTTTCAGTTGAACAACACTGTCTCAATGTACTGACAGTGTACAGGAGAAGATGTCCATGACTGTGTTTCCGAATGCACGATATATTTCACAAACATCTAGAGATTGCCTCTTTCTGCTATGGACAGTCTCTCCTTACTTAATGCCAGGAGACAAAAGTCAGCACATGATGCCTTTAAGCTCTCTAGGTGTGGTTGGACTTGTGAAATGCAGCTCACAGACAGACCGGCTGTCAGTGTTGCAGCTCTGGACCAGGCTGTCAGGAGAATGGTTTTCATGCTCGTCTCTCTGCCTGTAGAGGAAAGACAGCTACATGGGCCTCCACTGTGGAGCCGTTTTCCAGCCTGTGAAGTGAGCTTAGCTTTAGGTACAAGACAGATTTTTTGTGTCTTTGTGTGAGTATGTGTTAAAAGCTGTGCTAGTAGCGTCTGCGCAGTAGAGATACAGGTAGAGGTGTTAAGTGTCTATTGATATGAATGCAGACTATTTGTGCTTATGTAGGGCGGAGAAAAATATTCTGGTATGTGAGCAAAAAAGCCCCATAAAAATACTCTATGTATGTGCATACTTATAAATACACATACATACAGTATTTGTATGTTTGTGTAGGTGTGCAAATGTTTGCCTTTAAGCTTTAAGCACAAACTTAAAATGGGTTTACTTTATTCTTTATTATTTATTCGGATCCCCATTAGCTTCCACAACGTGGCCGCTAGTCTTCCTGGGGTCCACACATAACAACAATAAAAAACAATAATTTACAATCACAATTCATCAAATCAACATCTTAAATGATATAATAAAATATTGCTGATCATGAAACAAGCCATAGCAACCCTGAGATAATCTAAAAGACAAATAGAAAATAATGCAAAGAATACCGAAACAGTCAGATAATAATTGAATCTACCTCAAGCTTAAAACAAATCTTTTGATGACTTTTTTAAAAGAGATTTTGTCCTTGAGTTTTCTATTTGCGATGGGGAGCGTATCCCAGGCATTAAAACCTCTATATAAAATGGTTTGCATCAAAGAATTTGTCCTTTGGCTTGGTAAGGCCAGGAGCTCTGAACTCACTTGACGCGTAGTATGCTTGTGGCACGAACCTATGCGCACCAGCTTTTCTTGAAAGAAGATTAGGGTGTTTTTCCAGACTGCGTTATGCATGAAATTCATGTACTTCTTTTGTGCCTTGTTGTCATGTGAGATCAGTTGAAGTTGTTGTTCCATTGATCCTGTTCGTGACACCAATTTGTTGGGAAGATTCTCAACTCGAGTTTACTGATCATTGGAAGGAAGATGACCAGGCTCAGCTCACTGTATGAGTTATGTTAATGCATGTATTGATGTTTCATCCACTGAAACAGATCTTCCGACCAGCAGAAAAACAAAAGCGACTTTCCAAATTGATAGAGACGTGTGTGTACATCTACACAAAAGGCACAGCAGCGTTAACCTCATTCATTATTTAAAACTCGGGAAACACCAACAGTTTCAGACAGGATCTAATATTGTCTAATGTCCCTTTATATAAAAGAAAGGCAGGCCATAAATCCTAATGTACTTATTTTTGCTGCTGCATCACATGGCTGTATTTTGTACTGCATGTGCAATGAATACTGCTCCTTAGTTGTGAGCAATTGTGTCTGCGAATGTCTGTATCCCAAAGCCTGCAAAATGAACAGCCTGATGATGGTCTCAGTCTACAGTTTTTGGCTTGTGCAGAGCTTAGGTGAAGCGGGAGGATCATAGGAGGTTACTGTATGAGTTATGTTAATGCATGTATTGATGTTTAATCCACAGGTACTTTGAACAGCAGAAACAAAAGTTACTTTACAAATTTACCTGTGTATGTACAATTATGCACGAGGCACACAAGGCAGCGTTAACTTTATTCATTCAACTGCATAATGAAGAGCTTGATGATGGTTTTTGGCTTGGTGCAGGGCTGAGGTGAAGCAGGAGGATAATGATAAAGGTGTCCTATGTCTTCTGGCATCCTGAGATAAGGCCTATGTATCATGATGTATGGAGACAAGGGACAAAATACCTGCCTTCCCAAGCCTTTTGTCCCATTAAACACTCAATTTCACTGCATCAGCAAAAACCCTGATATGTCTTCATTGTTGTGCGTCCTCAACATAGTAATGTACAACCTTTGCTCCTGACTACCCTTCATTTTAAAACCAACACATGCTTGGGTGCAAAGCTGGTTGCAAGTTAATTTACTGTTTACATTTGGTGGAAAATAATGACACTTACACACCACGTCAAAGCGCTTTGCATAGGGTGTCCGATAGGGCCCAGAGTCTGTTTTGTGCAAGAGTTACCTTGAGACAGGAGGTTTGTCTGATTACTCATCAACTGCTTTGTGTAAACAAAGGGACAAAGGTCACGGCGTCATTTCTTACTCCAGTGGAGCTAGTCGGGTAGTTTAGCTTTCCTATAATCAAGCTCTTGCACATTATGATGTAAGCGTTTCTCAGTTGGGTTCTTGCCTCTTCTGTTTTGTGTGTAGTACAGACCTATCTGATCTTTTTCATAAGAGTACTGATTTTTTCTTCACTACATTTCCATCTCACCATCTTCCTGGCACTGATATGTTTTTATTTGTTATATGCTGCCTTTCAGTCTCTGTATTATGACAGTACTCTGGCCATACTGACTTTACTAGTATCTTATAAAGCTGATTGAATCTTTACTTGTCACTTCTACAAAGAAACAGTAAAGGCGTCACCGTGTTTGTCTCATAGAGTATGATAATTATTACAGCAAACATTATGAGACAGCTCATCAGAGTCAGTGTGTCTGTCAGCCCAGATGTTACACTCTGTAACTGTACGTTGAAGATTTATGTCCCAGGGGGCCGAGGGGCGACCATATCATGAGGATGATGGCTCTTTTGTCTTGGGTGCCATCCCTGAAGACGAGGCGAGCAGGAATCCTAAATATGTTGCAGCACACAAAGGGCATCAGTTTGGTGGTCCTGGTCTGAATGAGCTGTCATTTTGGTGACAAAAAGACGTAGACCCTTTTATTCTGTTTCCACTGCTGACCGTTTGAATGTCACACAAGCTGTTTGTGGGTATCCAGGCGATGGCCAATGACGGCCTCTGATGTCGCCTCCATCTGACAGAGCTGACAGCAGAGATGATGTCCACGTCGCTCTGAAGCCGTCAGACAATGAGGCCGAGGCGTCTGTCTGTAAGGTTGGGAGATGACTGATGTTTTCTGAGGAGGCTGTTAGTGTAAAACCCTGTGTTTATCCATACATAATGACAGGAGAGACTCTGTCCCTCTGGGTGTCTGCAGGCCTTTCAGGGATTGAGAGAATAAAATCAAGCAGAGTCATGCAGAGAAGAGAAATGTAGAGTACTATCAATCAGTGACACATCAAAAGTAATACACAGTTACTTAAATACAACGTGGAGGCTCATTTAAACAGGAGGATTGATTGAGAGAAACAGACGTGGTTCTCTGAATGTTACTTAAGACAAACTTGAAGTTGTGAAAGGTAAATCTAAATGAAACATTATCAGCTGTGAAACCAAATCCTTTAGACCGGGTTTACAAATATTAAAAAATTTGAACATCGATGTGAAAATTTTTAATTTAGGAAAGAGGCTTGGGGCAACATGAAGGATTTTTTTTAAAATTGAGATTCCAAGAATGAAGTAAATTTACTAGAATAGATTCATAATAATAACAAAATAATAATAATAATAATAATAATAATAATAATAATAATAATAATAATAATAATAATAATAACAATAATAAGAGAAAAGGGAATGAGGGATAAGATCTCAACTTTACAGAAATAAACTCGTTCAGTAGAATGAATTCATAAATTTACTCCATTGTACTTACTGAACATGACTTAGATTTTGTAATGCTGAGTTAGTCTTTACACTGATGAATAACAAAGATAGTTAAGCTGTCAAAAAAATCTTGCAAAAGCTGTTGTGTGTGCTGATGATAAAATTGTTGTTCTGATCCAATTTTTATTGTTTGGCTTGGACATTTTCTCAATATGGCACAAAATTGTCTGTTGTTTTTTTTATTTTGTTTTCTTTTAGTGCTTTTTATTCACATAAATGTAAGAGTTATTTGAGAAGAAAAAGAAAGAAAGAATAGAATTGTATCTTTGACTGCATGTAACATTGTTGAGCACCTGTGTTAGTCAAATTCTCATAAAATGAAATCAATAAATGCACAATCATTTTAGGTCCATATTGAACTTCTTGCATTGCCATTTCTTATCATGAATTGTTACTTTATCCATTAATGATGTAAGACATATTGATGTTTGCTGCTTTAAATCTATTTAATCATAAATATGTGCTCTCAGTGAGCATTTAATTCTAAGTCATGATGTATAGGTTTAATAAATCAACTCATAGTTACTTGTAGTTTTGCATTGAAGTCTAATTTAATTCAGACCCATTTTAACATTTGCACTCTTGAAATTTTCTTGAAATTCTCTGGAGCAAGTCTCTACTTTAGGACAAGGGGTGGGGGATGAGTCTCAGGTGGCTGGAAATGATGTCTAAATAATGCTGTGAAAAGCCACAGTGTAATGTTTACAGCACGATTTTTCAGGATGCTAGCTGGAGGTGAATACTTCTGCTGTTATGTGTTTACACGCGCAGCCCATCCTGAAATGTAGGGACGATTTTAGGAGTTTTGTGCGTGTGTGAATAGAGCTACAGATGCACCAGAGTGGAGTCAGAGGTGTTTTCAGGGTCTGTGACGGAGAGTAGTTACACCTCCTGCTTGTAAGCTGTTTTTACAGCTCAGACAGAGAGAGAGAGTGCAGGTAGAGGGGGTGGCAGTGTGTGTGTGTGTTTGTATGTGTGAATGCTTTGGGGTGTAGCTGTACAGAGCTACAGCCTAATGAGAAGCCAGTTTTCTTTCTGCTTAAAGGGGAAGGAAATGAAAATTTGGCGCCCAAAGCTGCTCCTTCAACTCTCTCTCTTCGGTTAGCTTGTGTTCCGAGCGTACAGAGTTGGAAAGGTGGGGGTTGAGAGAAGTATTAAGTGTGAACGGGATGTGTGTGAGCGTGTGTGTGTGTGTGTGTGTGTGTGTGTGTGTGTGTGTGTGTGTGTGTGGTGGTGGGGGGGGGTACAAACTGAAAGGCACTGGTCACCCCTCCCTCCCTCCTTCAAGCAGAGCAGGGTCCTCACTGCCTGCCACCTCCAGCTGTCGCCAACGGGGACAAAAGGAGGTGTGGGGGTGTCCGTGAAGGAGGTGGAGGGTGTGGGGGGTGTTGAATAGAAAGATAAACTGAAGAGCCCCCCCCTCCCCACCCTATGCACACACACACATACACAAACACACACACACACTCCCCAGGAAGGAGCCTGTCATCTGCATTAGGCAGCATCTCCTCTGTTTGCACCCCTCACTTTCTTTCTAAGCCCATAACGGTAAGATGGGACCCTTTCACACACACATACACACATTCACAAATTTTATCTTAAATACACACATTCAGATGCTTACAAAATCGCCTAACCATGCATGTAAGTGTCTCCAAGTCATCAATGTATAAACACAGACATTAATTCACACACTTTCTCTCGTTATACCTCTCTGACCCTCCTCCCACGTATGCTGCAGCTGTTGGTCCTCCGTCAGTCTCAGCGCCTCTCTCTCCACTCTCCTGGGCTAATAACTCATTATCTCTATTTGTTGATTAAGCTTGGGTTAAGCCACAGTGTGTGTGTTCGTATGTGTTTGTGTGTGTTAGGGTTGAGCATCTCCCTCGGTAACAGCATAAACAGTAACTGTCACCTGCAGTCTCTCTTTGCAGAAAGGCGGAGGGTTGACTCACAGGTGGATTGAAGAAGGAGATATTTTGACATTAAAATAAGGGTGTTTTTTTTGTTTAAAGCTCTTGAGGAGTTTTTATCTGGTTATGAAACCAAAATAAATCAACAGTGATGTCTCTTTAAGAGCTACAAAAGCAAAGAAGACCATTAACGACATGATGGACTATTACGATTACATCACTTTATTGCCTGTAACTGCTGTGAGGGGGTAGGTGTCAGACAATGCAATTAAAAAACATGCTGAAGAAAAATACCCATTTTATACTTTTCTTACAGCAAATTTTCTTAACAAACTTAACTTCTGCTAAAGAAAACAGGACAGGATTTTTTTTTGTCCCAACTTACACTTACACTTACATAAACAAAGATATGAGAGGTGTCACTTTGTCCACAGGGGGTCCAAAGTGGACTCAAACGACATGTTGGTGTCCAAAGAAAGGAAGGAAGGTTGGGCAGGCCGGTTTAGCACCTGGACTCTTCTACTACTGAGCCATGCTGTTGCAATACGTGCAGAATGTGGTTATACATTATCTTGCTGAATTATGTAAGGTCTTCCCTGAAAAAAGACAAAATCTGTATTGTTCAGGATTAAAGCTGGGGTTGGTAGTCAGATTTAGGTGCACTTTTTCTTATATTGGTTAAAATTATCTTTATTTACAGATGGCAATCAATACATAATGTTTTCTTTAAAAAGAGTGAAAAAAAGCCGCTATCTACAGCGAGGTAAACCTGGGAAGGGGTTAGATGGAGTCCTGAGGATATGCTACATTCAAATTCATGCTAGTTTTCAGTGACTACCAACCCCAGCTTTAATGGAGCCTCCCTAGATGTGTAAGCTATTTTTATCCCCAGTCATGTTAATACCCTGTTGCAAATCAACCTCAATAGTTGGGAGATGGGTGTTTTTGCATTATACAACTTTTCAGTATTTCTCAGCGCTGTCCCGCCTTTTTTGAAATGCGTGGCTGGCATCAAATGAAAAACGAGCGTATATTTTTCAGAACGCAATACACTTTTCAACTTTAACATTTGACACGTTGTCTTTGCACTATTTCCACTCGTGACATATCCTCTCAATTGTACTATGACACAGTGGCGAAAGGAAAACAGAAATTTCAGAAGCCTTCAAAATCCCCATTGCTAAAGCTAACTATGGTAAATGGTAAATGGACTTGTACTTATATAGCGCTTTTCTAGTCTGTCTGACCACTCAAAGCGCTTTTACACACTACTCCTTACATTCACCCATTCATACCCATTCACTCACTGATGGTAGAGGCTGCAATGTAGTGAGGGACCTTCAGTGTTGGCTAATCTCATTCGTTCACATTCACACACCTCTGAACAACAGAGGGAGAAACTTGGGGTTCAGTGTCTTGCTCAAGGACACTTTGGCATGAGACCGCAGGAGCTGTAATCGAACCGCCAACCTTCCGATTGATAGACGACCGACTCTACAGCCACCCCTAGTTACCCACTGTCCCAAATGGGGCTATAAACGTTTTATGCTATATTTGTTTATTGATCCAAACATTATGATGAATGATACGCTAGCTTCATGCTAATGATAACGGCAGTTGCCCACTGGGTTAAAGAAGAGCGTCCCTCGATGACACATCATAAAGGCAGGGATGTTCCTCTGCTCCAACTTCCTGGTTCTTCTGTCGCTTCGCCATTTTGTTTGTTTCAGCTTGTGACAGTTAGAGAATCTTCAAATCTTATTAGAGCCGTGTTGGAACGGAAAACGTGCAGTGGAGGTAAATCTGGGATTGCAGGTGTTCTCTTGAATCGAGCAGCAGAGGACGGATCTGCTTGAAGATATTTCCACTAGTTTGTAGCAACAAGCAGATCTCGCCTCACTGACCGAAATATTTAGTCTCAAGTCTAAAGGAGTTGTAAGGAGGAATGAACTCCTTCCTTCCTCGCCTCCTTCCTTCCCTCCTTAAATTTCCCCCTTGCTCTTTTCCCATTTTTCACACCCCCTTTCCACTCTCTCTCTCTCTCTCCGTCCTCACCTCCTCTTCCTCCTCACTGTCGGCAACATGTGGAGCCGTCGCTATGGCAACGAGGGGAGGTGACATGTGCTGTAGACAGGCAGGGGATGGAGGGAGGGGTGGGAGGAATATAAGGAGGAGCCCCACGGCGCACTTTGTAGTCTCTCTCTCACTCTCTCGCTCTCTTTTGGAGAAAAAAAGAAATCGCATCTCATTCCTCCGTGTGCGTGGAAGCGGGAGAAGCTGCTCCTTGCACTCTTCTTCTCTCTTCCTCTCCTCTCGGAGTGAGGGCTGAATTATGTCAGGGAACTGAGAATGATTCCGGTGCATTTTTTCCTCTTTTTTGCAATGGATGAGAAGCGAAATCTAGATGGAGAAGAAGAAAGAGGAGGAGAGGAAGCTGGGAACTTTCTTTTCCCTCTTTTTTCAGGAGAGAATGAGGATGATGTGAGGTGAGGAAACTCCCTCTGATTCCCTCACTCTCTTCTCCTCTTCCTCATCCACTGCTGGTGTGATGTCGTCTCTGAGGCGGTAGTTTCGATGCAGGCGGAAAGAAGTGGGAAATAGATGCTGGAGGAGGTGTGTGTGGGTTACCTCACCATGGATTTTTGGTACGTTTTAGTTTCTATTTTGCATGTTCATGTCGCCTTGCTTCTAAAAACCTTGTGCTGAAGATTTGCCTCTGAAAAAATCTCCATGAAATGCTAAAGATGATGATTCGGTTCTGCTGCTGCTCCTCTCCTTACTAATTTCTCTGTTGGATCCTGCACATTTAACCAACAGTCTGTCTTTTTTTAGTAATGCATGTATTATAATCAGCCTATGATCTTTAAAATAACTCACAATGCTCCTGTTAATATCATAAATCTACTGATTCAAGCTAAGAGCACAGTTACTGAGGTAGACTGGTGATGGGAGTAGCTGTGAGTTTGGACGTTGATTGACGGCGCGCCCCAGTTGAGCTGCTTCATGCAGCTGCACCTCATCATTACGTTGCAATAACATTAAATTTTATGGGATTCACTGCTGTTTTCATTTTCTGCGGCTGTGGCTTTGCGCCGCTGGAGTGCAAACTTTAAACCCAATAAATCTAGTTTGATGTTGCAACCTGCAGGAGCATCCTGATTTGTATGCAAAGTGCGATATCGCCACACTGTCTTGTCTTGCAAAGAATTAGGGGAATGAAAACCATAAAAAGTGAAGCTCTGTATTAAAATCCTTCCTGATTAGATGAATTTTGGTACCACAGAGCAAGTTGTGTGCCTAAATATGCTTGGGAGTGTGTATTATGTGTAAAGTGTGCACATGTTGGCGCAAACATGCAGTTGGAAAGTGTGTGCAAGATCGCAAGAGTGTACGAGCGTGCACCTGCAGATGTGAGTGCATCAAATGTAGAATCGCTCTGCTCACAGATGGATGGAGAGATGTGCTGAGCAGATCCCAAACTGAGGGATTCTGGCTGCAGAATATCAGACAATTGAAACAACAGATGATTCAATGCACTGTGAATTAACTCCAATAACTGATGAAGAAAAATATGCATCCAGGGAGTCTTCTTAGCAGCATTAAATAAAAGTCTGAAGTGTCTTATAGATCTAAAGCCGATGAAATGTAATCGCTCCTTGCAGAAAGGTAGAGGTGTGAAGGTAAAATACATCGATGCACGCATCAAGCTGTGCAGATATATCTTCTTACTTACTCGTGCAGCTGTGTGTGTGTGTGTGTGTGTGTGTGTGTGTGTGTGTGTGTGTGTGTGTGTCCGCATTAACGTGCATGTGTGTGTGTTTGCTGAAAGGTTTAGTTAAAACCCTCGGCTGAACTTTTTCAAAGGCCCCGGGATGAATCGGAGGTGAGGGACGGATCTTTGTTTCCTACAGCAGTCGTCCTGAAGGAAAACAATAGCCGGCCGCCGCTCTCCCTCTGACCTTTTTTCACCCGCTCTGAATAAGCCGGAGCCGTGCAAATCCATCTGCCTTTTGTCTATGGGAGCCTGGCTAATCCACCCCCCCCCCCCTTCACACACACACTCACACCAAGAGACGTAACCCCTCCACTTCTTAAGCTCCTTCTCAACTCCTGATACAAAAATTAGGCTCACATTTATTTCTATTAGAGCCCTAACTCTCTTTAAAAAGATGGTTTCTGGAAATATTCTTACACATTAATTGGTTTTAACACCATTTTCTCCTGCTGCAAAGGAGATTATTTTCACTAGATGCGTTTAAATGCTACCTACACATCTCAGAGAAGAGGATTTTCCTGCTAAACTGAGCAAAAGATTTTACGGATGAGTTCAGGGATGATGCATTTCTTCCCCCGTTCTTTACGAGGTTTCTTCTCTCTGTCTAAAGACGCCGGTGTGTCTGTCTGTCTGCAGGGAGTGTGTCTGATATTTGCAGAAAAAAGGGCTGAACCCAGCGGCGTGTACAGCCAGCCAGCGTCCCTGACAGCAGCTATGTTAATGCTTTTCAGAAATACTCAGACAGGAGGAGCGGCACACTGTATGTCAAATCACGTTCGCCCACGATGTGAAATGAAAAAAATTTGCAAGTACAATCGCTTTCGCTCGGGCAGATGGACAATAGGAGGTGGAGGCATGAAAAGAGCTCCCTCTTTTTAGCTTCTGCCTTTCGAGAGGCAACATTCAGAGGCCCTCTCATCAAAACCTTTGATTTCCCTACAGAAACAAGAGGATTTCTTTTGTTTTTTCCCGCATTGTTTGATTTTAAAAATGTAATACAAGCTCAGTTGAAAGCTGGAGGGCGATTTCATTCTGGTTTAAGCGACCAGATCAACACAACAACCGTACTGATTTCCTTCAACGTTATTTCCTTTTACCTTCAATCGCTCCAGCAAAACAAGTTTCCGTTATTGCTTTGCAGTTATCTGTAGCCGTCTCCGAGAGTCGTTGAAAGGCCTCAGAGCCGCAGAGCCGTGCAGATAACCTCAGAGTGTAGGTGACACTCTCACAACGAGAATAAGAACTGCAATATGCAAATACGACACTTTGCTCAATATTTCCAAGTGTTGGTTTTCACGCTGTGTCACTGAAAAGGTTGCACACTCCTCTGCACGCCGATAACTGCACGCCGATAACTGCACGCCTCCCATCCTGAGCAAACATTTGATTTTCAATCATTGCAGATTTCTGCTACATCTGCCTCTGCAGCGCCGGCACAACGGCTGCTCGTTTTTCATCGCCGCCAACTAACAAGTCACACACACACACTCATACTGCACCCTCCTTTACTGTTACTAACAACTGCAACCAAACTTGATTAAGCAGGTGGGGTCAGGCTACATTTGTTTGAATCAATAGACAGACATGATAAAGAGAGCACAGGGGGTGGAGGTGGACTGTGTGTGTGTGGAGGAGGAGGGGGAGGTAGAGGAGGTGGGGGTTGCTTTGGAAAACGCCGGCATCTGTCCCGTGAAAGATGACTGAGCTGTTACAGTTAGAGCCTTGAATTATGGGCCATTACCAGCCGAGCTCGACGCAATCCCTCTCCATGAAACGTAATCAGACAAAACAATGAGAGGACTCTGCGAGTAAAATGACAAATGAAGTTATTTGATCCGTGGTGGAGGAAAAAAAAAAATACATTTTGCAAAAGATGATTGCAGTGGAAGCATGTGGAATCAGCAGTAATGCATTATTAATGGCCCTGCCAAGCCCACAACACGTTCAGACTACAGCTCAGCTACTTCTGTTTATGATGCCTGATGCTTCTGCTTTATATTAAGACCTCATTAATAATAAGAAACATTAAAAAAATACACCATCAATTAATATCTGCAGCCTAACAAATCGAATGTAAACAGAGCTCCTGCATTACGTTAATGATTTATGAAGAGCCTCAGCGGTAACTGGTCGATAAATCTTTCATACGTGCTGAACTTTAGCTGAATTTCTCACATTTTTTTCCTGCTTTATTTTTATATTTCCACCCTGAGCACCGAGAGAAGAAGCTTTAGTCAGAGACGCCCACTGTTTCCTTTCAAGGCCGTCACATTACTATGCAACCAGCTTTTACAGTACAGCTTAGAGCTCCCCCAAGCAAATTGGACACCCCACAAAGCATCGGACAACTGTTGTCCCCCATTGTGGGACTTTCTGCAGGCACTCTTTCAGGTGCTGAATGCAGAAGCAGCAATGAATGAAATCATAGGGGGGTGGGGGGAGAGGGGGCGTCGTCGAGTGGTGATAGTGGTTGCAGAGGGGGGTTCGCTCTCTGAAACCTCACAAGAATTTCAGAACAATCCGAACGTGGGGTAGAGAGCGGTTCCTTTTTCCCACCTCCCGGGGTTTCAGGGTCTCTGTGCGCTGACAGGCAGGCAGGAGGGATTCGACAGGGCTGCCCCCTTTCTCCGCGCCGCTTTCAAAGCCTCCTTTCCATTAACTCACCACGCTGCACCTCGCCTAATCTCTGTGACCTCTACCACCGAGGGAGAGTTTTTTTTTTACCCCCCTTTTTCCCACAGCCCAGACAGGCCTTCTACCTTTCTCTGAGGTTTCCTCCACTCTTATTTGCTGAATGCAAAAATAAGAACAAACCTATTAATGTATGTTGGACACTTTTCAAGCGCTGAAGCATGGCCCTCGAGTGGTTCTAACTGTGCTGCACAGACCTGAACAACAGGTCGTGTCAGGAAAGTTTTTTTGCGATAGATTTCTTTGGATAATTATCGTGAGGAGGAATTGTGGGCCGTGTCATTGGCGGTGCAATTTGTAGCTCTTCTCTTCGGGTTTCTCGCCTCGCTCTTTGTTGTCACGATCATTACGCGGTGTGTAATAACAGGGAATTATGTTGCCTTTTGTTAACTCTTAGTAGTCAGATTCAATGCAAGCAGCAGTTGGAGCTGCAGCTTATAATGAACAGCTCAATAAGACTTTCTTCCCCACTCTCCGAATGATCACCGTGGTGTTTTTTTACACACTGGAGGAGCAGCTCAAACAGACTTTCTGTCATACAGTATGTGTCCATTGTGTTATATCCAGCAGCAGGCTGTGTGAAAGGAAATCTTTCATCTCCAGTTGTTTGCTGAAGGATCTGGTTCTCACGCGTTAGATTAAAGCGCCGCCGAGGTCGAAACTGGCAAAGCACTCGCACAAGACGGCAGATCTTCCCTTGCCTTCATTCACTGTGCTGAAAAACTCCTCCAGTATCGCAAGCGTTGTAGTGTGAGCTGTCGAAGCACATCCAGAGTGCTTTGCTAACAGGAATTTAAGCATTCTACGCACTCCTGGGCACAGATGGTGGAACAAACGCCTGTGATTATACTTTTCATCGAGCATAGTGATATGCATATTTATGTCTCCCCAAAAAAGGAGAAGAAAGGCCCATGTGACTTATGCTTTCATCTGCCGATGCAGAATCAAACGTCTTTTGGGGAAATCGTGGAAAGCATGGGAACGCTTTTAACAGGGTTCACATAGATTTCTGTCAAACGGAGGAATTTAGTGTGATCATTTTTAGAATTTTTTGCTTGATGCTTTGATCTAGAAGTATCAAACCGTGGGCCGTCAGAGCCTGCATGGTTGTTCCAATCAAGCTCTCCACCAGATGATGCTGCTGATTGGCTCCTCTTGTCTGATTGATCGGTAATCTCACCTGATGTGTCTGGAATAAAGGCCTGCACAGGATGACGCTGGTAGGAGGCAGTTGAGATGTGAAGGGGTCTACTGTAAATACTGAACTACCCTTTTTTATTACTTTAAGTCATCTATCTATTACTTCTATCATTGGCTTAATTACGTTACTTTCAGAATGCTGCATGAGTCTCATTTGTCAACAGAGCTGTCAATCAATCATCTCTTAAACATCAAACAGCTAATTTAAGTTAACCGTCTCTAAAAAAATAAACACTGGGACATAAATCAGGATAAGAATTAACTATAATCACAGAAACCATGTTTGAGAAAAAAACGTGACGTTTATTTTTATTTTATAGTTTGACCCATGTTCCATCTGTAATAATGTAGGAGGCAGGGTTTATCATCTAGACCGCCGCCAACCAGCAGGGGGAGCTCTAGATGTGTTAGCTTCACAGTCAATAAACACTGATGACGACTATTTTTATATACAGTCACACACACGAACACACCACACCAACACTTCTCCTCTCTTCATACACACAGTGGCTTGTCCAGCTGTGCGTGTCTCATATTTTGAGGATACTTACCAGCTGCACGTTTTGTAAAGAGGCCCAAATGTCACAACTCATAATTTGAAATCTTTCACTTGATGTTATGTTACCAGAGCAGGTGACCCGTTTCTGTATGAGGGTTGCATGCATTAACATGAGGGATGCGAGGGGCAGTGAGCGACAGTCACTGATTGCAGATGACGCTCTACTTTTTATTTAAAAGAAGATGTTTAATGGTCAGCGGTGTTATCTGGCAGTAGTTGAAAATAAACTAGGATGGCCCACTCAGGTGTAGTCCCTGTGTGGGAAACACTGGAGTTTTACAGCCCTGCAGATTACTCCAAAGCACCTGCCTCCATCACAAGCACAGACATTTTTAGCACAGTGGATGAATCAAAACTCTTATCCCCCCTTTGAGAGCACTACTGTCTTACTGTTGAGCAGCAACACAGGAAACCACTCCTCTCAGATACATTACAAATAGGAATGTTTTATTAATCCTTTCTGATGTCTTCTTTTGTACCCCCACAGGGAAACCAGATCAAACAGATCCCCACCAAGTACAGCCAAGCCGAGTCCACCAAGTTCCTCGTCCTCACCGTGGTGTCCATCCTCTGCATCGTTGGGGTTCTGTTGGCGTCCACAGTTGTCTACTGCCTCCGTCACCGTTCCCACCACAAGCTTAAGGAGAAGCTCACCAACCTGGGAACAGATACTGGCAGTGATGCTACCGCCACCTATCAGGTAGGAGGTGTTACTGCGACATCTGTGAACCAAATAGCTTGAATTTCAGTAATGGTTTGTTTAATGTCTTCAAAATGGTAACACAAGATGAGGATTGGATGGTATTTCATATTTGGTACCAGGTGCTTGATATTCCTCATTTGATTTTGATTAGAAAAGGGAGTCATTATCTTTGGATATGGTGAGGCAGAGGCAAGTTTATTTACAGTTCTATCCAGATAATATAATAAATGTAATATTAATCACTCAGATTTGTGAAGTGTTTCATAAAAAGGAGAACCCATTTTCTAAAATAGTGTAATTTATGTTTCATGGAGCTTATTATTACATTAAAACCTGCAGTTTTTTGTTCATATTTTGTATTTATATAATGTAAAAGTTCCAACAATGCCTCTAATCCACAACAGTCAATAGTTCTATCCTCAATGCTTCCTCATGGCAACACTCACAAGTAGCAGACCTAGTAGAAACACGTGGTATATGTTGCAGCAAGGTTGCAGCTTGGTTTGGTATACGCACCAACACTCATTGGTTGGGTTTAGGTGTTTGGGTCAGGCATGCTTGTTGTGCATTCTACATTTCCTGACTCTTCTAGTAATATTTGCTTCGGTTACTGAGGAGGTCTCAGAAATAGCTTTTTCCAAACAACAATCAAGAGATCGACCATTTTTAAATGTATTAATGGATAGCCTGTTGAGATGAATCATCTCGTTTTTGAGGGGGTCCAAGTCATAACCATACAGCTCTGATTGGAGGAGCAAGGTTCTGTCTTAATTATCATATTTCTATGGAAATGTGCAGATAAAATCTTGCTTTCAGCATTCTTGTTATTAATTTTTATTCAAACTTGTCTATAGTGATGTATTTTTTCTTATTTTAATGACTAACGGTACAGTTATCTTCATTTATTAAGGGTTACTATTTTAATCTCATGCGCTGTGGTCAATTTGTCTACCATGTTGATTAAGACTTTCTAGTGGATGTGGATTGTGTGTGTAAAGATAGGGAACTTAATCACTTCAATCACCAAACCCAACCCATCCTAATCAATACTAACCTTACTTCATCTTAACTATATAACATTAACTAACCTTACCTAGACTACTCTATCCTCATCCGTCCTTACTTCATCTAACCTATCCTAACATAAACTTGCCTTCCCCACCCCAACCATCCCAACCCAACCAAACTTAACCTAATTCAATCTTTCCTAACCCAAACCAACCTTACCTTACCTAACTTGCCTACCTTTACCAACCCCTACTCAACCCCTAACCTATCCTTTCCTCAACTAGCCTCACCTATCCTAATCTTACCTGGCCTCACCTACTTTCACCTATCCCAACCAATACACCTTACACAACTTAACTTTACCTAACCTCCTCTTACTTATACTAACAAATTAATACACAACTAAACAAAATCTAACCTCACCTTACCTATACTAACCAATCCTCACACAACCCAACCTAACACAGCCTAACCTAACTTACTCTTACCTCTCCTAACCAACCCTAACCCAATCTAACCAACTGTAACCTAGCCTTTCTTAACGAGGGGTTGACCAATTATCAGGGCCGATATTCAGCATTTGGCTGGTTTTTCAAAAAGGGCACTATCTTGGCTCCACTGCCAGTGCGTTTTTACCTAACTACTGTCTTAGCAAATGTCCTGCCAACAAAACTATGTGATTGGCTAGACCTACATGGACATGTACTGTTAGTGTAACTTGTTGACTGCTAACTCCTGTATATACAGGCTAAAGTCTCAGCTATGATTAAACATTTGGGAAATACATTTATTTTGGTCAGAGTTTGTAAAATTCTAAATTCTAAATAAAAGTTTTTCACTTTTACCGTGAATATATATCAGTACCAAATATGTTTTTTTGATCTCATGACCTGACAATTGGTCACAGCCCTGAAAAACCAACATTGGTCGACCCCTATTCTCACCCAACCTAGCCTGTTCTAACCTTTCCTTACATATCACACCCAAACCTTTACTCACATAGCTGTACTTAACCTAACCTTAAGTATTATTCAGTGTAGGTTGGAAATTGCCCAGCTGAGCTATGCAGGTATATTCTTCAGTACCAAAGTTACATTTTAATTTTCTAATAAGTGTTTGTTTATTTTCAGATATGTAAATGAGTGTTTTTAGATAAGGTGCCGTACTTTAAGGATTTTAAGTGTTGTATTGATGTTGCTGATATCTTCACTCCGGGACTGGTGTTGGAATTAAAAGCAAAGAAAAGCTTTGCTGTGGATGTTCCAGTAATAGTCTCCACACTCTGCCTCACCTCGCCAACCTGAAGTATTTAAAATGATCGGGTCACTGGACGGATGCAGTGTGGTGATTGCTCACTGTACTTCATCCCCTGCAATAATTTGTTGTTGGAGACCTGAAGCCATATCACCAATCCAACAGGTTTTCCACCTCGAGTCATTTCCATTCCCCTCCTCTGCTCACTGTAATTATCCTTTGGCCAGAATAGCCTGGTGTGAAATTTAATTTACACAATCCAATATTAAGTGGCTTTTTGAGCAAAGAATTAGATTGAGATTTTTCCGTCTCTCTGCCTGACCTTTTCCCCACCATGTTTTTAAATGAGAGTGGTCCTGTGAGCATTGATTTTATAATGAGCCCAGCCCATCCCCTAAGTGCTTACATTTTATGCTGTTCTCCGGGGATTTTTAACTCCTGAAAATAGACTGTGTTGCTGCGACCGAGGTTTACCTCATCACCGTCGACTCGTGGGGATTCATAATGTAAATTCTTGCATAAAGATTTACTGTTCGCTGCAGAGAAAGGAGATGAAAGATGAAGTTTGAATAATGACTCATTATATATATTTTAGCTGCAAATAAAAGAGAATACAGCTCGTGAAAGTCTGACTTTCAACTCACCCAATGACAGGCTGACATTTCAGCGGCACGCCTTCCTCAGTCTACAGAAAATATTCGCTCTTCCTCTTTGTGAGAAACTTATCTTCAAGGTTTCTTACCCCCGATTCTCTGCAGGCACCTCGTTGGAAAATGCTAATTAAATAGGCTGCATTATTTACCTGATTAATAGATAAAAAACATTCATGTTGCTCACTCTCGAGAGGGTTTAACTCAGCTCTGCGTCACTCAGACTCCCAAAGCTCCTCCAGTTGATTCTCTTCTCTCTGTCGTCTTTATCGAGTCTCGACAGCAAGCCGTCGTCATCCTCAGTGAAAGACCTCAGTGTTCAGCTCCCATCTTAGCCGTGTAAGCCTCGTCTCTTTGTCAGCGCTGCTGTGTGGAGGGGTTCCCTCCCTGGGCTGGGTTCTGCGTGTGTGTAAGTGTGTGTGCAGTCTCTAGGGCTACATGCAATTAAAGCAGACAGGAAGCGGCAGGCTGCCTGACGGCCTTACTACTGCAGCTCCTTCTCACTGGCTGTCAAACACACGCTCACACAGGGGCGTACACACACACGAACATGCACAAACACACACATTCTGTATATTCATGCACACACTCAGCAGCCTCTGCATGTTAATGATTCTTGCCCTTGGCGCGTTTGTTTGAGGCCTCGCTTCACACACTTACACATTCACCGTCTTCCATTCACGTCAGCCCCCCCCCATGAATCCCCTCCACCTCTAGCTCCTCGCTCCCCCAGCTTGTCAATCACACAGTCCCATAGAAACCACGACATGGGATTGGCCGACACCGACAAAGGAGACGTTGATTGACAGGCGTCGACAGAGGAGTGTGTGCAGCATGTCTGAGGGATGGGAGGGGGGACGGTGGATGAGTCTTGTCAGGTAGTCCCTGGATCACTCCGCCGTAGACAAGGGAGTCTACATCTGTCGCCTTCAGTTTATCTTTACATCTGATTCAAACTTATATCCGCTCTTTAAAGTCGTCTTTTTCCTTGAGGTTGAAAAAAACTATCCTCCCAGCAGAGTGAGATTATTGCACTTGATTGCAGTGGAACTTTTTACATACCCCTCAAATCAAGAGATATCATCTTAAAACAGTATTATCTTATTTAAAGATGTTCTCTCCCTGCAGCGTGAAACTTCTGGATGCATGAAAAATGAAAGGAAGAAGTTAAAATATCTGCACAAGTCTCAAGTTTGAGACACATTGGTTAAACGACTTGTTAGAGATATTTTGCGCCCTCTGCTTGCTTCACACCCCGTCTGTTTTCTCTCTGTCTCAATTCAATTTCAGCGACCTTCAGTGACGCGATAACATCATCTTTACACCGCCAAAGAATAAGTGCAAAGCACATTTCCAGAACATCTCGATTTAGATTAAACAAGCAAACAATAACTCCAGCTCCCTGACCGTCCTAAGCCTCTCTCCTCTCTGTGTCAGTTCTGTTTCTTATTTTCAGCTCCCCTCTCTGTAAGCTGATAAAAGCTTTTATTAAAAATAAGACCAGTTTCCAGTCACTGAACATGATGGAGGAAATGTAGAAGGATTGATTACATGTCATACAGCTAATCAATGATGAAACACTTGTCTTTGAGGAGACCTTCTACAGAACCGAGTTTGATTTGATTGCAGTATTATAACATTTCATTATGGTTCAGTAGTAGGATTAGCAGCAGTAACAATGGGATTTGTCCTTGTGCAGCAAGAGATACATCCAAGAGGCTTACTGAGCGGCTGAGCGAGATGGCAAACATGTTATTATAATGACTAATATTTCCCTGTCATTTGTAAAAGTAGTAGCTCTAAAAGATATTTAGCAAGACCTCTTTTTTGTTAGCATTTCCTTCTCACTCAGCTGGTCCAGTAACTCTGCCAAATCCAAACCGCATTGCACTTTGTGTCTGTTTTCTTCAATTTGGTAGACGTCTCTTTCACTCAGCTTCTTTAACACCCCTGGTTCATTTTTGAGCTGTTTTGCCATTTCTTGTCTTCTTTTCTCCGCTGGTGACTGGTCAGCCATTAACCACCAATCTAAAGTTTATTGTTCTCCAAATAAACTGAGACTAATATTAAAAATATCCTCCATTCTGTTTACCGGTGTTGTAGGAAACTAACATTTTTGCCACAGTATCAGCAGGAGGGGAGGAAATCATAAACTTTAAAAATGTGCTGGGCTCCTTTCCACAAATTGATCTGTTATTTTGCGTGGGATCAGGTTGTCCCTGGCATTGCTTTCACCATTGTGAATTAATAACCATCCTCAATGGGTTTTGTCCAATCAGAATCAAGTATTTAAACACCATGTAAAGTAAACACGGGGCAACCTCTGATCTTGAGAAATGAAGCAAATACAGAAGTGGGACAATCTGGTTCCAAAAGCCAAGGAGACCACGCCCATGTTAGTGTTTACGGCAAAAATAAACATGTTTACAGCCTAATTTGACTTTCTTCCTACATTATCTCTATATTCTTAATCGGCTTAATCAATCAGAAATCTGTAACTTAGAGTACTTCTCTCTTTGGAAAGACTCACATTTGTTTTATTTTCAAAAGTCCTGTTTTCCCTCTCCTCTTGCTTTCCTTTATTCCTTCAGTCCCTTCAGTCCCCCCAGCCTCCCTCGGCTCCACCGTATTGCATCATGTCTTCTCTTTTGTTTGTTTGTTTGTTTAGGCACGAAGGCAAAGCACTCGGGTGAAGGCCCCTACATTTGTTTTGGTCAGAGGGGCATGTAAACAGAGGCGCCCCTGTGGGCCTGATGGGCTCTGCTGACACACCCCGACCCCCAAACCCTAGTCTTCCTGCCCATTAGTAGGCTTTAACAAAGAGGGATTGCATTGGGTGGCACACGTCGCTCGTCACCGACACGCCTGCTGTCGCCTCGGGGTGATGCATTATTCGAAACGGTCATGTGGCGCCAAGTGGATTCCCTGGCATAATGCCCATTAGAGGGGTTGGTCAGGGTTTTTAACCTTTATTCATGCACGAAGGGTTGATGAGGCACACATACTGTTTAAGAAACCAACACTGAACCGACTCTGATATTACCACAATTCTCTGAAATCTTGATTGAAAACATAAAAAAATGTTACTGATGAAAAGGAGAGCTCTTACCTTCAATATGTTTCAATGATCTCTGACTCTCTTCTGTCTCTTAGTCCCTGCTTTCATTTTGTTTCATGGCATTCAATGTTGTCTAAAAGCAAGTTTATTAAAGAAAACATTCAAAGCAGGACGACTGGTGGACATTGCTGAATAGATTTTTTTACTTTCCGTCAATCTGAAAGGATCTTTGTCTCTCTGAATCAACCGTCTCATCGTTTATGACCTTAACCAGAAGCTTGAATTTAGTTATACATTTCACTGATGGCGTACTGGTTTTGAAGCGTGACATTTGGTCACATTACAAGAAATGCTTAGAAATATCACATCATCTTTACCAAGTGTTTTTTCAAATGCTGCCATAAATTTCAGGATTGATTTTCTGGCTTCCAGACAGACGTTTGTTCCCATCAATCCTGTTTGTTTTGTTTTAAATCAATTTGAAGACTGAGTAGAGACTGGTAATCCATCATGGTGAACATTTATCTACCTTCATTTAGTGTCACAGTTAATGCAGTTGCGGGAATGAATGGACCATCGTCTTACATCAAAAACCAGTCTGCCAAAAAGCATTCAATTTATGAGCGGCACTGTCAGAGAAATGAAAACAGACAACTTAAAAAATTAGCTAATGTGGATGTCCTGGAAAGGATAATATTCCCATTTGTTACTCTGAAATATTGGATGTCCTTGGTCGCACCAACAGTGGAGATGTTTTAAAAGTCTTTGAAGGCCACTGCAGCAACAACTTAATGTTAAAAAATTAGACGAGGACCAAGTTTATTTAAAGCTACTGTGAGGAGTTTTTAGCTAGTTATGAATCAGACTTAAATTAATACTAATGTCTCTTTCTTTGACATGGATTATTGATGGTTAATATTCTTCATTGTTGTAATAAAGCAGGGGGAATCATTCTCTGTAAAACACCACTCACTCATGTATAAGGTAAAATTAGCAAAGAGTTTAGAGGAACCTTGTTGTCCACAGGGGGTGCCAAAATTAACACAAACCAGAAGGTTCTCACAGAAGCTTTACGTTACCTTGATATGATTGAAAGTTATTGAAATCAATCAAATGCAAGGTAGGAGGCAAATTTATTTACATGAACATTTTTCTGCTTGGTACCCGGCTACCAACTAAAGACAAACATCGACGCAAAGTATTGATTTTAAAGACGAATGGGACAAATTATCATTAAACTGAACATTTTAATTTATGGTGCAGTTAAAACATTAGCCTGCCTATTTTTTACTTATTAACAAATATCACAGCATTTAGCATTGTGGCTATTATCACTACCACTTCTGGTTTAAGGGACTTTGTAGAGATCGGCAGCTCAGAGTTGCTCTCACCAGCTCTGCTCTCATTGCCTGGATAACAGGACAGGATGTTGCTCCACTCCAGAGATGTTGATTTCCATGGGTTGATCTAATACGACATGTGTGATCAGGTTGTCCCTGGTGTAACTTTTTCATTTGGGAATTAATCACCATTGTTTGAGGTTTTGACCAATCAGATTCAAGTATTTATCACAGCCGGGTCGTATTAATGCTGGTTAGCTTATAGTGGTGTTATTTGTTAAGCTGCTAACCTTTGCTACCACACTAAGCAGAGTCTGTTCGTCTCACCTAATCTGTTAATAACATTAAGAATAAAAAATTAATGTTAACATTGAAGCAAAGCTGAAAAATGCACACCAGCCTGTGATCACCATCATAAACCACAGTGATTAACATGACGCGTCTCGCCTCCTGATGGAGTGTGTCTCGTTTAAAAATCGATACGCTGTAAATAAAGCTACTTGTGTCTGTATGGACGCAGCTCGGGGACGGAGAAGTGTTGGGACTTTGCTGTAAATTTGCTCTGTTTAGACTCTAAACCTGTCCTGAGTTATATTGTTTCTTCAAATTTTTGCCTCTTTGTCCTCTAATTGGCTCTCGGGGGGTGAGGGCATTTTGAAACTGTTTTAATTACATCATAAAAGAATATGCTGCTGCGGCAAAGTTCACCGCGCGGGCTCGTTGAAATATGAATGCTGTTGATCATGTGGTTTCCCCTCCCTGACAAAACACCCACAATGCAGTGTGCTTGGCTGATTGGGTTCCATGTAGTGCCGTTGAGAATGTGACACGAGGGCACAGGCAGGACACCAAACAAATGAATGTATCTAACATCCAGAGAGGTTAGAGCAATCATGGAGACAATATCTGGCTTTTGTTAAACATCAGAAAGTGGTCAGTTCGTGTGCTGGCATAGAGACCTCTTCTTACTGAAATGTGACATCACATTCGGTTTTCTAGCTGAGAATAGACTGAGCTAAATGTTTTATGTGTCATGATACCTTAGATGCTTCTTCTCCTACGTGTCCAGATGTTAGAAGGGCTGAATCCTGCACAGTTTAGAATGAAAGTGATCAGATATAAAGATAACAAGTTGATTTTAGTGATCTCTTTTAAATACCTTCTTAAAACATGCTTTGATCCCAGAGCCTTTCCTGATTTTACCTGATCTTTATTTTATTTTACTTGATTTTAACCATTTAAAAAATATATAATTTAAAATAATAATATTTTATTCTATTC
Source organism: Notolabrus celidotus (assembly GCF_009762535.1). Lineage (NCBI taxonomy): Eukaryota > Metazoa > Chordata > Actinopteri > Labriformes > Labridae > Notolabrus > Notolabrus celidotus. The sequence goes on along the minus strand of NC_048286.1, from coordinate 6,926,666 downwards.
CTTTAGGGTCTTTTAAAGGAATTTGATGTTTATGTAATTTCTTTATCTTGCCTAGTGTGATTTTATGACCTACTTTTTTATTTTGCAGCTCATGTATTATTATTATTATTATTATTATTATTATTATTATTATTATTATTATTATTATTATTATTATATTGTGTATTTATTATTATTATTATTATTATTATTATTATTATTATTATTATTATTATTATTATTATTATTATATTATTTAATTATCTTACATTTTTAGTTTTAATCCAATAAGTTCAATTAAAATATCAATTTTCCCCAAAACAGGCTTTCCAAACTAAAAAATATATCATTAAGTTTCCTATAAACAACATTAAAGGTATACTGCAGCAAACATTGCACTGCATGTGTGTCACTCTGAGTATTTAAAGTCAGATATAAACATCTCTTAGTGTGCTCATCAAAGCAATGCAGGGGTGGATGTCCTAACAGAAAGCCTTATTTTTAAGACTGCATGACATGAATTTTATTAAACTAATATCCACAATCGACCATAGCCTGCTCTTGATGGATGATACCAACATCCATCAGGAAACCCATTGATGTTCTTGAGAAAACAATGAAGCTGCTTTTCAAAATGGTCAAAATCACTATTTAATATATTTATTTAGGGGCTTTTAGGCCTTAATGTAGAGTGTGGGGAAGTATGAGGTAAAGGAACGCTGGTGGGAAACTATCCAGGGCGACATATTGCTTTATATAAAAGAAGAAGCTGTTGAATCACTACAAAGAATAAATAAATCCATTAGTGATCAAAATGTAAAGCCGACATGCCCACAGGAAAGACAATAAGCGCCAGCTGTCCAAGTTATTGCACGTAGCCGTATCTTTGTCTGCGGTATCTCTGCAAACGTCACCTGTCACACCCTCTGTACGAGAAACCATACATCACCTTCCAGAGGCCCTGACTTCAGCAGCAGACCCAGGCTCTATCTGTGTGTCTTAATGAGAGAGATGCTGGTGATTAACCAACGAGGTGTTTGATTGACGGTGGAGGTAATGTGAGCAGGCCTTCATTAGTCTGTATCTGATGTGACTGATATCCTCGTAGGTCGGCACGCTGACACTGATCTACGAGCTCGGACACAGACTCATAAATGTGAGCAGATTATTAAAGCGCTCCAGTGACCGGCCTGGAGATACTGACTGCACGAGAGGTGGGAGGCAACACAAACACACCTGAGTGTGGATGAAGAGAGAGCAGACAGACGGCACAAAACATACTCAGACACAGCTTCAAGCTCAATTGGAAATTTGGTCCACAAGATAAGAATGAACTGCTATGACAGAAAGCGTGTATAAGAAAAGCTCACTTGACGTGTATTTTATTTTTCTAGATTGACCCATGTTCCATCTGTCACAATCAGAGAGGCAGGGTTTATGACCTATACTGTACCTAGTCACCAGGGGAGCTCTGAAATGTCTGGCTTCACACAGGATAACTGTTGCATACTCACAGGTTCATAGTCTTTGAGATATGTCCCTGAGAAGTTTGTGAGGTTTCAATGCCAGACTGCACCATCTTCGACGCTCAGTGGTAGAATCGTTCATCTCTTAATTGAAAGTTTGGGGCTTTGATCCCCAGCTCCTGCTGTCCAAGTGTCCTTGGGGAAGACACTGGACCTGGATTTGCTTCCAGTGCCAGAGCCAGCAGTGTGTGAATGTGATTAGTTCTTACTGATGGGCTTTTGGTGAAGTATCCTCTACCACCAGTGTGCGACTGGAGAGTTTTCAAGACCAGAAAGGGCTTTTTAAGTACAACTCATTTATCATCTCTGTGAGTAGTCTGCATTCCTCCAAGCCTCCATAGTTTATAGAGAAAAGGTGAGACGATAAATGTGGTAGTACTACACCCCAAAATGTACACTGATTTATTCAGTCACTGCAGGTTATGGAGGTCTCTGGCTGGACTTTTGAGGGGTCTGTCTGTCTGTCTGGAGTCAAACTTTTCATAGTGTCATGATATTCAAATACCCAGCAAACCTACAGTTGTTTTTTCGAGGCAAATGAATGGAAACAGGCATTAATTAGGGATGCATGATATTTAATTCTTGCAGATGTCCAATATGCTGATATTTTCAGACTCAGTTTGATTTACCATACCGATACGGATACAGATTGAAAATACTCCCATACAACGAACTCATTTTTGGTGCACAAAAGCTGTCATTGCATCACCTGTCATTTGTGCATATAGGCAGTACGGTAATTCACTTTAAAATCCTTTAACTTCGATATTGTGTCGATGATATTGTGCATCCCTCATATCTAAATCTGCATACTTTTGCTCTCATGTAAATGTTAACTGGCTCGTGTTAGATAAGTTTTCTATGTTTCCCGGATGCTTGCAGCCAGTCTGCTTCAACACATCTCCCTACTTTTTGCTCTAAACTCCACTTTTCTGACCTTTTCTCTAAAGCTTGTGGTTTTGTTGTGCTTTTATCAAGTCCTGACTCAATTTTCTGTTAAGGTCAGGACACTTTATTCCCATTTTCTGTCGCCTGGATCCACCACTTATACACACTTTTGCTCATTATGTAAATATTGCTGTTGTGTCTTTCAGCTTTTGAAGTTTAAGGTGACAAAGGAGGATTGAAATAATCACCATAATTATGAATAAGAACTATAGAAGTTTTTTTTTTCCCTTAAGAAATCCTCTCCCTTCTTCTTGTCTATAGATAAGAGCAAGCCAGCATTATGTATTAAAAGGGGTTTGGTTTGAAGGTATGACGACACTGACTCATCCATCCTCTGCTCCCTCTTTCCAGGAGCTGTGTCGGCAGCGCATGGCTGTCAAACCTCCGGTGGAGCGCCAGGAGCCGATCTCCTCCAGGATCAACAGCGTGTCGTCTCAGTTCAGCGATGCCGGTCAGGCCGTCAGCCCGTCCGCACGGAGCAGCGTCTCCTCCTGGAGCGAAGAGCCTGCCCACTCCAACATGGACATCTCCACCGGTCACATGATACTGGTGAGTTTCACACCAAACTCCTGCACACTGAATCGAAGTATAGAAAGATATGACCCTACTAACCAAGGGCCTCAAGCAAAATGAGCAAGAAGATGGTAACTTCAGTCAAATTCAGTCAGCTTTATTTATACAGCACGTTTAAAACAGCCAAGGCTGACCAAAGTGCTTCTTCTAAATGTACAACAAGAAACAACAATATATCACATTAAAACTGTAAAATTTGAAGAACCAGAGATGGTTCAACAATGACACAAACATTTAAGAGTAGAGGCAGATCTTATTTACAGTTGTATGCTCTTTGAACAGGTTAGCATCAGCTGATGCAAAGAAGACCTTATTGATTTATAGGGGTCTCTGTACCTGGTGGAGGTTTGACGGCTGTCTCTTCATTCTGCACACATTTCTGGGACAGCAAACGTGTTCACATGTGTACTTTTGTATGACAGATGCTAATGTGTAGATTAATTCCACCCACTTTCCATTTTGAAGTTCTTTTAAAGAGCATGACGCTACCCGTTATGTGGACCTTTGTTTTCAATCCTTGAGTCTGGCATACTGATGATCAACATCCGGTTCTGTTTGCGCCATTGACAGTCATTCCTCCCAAAAACCACCCAATCTGAGCTCCGTAGGCTTTATAAACAGGGTTGTAATCACTCAAATATGGCCGTCTTTACTGGTCACATACTGGTGAGTTTGAGCCACTGAGCTTCACAGGAAGTAAGAATAGCAGGACTCTTACTCCTGTAAAGATTGTACAGTGAATCAAATATAGTTTTATGTATCCATAAGGACTCTAACCTGATAAATCAACTTACCTGCTCATGAAATTGTGTTGGACACATTTTAACTGATATATCCAATCAAAGACTCGGAAGAGGACAAATCTCTCCCAATGTTGCACCAAGTTTGGACAGCTAGAATTTCCATTTATGTCCTGACTGAATCAAAGGGGCAGCATTAAATGTCAAAATGTAATTCACATGCTTCTCATATTTGCATATTTAAGGCATTGACTAGAAATCAGGCCTTGATTTTAAAAAAAATACCAAAAAAGAAAAGCACATTTTAAAGGAAAGGTGTCATCATTTGAACAAGACGCTTCCTCATTTAATCCTAGCCTGGCTCTGAATAGCCGCCTTCATGTCTGGATTTTGTATCCATTACAATCCACATTGAGCATAGAGCTTTGGGAGCCAGACTGAGTTGTAGTTGCGTCACCAAACCTCTTGTCCACAGTGTTCAAGTCGATGTTCAATATAGTCATGTTGCACTGATCTTACTGAAATTGATGTAAAATCTTTGAAAGTAAAATGGTGTCAGGAACTGTCGCCCTTACTCAAAACTGAACATAGTATTTTTCAAAGTGTCAAATCACAGCTAATGTTATCTCAAGACTCTTTCCAAACAGAGCAGGTCTAGACCGTACTCTATGTTCTATTATTAACAAAGACCCAACATCAAGACAGGATAAGATCCAGTTCCATCTTCCAGACAGGACTCATCAATCCACCATGAGCAGAGCACTTTGCAGCATTTAGCAAGTTACAGTGGCAAGGACAAACTTCCTTTAACAGGCAGAAACCTCCAGCAGGACCAGACTTATGTTAGACACACATCTGCTGAGATCTAATGCAGTCAATGCTCGAGTTTGAGTCATAAATGCTAGAGTCTAAGTGGAGTCAGGAGATATTGGCTGTCGATCACAAGGAGCCACGCCCTAGAGCAAACCCTGCTCTGTGGTTTATTATGAACAGTTTCTATCACTCAAAATGGAAACAATTTAAAAAAATGAGATTTGAATCTAATAACTAATGCTATAAACTCAATAGGATGATATGCATTTGGGTAATATTCTCCTTGTCTTGCATACAAACGTACAATATGAGTCGACCTCTTGATCAGTTCAGGGCCGTGTTTCCTTCACAGACATTCCACCTGGGAACAAAGAGCCAATCAGAGCTCTGCAGGCTTTATGATTGAGGCTATAATCACTCAACGTAAAAAACATATGCAACACTCAAGATGAATGGTGACACAAAATGGCCACAAAAAGGTGATTACCATGGATGAGATGGATGGTGCAGCTCTTAAAAAGCACACATGTCTTTGAATACTGTGATGAACATCACACTGGCTCTCGCAGGGACCATCGGAGCAGCTTATATCTTCTTTTAAAAGTACATTAGTGGGATGAATATTCCCCTTAACGGTTATGGTGTAAACAGAACAAAATACCACATAATCCCAAACATAAATTTGCTTTCATGTTTATTAAAACGACTGAATAATTATGTGAAACTAAATGTCAGGTCTGGTGTTTTTCTAAACACTGATGAGTCAATGCAGCCGCGGTTTGTTCCAGCGATGTTGAAGTCTTGAAGTTTTGGATTTGCTCTCTTCGTCTGTGATATTTAAGATTTAACATCTCTACAGTCGCTCCATCAGTTACCAGATTTTCTTTGATCTCTCCTTCTCCCTTTTATCCAAAACATCCCATCACCTGCTCCTCCATCTTCTTACAGACATTTATATCTTTCAAAAAGGCAGTGGAGTTTCAGTCTCCATGCCTCTATCTGGTATGCATCTCCATATATAGCCCTCTTTCCCTCACACACACACACACACACACACACACACACACACACACACACACACACACACACACACACACACACACACGCTCACACTCCTCTTTTCCCTCTATTCTCACTCCCTCTCTCATCTTCCTCCCTGTGCCTTTTTTTCAGTTTCTGTACATCTCATTACACCCACACTTTCCATAAGCAGGCTTCTTACCCTCTTCTATCCTGCAGATGAAAATCTCCACTGAACCTCCGTCGCACTCTCTCGAGCGCCATCGCGATACATAGCTGTTCACTTCAACCACCCACCACCCTCAGCTACACCACCACCTCCTCATCCTTCCCACCTTCCCCCGCCTCTCTCCCTCTGTCTCTCTCTCTCTCTCTCTCTCTCTCTCTCTCTCTCTCTCTCTCTCTCTGCACACATTATGGAGCTGCTGGCGAGATGTGACAGAGCGGGCTTTTTGATGTGTTCAATAGGCACAAAGATACTAATTACCCCCGAGAGTTGGACCACAGTTGTGTTCAGGAGAAACGACTCCCCGTGCAGCCCCGTGCTGCTGCACAGAGCCGCTCTGTTGTTTTACACAATCCTGCTAAATGCACCCACATCAGAGTGTGATGCATGTGTTTGATGCATTATGGGCATATATGGAGGAAAGCAGACAACCGGGTTTGAACTTCTTCAGGTACGTTTGCTTTGTCTCCGCCTGATGCAGCCTCCTCAGCAGAGGCGGCGTCACTCAAGAGAAAAGAGGCATAAAATGAAGTGCTGCTAATGTATTGTTTAGTGTTCATTCAGTGTGTGGGCCTTAGATTACTGAGTCTGATACATTAAAGACGCTAATATGTAAATGATGTGAGGGAAGCAGAGACCCGGTGCAACAGACGTGGATGGATGTGATGATTAATACACTTTCTGTGTAGGTGATGGAGATGAAGATCTCCTTGAATGCTGATATTCCCCTTAAGGGCCTGTGTCCACTAACAGTGTTATTGTGCTGGCTGCACCCACGACCTTAATTACAGAGCACTTTACATCAACGCTCACTGTTGCTAAGTTCTGAAAGTTTTCTCACAGCACTTCCCTCAGTAGTCTGTTTCAAATCGTTCTGTTTGCCCAATATTCGCTTTTGTTACAGAAAATAGAAAATTAAAATTGTTAATTATAAGCAGCTACACTCGACCTGGAAATGTGAACCTCTAAAAAGCATTTTGGGTGCAAGAGATGAACAGAGCAACGAAAAAAAAATGGGACAATTTCACCACCAAATACTCTTTCATCATTTTTATTGACAAAGTTGATACCAGAAGTCCCGCCCCTTTTAGAATTTGATTGGTTGTGTAGGAGAAGTGACAATGCAGCTTCTATTGCACTGAGGGTGTTTTTGCTCTCAAGTAAGTTGGTTTAATAAAGAAACTGCCAGTGGAAAAACAACGTTAGTGGATACTTAGGATGCTCTGAAGTGACCAATTTCTTCTTTGTTTTAAAGAGAATTTAAGTTATGACTAATCGAATAGTCTAAAGGTAATAAAGCACCCAGAAAACAGTCAACATTGAGCGCAATTTATACAACATGGCTTAACTCTGGATCTCACCTCCAATTTACACAGAATGTGCAGCGTCGTGTTACGTCTGCGCTGCGCAGCCAATACCTTCCCATTCTAATCAATGCTAATGTGTACAACATAGACTGTAAATAAAAATGGACAGCGTTGTTCCGCCTCTTCCCGTTGTACGGTTCTGAAGCCAAAAAATCCCACTCCTGGGCGCCGCCATTGTGCAGCCAGAAACTGTGAAGCCACTGTAATAAGCTCCGCCCTACAGCGTAAAGTCACAAGACGCTGTGTGTCCTTTGAAGTTTCACTCTACGGCGGCTGTGAATCAAAGGAAACCCGGAAGTAAAACCCAGTTTTTTCAACTCTAATAACTAACGGAAAAAAAACTTTTCAGGAAAAAGAGGCCTTGAACACAAAACAGTCAAATACTAACTACATATCACCACAGCATACGGATGTGAGAAACATTTGTATGACATGTATTTATTTTTTAAAGTTTGACTACTCCCCCATTCAAATGGGGTAGCAGTCAACACAGGTAGTTGCTTAAGAAGATAGCTCGGTATTACAGTGCTGATAAAGATCAACCAGAGTATAGGCATGGGCCAGTGTGACACAACTGCATACAAAGAAAGTGTCTTTTCCTTCTCCTGCTACATCCAGTGATCCAGCAGCGAGTGGTTTCATCTCCCACTGCTACAGTTTCCATTTAATATATGGGTAACAAAAATAGTCTTCCCCTAGCATATGTGGTCTCCTTTTAATTACAGCTCCACTGCTTTATACCCATTAAACATGTCCAAATGCTCTGGGCCATTATGTGCCTACTGTGCTGATGTGAAGCTGTTGGTAGATTTAATCCCACTAAGGAAATAAAAAGGAATTATCATCTTGTCAGAGGCAGGATGCTTACTGTTACTGAAAAAGATAATATGTGATTGTTAGTTAATGGGTAGACGCTGTGAATACTTGGACGGCCTTAGATTTTAAGCAGTTATTAAACCTGAAGAGAGGCGCAGGGAGGAGGAATATAACTCAGGAACACTCACACTGAGATGGTGAGTGTGTTTCAGCACCTTGGACAGCTCCACACATTCAGCAAAGAAAACCTGCAGCTCCGAATGGTCCACGCCATCTCCATCCTCCCACAATGGAGACATTCAGCAGCAGAGGGAAAGTTACATAATGCCATTGTCAGGTGGAGACCATGTATCTCCAGAATGTCAGCTCTTTTAGACAGAAAGAAACTCATCAGTGTGCTTTTCACCGCTTCATAACGGTGTTCATTTTTGCAGCTATTACAGATGAAGTCTTAGTCTTTGTAACAAAAGGCTCATTGGTTGTCTAGTTTTACACCAAGGTCAGACTACATGATTTTTTTGTTACGGTGATCACTCTGTAAGATTAGGCGATCCGTATATCTGACAAATTATCATGATGTTGGAAGAGGAAGAGGGGCAGGGTGAGACCACACCTGGAAACACTATGAGCAGTTAGTCTCCAGGTTGCTGAAGTGCATCCACTGACAATACGGATTAGTAAAAGAGTCCAAAAAACAACAGAGAGCAAAAATATGAGCACACAAAAATACCAGTACAGCCAAGTATCTACCAAGAGGGTTGATAACAATCTGGCGAGGAGTGTGTGGAAAGCCAGGAGTTTTATACTGCAGGGTTGATTGCTGGACGAGCAGCAGGTGAGACAGGTTGGCAGCAGTCAGGAACCACTACAAAGACAAACAGGGGAAGACTGAAACAAGGGAGGGGAAACAGCAGAGGACACTGGGGAACTGAGGCTTAATGCTCAGGCTATGATAATGTAAGATATTATTTAATGTCATATGTATAGATTCATGTAACTACAAAACATCACATGTAGGCCTTTGTATTTTTATTTAAAGAAAACATTTAAACTGTCTTCTAACCTTCATCACTGATTTTTTTTCACAGTTTCTTGGCATTTGTTGCACAAGTTTTACAAAAGAGTACATTTTTTATCGTCCTGACTGTGTCCTAACATGGGGTCAGATGAAGAGGAACCTCAATCAACCAATCAATCAATCAATCTTTATTCATATAGCACCAAATCACAACAAGCATTATCTGAAGACTCTTTCCAAACAGAGCAGGTCTAGATCGTACTCTATGTTCTATTATTAAGAAAGACCCAACATCAAGACAGGAAAAGATCCAGTCCCATCTTACAGACAGGACTCAGTGGGGTCTTAATCCACCGTGAGCAGAGCACTTTGCAGCATTTAGCAAGTTACAGTGGCAAGGACAAACTTCCTTTAACAGGCAGAAACCTCCAGCAGGACCAGACTCATGTTAGATACACATCTACTGAGATTGTGTTAAGGTTGGAAAGAGACTGAAAATAACAATAACTATATTAACATCATCAACAAAAACAACAACAAATGGTAGCATCTTTGTGTTTATATGTGGCTTTGTCACTGGCATACTGTACACGGAGTAAAAGATTATCAGTGACAGTAAGAAAAATGCATAGAGGCAGTGAGGGATCACACCTGTGGAGCACTTGTTGCAGAGGTTGTTGAAAAGCATTATTTAAATTTTGACTGACAGATTGAACACACAGCGGAGGAAGATATGTATTTTGAATGTCAGACGGCGCACAACTAACATTTTAGTTCAGTTTTGTGTCTTAACAAAAACAACCCATTCATGTCTTCAGAGTTTTTATCATTAAAGATTTGTTCTTTGGTTGTTAACGTCTTGTCTTCGTCACGGGAACAAAGGTCATTGGCGGATTTATTGGTGTAATTTTCGTTAACGAAATTAACGCTGCTTTTGAAACCTTTCAGACGCCCCAAAGGTCACATTGTTTCTCATCCCTCAGAAGGGGCAGGCACACTCTGCTCAAGTAAAAAGTTTTAAAGCACTAAAAGTGGAGTTATGAGGTTTTCACAAAACAGTGACAATCTGGGAAATTGCTGTTTAATGTCTTTTACCGCCTCCCTATCATCTTCTTTAGTGAAGGTTTTATGGATTTGCACCCACTATCCTCCATCTTTCATTCATTAGTTTTACTGCTCCATGTCGCTAATTTTATGTTTTCTTATAGTCATTTCCCACGCTTTTGTCTGTGTACTAAACCTCCCTCCTTCATTACTTTCTCTCTTTTATTGCATATTTTCTGGCACTTTTTATACGACACATATTTTTTCTTACCAGTTTTGTCATTCCTCTCCTTCTTGCTGTCATTTTCATGTTTCTTGGCATTGATCCCTCTTTTTTTTCTTCTTCATATTTACATTCCCTCCTTCTCTTTCTTCCTTTCCTCCCTGTCAGACCTTGTTCCAAATTATGGGAGAGAAATAGCAATTTGGTGCTGTTGATATTCTTCCCTTGCAGCTCAAGCTGTCAGTTTATCAAAAAATATTCACACTTACACGGGAACTCATTTCAGATTCACATCATGATGTTGACTAGAGCCCGAGCAGAGTTTCATAGCAACATAACCAAGACCCAGTCGACACGCTTTAGCGGAAACTCAGAGCCGAGGGAGGCTGCGGCGTCACAGCGAGAGGCCAAATCCATCACAAAGTGAGACGAGCGCAGCAGCTCCGCCGTGGAAAAGCAAATATTTCATCTGATGCCCTGCCACACAGTCGAGTGAGGGGACTGTTAGACGATTAATAAAAATCAGAAGCGTCAAAAAAAAGAATAACATGATCGCTGATGAGCTGCAGGGCCACACCTCTCCCACCAAACCCTCCCACCTCCCTAAAATTAATTGCCACTCGTAAACCAGCGCAAATTCCATGTCATCATCCACCCACTGATTTTAATTTGAGGAAAACAGATTTCACCATCTTATCTGAGTTAATGTATTACTCGGTCCCATGTGGCAGGGACTGAGCCACCCCTGCACCACCGCCGCCGCCCCCCTACATCCTCTCTGCTTGTGTCTTAAGAGGATTAGCCGACTCTATATATAAAGCACATTATCTTGTCTTTTGTTGCCGGCCGAGTAAGTGTTATAGATTCTGCTGCAGAGAGAGCCTCCATCGAGATTAGCCGTGCCGGGGATTTGTGGTGGTGGTGGTTTTCGTGGCTCACCAGCGGACCAGCTGGTGGGATGTGATCTGTGGAGTTGGTAGGTCGCAGGGCAGCGGCTGGAGGACGAGCGGGGCTGCAGGAAATGGATGTTAAATCACTCTAATGTGCTCAGAGGAGGAGGAGGAAGCAGTGAGCTGCAGAGAGGTTCGACTCATGTATCAGGATGATGTCAGCGATTAACTAAAAATAAGACAGCAGCCTTTAGATGATGGATACAGATTGGCTGTTGATGATTTATTACATGTTTGGGATAGATTTCATAGACGGGAAGATTTCGACCTGTAGTCATTAAAGTATCGAGTCAATGTTGATGAAGCCCAACTCCAGAAAAGTTGGTTTTGGGCCTTGTCCCTTTTAAACTGTAGATGAAGAATTCCTTAAAGTCTTTGCAATTTTACTTTGATGAACATTATTCTGTTGAACTATTTGCTCACGCAGTCTCTCACAGAGTGGCAAACCAATTCCCATCTTTACTTCTGAGAGACTCGGCCTCTCTGGAGTGTCCTTTTTACACCTAGTCATGTCACTGACCTGTTGAATATCAACCTCATTAGCTGCGAGATGGTCCTCCAGGTGCTTTTTTTTTCAGCTTTACACAACTTTTCAGTGTTTTGTCATCTCTTTCCCAACTTTTTTGAAACATTTTACTGGCATCAAACTTAAAGAAGCATGTAATTTTATTCAAATGACACATTTTCAGTTTCGACGTCTAATATGTCGTTTTTAGTTGGGTTATAAGCGGTGTAATGTATCCTGAGCTGGTGGTTATGTTCATTAGAATCACTTCAAGGGGAGCATGACTCTTCAGCTTTGAGTCCAGATTCCATTTTGCATATCTACCCACTTACACGTGTTGGATTCAGCTTCAACTATTAAAACACACAATTAAAAAATACATTAAAAAAAAAAACAACCAATCAGAACAGCTATGGAAGGATCTTGCTCTTTAACAAAATATCTCTTTCAATCTAGATCCTTTTTGTAATGTTTCTGGACACTTTAAATAACAGTCTGAGCACGTCAGTGGCAAAAACAAGCAATGCAGTAGACGTACTTTAACTTTCCCCACAGGGGTAACCTTGCGTCCATTAAAGCCTATGCAGTTGCTGTCCATTGAAGCAATTTACTGGAGCTGTTTTGCAGTCATTAGTCATTAAGCAAACCCAGAAAAGTTGAAAACAAAGTAGGACTCAGGTTTCAAAAATAGCTTCTCCTTCCAAGAGCTCTCCCCCGTCTTGACTCTCCTCCCTGCTGAGTAACTGTATCCCACAGCAATTTCATCCCTCATCCACTCCCCCTTTGTGGAGCCAAAATGGCGGCTGCATTACATCACCTCCCATGCGACCAAGGGCTCTCAAGCTTCTGTTTCCTACAGGTGCTCAGATGGTGCGTCAGAACCTCAATGGCGGCGCAGGCTTGTTTTTTTTTTTATTGAGCACCTTTGGCAGCTGTAAGCCCCCCCCCCCCCCCCCCCCCCTCCCGCAGTAAGGGGATTATTCAGTGTTTGGCCGACACATGGTGATCTCAGCACCTCCTGATTGGATTGCAGTAATCCCTTTACACAGCCACAAAACCCTATTACTCTGGCATTAGGGGGGGGGTCCGATGGAGAGGGGGGGGGATCTGATGGAGAACAGTGAGCGTGCGTGTGTGTGTGCGCGCGATTGATTGTTGGGCATGTATGATTGTCTGTTTCTTGAACACATAAATGTATGAGTAGGTGTTTGTTATTTCAATCTTATGTATATTGTGTGAGTGTGTGTGTGTGCTCGCCCAATTGTGTGTGTGTGTGTGTGTGTGTGTGTGTGTGTGTGTGTGTGCACCCATTGTGGTTGTATGCGTGGTTTCTTTTGATGGACTTCTATAGAACTGTGTTTCAGCGACTGTATACATGCCTGTGTGTTTGCGCTGCGTGGGTGGACTGTGTTTTTGTGTATGTGACCTTTTTTCATGGATTGTGTTCTATACGGTCATTTTCTTCATCCTTGAGTGTGTGTTTCTGTGTGTGAGTGTGTGGATCCTTTGATGGATTTGGACCGCCTGCTGTTGATAAGCGTCTATGTGCAGGTGGAGGGTCCCGGGGCGCAGCTTCCTGTTACAGCACGGCTGCTTTTAGCAGCTCTGGAGCGAATATAATGGAGTGGCGATACTAGAATAAGGTACAGCTAGTGTTACTGAGTGAAGGCTGTAGGTGTGTGTTGTGTGTATGCATTTTACACTACACACAACACAGCCTTGAGGGATGAAGCCTGCTGTTGGAGCACTGAGCGTGGCTTGCTTACTGATAAAAAAAAATAACAGACCTGGCCAGCTGTACGCTTCTGACACCAGCGCTAGTATTGAAAACGCTACAACACCCACCCTACCCACTCATCTTGCATTTAATATTTAGTCTGCATGTCTCTGTGTCTTAATTTTGACTTAAAATAAATCTGTTAGCAAGAATTCAGCAATTACTAAATGCTTCCTTCTTAAAGAGTCTCAGGTGCAGATACCAGCAGACAGAGCATGTGCTGTATAGAGTGACTGTTTTTCCATTTGAGGCAGAGAAAGAAAAGAGAGAGGAGTACTGGTCTGACTATCAAAGAGTCCACTGAGAACAGAGCGACGCCTGCGAGCTAGTTCAGGCAGGCAACTCAAGCTGCACTGATTTCAGACATGACATGCACCACTCTCACAGCGTCTGCCAAACATATCCTCACAATTTGGATTTATTTTCAAGCTGTGAGATTTCTGGTCTCTGCCTGGGCTCTGTCAGCACCATCGCTGTCCTGCACAGTCGAGTGCTTATACTTACAGCCCCGCCATCTTCCAGGATCCACCTTTGGCCCGCTACTATTTAACAATGTTCACTACTCGATCACTCCTCAAAATCTGCATGTGGATGATTCTGCGAGGGGTGATTAAGCCAAACTAAAAGCCAAACACATCAATGTTCTGCTCTTGCGATAAATGTTTTGAACCGTTACAAACATAAGTTGTCTGACTGAACTTGACGAAATCCGATTGTGAGAGGTAACACAACTTTCCGGCGTCACCTCCTGGTTTGTAGTTTAAAAACGTGAATAAGATAAAAAGACTCGTCTTCCTATCTTCCTCGGCCGGACGTGCAGCCGAACCGCTTCCATTTTTAACAAACCCCTCTCATTTTAGCAGAAAGCCATTAGGCCTTTTTTGGGAGCTAATTCTGATTAAGATCAGCCCCATTTGTAACTGCCACCATAAATCATTGCAGGAGCCATTTAAAGAGCTCATTTGGTTCCCTCATCCATTACCAACGATTGTACCATCCATATTTTGACTTCACGGGCCGCTGATCCTCAAGGCTGCAGAAAACAAAGCTACACCCGCCAACATCAGATAATGGACAACCCAACAGCACACATAGTGCTTTTTATGGGCCTGTGTGCCAAGATCATCCACCAACTGTTGATCAAAGTCACATTATCTTCTTAATTATGATTCTAATATTGTAGGTAATGGCAGGGCTGTCATTTAAAGAGTGCTAGAGTAGATGAAAGTGATACCTACGCTGATAACAGAGCTTTGGTGCAGCCGATCACATGAGCACAAAATGCACAATGATAGCTCCTAATAAGTTAAGAAAGTGAAGATAAGTCGATTATTCGGATGGTTTTCAGTTTTTCAACAAATGCCAAAATATTCAAGGGTTTCAAGGGGTTTTCGTGAACCTTCTTGATTCCAAACCAAAGTGTCTTGATGTTGTAAACTCACCTTTTCTGCTGCTTTAAGAAGGTGTAATCAGTGTTAACTTTTGAAGTAAATGGGTCACATTCGCACAACACAGAGATTGGCGATTACAGAGTTTGTATTTGGTCAACTTTTCTTGGATTGACGAACTAAGCACAACCTGGATTTCTGTCTCAGGTTCCCTTGAGATTTAAACTCAATCCCAGGCATGCTTGCTCAATTTAAAATCAACTGAAACTGGCTTTTCAAAGGGGGTACAAGATTTCCATCTGAGTCTCAAATCTAAAAAAAAAATTGCACAAATGCAAAACATCCCAAAACTGCAGATATGGTACATCCAAATATGACGAAAGAAAAGAAACAGAAAGAAAATGTCCTGGAATCATCTTTCCAAACAACACATGGTGTATCTCCAGCTCTGTTTACTCAACTCCTCCACCCTCTTTTTTGTCTTCTCCTTCAGTCCTACATGGAGGACCACCTGAAGAAGAAGGACCGCCTGGAGAAGGAGTGGGAGGCCCTGTGTGCCTATCAGGCAGAACCCAACGCCAGCACCATAGGCCTGAAGGATGGTAACGCCAAGAAGAACCGCTCCGCTGCTGTTGTGGCATGTAAGCAACAATCTCTCTCTGTTTTAATGCTTTCCAAAGGTCCTTCTGCATCTATTAGTTTGGTTCTTTCAGCCAAGGTGTATGGATTGGCCCTGAGATGGTATCTGGATATAAGACAGAATATTTGGGGTTTTGAAGTTTTCTTGTGTCTGTTTGGTGTCCAAGTTGTGTTGACCAATCACCTTGGAGCCAGCTTTGATAGTGAAACAACCAGATAAAAAGCAAGAGAGGTTGAACACACTGACCAAAATACAGTCTTGTAGCCCCTAAGCTATCTGCTGGATCAGACCATATCAATAGACAGCTGCAGTCACTGAAGTTGTCTGGTTTCAACTCAAACAGACCTGTACAAATGAAAGTAAAGATCAAATTAAACAGTGAATACAGCAGGCTATGATGTCTAGTTTTGAATATAGCTGTAAAAATAACAGTGTAGTGTTAGAAAACTAAATTAGGTATTAAAATATTTTGCTAAAATAATAGATTTTTAAAGATGCGCTTCACAAAAATTGATTAATTGGGATTAACAATTAAAATTCAGCAATTAATTGCATTTTTTGAAATTAATCGTTTGACAGCCCAGATAAAAGGTATCACTTTTCATCTCTCTCTGCTTCATAACCAGCTCAGAACTCCTCACAGGGGCTGTAATGACCAAATAATAATCCATGATTCTGCTGTGACTTTAAAGACGCAAGCTACGTCATTGTAAGAGTAAACTTAACAGGTTTCTATACAGCAGAAATTTAATTTGTTATCCTTTTTTTATTTCTGGTATCGTCAAAGTATTTTCTCTCAAATTAGCATGCAAGACGAAACAGAACCATGACTTGCAGTAAAACAGCCTCATCTGCTCATTTGAGGGTTGCAGAAAACCTTGAGTTCCTCAGCAGAACCAAAGCTCAGCTGATGTCTGTCTTTCAAACACGGTGACCTCGCTCTCACCACCTCTTGACCACGCTCCCCAAATACTCTGAGCCCGAGCGTCTATTATCAGAAAGCCGGAGCAGATGCAGCGAGCAGAAGGGTTGTAAATTAGTTTTCTATTAAAGCTCTCCTGCACCGACCTCATCAATGATTAAAATTTCTAAGCTTCTGTGGAAATAGCCCATCTAAAAAAGTGCTGTCCCATTCTCTCCAGCGGGCCCGGGCTTAATGAAATCCAGGTTGTCAGCAGGGGAAAGCAGTTTGTCAGGAATAATTTGTGCTCCCTATTTGAAGCACCACTGGCTCCTCTGAAGAAAAATATGGGAGCTGTTTTGCCACTATCACTGGAGGCTCCGGAGTTCTGCTCACCAGCGTTAAAAGTACAAAGTGGGATAATTTGTCCCTTCCAGAGATTTCAGTGGACCAGCGATGACGGAGGGCAGATTCTCCCCCGGGTGAACAAGACCAAATCTGTACTGCTAAACTCTGGGTTCCAAATAAACTTTAAAGTCAAGGGAGGGACTAGAATGTTTGAATACATCTTTA
This sequence comes from Notolabrus celidotus, assembly GCF_009762535.1. Taxonomy (NCBI): domain Eukaryota; kingdom Metazoa; phylum Chordata; class Actinopteri; order Labriformes; family Labridae; genus Notolabrus; species Notolabrus celidotus. The sequence goes on along the minus strand of NC_048286.1, from coordinate 6,909,639 downwards.
CAGATTCCATATTTAAAGAAATATACTCCAGAGTTTGTTTTTAGGAGAAAGTAGTCAAAGAACTTTATATAATACAACACTTAGACGTAGGAATGTATGAACTACAGACTTAGGGATAAACCGGAGCCTGGAGCAAATTAAAAATCAATGGAAAGAGCTGAAGATGAGCTGTTTCCACCAAAAAACAAACTCTGCTGTCTTCCAGTTTACCTTTTAAGCTGCCATTTTCTGTAAGAGGAGAAGACCAATACGCCATTACATATAAATGTCAAAACATTGGGCGTGTGCAGGAAAAACGCAGCTGGAAGACAATTAGGATGACTGTTAATACAGGACAAATTTAAATATTTTTCAATTTATGAAAAGGTTTGAAGAACCCCTCTGTAGTGTAATGAATATATATATTCATGTTGTTTATTTATGTCTTTAAATAGTACTTTTATACTTTTAAAGCTTCTTTATTTATTGCCCTTACTGTCTTGTTGTTGAGCACCGATGTTCCCATCACCACGTCAATTTCCTGTGTGGGCGAGCTCACTTGACAATAAAGATTTCTTGATTCTTGAATCTTGAAATTTCATCCGGTTAGAGCCTGTTTATTCTGGTTGAAGTGTTTATATTCATTATTTTTATTATAATTGGAACATCATGCTCTATGTAAACGCAGCTAGTGTCAAAAAGCAGAGGTGAAATGTGCCTGAACTCCTTTCTGTGGATTTATATTGATGTATGTGATCAGGTTGCATCTGACGTCACTTTTGCTGTGAAGAAGTAACGTAGTTTTGACCAATCAGAGTCAAGTATTTAACTCAGCCAGGTAATGATGCTTGATAAAGACATGAGCTTCTAAAGATGAGCCCTCCAGTGTGTCCAGAGTTGCAGAACTTTACCTTCTCTGCTGGGATCATTGTTTCCCCTCTTTAGTAAACTACTACTCCTTGACTTCTGATAACTGAGACTCAAGGTGATTTCTGTAAAGGTGTTAAATCAGGAATAGTCCAACATTTCTCTGAGGACACGTCAGATATTTACCAAGCAGCTGTCTTGTTGGTTGTTTGTCTCTGTAATGAAACTAGATGTACTCTGAGTCGAATACAACCATGACCTACCAGCAGGTTGTGGACTCTCTGGGTCATGGAACGTCCTCACTTAGCTACTAACAGGAATTTAAACAAGGCTACAGTAAGAGTTATACCTGGCATATACCTCATTACGATGCATGCCGTATCGCCGCAGAGCTCTTGCATTCCAAAGACAAAATGCGCTGAATCCCTCTGTTTGTGTTCCAGATGATCACTCCAGAATCACCTTGAAGGTGGAGAACAGCCAAGGCAACTCTGATTACATCAATGCCAGCCCGATCGTAAGTACCTCCTCTGCATTCCAACTCTGCGCTCCGCACACCGCTGCTGCCGCCGTGCCCACTCCCACAGGGGCGTCACAGGAACAAAGGCAGCCTTCCGTTGTACAATCTAAATTTTGATGCAACGCTTGCTTAGCTTCAGCAGCAGCCCATCGCTGGTGTGTATGCTCTGCTCCATGAATATTAATGATTGTTACAGCAAACACCCCGGGCGAGTATCCGCTGAGGGAAGGCGTGGGAAAGGACATGCGCACGGATCTCGACTCGCTTCTCGTTTGTGAAAACAAAATTGATCCGTGGGGTCTTGGGAATGATTGTTTCTGACCTTGGGTTATGCTAATTTGACACTAGTTTGTGTTTACTGTTATGGTGTGTGCAACTCGCCGAGGCCTTAAGTAGCAGAATAGCGTGTAGGAAGGAGAGAGGGGAAGAAAGAGCCATGTGCATTCAGTAAGTCAGTGTATCAATTTGGAAACCAGTGTTGGAATAGTAGGTTTATGTTTCCCTCGAGGTAGATACAGTGGTATTCCATTAAAAGCAACAGAAACGCTATGCATTTCAAATCCGGGCTTCACACCAAGAAGTGTCTGAGTGTGTGTGACTCATGCGCATGTGAGTGCATGTGAGTGTGTGCGACTGACAGAGGGAGAGAATCAGAGGGATTTAAAACTGTACCAGAACAAAGGAGCAGCAAATACCACAAGCACACAAACGCTAAAACAAGATGCAACACATGTACCCACGCACACACTGGAACACACACTTTTGATGCAAACACACACACACACACACACACACACACTGAAATGTCCTGTATGCTCACCAACACTCAGATGCTACACATGCATGCTGATGACATGCATGCTGATGACACTGACACATGAATATTTGAACATATTCCAATTTCTCTTCCCACACACACACAAACACAAACACACACACACGAATTAAACACTGTATATATAAGAATGTAAAGAACACCCCAGGTTATTTAAGGAACCTCCTCAGCTGTCAGTTTGATTCTCCTGAACCTCGTTTCTGTGGAAAGAAGACAGTGAAGACATGTTTGGGGTCTTGTCGTCTCAGACTGACAACAGCTATAAAGAGTGGATGGATTCCCATACTCTTCCTTTTTAGTTTTCATACTCTAATATAAAACAAGTCAATTCTCTGCTTTGTTAAAACCCCTGGTAATCTTGCAACTATTTGGAGATGTTTACGACTGAGTCTTAAAGACAGTTGTAAAATGATTGAAATGTTTATTACAGCAGGAGAACATTTTTGTACTTGGTGTTGAAGCCTCGTCCTCATAACTCTTCACATTTTTATTTATTTAACATACACAATCGCTCTCTCTTACTCTCCTCTATCCCTCTTTCCAACAAAAACTCAGTCTCAGCAGATGTGTGTCTTACATGAGTCTGGTTCTCCGCGAGGTTTCTGCCTGTTAAAGGAAGTTTTTCCTCGCCGCTGTAACTAGCTAAATACTGCAAGGTGCAATGCTCATGGTGGACTAAGATGAGATCAGACTGAGTCTTATCCAGTCTTTGTTAATAATTTAACATAGAGTACGGTCTAGACCTGCTCTGTTTGTAAAAGCGTCTTGAGATAACGTTTGTTGTGATTTGGCGCTATTTAAATAAAGATTGATTGATTGACAAATTGAGGAGTGATGAAGACATTTCTTAAACTCCCTTAGTCAGAGCTTGCAGCTGGGGCTGAAAGTAAGAACACAGCACAGGTGCAGGGCAGCATTGGCAAAGGCTGGGAAGAGGGAGTGACAGGAATTATTGTAGCTTGAGTAGACCTCGAAATTGAGAGGATCAAGTGTGACATCAGTCAGTGCAGGTTGGCTGCTTGGACTAGCTTGCTGGTTGACCAATAAGTCAGGATCCTCACGAAAAAAACGGGACAATAAAGGAGGGCTTGGATAGCGTGAAATCACTACATTTCTAAAAAAGGAAAAGATACGATTCTCTGCCTCAAAACAGACGTTGACATCGTTCGCCCACTTCAACAGGTGGTGATGTGCTGAATTTCTTCACACAAGGACTTCTGAGCTTTCAACATGCTCTGTACCAGAATAATCTTTACTCAAAGCTTCTACCGTTTCCTATTTTATGCCATGACTGAGTTGTGTAGTTGCATCAAGGCTGTCACACAGTGTCCTTCTCTTTAAGAGGGCCTTGTTCAGTCCTCTATGAGTTGCTGTAAATTGTTTTTCTGTGTATGATAAACATGCTGGGATTAGTGGTTTTGTGTAGGTATGAATTATCCAGCAAACAAAAAGGTGTGACATTCACAGGTGTAGAAAAAGTGCGACAGCTTTGGCACAGCAAGGACCGTTTAGGAAGCTTTTAAACCGTACAGCTGTGTGAGAGCTGCATTTTTAAAGGAATCAGCCGCTGAACAGTTGTCACACAGTCAACCAGATGTCGTTCCCGAGCTAATGTAAGGGTAAAATGAAAAGCTAAATTACATAATTAAAGCCATCCTAAATGTTACATGCTCAGTTTCTCATTAAATGTTAGTTTGGAAAGCCCCCTGCTGGGATTCATTCCACACCAGCAGCTGGAGTTTAAAGCAAACAGAAAGCAGTGGAGGGTGTTTCAGAGGATGATTGTCGGTTTTACGGGCTCAGTTCATTACCTGTACGTTTGACTCCAAACACGGAGGATCTCTTACCCTTTTGGCTTATGCATCGTTTGACCAGTTAGATCTGAAACTCCCAACACTTTTGCAACGATTTACAGGGCGTCTGGCAAAGAAATATTTAATGACGACTGTTTGAATTTGAAATCTGGAGCTTAAAACATTACCGTATTGGCTGATTCTTGCATCACATTTACACAGCAAGGGAATCTGCTATGAAGATGGATGAAATTTGACATTTTCAGATAGACAAGACCATCCTTTTTCCAGTTTGACGGTCAAATTTCACATTGTGGATACAGTTACAGGCCCTTTTCTTGCAGGATCTTGTTTGCTTGTGCTTATAACATCCTTAAACCAAGTAAGCACATTTGAATTGAACTAGAACACAACCTCAGACCCAGTGCTAGCAGAAACAACAGAAGTATAAGCACTTTCAGATTTTCCCATAAACATATGGCTCTCAAATGGTGAGTTCGGACCTAAAAGTTCGTCACAGAGCCATTTCCTTTTGGTTGTGGATGTGTGCCTGAAAAAAAGTTAGGGGCAACAAGACCTTGATCTGCTTTTATTTTGAAGGTCATGTGTTTGGCGCAGTGTGCTTCTTCCAACACAGTTGTGCACAAACCCAGACTGAAGATGATCGTCTTCAGTCTGTAAGGGTGGAGGGGCTCCTTTCAGATCCCCTGCCTCTTTCTATTGGTGTCCCACAAGGGAGTATATTGGGTCCAACACTGTTCAACATTTATGTTAAAGACATTGCCCTTGCAGCAGGTGATTCTCATATCCATCTATATGCAGATGACACAATTATTTATGCGTCTAGTTCCTCTCTGACCACAGCACTGTCCCCATTACAGGCCAGTTTCCTTAGTGTCCAACACGCTTTCATGAGGATCCATTTGGTTTTAAATTCCAATAAAACTAAATGTATGGTTTTTAACAAAAACATACCAGCCCCCTCAAAATCTCCTCCCTGGATGGGTCGGAGATTGAGTTTGTTGACTGTTACAAATACCTAGGGATCTGGCTTGACTGCAAACTTTCTTTTGAAGCACACATCAACACACTACTCACTAAGGTCAAATCCCGTATTGGTTTTCTTTATCGCAACAAATCCTCCTTCACACACTCTGCTAAACAGCTTCTGGTTCAGATGATAGTCCTCCCTATTCTTGATTACGGTGACATAGTCTACAGGTCTGCTTCCAACACTCTCCTTCACAAACTGGATGTCATTTACCACGCTGCTATCCGTTTTGTCACTGGAGCCCCATTCACCACTCACCACTGTCACCTGTACTCTCAGCTGAACTGGCCCTCACTCCACTCTCGCAGACAAACACACTGGTTTCTATTCATTTACAAATCCCTCACTGGTAAAACACCATTATATCTACAGTCACTAATCAAACTTCACAGCACAAACCATAGCCTGTGCTCAAGTAGCCTTATCAAACTCATCACACCCAAAGCCCGGACCTCCTTTGGTCACACCTCCTTCCAGTTTTCCGCTGCAAATGACTGGAATCACCTGCAACAATCCCTAAAGCTGACCTCTCTCATTCCACTCGCCACTTTCAAAAACGAATACACCCTACAATTCAACATCACTTTTAAATTGCTTTTAAGTTGTTCACTGCTATCATATTTTTGTATTGTATTGTTCTGCCTCTAAGTCTCTCTGTATGTCCCCTCTGTTTTTTGTTTTGTCTTTTATTTATTGTCATGCCACCTGTGTTGCCTTCTGGCCCAGGTCGTTATTGCAAATGAGAATTGGTTCTCAATTAACTCACCTGGTTAAATAAAGGTTAAATAAAACACTTATGATCTCACACACTGTGAGGTACCTTCCTGCTAAATCTTACTGTAAATTTAAAGAACTTCAACCCATGTGATATGGCCAAAAGTCTCATATACATGCATAATTAGTTGCAGAAACTTACTCACAACAAACACGATCAATCACTCATGGTCTCCTTCAGGACACACACTTAAAGTCCCAAAACAAACTCAATAGCTTCCTCAAACACTCGGTCAAACACACACACTTCCTAAGACATAATCAATCAGTCAGGTACCCATCAATCATGCACACACACTATCAAACACACACTTTCACTCATTGAAGTGCATGTCATGTGCAGATAGCAGTGGGTTTGAGTCTGTCTCACAGCTTTTATTGACAGTGAAATCGACTTTGTTTGACTCAAAAGAGTCACACGGAAGAAAATGGAAAAGACCGAAAATCATGTGTTACTCTTTTTATCTTTACAACGCCACAACACCGAACAAAAGATGACTCAATGAAAGTCTCAAAGTGGATAATGTTTCTGTTTTTAGACGAAATACATTTTTTAACATCCAAGGAGGAGACAGAGAAAAGACAAACAAACCAAGAATTAAAGAGCAGAGCGAGGCAACAGCTCCTGTGTGCCGCGGTGTTTGTCAATGGAGTCTGCTGGCTTTGAAGAGAACAATGTCACAGCAGTTTCTCGTATGAAAAATAATTTCACTTTAACAAAAACAGCACAGTTAATAGTTAGAGAAAAAAAACAATCAGTGTTTGTAACTTGGGAGATAACAAATGGAGAATGGAGGAGACAAAAGCAGAAAGAAACAAACTGCTCCACTTTGGAAAGACAATTCTCTCTTGCCTTAAAGGGAAAAGGTGTTAGATTTAGAAACATGTACAACCCCCAATTCCAAATCAGAGACATGTTTACCATCGTGTTGCATTACCTCTTCTTTTAACAACACTCTGTAAATGTTTGTGAACAGAGGAGACCAGTTTCTGAAGTTTGGAAAGTAAAATGTTGTCACATTCTTGCTTGATATAGGATTTCAGCTTCTCAACAGTTCAGGGTCTCCCTTGTCGTGTTTTTTGTTTCATGATTTGCAAAATCTTTCAATGATAAGTCAGGACGCAAGGTCTTACCTTAAAAAGGCATAGTCTGGACGGTAGCATATGTTGCTCCAAAGCCTGTATACATTGTTTAGCGTCAATGGTGCCTTCCCAGATGTGTAGGCTAACCATGACATGGGCACTAATGCATCCCCATACCATCACAGATGTTGGCTTTCAAACTGTGTGTTGATAAAAGGCTGGGTGGTCTTTCTCCTCCTGAGAGCAAAGGATGCAGTGTCCATGATTTCAAAAAAGAATGTCAGATTTTGTCCACAGGACAGTTTTCCTCTTCACGTCAGTAGATCATAAAAAAGGGGCTTGGGTCAAGAGAAGGACAGCTGATGAGAGAAAGGAGACGTTGGGAGTAGAGAGTGGGCGATGACGTGCAGCAAAAAGTCTTGACCGGGAAATGAACCAGTAACCAGGGAGAGGACTGTACCTCAGTGGATGGTGTGTTTGTGTTTGAAGCACCAGGCCAAATAGTGCCCAGTTCATCAGTCTGTCAGTAAAAACACAAAAACACACGGGTACACAACAATACTTTCACCGTGAACCCCAGAGAGTCTCACACACACACACAAACACACACACACACACACACACACACACACACACACACACACACACACACACACACACACACACACACACACATATATGCACCAAATTTGACATCTTCATACCCCCAAAGAAAAGACAAAAAAACAACAGGGATAATTGCCCTTTCACTTCCTCCAGTATTGTTCCTCAATCAGGACGTATATCAGTGTGTTCCTCAGGAGGAGACAGGAAGACAGTTGTCTTCTGTGACAGACACTCATGCACTCTCACACACACATGTCACTGTGTCATTAATGGCAGGGTTTAAATCTGGAAGCACTTTGAGATGTCAGGAAGCAGTGTGTGTCCACAGTGATAAAAACGGAGACGGATAGGAAAGAGATAAAAACAGACGTCAAGTGTCTGTCTTTCCATCTTTGTTTCTCCGTTCATCTAGACTCCACTTTCTTTATTTTCACAAGTTCGCTCTCCGTCTTGTTCTATCCAACTCAACTTGTTTCTCCTTCTCTGTCCTTCTGGGTCTTTCTCTTTCAATTTCCAAGACTCCATTTTTCCACCGGCGGGGAGATGTACTGTTTTTTTTCAGTCCGTGTTCCTTTTAGTTTGATATCGTTCTATTTCCCAGGTATACATCAGGGTCTGAATTTCAACACTGTGCAGACTTTTGAGCTTTAAGCACTTCCTTACCTTCATATCTGACATTTCTATTTGTGTGCTATTGGGTGAGATGGACATGGGATAGTTAAATGCACGAAAGCAGATGTGGACAGGGAGGCACAGCTCATGGATATCATTACTTTAAAACCACATAAATGTTGTTTTTCACCACATTTTGCAACCTTTCTTGGGATGCGCTCTTAAATAGTCATGAGTATCAGTGAAGACCATCCTTGATGCATGTATCTTTGATGTTTGGGATGATATCTGGCCTCGATCTGTATTTATGTCCAATCTGAAGTATTGGATGGAGTTTACAGGGATCTATTTTATTATATTTTTGATGCACTGTTGATGCAAGGAGCAGCCATCTTGGATTCCAAACTCAGGGTTGTCAAAGTTCCTCAGAGTTTCTGACTTCAGGTGGCTTTCAGGATGACGTAGCTGACTGGCATTTTGGAATTTCTGACTTCTGATATGAAATTGAATGCACCATTACAGTAGTACAGCTTGTATGCCAGTCTCACATCCATGACAACTAAAAATGGCACCATGGCCAACTTTTAAGGGCCGACCCACCAACCAAAGGTGTATAAACAAACCCTTGGAAATGACTCCAATTGTCCAGCTATCAGACTTCCGTCCTGCTTACATGGATGCAGATGTTGCCTGAAAGGCAGTATAGCATGAACGACCACCTCTGTGTTCGTATCTCACATACAGAGCAGCAGCAGGCAGAGTGGTATGGACTCAGATTTTAATCCTTCTGTAGAAGTATCATTCCTTTGCATCAAAACAATGCAACATGTACCTAGACTAGAAGAAACATGCACACACAGAGGTGTCCGCATACCTTTGGACACACACTGTAGAGTACACAGGTGTAACCCTCGGGCAAACCCCCGTCTCATGTCTCCGAAGCACAATCTAGCCTGCAGCAATTTTTCTGGTGAGGCCCGGCTCGCAGCTGCAGAGTTTTTAATGAGCAAACCTCCCTGGTACCATGTCACCTTCTTCCCTCTCAGCTATTACATTTTAAATTCATTAGAGGTGTATTGTTGTTTGGCATTCAAAAGGGGGAACAAAGGACCATTAAAGACAATTTTGTTCAAGGAAAAGCCCAAGAAATTATCTGTCTTGCCTCTGTAATTGCTTCCAGCTAAATTGGTCTACCCAATTATTACATTTACCGTACAATTTGCATGGTAATAGGCAGGGGTGTCACTCACTTCCTTGCAAGTTCACCTCACAGTCGTCTCCTGTCTTTTGCTCCCAACGCCTACGCCCCGCTTCTGTAATTTCCATTTAAGTCAGGAGGAAGTTGAGATGCTGAAAACTCTCACCTCCCACACCAAGAGGCTCCCAGCTGTGAGTGGAGGAACAGGAACAGATGGTAGATACCTGCAATTTGACTCAGATTTAAGATGCAAAATGAACTTACTACCAGAAAAAAGGAGACGGGTTGAGTTTCTGAAGGTCAGGATTTGTTTTCACAAACTGGCGGACCAATGCGTAATGATTATCTCCCTCTTGTTGCATTGTTAGGGTTCTTTATATCATGATGCTGTGAGGTTTATAAATACAGCCTGCAGAGCTCTAAATCATCACTATGCTCCTGTATGCTGAGGTGGAGAGGCCCGCCTTGACCCATCAGAGATGATTTCATTGGTGCACCTTTATTTATGGAGCCATTAACGCTTTATTGCCCTCTGAATTCTCCTTCTGTTAAAAAATACCTCATCTTATAACCTACTTACCGTTCAGTTGTTTTTGTTTAATTCTCTAAATCAGACTTTAAAAACTAAGCTACTGTGGGATTGTGGAAAAGTTCAGAAAACACATTCCAAAATTAATATGTTAGATTAGAAAATTAAACCCAAGTATTTGAATTAATTTGTGAAGTTTTTTCTCTGAGGTCATTTAACTGCTTGAATTAAAACATTTAGCAGCTCAAGCCTTATTTTTGTCCAGAAATGTTTTTAATTAGGACGTTTTACTGGACTTGTCAGGTGAATGTGGCTTTTATCAAGTCTAATTAGACATCTTTATAACAGAAATAAGACTGAAACACTGACTTGTTTTAGGGAGTTTGCAGTGCAGCTATGAAGACGTTGGTACAAATACCTCTTTTTAAGCTCATAGTTCACGTTTGTGTCTATTAGTCTTTAAAAACTGTGTATAATTTAAGGACTTTTATCGTGCCTTTGTTGTCTTTTATCAATCAATCTTTATTTATATAGCGCCATACTGTTACAAACAGAGCAGGTCTAGACTGTACTCAAGGTTATGTTAAGAACAAAGACCCAACATCAAGACAGGATCAGATCCAGTCCCATCTTACAGACAGGACTCAGTCTGATCTCATCTTAATCCACCATGAGCAGAGCACTTTGCAGTATTTAGCAAGTTACAGTGGCAAGGACAAACTTCCTTTAACAGGCAGAAACCTCGAGCAGGACCAGACTCATGTTAGACACACATCTGCTGAGAGCAGACTTTGAGTCAATTGTCTTGTCAGATTTGTGTACACCAGACCTTATTTCTGGCTTGAACGTGTTAAAAAGAAAGACTGTGATTGCCACCCTTTTAAATAAATGGATATGGACTCAACTTTTTATTAATTATAGTCACTGATTGTGTAAAAAAAAACATTAACTTAAGTGTACAATCCACAAATCTAACCTTTTTTCTCCCTCTTTTTCTTTTTGCTCTCCTCTCAGATGGATCATGATCCCAGGAACCCTGCCTACATCGCCACTCAAGGCCCCCTGCCCTCCACAGTGGCTGATTTCTGGCAGGTAAGAAAACACACACAGCACATGCACACACACTCGAGAACTGAAATCAATACATACCCCTCTCTAAAACAAGAGTTAGCCGATTTTTATTAGTACAGCGAGCCACACGGGAGACCGGCTTGTTCTATGGATGTCGTCATTAATCTCTCCTTCACTATCACACTCTCTACCCAGGCACCAAACACACACACACACACACACACACATCAGCCTGCAGTGGGACACATTGTTAATTCAGAGGACGACAAACACTTTCCCCACCGTCCCAAATGTTGAATTGTGTTTGAATCTGGAGCAGGAGATCGATAAGTTATTCTGGCCAGTCGTGGCGGATAAGTGTGTGTCAAGGGGAATAATGGGGAAGCAATGTGTGTGCATGTGAGGGGTGTGTGCTTGGGTGTGAAGGAAAGGTCCCCTTGTCAAACATCTGTCCCAGCTGCTTTCCCAGAGGAGCTGGTTACCTAGCATGCTGGGGATGAAGAAATCTCCAGCTCCTGTGGCTAAACTGCTGCAACTGTGAATCAACCTAAATCACAGCTTATCTTAGAAATCTTTATCGTTTATCTTCCTTTTTCCCAAAAATGTTTTTTCCAGCTATATCTACAAATTATTAATTTAACTTAAGTAAGATAAATATTACAGTTTTTTGAGTCAGATTATGTTTATGAGAAAGCAGAAACCTCCAGTGTTGAAAAGTGATGCCAAAGGTGCAGTTCCTCCAGCGTCCACTTGGGTCTGTCTCCAAAAGCTAAGGAATCTCCATTAGAGCCCATATTAAAGTGCTGATCTTTAAAGCAGAATAAAACATGTTCACAGACTGGTACACTCACACCTTTTTGTCTCTTTAGCTTATTTCTGTATTTGTCACAAATACTAAGGGGTCATTTATTTTTATATTGTAGAGTGTTTTGTTTCCTTCTCCAGTTAAGATGGGCATCAGATGTGCGTAATATAACCACACACACTGTCAGTAATTAAGAGTTTTTGAGAAGTGTGTTTCTGTAAGGTTGCTCTTACATCTTGATCATTTGGAGAAGTTGTTTCCAAACAAGGCATTACCCTTCCTGGCCTCGGTTGTTCAAGCATTTGGTCGTAGGTCTCTTCCAGTGACACTTCCAAACCTTAGAGCGGCAGTGAGAACACAATCAACCCAGCAAACTTTGTCCAGCAGGTCAAACCAGGGGAATTTGTCCATCTAATTGCTATAACCTGCTGTCAGAGTTTCAGGTCCTTTGCCCTTCACTTTCATACTCTGACTCAGTCTGTAAACTTCTGTATTTTCTGAGTGGTGTCTCGCATTTGACAAACCATTGGCTCATCTGGCCAAATGCCGCTGAGACGTTTGACCTCCCTGCTGCTCAATGCACACTCATGCAACTAATTTTGTTGGTTGGTTAAGTGGCGAACTTACCTAGCATCTCACAGCTAGCCTCCTGCATTTCAAAGTGTAACCAGGACACATGGTCTTAGTTGACTTACACAGTGGGAAAAGGAGGCTGTGACATAATGATAGTCCTACAATGTGTGTGCCAGAACAAAATAACCCAAGTGTTGGATTTTATGACGCAGCTACAGGTGTGACAGCTCCCTAAAAGTCAGTATCCAGTTCACAGGTCCGAGCCCACAGCTGATGAGATCCTTTCAATATTTAGTCTTCCTCATCAAGTATTCATCTCCAGCTGATTAAGTGTTGTATTCAGGCTTCCCCCAGGCTCTTTGTTTTGTAGCTGAATCCCCATTACTGTGTCGTATCAGGCTCCTCAGTCAGGAACTGCAAAGGTTATTACACCTCATACATCACATTACGCAACGTCTTCCCCATCAGGATTGTGCTGAAGCAAAGTACTGAGGGCCCCTAATGTCAGACTTTCGAAATAATTCATGGACCCGTGTGATGTTGTGGAGCACAGCTCTCAAACAAACAGCATGGGGTGCAGTAAATTTTGTCACAGGATAGATAAGAGATACATTTAGATTGGTTTAAAAAATACTGAAGTTTTTGGAGTGTCTCACCAGCACCAGACAAGTTCTCACCCTGTCAGCTGCAGCAAATTAACACCATTCCTCAAAGAAGTGCACCGTCACATCTTTAGATCTGCGAGACCAATGGGGGGAGCGGTGGGAGCCGAGGGGGGACGCGCAGTAATTCAAAACCCGCTGCAATTAATGATGGTTAAATTTCCGGCAAGGTGTGGCAGCGCTCTGACTGAACGGCAGGTGCAGCCATCTTGATTATGTAGCGCGATGATGTGGGAGCGGTATTGTTTTATGGCCTCCATTAACGGCTGACTGTTACCTCTGATCAGAGCCGAATAGATCTCCAGAGCCGGCCCACCCCTCCGGCTGTGAGAATATGACTGCCAGCAGGAAAAATATGACGGCGTGCTGGGTCTCACTGCGCAATGACCCAGCCGAGGGAGGGAAACGCCCCAACAGCAATCACTTTTCATGACACAAGGCTCCACTTGCTTTTAGTTTCATTCTGAAGTTTGAAACACAGAAAAGTGTCTTTGGTTTCATTCGAACTCCAAAAACAGACATGTTAACCCTCCAAAATACTACAAAGCTTAAACATTTAATTGATTCTTGGCCAACAAATGAAGACTCATGTTCTTCATATTTATTTCGCTTGTTGAAACTTACAAAGTTATGCGATAATACCTTCAACCTTCTATATTCTGAGCCTCCAGGGAGATCCTGAGGGGATGTCAGGCCTACATGATGAGTGGAGCACACATTCATGGAAGCTGTGGCAATGTCAGAGCAGATGAAGTGACCAGCAATCTCACATCATACATTAGGCCCTCCTCAGCTCCACCTCTTCACCCGTTGATAGATATACCATATACCTGCCACCTTGATAAATCTGAGTATGTTTTGTCTGCAGATGGTTTGGGAGAATGGCTGCGTCGTCATCGTCATGTTGACACCTCTGGTCGAGAGTGGAGTGAAGCAATGCTACCACTACTGGCCCGATGAGGGATCCAACCTGTATCACATCTACGAGGTAAAATGATTCAGTGGTATTAAGCTTGCTTTCTACTGTTTAAAGATCTATGTGATGTTTTTGGATCTGTTGGATCTGAATGATTTGTTTTTATGTTCTAGCAGGTGTTTATATAATAATAGGTCACGTTAGACCACATTTATGTTCCCTAGCAATGGGGAGGGAAAAAGGGCAATATGAATATATAAAATAACTGCAAAAAAAAACAGAAAAGGGAGGGACTGTGACCGCCATACAAGCACCATCAGAATTCTGATAAGAGAACTACTGGGGATTCTGACTTTGATCGTAGAATTCTGGCTTCATCCAAGAATTCTGACCTTGATCTCAGAATACTTGCTTTGATCTCAGAACTGTGACTTTGATATCAGGAATTCTGATTTCAATCTTAAAATTGTTGCTTCAATCTTATAATTCTGACTTTGATCTCAGAACTCTGACTTTGACCTCAGTATTCTAGCCTCAATCTTAATGTTATGACTTTGATCTCAGAACTCTGACCTTGATCTCAGTATTCTAGCTTCAATCTTAAAGTTATGACTTTGATCTCAGAACTCTGACCTTGATCTCGGATTTTCTGGCTTCATCTCATAATTCATATTCATCTTAGAATTTATAGTATGTATTTTATTATTTTGACACATTAAACACAGGACAGTGTTGATTGTTGTATAAAAGTTAATTCTAATAATTAACTGAATAGTTTGTTTGACTTTTCCTCCATTTTTCAGATTTCATGATTTCAAAATAAAGAGTTATTGCTTTGTGGTGTAAAGTAAATCTTCTGTGTCATGTTGTGTCCTTGCAGGTGAACCTGGTGTCTGAACACATCTGGTGCGATGACTTCCTGGTTCGTAGCTTTTACCTGAAGAACATGCAAACCAACGAGACACGAACTGTCACTCAGTTCCACTTCCTGACCTGGCTCAACCAGAACGTCCCGGAGACTAGCCGGACGCTGCTCGACTTCCGCAGGTAGGGAACTCCTTTGAAAGACACCATCAAGATAAACCTAACGTGGGTAAGATATGTTGCTTTTCATGCAGCTGAAAGAAGGGATCATTTTGCTGTCTGCCGTTCTCTGTTACCTCTAACTCCGCTGTTGGCTTGGAAAACAGATAGCCATGTGTCTCCAAGAAACCAGCCTGCAGTTATTGGTACAGCAAGAAGACTGTGACCCCTCTTTGGCTTCCCACTGCCAAGACTGCCTGCTGCATTTTTAGGATTCTCAAAAAAGCCAGAAGTAGAAACACCACTGGCTGTTTAACAGAGGCCTCTGCACTGTGGGCCAGTGTGTGTGACTGTGTAGATTTGACTCATGCAGTCATACAGAGCTGCTTTCAACATACCTTTATGTACCGACCAGGTAACAAAGACTTTCATGAAAAGACTTAAAAACTCCCTTTCCTCCCTTTCATTTGAAGTTCACAAAGTACTACAGCTTGCTTTTATTGTAGATAGTGAAAGCACTGAGGTTTAAAAAGGCCATAAGGAAATTTTTTGGAAGTTTTTTTTTAAAGTGGCCTTTGGAGAGAAAAAACACTTTGATAACAGAGCTATTTTCCAAAGCAAAGCACTTTGTGTGATGTTTTCAACAAAAGACACCAAAGTTTGTTTCTCAAAGGGGCTGGCTACCTCACTTTGTCTTTAGCTGAACAAAACCAGCACATATTTGTAAAAAAGTTCACTTTTCCATAGACAAAAGAAATGCACAAGAACTGTATGACTGTTGCAGAAATTCTTCACTCAAAAGCAAAGTGATGTTTTGCACCTGCTTGGATTTTCTCTAGCATACAAAGAATTTTCACAACTTGACACAACAACAAGTCTTGCTGATCTCATCCTTGATTCTCCTTTTCAAACATTGCTTTACATTCAGGGACTGAAAACTATCTTTTGTGGTTTCTGTAGCTCCTTTTTTTTCCTTTTGGTGTCTTCTTTGGCTTTTTTCTGAGCATCACTTTTCATCCATCACGGAAGATTTTCCGAGGATCGTTGAAAGCCATTCTGAAAATAAGTAGGGAATCAAACTAATACTAGTTACCATTAGGCACTGTGTGAATTGAAGCCAATTCTGACCCTGCAGATCCAATCTGCTGCCCCCGACTGGATGGATAAATTTCGTCCATGTTAGAAATTTTGGGTGATCTACTACATACTCTCTCAAAAGCAGAGCCACAAGCTGACTCCCCAACTCCAGGACTTTCCTGGATGTGTTGTACTTAGTGAACTTACACATAGATATAGACCAGTCAGCCATAACATCATGACCACCTGTACAACCTCCTTCCAATAAGCTTCTTATAATTAAAGTATGACATCAAAGACAACATGTCAATTGAAACTGTTAAAAAACTGAAAATTTGTCTTGTGTGATGAAAGATATGTGCTCGTCTTAAATTTGATGCGTCTGGCTGGTGTCTCTGGATCATGTTTATATGGTTTCCTCTTTGCATGGTTGCATTTGATGAGGCAGTGACATACTGCTCACAGACAAAGACTTTTGGAAATGACAATTAACCCATGCAGCGACTTCCACTACAGAGTCATATCTTGGGGCCCATAGATCACAGCAATACAGTGTTGGTTTTTCACCTTGTCCCTTTTGTAGAGATTTCTCCAGAGTCTCTAAATCATTTAATGATATTATGAAATTATTTTCAAAGTCACACTGAGGAATATTAATCTGAAATTGTCAACTATTTGCTCACACGGTCTCTCACAGAGTGGTGAAATAGTTGTTGTAGGTCTCCTGTAAGAGAGAGAGTATTGTGGAAGTGTCCTTCAGGCTTTCTGTAAACCTCAGTGATTTCACTGTAACAATAAAACCAGGTTTTAGTACTTTGTGTCTCTTAATGAAAGTCTTTGTTACTTGGATGGTACAGAAGAATATGTCACACACCTCCCCTATAGTCTAGAGTCATCTGTTCATAGTTCTACCTCTGGCTTTATTTGCGAATAATAAAAATATCTGGCAGATGGGATATGGATCTGTGTTTTTTCTGATATTTGATGGAGCTGTTAGGCATAGTTTTACACCTCACATCTGATATCAGTATTGTGTTGGTGTATCGCTAACCTGAGGGGATAAACGTATGAAAGTAACCTTGCAGAATGTCCAGAAGTGCAGCAGAAGGCTTCACTTTCGTTTTTAAGGGTGGAGTTATTTGAGCTTTCTTTATCTTTTAGAGATAACACAGCTGAAACCTGGTAAGGCTGCAGAGTCGATGTTTATAGATGTGGTCCTTTTTTTCATCTTACCTCAAAAATCAAGAGACTGTGAGTCCCTCATATAGACTCTCTGAACATGATGTCATTAAGCCTCTCACATTTCCTGAATTTCACCTTGTGACCCTGAGATATGGGCGGATAAATCTCTATACATCCTCTATCATCCTGTGTATTTTTCCAGTCCTAACAGTGAAAATCAGGATGCATTGAGCAAACTCTGCAGGAGTGGTCCTTTATCTGAAGCGCCTTTAAAGCAGCTCCCCTGCTCACCCCGCCTTTGACCTCTTTAAAACTGATATACTGTATTGCCTATTAGGTGGGAGCCGCCCGGCCCTTCCTTCTGATTCACTGTGGACTTTCCAGAGCAATAGACCCCAACTCAGTTTTATATATAGGTCCAGTGTTGCTGAGCTACTGGCGCACATCAATTAAGTGAGATATCAGAAGTGAGAGTTTGTGGTCACAGCTATTATAAAAAGGTCTGGTGGGCGTCACCACCCACCATCAGTGAGGAAATATTGCCTTTACTCACAGGGCTGCGGGGTCAGAACACAATGAAGAAAGCTCAGAGGGATATTTTTCACTTTTATTACAGAGAATGTGGTTCTTTCACTTTAACAACCTGACCTCTTTTTGTGCCGTTTCCTTTTTCTAACACCTCGATGGTCTGAGGAAGTCGGTGATGTCTCCTTCTTTATCGCTCCTGCCTTGCCGGCATGTTTTTTTTTTAACCTCACTCACAACCGACTGACCAACCGAAGCACTGCTTACCGATCCTCTGTCATTCCCCACCTGTTTACCGGCTAACTAGCGGTTGCCAGTGTCATTTTTGTGATGTTGCAGCTAGTAATATAAGCCCAGTTGCATAGTCACAAAAGTGATCATTGGAGACTGTGACTCTGCAACCAAGGGGCCTCATGGACCCCACCCCCAACCCTTCCTGTCCTTATGCTCCTGTTTTTCAACTGCTTCTCCTCCCTTTCTTTTCTCTTCTTCATCTCTCATCCGTCTCTCCACTCGCTGTGCCCAGTGACCTGAGATGACCTCTTGCCTTTTTGCTTGCTCATGGTTTGCTTGACTACCCACGATTTCTTCCCCTTACCTCTCTTACCACGCCTCCCTTTCTCTCATGGTTGCTTTTGTCTTTTGTACCCCACCCTCTCCTTTTCTCCTCCCTCTTTTACTCCTCTATCATGTCTCTCACTCCTCCTCAGAGAGTACATCCACACTGAGACAAGAATGTAGGCAGGTGTTGCAGAGAGTCTCACTGTCTAAGAATGGCAGGATAAGAAAGCAACCCTCTCCAACTATTCTTTAGTCACTCAATTTAAATCTTAGCATCGCTAATGCTAATCTTTTCTTGAAGGATTTCATTGTCAGACCACCATACAACCACAAAATCAAGATTTGCTCAGTGTTTGTGCAGCAGTAAAGGCGTGGTAAGCAGCCCATAGACTGTAAGGTGTGAATATAGACACACATTAGTTTTTGGTCCCTCAACCAGAGGATGATTTAGTCCTTTGTAACATCATCTCTGTCTTTTAGGATAACAGATATTTGTTTTTTTTTGCTATAAATGCCCATATTTTGGGCGCCGGTTTGGCTCAGTTTTTAGAGCAAGCGCCCCATGTATAGGCCACGTCCTTTTTTTAATGTCTCTCTCATCTTTCCTCTCCTCCCTCATTAAAATTAGGGAGTGGGGGCAGATAGAGCGTACAGTGTAGGAGTCAGCAGGTATTAGCTCTAGTCCAAGCAGACTTTTTGCCCTGGCTCTGTCATCCCTGTCCTCTTTCCAACACCTCTTCAGCGTAATTCTCCTCTTTGTTTTCCCTTATTCTCTCCTGTCTTCCTTCATCAAATCAGGGGAGTAGGGGGAGGTGGAGCGTAATACCTAACTCTGCAGAGGTGAGCTCTAGACCCTGGCTCTGTCTTCCCGGTCTTTTGTCCATCTTTCTACATACTCTGGGTTTTCTTGCTCCTCTCTTCTCTTCCCTTGTTACAAATATGGTGAGGGGGAAGTAGAGCATACGCCTTACCCAGCGGGGATTGGCCCTTGCCAAAGCATGCTTTTTTTTTCTTTGTGAATATCTACTTTGGTGCATGAGTATGTCTGGAGGTGAGAGCTAGGTCTCTAAATACAACATTCCCCGCTTCATGGACTGAGATGGACATGTTCTGTGTGTCAGAGTGACCCCTGCTGGCCATTAAAATGATGCAGGTTTTAGGGCTCTCTATATCAGCTCCACATTGGAGGCAACGTTAGCTTCTTATATATGATCCATCGTGTGCTCCAGGGATAAGTCCAACTGCACAGTCTTTTCAGATTGAGTGATGTTAAAGTACACGTTGTCTTGACTTCTCATTTTTCATTTACTGCCACTTTTATGTCTTCTTTATGTCAAACTCCATCCTCTCCATCCATCTATCTCTCTTTCTCTGTGTCTTCCTCTTCACTGAACCTAAACCTCTCTTACGGGATGTTACCTTAGAGTCCTACACTTGCCACTAATCCCCTTACCCTGCCACCTGCCTGTTGGGGATTCTCTGACTCATAATTGTCTCCAGTGAGCTCTGACTTTCCAACTGTGGTGGGATGGAAGGAGGAAATGAAAATGAAAATGGGAGTCAGGGTTTTGGCGTTTTTGCTGCAATTTTTGTTCATCAGATGCTAGCGGCACTTGTGTTAGTGTTCATTACATTTTCTCTACTCTGATAATCAGTTACAGAAAGCTGTAGGAGTCAACAGAACTGTCAGCCAATAATTTGGCTAACTTCAAATAACCAATTAAAACCAAACTTCTTAGCAAAATGAACACGTGGTCACAAATCAGCATGAATAGAACTAAATGTAAAGACAGAAAGAATGTTTGAGAAAACAATATTTGAGGTGTATTTTGATTGTCTAGTTTGAGCCTAGCCCATTTGTTATAATGGAGGAGGCGGGGTTTAAAGCATATACTGCAGCCAGTCACCAGGGGGAGCCCTAAAAATGTTGACTCCATGATGCAAATTACTGGACTTTAATGACACATGATGGCATTAAAGGCAAGTAAAATCATTACCTCTGGATTCTCAAAGGTTGATATCATCTTATGGGACTGAAGGAGCTCCAGAATTAAAATTATTAATCTTTCTTAATTGAAAACAATAATAATTTCTCTTTTTAGCTTTTCCCTTTTTAGACCTGTTCCCCAAACCCGAAGGTCACCCTCAGTTAAAATCAGTTGCATGTTTTATCAGAGGCAAAACTTTCCACCAAATATTGAAACGTGTCTGTTTGAGAAATCCTACAAAAAAGGACCTAAAGAGCCACAACACAATCTTTGAGGGGTTATTTTAAAGTTTCTGCTGATCCCAGAAGAGAAGGAACATTAAGAGTTTTAAAATGTGGGAAAGTTATCCACCATGAGGATGTTAGACAGCTCAAAACACCAGGGAGTCTGAAATTTTACGATTAACGTCAATGAACACTGAACGAGAAATTTAAGCATCAACACCACACCTCCTGAAATTTCTCTCCTTGTGTGATGCATTATTGATCACACACACACACACACACACACACACACACACACACACACACACACACACACACACACACACACACACACACACACACACACACACACACACACACAGTGTCTTTACATATTATGCTCCTGCTGAATATTGTTATTTGGAGTTATCACCATGAGACAGAATCAGAAATGATCTCCCGCTGGGATCAAAGTCACGCCTCTCTGCTGCTCACTCAGAGAGAAGCCGGATGTTTTTCAGCGGCTGCCGTGAATTCTGATGAACAAGGTGTGAATTTTTTACCACTTTTTGAAAAAGATTTCAAACATGTACTTTGAGCCAGCTCTTCACTTTTTTTACACCTGTGTTGGCAGCAACAAATGTGAATGCTAAAATCTAGTCTGTTATAAGATGTTGTGTAAAAGCAACAGGATGGTTTTAATTTTTAAAACACATGTGATGGTATTTGTTTTGAGTGTGCTGAGGTTTGGTGAAATAAAAGCCTGTCAGTAAAACAGACTATGAGGAGGAGCCGTTATCTGTTTGTTCTGTTTGCTGGGACTCACTTTGCTGTGGTTTACATCAACAATCAGGTAGACGGTGCTTTTCTTTTAGAGAAAATCAAATACTATCCAATTTAATATTTTTGAATAATCCATTTTAACACATTAAGTCTTCAAAAACAAGAAAAAATATAACATTGGCTGAAAAAGTCAACATGAGGAAGCAGGATTTATTGGAATCATGCTTTTTCTTTGGTGCCAACAATTTTTCTTTTCTTATTAACTACAAATATATATATTATGACTTTTTAAAACAAAAAACTTTGTTTATTTGAAATTTTTTGACATAATGTAACAGTTGTGTTGAACACCAATAATTAACAGTTTCATATAACACTAACAATAAGACAATTAAATCATTAAATAATAGCAAGAACATAGAAATTAATTTATTAATACATTTAAAAAAAATAGATACAAATAAATAAGAGGAAAAATAAAAAACAACTAAAACTTAATAATAATAAGAAATGTTTTTAAACCATCTTTGGTGGTGTTTTCCAGTCATTCGTTTTGTTTTTAGTTTTAGTTTTTCATTTAATATTCTGTCTGTTGGGCATTTAATAGGTATTTTTTTGTCCTTTCCCCATTAGTCTTTATGTATTTTTCCTGCAACACCTGAATGCACAAAATACTGATGATAAGTGAAGACAGTGGTTGTTTTTCAAAACCGCCTACTGTACCAGCAGTGTGTTCTGACTTGGCCAAAATTCAGTATGTAGTATGTGAACAAAAGCAACATCTGCAGAATGCCAAAACTACCCGGATGTCATACTGATGCGGGAACATTTCTCAGTATGCATCGGACCAGTCTCCCTCGCTTACTGTTTCTCACAATGCACAGTGCTACTCCACTTTTAGGTGCATTTCTGCCACCTACTGTGTTGGAGTTAAATCAGACGTGAAATGGTCTGTTACACTTGCAGCAAAGTAATAAATAAATGCCAGTGAAGCTTGTAACTTCCATTTATTAGAGTCCATATGCATTCCACAGGTAACTGTTCATGTCTGTGAAAATGATTAAATTACATATAAAGCACTTCTGAAATTTTTAAATCATAAGTGATGCTAAAGAAGCAGGTTTGCCGTTGTTTACTTCCGCTATCTGAAACCAAAAATGAGCAAAGCCTGACCCAGCATACTGCAGAACAGATCCAACAGAACAGTCATACTACATACTACCTTCAAACGCAGTATTCAGTGCCTACTACATACTGCGTTTGAAGGTAGTAACAGCCAGTGATTCCCAAACTGGGGGACAGGACCAAGTTAAAGTTACATGTTGTGTTGCGTCCTTTGTTAGAGTTGCTTGTTTGTCAGCACTTTAGGTACCATCCTGTTTTCTGCATACATGGTCCAAATCTAGCTTAGCGTTAGTAAAGCCTGTGTCTGAGTGGGTTTTAGTGAATATGGCCATTATGCTAGACAGACGGATGTGTGAATGCGTATGGGTATCTTCATCTCATCAGGGTTACAGCTGTAGCCATACATCATACATTCTGCATCTCTAAAATATTGTGCTCCAAGTTAAAGCTGCGGTCAGGAACTTTCTGTTTGTGCCCCCTCTGGACAAAAGTGATTCCCCTTACAAAGACATAAGACATGTATTGATTTCTTGACACTGCTTTACCTTGTGGTTTGGTCATGGTTCCTCCAGATCTTAGAGAAGTCTTAAAAAGCCAGATTTTCAACATTCAAGGTCAACAAAACGTCTCAAAATGTCTCATTTTTACGTCTTGTTCATGTTGATATGTTTCTGCAAAGCTTTTGTTATTGTCGGTTTGATTTGCTTGTCTCCAAATGAAGATCGTTGGTGGTGCTGCAGATTGGTCAGCCGTGTCAGCTACCCTACAGAAAAACATGTCTTTGTTATTTGACAAATAAAAATGAGAACTGTCTGAGCTGTGTGTGCTGTGTGTGCTGTTCTTTGTGTGTTTGTTTGAAAAAGCTCTGGTACATGATGTACTCACTGCATGTGTGTGTGTTTTATTGTAGCTGTGGTGTTAACACTGAGCTTGTTTTTTCTGTTCTCTCCTTTTTTTTGCAGGAAAGTTAACAAGTGCTACCGGGGACGCTCGTGTCCTATCATTGTCCACTGCAGGCAAGTACCATAATAACTACAGCATTTATTGTCTCTCCCATTAATTTAAAGTCTAACATCCGGGGTTATAAATGTGGTTGCTTCTGACTGAGCTGTGATTTGTGGTTAATGAGCACGCACAGACCTCTGACTGATACCAACAAACTTCCTGCTCGCATGATTTGAAGCTGGACTTGGTCGGCTCCCTTGTGGTTTCTGTTATCCGGTCCACATTACTGTTTAATTTCTTACAAGCTCTCGTGTCACTTGTCAGCATGGCGGAGGATGGCAAACATTTAAAGTGAGAAATTAGCCAGAAAGTTGTGATTTAATTGGACAAACTGTCCACGGAGGAGGGTAACTTTTAATTGGAGGCACTTCAAAGTTTGCAGCGTGTCGGTCAGAGCCAGTGGGTGAGAGAGCGAGAGCAGGAGAGAGAGAGGATGGGTAAATAGAGGTAGGAAGGGATGTATTTGCTGCATTAGTGTGTGATCACATCTGCATACCTCCACCACGGTTAGAGAAAAGCTCAGACCAGTGAGGCATAATTAAATCTGTATTCAAGAGAAAAATATGCCATGTTTTTTTCTGTGGAAAAACTCTGCAGTGATTGGATTAGAGACAAAAACGATCTCCCAAAACAGATCGCTCTTATCTGTCTGCTCCCCCCGGCCCTCAGTGATTTATTATTTAATATGGTGTAATGGCTCTTCCAGGATGATGAAACCGTACAGTTCTTGGCTGCACCAGAGAATGAAACCTGTCTTTATCGAGCTCCAGGTAGCCTCAAGCTACCCGATACCAGGACTTTGAACTTTTGAACATGGTGGTAGTAATGGTAGTAACGCCTGAGCACCAAAGTTCAGTCATTTCCTTGATTTTGATTATGGATGTAAAAACAGAGCTGGTTTGGACTCTCATTAAAATATCCCCTCTAGTTCATCACATATAATCTAGTTACAGTGAAAGGTGTTTGGGTCATTTCTGTGACTCAGCTCAGAGCCGACGCCCTGCAGATCAGAACTAGAAGAAAACGCAGCGATCAATGACACTTCTATCTCTCTCCCTGCAACAGATACAGATATACAGTAGCTTGTGCATGTTTAGGAGATGTCCAAAGGTCTTTGCAAAACTGCAGGTGTGACAGAAATAGAGCAGAGAAGCGCAGCTGCATTTGAGCAGAATCCAGCTCCTTCAACACTTTTACGTGGACATATTTTGTGGTTCTTTAGTGTAACTACTGTGACACCATGTAAAAATGTCATCTTATTTCTCTACTTCTTTGCTTTGTATTTATTAGCAGGGCTCGCTCAACCACCGCTGCTCTCTCTCTCTTTTGCTCCTGCCAGCTTACAGTTCAAAATACTGTATTGAGCAGAATATAAGATGTTGTTTTTTAAATCAAACTACCTTTGAAAAAAGTGGGATTGTCTTATATTCAATACCAATGTTTGTTGCAGTAGCTGACAGCTCTACCTAACCTATCTGTCAAGCAAGCCGACTCCTTAATTTAAGACGACAAGTGACCAGTGGAGGGGGGTAATGTGAGTCTCTGTAAATTGATCGTGGGTCCATCTCTGTCCCAGAACTATCAATGGTATCTTAAGCTGAGCTCAACTTCTCTACAGGTAGCTGGCAGGGTGGTGATAACAGATGGTGCTAGAAAGAGCTACACATCTGCATAGAAACTACACATTGCTGAAAATAATCGCAGTCCTCACACAGAAGCACAGTTTAAAGCTATTTTTAGTCTTCCAGAAACAGATTTCATCTCATACCAGTGGGACTTATTCTCCAGATTTTACTGTACTTGAAATAAGGGCACAACACACACATTTAACTTTATACAAAGGTGTTGCAGAAAATGTGATCCTGGCAGAAAGAACATGTAGTGTCTAATTTAGTAGTTTAGTATTTATCTGACATGAAATTAACCGTTGCATGATTTATTGTTGTCTGCAAACAATTACCACAAAATAGTTTCTTCAAATCTAAAGTATTCTGCAATCCTCACACCGACTGATTTATGGTCATGTGATTTAACAGTCATAATTACTGATTCAATAATCATATTGAAAACAGTAAACCTCTCTTCTCCCTCTCTCTCACTCTCACAATTGCTTTCTGTCTTCTATTTTCTTTATTTGGTCAATTTTTTCATTTCTCTCTCAGTCTTGTCGTTCCTTCCTTCCTCTCTCTTCTGTCTCTCATTTTACCAAGAGTGAAAGGAAGCAGCAGACATCTTGACGTGTTTACTCACAGCCCTCAGGCTTCTGCTGCCGACCCACACACACACACACACACACACACACACAAATCACATATCTTTGATCGCCTTGTTATAATCCTGGCAAGGTGCAGCGATACGACAGATCTAATCAGGACGTAATAACCTGTGGGAGACACACACACACACTCACACACATGGACACACACAAACCATCTGACATCAGAGTGATAGTGAGATATGTGTAGGAGGCACTCATACAAACACACACACATATACACACACACACACACACACACATACACACACACACACATACAGTACACACATACAGTACACACTCACAGATACTGTGTTGGTACTTCTCAATTACTGCCACACAGTGTGTTGGAAAATGTAGCAACTCTAGTGTGGGTACACACTAGAGTTTGTAGCAAACACACCAGCCCATTAGATTTACAGGTTGGGCTGCAGACATCAGTTTCATCACTTGAAATAAATCTGCAGAGCTAATTAATTTGCCAATATGTCCATAGATCCACAAATGCGTACACAGATCTATGAATACATTTACAGATCCACAATATATAAGTGCAATTATATCCACCAATGTGTAGCAATACCGACAAATGCTACACATATCCACAAATCTCTGATTGATCAACAAATGTGCAAAAAGATTCCACTACATGGTACAAAAAATCCCTAATGAATACATACTAGATGGTCTTCAAATGTGCAAAGATCCACATATGTGAACATGGATCCGACAATGTGTTAAAAAATGTACAAATCCGTTAATAGATCTACAAATGTGTATGTGGAACCACAAATGTGCACAGATATCAACATCTTCTTTTATAGATCATCAAAGGTGTACATCAATCCACAAATGTGCAAATACATACACACATGTGCACATAGATCCACAAATGTGAACGAAAAGCCACAAATGTGTCAATAGATCCACATATGCATTGGTAGTACCACAAATGCTTAAGTAGATCCACAAATGTGTATATACTTTGATAAATGTGTAAAAGGATCTACAAATGTGCAAAAACGCCCACTAATGTGTACAAATTCCACAGATGCATACTTGCTCGATCCACAAATGTGCAAGAAGATCAACTAATGAATACATACATTAGCAAATGTGTACATAATCAAAAATGCATACATGATTCTACAAATGTGAACAAAGATTCCCAAATGGGTATATATCACAAATGTGCATACAGATCTAAAGATTCATTCAAAGTATCAAAAATGCACAAGTAGTTCTGTGAATGCATTTTGAATGTGCATACAAATAGATCTGTTTCCTTCTATGTTTTCACCTTTGTGGATGAATTTACACATTTATATCTAGGTAATCATTTGCACACTTTTTTTGGTAAAACATTAGTTTCATACAAATCGTGGACACAAATATTCCCTTTACATTACTCAGTTTAATTCCTTATTTGTTCTCTTTACGGTCACTTTTTGATTTATTTTTAACAGAATAGAAGAAAATGCATTTCACATCTATGTCAAACAAACACCGTGGCTGTCCTGTTGTCACTAAAAAGCAGATTTTCATGTTTCTTTAATTCCTGACCCAAAATAAAAACCCATTTCAGTCTGTCTGTTCCCTAATTATACACCTTTGAAGTTGTTTATCCCCTTGAAATAGCATTAGGAGACTCATCAAACCAAAACATATTAAATCTGTCTGACTACCCCTCAAATGCTGAGCACCAGAGTCTTGTTACATCTGTTTCCAGAGCAGAGGAAAACAATCATTGGAGTTTAAGAGAGGATAGGAAATAAACTGTATTGTTACTGTGAGCAGCAGCGGCAGCATAGACTTACTTAACTTGGGGTTAACACTTCAGATTAAATCACTCCCCTTGTTTTTCATTCTAATTTGAATTTAAATCAGATTTTTTTATCTTGTTTTATTTTGTTTTGGTGTCTCCTGGTGGGAGAATAAAGAATAAAATGGTGTATGAGCAGGTTTACTGTGTTTGTTCGGACACATGTGAAGCTCTCACGGTGATCAAAGTACTGACATGACAGCAGAAAACCATGGATAGCTGAGGATAGCGTACAGTGTGCCATACCACTTGCTAGTTTTTCTGTCAGATACACTCTGGTTGTTGTGATCTTAGTTTTTTGTGGTCTTGTCTGAGTCTCTCAGCACTGCTTCAACATGTGGTGGATACCCAGTTGAGCAAGCTGGCAGGAAATACTTTCAGAGATTTAAATAATACGATTTGCAGAGTCAAAAAGTAATCAGTCTTTATTTATTGACAAAACAGCTAATGTTATCTGAACACTCTTAACAAACAGAGCAGGTCTAGACTGTACTCAAGGTTATGTTAAGAACAAAGACCCAACATCAAGACAGGATAAGATCCAGTCCCATCTTACAGACAGGACTCAGTCTGATCTCATCTTAATCCACCATGAGCAGAGCACTTTGCAGCATTTAGCAAGTTACAGTGGCAAGGACAAACTTCCTTTTAACAGGCAGAAACCTCCAGCAGGACCAGACTCATGTTAGACACACACCTGCAGAGACCGACCCAATAAAGCCTGGACTTCATTGTCGCTCCATTAATAATGATTTTAAGACCTTAATGGAAATGTACCTTTAAGGTTATTTATTGTTATTTTCCAAACGTTTACATTTGGGTTTCAAAATGGCGGTCAGTGGTACTGAACTGGATCTTGTGTTCAACCCATCAACGTACACTTAAGTCATTAAAAGTCCCTCTTATGCTGGGAGGGTACCTGCTCTGAAGCAGGAGTTACAAAGGTTCCTCTCAACCGAGTTCTAGGAACTAAAGTAGCTCATAGTTCCTGCAGTGAGGGATCAATAAAAGGGGGGACGGTTCCTACAGTTCCTAGAGCTATGAAGAGGTTCCTGCAGTCTGAAAACGCCTATACTAAGATCCCTTCAGATCTGTTATGTGTCTAAATTAATAAGAGTACATGTTTGTTTCAGCAACATTTGGATGTGGATGGCATATGCTGAGGTTTTTCAAATTGTACTTGTGTTATTGGATCCTTTATTTTGAAAATTAACATTTTCTTGCATGTTATTAATTATTCTGCAACGTAATTTATTTGTAATCAAAACAAAGTTAAGAAAAATATAGAAAATCTGTGTACAAATATAGAATAAATCACATTCAATGACAGGTCAGAATGTGTTGTGGGAGATGTTATCACACTTTTAAAAAACTAATTATCTCTCTGTCTCTCTGTCTCCCTCTCTCTTGCTCTTGGTCTCTCGCCCGCCTGTGCAGTGACGGGTCAGGAAGAAGTGGGACCTACATCCTGGTGGACATGGTCCTCAACAAGATGGCTAAAGGTGAGTGTTGCTTTTCTTGACTGCCCTTCCTTTGTGCCTGAGGAGTTCGAAAACTTCACTAAGGGATACAGCGCTGCTAAATATGATCACCATCATCACACTCATTATGTAGAAATTGCACTAATGATTGCATTAAAAATGATGAGATTTAATGAGATAATTACGAAGACTAGCAAGTGAGAATGATTTTTTCTATTAACACAAAGCAGCTAAATCACCGTCGACAGTTTTGTTTAATTACTGCTAATTAATATCTGTTTCATTATCTTAGTCCATGATGCGCTCTTTGGCAGCATACTGCAGGTTTTCTCTCTCCTGTGGTGCCCTTAAATCATATTCACACCTTTTCAAAATAATAAAAAATAAGAGACAGGATCTCCATTGGATGGTTAGAAAAAGAAGGATGAAGGAAGGAAAGTTGTATCAAGTCTCAAACTTTTTTTTAGATCAAGCAGAGTCGACTGTGAAAACTTTATGTGAAGTCTCATGAAGGGTTGTTGCATGTTAAACACACTCTGAGTACACGATAATTACTGTAATTTTAGATGTAATAAATGTAATTATGATATCATAAACGCAGTGTGATAATTATAGGAGCTGAATCTTTGATGGGGCGGTGAAAGTTCATGATAGAACATCCAATTAGGTGTCATGTCTTTAAGTTTTGTTGGATTATATCCAGTAATTAAGTAACATTAGGATCTATATTTAGCCTTGATAGGGGTCTATACAGTATGAACATGTCAAGGTTGTGAATTGAAGTCCAACTTTAAGCTCACACACACTCATCATCGATATAATAGTTGTACCCTCAAAAACTGAACTAACTTTAAGACTACTGAACTTCACACACTGCAGCAATCTGTTAATGCATTGCACCATGTTTGTGCTGCTGACTCCTCTGAGTTTATTAACACTGCTCCAGACAAAGTTACATTTTTGAGCTGCTTATTTGATATAATCACACTAAACTGAACATTTCCACCGAAGGTAGGAATACTTACGTTGACATTTCTGTCCTCATTCAGCTCTCAGTGACATACCTATCTATTCTATTCTATTGTATGTTTTTGCCACAGTGTCAACAGGCAGACACACTGGAACTTCATCCTGCAGATTGATTTCATAGGTTGTCCCTGGCGTCCCTTTTGTTGTTGAGAATCGCAGTTATTATGGGGTTTTGGCCAATCAGAATCAAGTATTTAACACAGCTGGGTACTTTTAAAAAAATATCTCGATTAGCCAAAACTACAAATTTGTCCCCAAGCTACAAACTGAAATAACTTAAAAGCATCATCCGTGTTATTTCTGCTTTTAAAAGCCTACTTGGAATGAAGAGTATTTTCACTTAACCAGAGCAACTAAATCTGTTTCATCTTATCATTATATCGTGTGGAATTAAACCTCTGAGAAGGTTTCAAACATCTCCTCCTCCTCATGTCTGCTCTCCACCCCTCTCATGTTGGAGGTTTTTGTCAGTCCTGAGAAGCTGGAGGCCCTCTGGTCTGCAGGCTTCCCCCAACCTGATCAAAGACTCTTCTCACCACCTCCTCCTCCTCCTCCTCTCCTTCCTCTCTCCAAGTCTCCAAATTATTCCAGTTTTCCTCACCCTCCCTCCTCCTCCTCTGTACTTTCCCACTCTTTTTCTCCGAGGGACTGATTGTAAATTCGAGCGAGTATTATGGCGGTGTTGCAGGGTTGAGGAGGTATTGCGGTGGTTCTCACGTTTTGTTTTCCCGTCTTATACTTTTTAGAAAGGCTCCCTCTTTTCTATACTACCCCCCACCTTACACCATCACCTCCTCCTACACATCACCCTCCTCTTCATCTTAAGAATCCAATGAAACCCATCGAGGGGCTGCAGAGCTTTTCAGCATCCCCGTGTTTCTTTTTCCCAGCCCCAGCTGGTGAGCCCAGCCCTCGGCTTCAGCTTTCCCGGTCTTTTACGGCCCCTTCAAGGACCCCGTCTTTCTCTTTTTTTAAACATCTTTCTCCCTCCTTCTCCTCTTCTATACAACCCCTCCTCCCCTCCACAATCCCACTCCCCGACCTCCACCCTGAAGCCAGGCTCTTGCAGAGGAGGGAAGTTCAAAATGAGGCCACAGTTTTTTACACCATTCCTCTTTTTTTTTCTTGCCTCCACTACGTTTGCAAAAAGGGAAAGCTTGAAAAAGGCGTCTTTTTTCTCCACCGTCCATTTGAGGTTTATCAGAACCTGCACAATAGCCCTCAGCTTGTTAATTCCTTCACCGAGGAAAAAAAAAAAGAAAGAAAAACTACAGCAGCGAGTGGTGTGCTGCAGCTTTTCCTGGCTAGAAGGGGGTCCATTGTGTGGGAGAAAGAAGAAAAACTCTCAAAACCTGTGAAACAGAATAAGACGACGGTGTGAATGAGCAGTTCTCCCTCCATTCATTCCCGCCCTCATGGAGGCAAGGAAAAGAAGTGTTATTATGTGTCACAACAAGAAAGAGGTAAAGTGAATTCTTGCGCTTTTTTGTCTCCTCAGAATTTGGATAGAGGAGTAGAGGAGGAGGAGGAGAGGAGCGAGTGACAGAAAACAAATTAAATGTTTTATTTATTTCTTTTGTTCTTTGCAAATGTAATTATTGCCCCCGTCATCTTTCTCATCCCCTTCTTGCCTCGACTTCAGTTGTTTCTCTTTTTAAATATCTTTCTTTCTTCTTGAAGGAAAGCAGGGGAATATTTCACCTGTGCAGTCTTTTTTTTCTTTTTCTTTCTTTTTTTTTTTCACATATATTGGTATCTAAACGACAAATCCTTTAAGTTTTCTAAACGCTCCAGTAAATTGCTTTAAGCCGGTCTTTGCAAAACATGCTGCATCGGCTGCTCTGCAATCAAATGTGCCCAAATTAAATTGCAGCTGTACATCCTGAATAATGAAAGAGCTCGTTTTTGCAACTTAAGCACTTTAAATTGTTGTTTTAAGTATTCAAGAACTTGACAGAAAATATCATGAAAACGAGACATTATTGTTGAAGATTGAAATATTTCCTATTTTAACCGAATCAGTCATCACATCCCTAAAAAAATCAGTACTTCTACATCAGAGGTTAAACTGTAAACAGAACAAAGTTCTATAACTGGTACAATTATGCCTCCATACCTCTTCAGCCTTGAAAAGTTCATTTGCTGTGTCATTTTAATCACCGGCTCTCCGAGAGGTTTAAAAAAACATTCTGCTCATTAAAAGCTCGAGCCGCGCCACGGACTGATCCTCACCAAATCAAAAGTAATTAATAAACTGTTAAAGACTTTGAAAGAGGAAGCTCTCCATGTTCCTCTGAAAGCGTTATTATCTGTTTTTAATGTCTCACATTGTCTGATAATCTGACCAGTGTGTTGTTGGAGGTCATTCAACAGACTGTCAGCAGCCAAACTGTCCTCAGCTGTGGGGCATCTCGCCAGTCTGGCACGTTGACAGGCTAACTAGCAAGAGCACACACACATTTTCACACACTCACACATTCTGGTGGATTTTGGCAGAGCTCAAAGGCTACAGGACGATGATCAAAGATCGACTCAGTGTCTTTCAAAGTAGGCCACAAACATGTTGGTCAATGTTCTCCTTCACAAAGACCCCAGCCGGTTTCTTTCTCCTCTTTTTTACGTCCTGACTGAAGTAGTAGAGTCAGCGCGTGTGTTTGTGCAAATTGAATGAATGTCATCACTTTTCTGCTCTCAGTATCAAACACCAGATACACTGATGTTAGCTGGATTATCTTTGCGGTGCATTCATGTTTAAAGCTTTGTGTGTGTTTGTGTTTGACAGGCGCCAAGGAGATTGATATTGCAGCAACTCTGGAACACCTGAGGGACCAGAGGCCAGGGATGGTTCAGACTAAGGTAACACATACACACAACACGCACACACGCGCGCACGCACGCACGCACGCACGCACTCACGCACGCACGCACGCACGCACGCACGCACGCACACACGCATACACACACTGATTTATGGATAGATGAGTAGACAGATGAATGGATGGATATAAAGATTGATTGCTGGATGAATAAATAGATGTATGGAAAAAATGGATGGATTGATGGATAATGATGATGATTGATGGAAAATATGGATTGAGAGAAAGTTGGATTGGTGGATGGAATAATTAGATGATGGATAGATGAATGAAAGAGGATGGATGGATGGATGGATGGATGGATGGATGGATGGATGGATGGATGGATGGATGGATGGATGGAAAATATGAGTAGATGGATAGATGGATGAAAAATGAATGGATGGAAAAGTTTAGGGTAACAAATTGATAGATAGGTTGATAAATGGATGAAATAGGGGAGTGGAAAAATTGATAGATAAGTGGACAACGATGGATGGATGGATTGATAGAAAATATAACAGTGGATAAATGGATGGTTAAAAATGGATGGAGATAGATAGATAGATAGATAGATAGATAGATAGATAGATAGATAGATAGATAGATAGATAGATAGATAGATAGATAGATAGATAGATAGATAGACTAAAAAAAGGTTGGCTAAATAACAGATTGTCATTATAAGTCATTAAAAATGTCATTTTTACATTGTTGAATCAAAGTTTAGTCATTGACAGCTGCTGGGATCAAACCTGTGACCTTCACATCACAATGCTGAGTCCAACAATCAGTCACACCTTCATTAAAACTTATTTTATTTCAAAATCCATCTAATACTCCTTGGGCTCCATTGTCATATAGGCTGGATTAGCAGTTTTTTAAGGGGACTCATTTCTCCCCGTCAGGCGAGATCAATCGATTTCTGAGAAGTAATAAAGCAGGTATTATAGCCAGGTCTGCTGAGATCACACAGGAATATGTACAGAATTCAAATGGGTGGTAATAATCTTCTCTTAAACCTGCTTCAGGGAATCAAGGGTTCTGTTTAGTTTTATGAACTGAAAGAAAACCCAGGAGTAAGTTTTGATGTGGAAATGGAGTTCCTGCACTCTTAGGTTTCTCACTTTTCATACACTTTTTGATTGTTTGAAGAGTGCATAATGGAGGTTTTGGAAGTCAAACACTCACATTTTAGCAGATATTAAGGATAGAAAACCAGTTTTTGATGCACTACGCCTCTATATGAAGCCTTTGAAACAGTGTCCATTAACACATGATTTATTCCTCCATTAAAG
Source organism: Notolabrus celidotus (assembly GCF_009762535.1). Classification (NCBI taxonomy): domain Eukaryota; kingdom Metazoa; phylum Chordata; class Actinopteri; order Labriformes; family Labridae; genus Notolabrus; species Notolabrus celidotus. The sequence continues at coordinate 6,875,551 of NC_048286.1, read as the reverse complement.
ACACATCTGCAAAACCTGGGCGACGTTAGAGCTTTACCTAAAACAACTTGAGTCTTCACTCTTCTCGCTGTATGCAGGGTAAAGCCGGGTCAGTCTGGAAACTTCAATTACGGGCTGATCTGTGAACATAATTAGAAAGAAAAGCCAGGATGTGTGTATAACATCCGTCGTATCGATCCAGGCTTTTATTAAACCATGCATCCTGAGAGAAGCTGCTGTCACCGAGCTCTCTCTGATCATTGATTCCCCTCGTGATCAGCAGTCGGGTTTCATTTCTGAGTTTGATAACGGAAGATGCTGCTTGGACCATTACTCTTCAGCTTCCTGTAATGATGTAATGCACAGAAATGTTCAGCGTGTATAGGCTCTCTAAACATGACTTATTAATGACTTCCATATATTTAAACATGAAGTAGTTTCTACCGTAAATATAAAGCTGTTAAGTTTACCACAAGGCCGTTTCACTGCATTAATTAATATATACATGAATGATTGATAATGCTGTATGTGCAACACTGCTCTGTGCAGCCTGATCTTCCATTAGTGTGCAACTCTAGAAGCTTTTAATTAAACATTGCACAAACAGGAGGAGGGTTAGTGTCTGAGCTCAGGCAGCACAGAACCCAGAGATCCAATAATCACAGCAATAAGACTGCCTGTATGAGCCTGAGAGGCAAAACCCAGGGTAAGAAAACCAAACAATAACCTCCTGCTAAGTTATTTTACAACCTTATCTATGTAAAGTCAAATCAACAGATCCTCCAAAACCAAATTCTAATGGGCTTCATTTTAAAAAGAAATCTCAGTGACGTTCAGTTAATTTGGACGTTACGCCCTTCCAGTTAGGTTGACCCTTACTTCCTTGTGAGACCACACAACCTGATTAAAAAGTGGCTAGTTCCAGCACGTGGTTTGACGTATAAATATCCATACACAACTAGGAGAACAACAACAAAAATGGCGGACTACAGGGCAGTGTTTGTGTTGCTGACAACTGAAGTTAGTAGCATGTAGTTGTGGATGCAACATTACCAAGACTATGGTTATCGTCTTTGTAGTCATCGTCTTCTTGTTAGTACTCACCTCTCTGTTGAAGAGCACTTTGAGCAGGCACGTGGTGATGTTCAACGACGTTGCATTACAAAGCTATACAGCCAAATACTGGTTTGGCATGCATTGAAACAGCTTTTCAAGTCCTGTTTTGCAGATCCATGTGCACCTGCATCATTTCACAATGTTTTCTTAGCAATGCAGATTTTTTTTTAAATCCCAAAATGAAGACTCTTCCAATTTTAATAGGGCCAATTTTAAATGTAGGGTATGGATTACTTCGGTATTAAATATGTAAATTAATCCAAACTGAGTTTGATAAACTGTGACATATTTCAGTTTATTCTTTATTGTTTAATGTTGAACTGTAACAGAGTATTTCTCCGCAACGCCCAGGTGCAGTAAAACCAGGTTTATCATCCCTCAGAAAGGCTCTCTGGCAGTACACATCAGTTAAATGAGACTTTCCAGCCTCTCCTGTAGTTTTACTTCTTCCATGAGTATTTCAGCTCCTTTAATTACCTTTCACTCTCTTCTTCCCCCTTTTCTTTGTCTCTCTGCAGGATCAGTTTGAGTTTGCATTGACGGCCGTTGCTGAGGAAGTGAACGCCATTCTGAAAGCTCTTCCACAGTAGGAAGGAGCACCTCCTTCTGATGGACCCTCTTCTTCTTCCTCCTCCTATGCTGTCTCATCTGGCAGACCGTTCCTGTTTTAACGTCCTCTTGTGTCCATCTCCTGTTACCTTAAATTGAATTGCTGTTAACATCCCCTTCTTCTCATCCTTGTTTTGTCTCCTTTCCTTACTTCTAATCCCATTTTTTTCTGGTCTCCTTTACTTCCTTCTGTCCAACTTACACAACTTCTTGAAATGCCTCCTCTTCTTTCCTGTCTCCTCTCTCCATCTTAGTAAACATTGTGCCAGGAATCTGTCAAACCAGTTGTGTACATAGATAGACCTTCCCCCTATTGTGCTGATCCATGCAGCCTGTTTTCCAAAGTGACATTTAAACCCATTTTGAGTTATAAAGATGTTTCTCTATGTTCTTTTAAGAGTATATTTATCAGAGTTTATTTGGGTCAGCATGTGAGAGTTGACCTTACTGGGCATTGCTCAGATTTGGCTGGATTTGGAACTTCTTCAATTTTGGGTATCACCAAAATTACTTAAATCTGTTTAAGTCATTGTGAATTTCATATTTTTGTGTTCTTGTACTGTAAGTTGGAAAATGCCATCAATCTGATGTATGCATCTCAAGGGGTTATTCCTAATAAATATTTCAAATCTGAGGATGTTGCATTGGGAAGTTGCCACAATCATTTTTCTCAATTTTCCAAATTTCTTCTGATAAAAATGGAATTAAAAGGAAAAGAGAAAGAAGTCATGGATAAATCTTTGATGAAAACATCCTTACTCGTGGCCCTAGATATGAATCCATCCCCCCAAATGACATGTACTGTTGGTGTATGCCAGTCTACTAGATTTACGCCCTTGGTAGGTCATTGTTGTGAACTTTTGGATGACGTTTCTCATCATGTCGATATCAAACAGTCATTTGTGTGTCTGATTTTAGTGCCATGCAGTGTGATATGTTTTAATGCAGTACGCTGGAGTGCCACAAACTGTGTCCTAATTCAGGGGAAGGATCCTTCAGCGTAGAGCACATTTATATCGCTCACTATTCCATTGAGTTGGAAGAAAATGCCACTTTTAATAGCGTATTACTCGGCTGCTTGAAAGTCCACCATCTCATTTGATTTGGCACGCGAATAATCATGGAATATGTTAGGCTGCATAGGATGAACCAGAAGCATATTCGTAGCCTTGGAAAAGTAGTTCGCACTTGAAGGAGCCTACAAAAAGCTTTTGACATGCTGCAAGGACATGGACCCTGAATTGGGACACAGCTACAGTCTTGGTTAGTGAGGTCAAAACAAGACACAAAAACTTAAAACTAGTATTTTTCTGAACACTAAGTAATTAAAACACAAATAGGATGTTGCTTTAGAATTTGTGATAATTCATTTATACATCTAATACTTTCAGCTGACTCTAAGAAAACAAAATACTGGATTTGAGCATGAGTTAAAAAACACATATAATTTTTCCATTGTATAAATTCCATCAACCTTGTGAAAGCAATATTTGTATTTCTTAACCTGAATCATTATCTCTCGTGGATGACCAATGTTGTGGCTTGTCAGTGAAGTTACACTCATGTCTGCCTTAATAAAAACACAGTAGATGTGTTGATGAATTTGTCCAGCCACGTGGAAACAAGGCTAAGGTGCAGCACTTCATTTCAGAATGGCCTTATTCCAGTGGATTAACCTGAGGACTAAAGGTTTGCTGTGCCCCTTCTTAATGAAAATCCTTCTGATAAACACTGCAGTCTTTAATAATGTAAAGGGCAGGGAGTTACCTCCCGTTCAAAAGTTTGTGAGAGTCTTTGAATAACTTTGACGGCTGTAATCTTGTGTTCTTGAAGAACGTTGTGATGAGGTCATTATGAAATGAAGTGTTTCAGACTTGTACTTTTATGATAAAAGAGGACAGTCTTGCTTCTGAACAGCAGTTCTTCTATGTAGCATTAAAGGATTATTTGTACACGTACAGTAGCTGAACCTGTATTGCATTTAAAACTAGTTTGCAGTGACACTTGGCGGCTTGTTTTCCCAAACGCATCTTCAGATGAACCAGATGTATTTCCTCTCAAAATGAAATGAAGGGAACACATTTAAAATCATTCAATTTAAAGTGCTTACACCTTTGAAAGCTGCTGACCAAATAATTGTACTGGATTTCATGCCTATATCCAAGGCAGTCATTAGCTTTCTTACAATCAATGACCCTTCAAATAAGTATTTTCTATGAACCATAATGACACCCAAAATAACTTAACTTTGAAACAACAGCATGAATTACCATACACAGAAATGTTAAAAGTAAAAGAGTCTACATAGTCCAAAATGGGGTACGAAGGCCTGTGTGCATTAACAGTGTTTTGTGACAACTTCGATTTTAGGGCATTTCTCACCTGCACTTAAAGTTGCTAGGTTATGAAAGTTGTCTCAGCACTTTTGCTTCCCTTAGTGGTAACCGTTACCTCTGTTTAAACTGCTGGGTATTAGTAGGACAGAAGAGGATTAGTTCCACCCCAAAAAACTGCGGGTCTTATTTTAGAATTCAGAGATCAAAGTCAGAGCTGGAATTCCGAGATCAAAGAAACATTCTTAGATCAGAGTTAGAACCAGAATTCTGAGATCAAAGAAACATTCTTAGATCAGAGTTAGAACCAGAATTCTGAGATCAAAGAAACATTCTTAAATAAAAGTCAGAGCCGGAATTCCGAGATTTAAATGAGAATCCAAAAATAAGAAAGGACAGACCTCAATTTTACAAAGAAAATGTAACAACTACTGAAAGGTACTGTGTCCTGGCATTAGCAACAGCTCAAAACCTGAAATTCTAACCTTCAAAACACAAGAGTTCAGTAGGTGTTGATTGGGAAGTCCCACCCCTTCTAGAATTTGATTGGTCGATGAGGGAGGGGTGACATTCCAAAGGTTTAAATATTTTCAACTGAGAGCGCAGTGAAAAATAGACCGTGGAAAAAGAAGCTGAAAGTGGACACAGGCCCTTATTCTTTTTATAAATATAATTACCTTGTTTTAAAGTAAAAGCACTGAAATACCAAACCCTCTAAATCACATTTCTCATATTTAGCGTGATTATTTGATTGGTCTGTTAGCTCTTATTATAGATTTTGTTCAAAATCAGAAATTCAGGTTCAACTTGACAGACCATGAGTAACCTTTATGGGAAAAAAACATCCTCTGAAGATGACTTTGGTTAACAAGCTCACAGTTTTTGTAAAATCAACTTAATTTCACTGCTTGTAATTGGCTGACAGTGAATGGACAGTTTAAAGTCTCTAATGATCCAATCGTAGATGTTTGTCCAATCTATTTTTGAATCACTTATAATATGACTTGCAAACACTCTGCTACTAGTGCATGGCTATTTATTCAGCAGATAGGCGTGCTGTGTTGTGGCCTCAAGGCGATTCTAGCTAAACTTTTCAGGTAAACAATCAAATGTTGGTTAATCTCTTCACTTTATTTCTGACTATGTATTACACGAGAATCTCCAAGGACCTTAAACGTGCAAAAGCCAAGGATTATCATCTCTAAACTGTGCAGATTGTGGTTAAAGAGAGTTGAAAGGTGGTGCAGTATCAGTATGATGTAACACTGCAGCAAGCTGGTGTCATGTTGTTGGAATGGACTTCATTTTTCATCACAATATTAAAACATGCTGCAAGAAATGCTCCTTACAACAGCTTACAGAAGAACTAGATCCTATTATTTCTGCCTTTTTTAAGGTACTGTCATGTACGTTTAGAAAATGCTGAAAAAATTCAACTGTATAAAAAAATAAAACTAATTCCAGCTGCAGTTTTTAATAAGAGTAGAAACCAAACATGTTAACTCATAAAGAGTATTTTCTTTGCAGTGTGTCTATTCCCCAATGCTGTTCTTTCTTCACACCCTCCATCAAGATCAATAGATGGTCTGTTGCATTACCACTGTACATAAACCAAAAAGCATAAAAAACAGAAGATATTTTGTTCTATCGGTGTAAACTTGTGAATAAAGTCTCATTGTTGATGCAGTATTGTAATGCAATCCTAACTTCTGAGTTTCTGTCTCTTTGTTCTTCCAGTACTGTGCATTACATTTATGCTTAGGATGCATTTATATCCAATCATTGGTACCATCTGGGTGGGTGGTGAAGCAGCTGTTATGTGTAGCACTAAAATACTGGAGGTGCCGCCAGGGTAGGGGAGATATGACTGACATCCTGAAGCTGATGTTTGCAGCACAACAACCAACAATTATCTTTACTTTTTATTTTACACTCAGTCAAAGTTTCTCAGGACTACCCACCTCTCTCCATCAGCATCTCTCTGCTTCTGATCTCCACCCACAACCCCGAGTACAGATTCTACATGAAAATTTAGGCCCTGAAATCAGGAGGTTTGGATTTTAGTATGAATGCTCTAGTTTCCATTTAGAGCAAGTAGTTGGAGTACAATTGACCAATCATTTATCAGCAGGTTTTATTATATGCAAGGAAATCAGTCAGTACAAAGAGCAAAAGCAGGCGAGGCAAAGTCTGCCATAATTACGTCCACTTCCTGGTGACAGACATCTCCATGCAAGTAAAGCTAACGATGTGTTCTACATCAAAAATGTTAACCATTGTGCTGCCAATCAGCGTTTAGATTTCCCAGCTTCCTTGAATGCCTCAGAAACTATCAGTGTGAATTTTAAAAGTGGCCTTTTCTCCTTTTTTGGACAAACCAGACAAATCTGTCATGATGATATTTTGGACAACTTAAGAGCTGTTGTTAAATTACAAGAAAACTGTTCTATTTTAGGTTTCTAAAGAAAGCATGAGTGTGTAACTTACATTTTACAGTGAAACTGAGACTTTTGTGCCCATCTGCAAGCTGCAAGCTGTATAAAACATGGACCTAGTTTCCTATTGATTTCTGATGCAGAGTTTTGAAGCCTATTGAAGGTGATGCGTAAATGCTGACTCTCGATCAACCTAAAGTGAGGCAAAGAGGTGGAGCTAAGGCCGGCCTTTAGCTTTTTCGCTAACAGCTACATTGTGCCTGCCTGTCAGTCAAGTTAACAATGCCCCTAATTATCCCAAACTCAGAACCTTAATATCTACAAAAATAATATGTTATTTTAAAATAAATCACAGCCTGTGTGCTGATAGATAAATGAGCTATTCAGGCAAGCCTCAAGTGGACAGTCGAGGAACTGCAGTGTTTAACGCTTCCACATTATCCTCACCTTCTAACACTGGAGGTTGCTTCTTACTTGATGCTAGACACCTGCAGTGATCCCACCGCAGCAGAACTATGGAGTAAATATCAATTCAGTGATAAATCGAATCTCTAGACACTGTAACAGGATCTGTCAGAATCTAAAATGAGTCTGGAATGTGTTTGCTACACATTCAAAAGGTCCCACAATTTCAATCAAGGTTCAGACCCTGAATACTTTGGACTCAAATAGTGGTCCTCTATAAATCCTTGGGTAATGGAGTTTATTTAATTTAACATCTTAACAAGATGCCTGAGCATCCAGCTGTAGAATTAATGTGGCAATCATGTTGCACAATGCCTCATCTAAAATTCTATAAGTTATTCTTCCATCAGCTAAAGAGCTTTCCTGAAATGTATCTTGTACATCATGTGCAGTTCACAATCAAATAGTTATTATTTCACATTTTAAGGAACATGGCTGTTGGTTTTGTTGCTGCTGCTCATGGACGTCTGCAGCTTCGTATTTTGTCGTTCCTACATGACACAGTCCACGAGGAGTGTAGTGATTCATTTGGATGACCTGTGACTGCTCAGTGATCAATAAGAGGTGTTGTGGACATCGTGACTCATCCTCTATGATTGCCAGTGTCTCACTGTGAATGGCAGTCACACTCACACAGTCATTTTAGCAGGTTATTTATCTGAGGGTTTACTGGGCACATAAAGTCATATTCAGTCATAAAGACACGTTTGCAAAATCACCCACCAGGGAGTCTCCAGCAGCAGCAGCAGACTGCTGTCACTCAGCTGTTGAGCACTCATTTAAAGGACGCCGGGGAGCTAAACGGCTATTTTTGAACATTCAAATGGTGAGACCTGACCTTTGAAATATCTGTTTTTAAAGCTCCTGTGAGAAACGTTAGGTTTTTATTTGGGCTGTCAATGTTAATGTGCTAATAACGAGTTTACGCAAATTCCTTTGAACGCCACTAATTCTTTGATCCCCAATTCAAGCATGCACATTCTGGGATTTTGACCCATGGCTGTCCTGTGAGTAATCAGAAAGCAGTTATGTTAAGTGAAAGTAAAAAAAAAAATCACTTTTTGTCAGAAAGTTGAATAATAGTTTTTGGAGGAAGCTATTTGTTTTAGAAGGCAATAAATAATAGATATTACATATGGAATCATGAAAACTTGAGCTTAAAATACATCATCAAAACTACTATTGCCAAGATTTCTAAATTAAATATAATTTTTTTTTAAAAAGCAAGCGTATTTGTCCACTCCCATGTTGATAAGAGTATTAAAAACTCAAAAAAATATCTTTCAAGGTACATAGGCAGAAGGGATATAAAAAAAGTTGTGATTATTTTGCAATTAATAAGAGTTAACTATGGACAATCATGCTATTAATTGAAATTTTTTTAAATATATAATTTGTCAGCCCCAGTTTATGTTGATTTTGGCACTCCCTGTGGACAAATCAATAATGTCAGATCTGAAAAAAACTACAACATTGTGTTGGCCTGACTCTAGATTTTTTCTCACAGTGTCCCTAATCCTCTTCCATAAAAGATAGTGTACATGACTACTTCCCAAAATGTACTTATCTTACACACACAAGATAATTCACTTCTGCAAACACAATAAAAAAGTTCCTCTTCACAGGACTTCAGGGGCCCTTTGTACCTCACCCTGCCTGCTTTTGTTCTTATTTTTCTCAGCTGTGTTCTGATCTCTCAGTAAAATCCCCTGAAATCTAAGTTTTCTGTACGCTCTCATGTCAGAACTGCTGAGCACGGCAATCAGGAGGTTGTTTCACTTCACGCTGAAGGTGATGGGGGCAGTTAAAATGATTTGAGCTCAATTTACAGTCATATTTATAATGCAATTAAACTCACACAACCTTCAGGTTTATTTGCACGGCACTGTGCTGGATTCAAACGATTATCACTTCACCCTGCATCTAAAAAAGACTTGGAGGAAATTAAAAAAATAAATTATTTTAATTTAAATCACCCCTCAGATCTCCTCTCATTACCCCCTCATCCAATTGGATTACTAATGGCCATGCGTGTGACTCTCCGTGCTGCTCGGCCTCAGCTCCTGTGCCCGGTTCACCTAATGTGAGGACACTTCTGGCATTTAGTTGATCATTTTCATCGGTGTCGCACGTGCAGTGCCCCCAATATCGCCCACCGTCACTCATCATTAGCACGTTTATACGCACACGTCCACCGGCGGCCCTCACGGGGAATTTAACCATTTGCATAGAAAAATTGCTTTCCTCCATGCGCTGAGAAATAACTGTTTTGCATAATTACAAATGATGTGCGGCTGCTGGACCAGACTGACATGAGCACGTGGGAGAATTAGGAGGAGAATGAGGCTGGGATTGATATGATGTGTGTCGGAGGACATCAAGGACGATCACAGAGAGAAATAATGTGGTTTCATGTGTTGGGAGGAGGAGAGTTTTATTTTATTGCTGGTTTGTAGGAAATAAAATAAAGTGTTATTTCCTTCATTCTGGCTAGGTGCAGGTGGTTGGAAGTTTATGTGCTGCATGCAGGTGTATGAAGCACCTGAAAGCTCAATGATGATGATTGAATAACTACTTCCTGCATTATTATTCATACGCAACTGCAGGCTCACACCCCAGAGCAACACGTGGCTGTAAGGCGAATGAGTATGAACAAAGTCTGCAGCCCTCTCAGTGAAGTCGACCTCTGATGGTAGATGTGAGAACAGAAATCAGCTTGCATACTTCACGTGAAATGAAAAGTTACAGCTCAGTTTGGATTCTGTGTGGTGTTATGAAGCTCCTCAAAAGCGAGTCAGTTACACCTAACACTCCAGTCAATCCCCCTGCAGGCGGTGAAATATAAAACAGAACAGCTGAGTGAAAAGAGTTCAGTAGCACTAATCAGTCCCCTGAGAAGAGTCTGTGTGGGTCTACTCTTTTAACATGCCTCACTCTTGTCTCTGCACTGAGAGCATTTTTTAAACTGCACTTTTTGGATGGATCAACTAAACAGGATATAGCAAGATTATCAGGGTCGTGTTTGTGATAACACCCTTAACGCAAAACTCTCGTACGTACTCGCCTTCTCCCACTAGACCCAAGTTAGTGTTCCCTGTTAAACTAAAGGTCATTTTTCATGTATTCTTTCAGCCCAAATCTTAAACTGTTCCACAACATTAACCATCTGAAACTTTGTAAGACAGTCCCTGTTTGTTAAGGTCTACGACCAAATTCCAAAATCCGTGTCAGGTCTGTTTCTGATCAGTCATGGCACAAGAGGTGATAGGTTTCTATTCTTGTCAATGTGTTAACTTCCACTGGATCCGCTATGTTGCGTTCCAGCTGTGTCTCTGATCCGGCATGCCCGAGATGCAAGACTTCTATTTTTGCTGGATGCATTGGCGCATCAATCTCAACAGAGCAGATGGAGCGGGACCGGAAGTCAGGTTTCACCAAAACAAAATGAAAACATCCGGTTAATTTTCAGAATAAAACACTCTGTGTTATCACCAGATCGTATTTCACTTAACTACAACAACAAACTGTCATGATGAGCGGAGCCAGGCCTGGAGTCAACAGGTCAGAGGTTTTCAGAGGACCAGAAAGACAACATGGATGAGGAGAGGAGGAGGAGAATCCCTGATTCTGTAATAACTGCGGGCAAACCTCGGTTGCATGACTCTGGCTGTCCGATGGTCCTGCTACGGAGCCAGACTGTAGCAGATTTGATAAGGACCGGACAAGTACCTGGTGGAAGTCCGATATCAGGCACCAGCTGGATCTGTCTTTAGGGTGAATTATACATGTAAATGGTAAACCCTCTGTTACAGCTAACTACCACCAGATCTCCATTCAGTCTGTCTCTGTCCCACCTTGACACCAGAGCTGATAGGTTTCATTTCCAGTCAGTGTGTGAATTTCAGCTGGCTCCCGCTCCTGTTCAGCTCCAACAATCCAAACTCTCCACAGCAGTTACACAAGACATCTATTTTTGCTTGACGCATCAATCTGCACAGAGCAGATCTAGTGTGACAGGAAGTCAGGCATGAAAGAAAATTAAAAAATCTTGTTGAATAACAGAATAAAACACTCCATTGTGTCACTTTACTACAACAACAAAACTGTCATAAGTTTACCTTGTTTAGTGTAGTGTTTTCCATGTGTTTTATCTGTCTTTGTTCCCTGTTTCATTTTGTGGATTTCCTTTGTGTTTCCTCGCTGTGTGTATTCTGTTAGTTAAAGTTATCCTATGTCTTCCTATTGTCAATTGTGTTTCCTGTTTTATTTTGTAGTTCTGTATTCCTGTGTTTCCAGTTCAGTTTTACTTCCTGCTCTTGCATGTTTCCCTCCTTTTTTGATTAACCTGATTAGTTTCATCTGTGTCCTTTGTTCCACACCTGGGTTAATTACTCTGTGTATTTAGTATATCTGTTTCCCCTGTCCTGTGTTGGATCATTGTACATCTTCCTTGTGTTCCCCGTGTTTTTTTTTGGATTTAGTTCTTGTAAGTTTTTAGTGAATTTTGTTCTTTTATTATTAAAACCTTTATTAATTCTGCACATGGGTCCTCCTTCAAGTTTTTCCAATCTGGAGTAAAACTTCCTAATAAGAGGAGCCAGGCATGGAGTCAACAGGTTAGAGGTTTTCAGAGGCTAACAAAGACGACATGGATGAGGAGAAGCTCATCATGGAGGCAGAAAACCGTTGACTCAGTTATTATCGCAGGAAATCCTCGGTCTTGTGACTCCACTTTTCCGGCTGTCCGGCGTTCTGAAAATGCAGCCGGTGGGTGTTGACGTTCGAGGGAGCCAAACAGCAGCCGAGCGGAGACGGAAAAAAAACGGACCAAAAGACAGGTAAAGGTTTCAGTTTTGGTTCACAGTTGAAGTCAGTACTCAGCTGAGGCACAAGACATGATGATTTGTAGATGAACACAATGATTTGCACGCAGGATTGCAACTAGAGCAAGTGAAATCTGTGTTATGAGGTGGCAAAATCTCTCATCTGAACCATTTTCTTTGGATAAAATCTGAGGCAGCTTTTCAGCTGTTGCTGCCAAAGTGAGTGTTGTCTTTCATCGACCAGCTCACAACTACCACACTGTAAACATGGGCACCCTGTGTGTGTTCAAGGTCTGAGCTCAGACTTTCAGCACCCAGCAGAACTTTCCATCAGTCCCATTTCTTGGCCAACTTCCTCCTTTTATCTGTCTCGCTCGGGTGGCGTCGGCAGTGGAGGAGAGAAGCGCCGAGCTGAAAACCACGAAGAAGACTGGAGGTGATAACAGAGCAGGAGATAAAAAGAGACAGTGAAAACGCACACACAAGGATGTGTTTGAGAGCTATTAGAGCCTGTCACAGTTGGCTTGTCATGGATCTGGCACACACACACACAAACACACACACTCACGTCACACAGCACCTTGCACAATCCTAATTCTCACAAGCGTACACGCACTGGATGACATACTCCCCACTGTGGCAATCACACACAGACACAAACTGGCTTCCTTCCTGCTCAACACTCTCTCTCACACACACAAAAAAAAACCACACACACACACATGGTTACACACAAACTGAGACACATGTCTGCCTGCCATCTCAGGGAATCAAAGAGTGCAGCAGCAGGTATTTTCAACGTGCAGACTTGAGCAATTTTCAAAGATAAGAGCTGCGACTGAGTGGCTTCTCCACCATCTGGGTGGTGTGTGTGTGAGTGTGTGTGTGTGTGTGTGTGAGTGTGTGTGCGTAAAGAGAGTGAGAGAAAGAGAACCAGACCGCAGACCAAACACTTCTGTCTCTGCAAATGTAATCCAGCATCGATGAAAATGGACACCTGTAAGCAAAAAGTATAATCAACAACTTTTAATGGAGGAGTCTGAAATTTTGGACGACAAAGTGTTTTCTCTGCAGGTGTACGCAGGTTTGGAAGAAGAGTGTGATTTGGCTACTAAATGTTTGAAAGGAGTGAGAAAACAAAGAATTTTCCTCCTCTATGTCTTATGCAGTTGCAGCAGATGATCTGATCAGGACTGAGTCTGGTTCTGCTTGAGGTGGTGTAAACCTAGAGCTGGACAAATAAAAAAGATGTTATCATGATATTTTTTTTCATATCAGTCGATATCGATAATTACCAGGATAAAAATCAAATCATCATTTAATCTAAATTTAAAGGCCGATTTTTGGTCCTGAGGGAAAGTTGAATAAACTGGATGGTTTGTTAGTTTGTATCTGGATTTAGTTTTCTGATGAGCTTCTTGAATCCCTCATTTCTGACGGTGCTAACAGGAAGCAGGTCGTTAATGTAAGATGAGATTTTTGTGAAGTTTTAGTTTGTAGATTCTTATTTTTCTTAGGTTGAGATACTTTGCATAGTCAGACTTATTTACCCACATCCTCAAAGTGTATTTAATGAAGTGTATTAAGTTAATAGTTAACTCTGAGTCTGCACAGTGTCAGACTAACGACTCTGCTTTGAGCTTGTAAGTTTTAAGTTTTCTTCTGTCACTGTCGCTCGTTTTAACTGTGTTTACATTACGCTCCAAACATCTTTAAGCCCCGCCTACCTCTCACCCTGCGACATGATTGGCTGTTCATGTCGTCTTCTTCTTATCTTTCCATTGGTTGGGGTTGTAATTACAGGTTTAAATATATCATTTTTTTATTTAAAAAATAATATTTATATTTAGAAAAATTATGTCACGATAATTATCATTATGGAATTATTTCCCCGTCCTATATGAACCTCTGTAATGATCTGGTGTTGATTGATTCTCTTAAGACTGGCCCACTCACACATTTTTATAATTGATGTTGAAAACGTGATGAAGTAAGGATGAAGATTTATCAGCTTTGTTCTTACAGTGTGTGGAGAGCAATAATAAAATCAACACTGCGCACCACACCAACAGATCAGTCAGTCCATCCCACTTTATGCTTCACGGTAACTACTGTAACCATCGCCGCCATTTTTTATGCTTCCCTCTGCAATCAGTTGTCTTCCCCGGTTAACAAAATGAAATACTGATAGGTAGCTCATAATAAGCATATGGTAGTATCATATTCATTGTAGTGGTTCTCTTCACTGGTTTTCCCCTGCCATAAAACAGAGAGAAGACGAAGAAGCAGCCGCAGCAGAAGAAGATTCAGCTAGCTAGCTTTTACCACAGTGTGTGGCTTCTACTGCAGTGCAACTCATGTTGCAGAAGATGTCAGATGAAATTGAAGTACTGTACCCACACCTGAAAAAATGTCAACCCATGTTTAGGAGTTTATCCGACAAGACTTTTGCAACATGTAACACAGAATCAGGTAGAAGAAGGCAGTGATTTTTAGTTTCAGGAGGAGTTCCTGTCAGAGGGCTGGTGATGCAGATAAACCATAACTATGAACATTTTTAGAAATGCATGATCAATCATTTTATCAATCAATCACTTTTTATATAGCATAAATTCATAGAAAATAGTATTTCATAACACTTTAATCTTGACATATAAGTAAATCTATTGCATTCATTAGTAAAATGTAGGAAGTGATGTGTTGATCTGATATTGTAGCCATAATAAATATATATATACTGTAGATGAAAGCTAGAATTCTCGCTTTGTCTCGGAAAATAAAAGTCATGATTCTGAGAACAGAGATTTGAGTGCAAGATTGAGTGGATGCTATAATTTTTTTGTTTGTTTTGTTTGATTTTTGTATTATATTATTGTAAAATTCTTGATGACAGAAACTGTATTTGGGTTTTTACTTACCACATCCTACCCTGATCACTTTGAATGTGCATTCATTTCAGACACATTTAATTACAACACAGGAAGATTTTGGGGGCTGAAATGAATTGATAATCTTTGTTACTTTTCTACTCAGAGAGAAAAAAAATTCAGATAAATTGTTGCCCAAACTGAACATTTTTATATTTTTTTCTGTTCAGGAGGAACGTGCTGAAAACACAGGTATGCAAGTACAATATTAAGAAGCAGCAGATGGAGGCAGAAACTGGTTATGGCTAAAATGCACTCTTTTATTTTAGCACTGAATAAATTTCAGCAATATGTAAAAAAGCATCAGATATATGTCTTATGCAGGCCAAGGCTCATATTTTGATATAGCATCCTTACATAGGGCCCTGATCAAACTTTAGACCAACTTCCTGCTCCTTTTCAGAAGAAGCTCTTCCTCCATATTAACAGTTCAATAAAACAAGAAAATAGAAACACATTAGTCTGATTGTCATCTGCACGTAACAATTTGAGTGAGAAAAGCAAAACACAACACTAATTCTGTATTTTCTACCAACAATGGTTTTTCACATGTCCATATTTCCATGCACTTGCCTGCATTTGCACTCCAGGCCAGTAGGGGTCAACACCACACTGATTGAAGTCTTCACTATCATGTAAAACAAGGAACATGTGCTCAGAGTTCTGTTTGTAGAGTTTTCCCAGGATTCAAGATGGTGGAAGATCATTAAATACAAGACTCTTCTCCAGGTAACACCTCAAGAATAATTTGAATAATTTGTTTGTACAGTTTGTTTCTAAATTAGCGTCACAACAAACTACTACTACCATAAGAACTGAAACACCAGACTCAATATTTCTACCAAAGAATCCCTATAAGATCCATCAGTTCTTTCCAGCTGCATCAGCTTCAAATGGCAAGTAAAATGGCACCTAATGCATCTCTCTGTTGTGTTGTAAAATGTGAGCGTATGCATTAGAACTTGTTGTAGGAAAGTGCAGGTGGTTTGAGAGCAGCTTTTTCAGCATCCATCAAGCCAACAGGAGAGACTTTGATCAGACAGGGAGGCGGCTCTTTGATGCAGAATGACCCAGTGAGTGTTTTGAGTAGTGAGAGAGAAGTCAGCTGCAGCTCCTCTCTGCTGTCACAACATGAAGGTAATGGAGCTCATCTTTACCTCACATTTGAAATGTAAGGCGTGCGGTCTAATCATGGTGAAAGTGTAGCAATGGAATCAACCTCACAAGGTTACTGTCCATACAGGGCCTCAAGAGGGAGAGGTAAAGTCGTTAAAAGTACTCAAATTACACTATAGACCTTATCATTGTCTTGTTGCTGGTGGTCTGGTTTACTTTTGTAGCGCATTACTATTCACTTCAGGCTGTTTCATAACCAGTTAAAAACTCCTCAGAGAAGTTTTACATCCCAATTTTGTATCAACTTTGTGACACCTGTGAGGAGCCAGGTAATAAGTGTAATGATGTATAGTGAGCAGGTGAGTCCTGGTAGGGTGAGACACCGACACAAAGCTTTTGGAGAATCAGCAGCAGGAGGAGCTTTTGATGATGATGATGATACCAGGGCAGCCCATCTAAGTATATGTGCTCACCAATTCAGGTTTGTCTTTATTTATCCTTATAAGTTAGTCTGTGTCAAGCGTGCCGGATACGGCCCTGGTGGTGAGGCTTTCAGCAGTGTGACTGCCCCCTGGTGGCTGGCTGCAGTATAGGTCAAAAAATCCGTCTCCCCCATTCATTTGAATGGGGGAGCAGTCAAACTTTAAAAAATAAATACACGTCGTACGAATGTTTCTCACATCCGTGTGCTGTGGTTATATGTAGTTAGTATTTGACTGTTTTGTGTCCAAGGCCTCTTTTTTCTGAAAAGTTTCTTTTTCGTTAGTTATTAGAGGTTAAAAAATGGGGTTTTACTTCCGGGTTTCCTTTGATTCACAGCCGCCGTAGAATGAAACTTCAAAGGGCACACAGCGTCTTGTGACGTTACGTTGTAGGGCGGAGCTTATTACAAAGGCTTCACAGGCTCTGGCTGCACAATGGCTGCGCCCAGGAGAGGGATTTTTTGGCTTCAGAACTGTACAACGGGAAGAGGCGGAGCAACGCTGTCCATTTTTATTTACAGTCTATGGTCTGTGTACATGTTGTGAGAGTTTCTATTACTCAGGCCAGATATCCGTTTTGGCCTTATATCCACACATGAACAGTTTTATGCCACTGAAAACAGAGGTTTTGGAAAAGCGCTGTCCGAGTTGAAAATTTAAAAACAAAATCTCTTGCCGTTTATATGTGAACATCAATAATGAATTTTTCTTAAAAACACTGACGTACTTGCTTAGTGCAGTTGTTGTTTATATGTTTAGCGCATGGCCAAGATGGTGGGCTACCAGTTTATGGTTGAGTTCCGCATTTCCAATATGGCTGCCGCCGTTGATTGGCTTCAAAACAGCGCCCAGGAACCGATGGGTGACGTCACGGATACTATGTCCATTATTTATACAGTCTATGGTCATAAAATCAAATAAAAGAATCATGATCATCTGTTTTATGACGCCGTCTAGTCTCCAAAGCTCAATCATAAACTGAGTTACTTACATACTTGGAAAAAAAGTAAAACATTTTTACTGGTATCGCAGCTCTTACATCGTATTGTGAGTTGAGTGTATCGTTACATCCCTAGTTCTGGATTTGTGTGGCGGATGCAGGTTACCAAGAAGGAAGGAAACCAGGAAACTTCTGGTGAGAAATATTTAAAATCTTGATTTTCTGCAGTGGGGATCTGCTCAAATGAGTATTTATATGCATAGAAACCTGCCCTGTTAAAAATGCCTCCCAGAGTGTCGAGTGTCATTACAGAAGAGCAGGGTGGATATTTTAATAACCACCTACCTCAGACAACCTTGTACAGCCTGCTTTTGCTTCACTGTACTTAATTATGTCCTCGCCATTAAAGCAAATTTGAATCAGCAATAAAAATCTGGCGACAGGACGATAAAACAAGAGTGTGAGGAAGTGAGACAGAAAACAACAGAGACAGAGTGAGAGAGAGATGGAGAGAGCGACAAGTGAGGGTCCAGACATCAGCATTTCAAATCCACTCCTCCACCAGAAATCCAACCATCCATAATGCATCGCATGTCTCCTAGCAACAGCCGGGAACCTAGCAACAAGATCTCAGCAACAGCATCAAATTGCCGCCTCCTGGTCCGACAGCCAATCAGGGCGCAGTCTGTCCGATTTACCATAGCCAATCAGGATGCGCGAGAGGCCTGTTAGCGAGTAAAGTGGGTGTGTTTCCTCCCACAGCTGATTGGGCACACACAGAGATACACAAAACAGGATACACACACAAACACACACACACACAGGGCGCAGAGAGGCACCTTTGCAAACACACAGGTTGGAGAGAATCTTATGTTCCTGCAACTTCCAGTACGCACGTCTTCTTTGTCACCGTGAATAAATGTGTTATTGAAATCAGCAGAAATAAAGTATACATTTTAATGAGTCTGCATTTAACATTTTTGCTTTCTACCTAAACAATTAGAGTGAATCAAATGTCCTCACAGAGTTAAAACATTGTGTCTTGTGCTGGTGATCACTGTCAGTGTGGTGGATATGCTGCCAAGTGTTTGCTCCAGGGTCTGCACCTGCACTGCTCATACAGTGTACTGCTGTACAGAGGGACATATCCGGCTCTCGTTAGTATCTCATGCTGATGACTCGGATTAAACTTCACTTAAAAAATCATTAGAAATTTTAATTGAAATTTAATTTTATGTTCTTTTTTTGGCTTAATACGGGACTTGAGAAACGGAATTTTGTTCCATATCATGCGACAGCTTGTATTGGTAAGACAATAAAAAACCTTGAATCCTTGAATCCTTGAAATGGTTGATGGCACAGCAGTAATTCAGATGTGTTTATCTTTGAAGTTTATAAAGAAGTGAGTTGCTCTAAAGTTTCTCTATCTGTTGCAGGTGTCATAGTCACAGTAGGAAGGGGTTTCATTTTAAAACAGAACAAAGACTCAGACCTGAATAATCAGAAGAATAATTTTGTGATTATAATTTCCAAATGTTTATATATTCATAAAACTTACTGCATTTATCATATTTATCTTCCTATATTTTTTTTAATTTCACAATGTTTATTTCAGAAAGGAAAAATATCACTCATCTTTTTTATTGTTTATTTTATTTAAGTTATTTTTGGGCATTTCTGCCTTTAATGGATAGGACCGATAAAGAGAGACAGGAAATGTGGGGAGTGGAGGGTAGGGGAGGACATGCAGCAAATGGTTAAGGCCCCGAGAACCTCCGGTTTTAGAATATGAAGCCCATGCGGAAGTGCTAAAAACTGCAGTTCATCAGGCGTCCACTTGAGGCTGGCTGCAGGAACACCGGAAACCACATACACACCTATTCAAAGAAGACGATGTTTACAGCAATAATTAACATTTTTACAGCCTGGTTAAAAAAATGGTTTAGGTCTGAATAGCTAATTTCTCTGTCAGCACAATAGTGTACGGGGGATACATTTTTTTGTAACTCATTATTCTTGAAGAAGTTAAACTTATGACGCAGCACAATCTTCATTCAGTGCCAGCAATCTTCAAACTAGGAAGATGAGTTTTAGCCATTTAAGGACATGGCTGACCTGATTGAAAGGCGAGGCTCAAAGCCTGCCTTTTTATGTCACACTAGCTCCAACAAATTTAGGTTGAATTCAGCATTTCCAATATGGCTCCCACCGACGATTGGCTTCAAAAGAGCGCTTCAGGAACACATGGGTGACATCACCGATACTACATGCATTAATTATACAGTCTATGAGTCAAACCTGCGACTGCTGTGACGAGGGCTATGGCCTCTGTATATGGGGCATGCACTTGGACCGTTAAGTTGTTCTCAGCCGTTGAGATCAGTTCCCCTCTCTTTTGTTGTCTTGTCCTTCATTTTTGCAATCTTTTATGCTTTCATTGATACTATTCATCAGATTAGCATCTTTTGGTTACCTTATTGTCCCATTCACTTTGGCTTATGTTGGTCAAGATGTTGTGCAGGCAGCATGCACAGGTGCAAAATATAAATATTTTGTTTGAGGTTCAGCACATAAAATATTCCACTAGAGTAGAAATAACGACAATATTTGTATTTGGTTCCTTCCCATGTGTGCTTTAGTTTCAGAGTCAAAGCACTTAAGTGAGTCATACTGCTCAGTCCATCTCACAGAGGGATGGCATGGTTGAAAAGGCTCCCTTCATATCTGTTCTCTCTCTCCGTTGTTCAAGCGGCTACAGCTGATATCAGGCCTCTTCTCTACACACCCCGGGGCAAAAAAAAGAGAATAAGAAAGAAAGCCCCATCTTTAACTTTAAATGAGCTGTAATGGCGTCTGGGGGCCTTTCCCCAGATCCAATACGGCCCCGCATCCTGCAGACACACGGGGGCTTTTCAATTCGCGGGGCCAAAGGTGCGAGTATTATCTGGAGATTCATTCCCTGGGCTTAAATGGAAGAATGAAAAGTGAGGCTTAACTCACCTGCCTTTTTGTGAGCTCGACGCAGCTCAATCTCCATTCAGTGCCAGCAATCTTCAAACTAGGAGAGGAGGGAAGGAGGAGGAGGGGGAGGAAGGGTGCCTTTTAGTTAAATGGCTTCCCCACTTTGGTACAAACACGGGTGGTTTGTGTCAACTTCATTTGTTGGGAGTTTTTTTTTTTATCACTCCTGAAAACTCAACTGCAACAACAAAAATCCCATTATAACTTTGATACTCTCAATCAATCAATCTTTATTTATGAAGCGCCAAATCACAACAAACGATATCCCCAGATGCTTTTACAAACAGAGCAGGTCTAGACCATGCTCAATGTTAAATTATTAACAAAGACCCAACATCAAGACAGGATAAGATCCAGTCCCATCTTACAGACAGGACTCAGTCTGATCTCATCTTAATCCACCATGAGCAGAGCACTTTGCAGCATTTAACAAGTTACAGTGGCAAGGACAAACTTCCTTTAACAGGCAGAAACCTCCAGCAGGACCAGACTCATGTTAGACACACATCTGCTGAGGCCGAGTTGGGGTTGGAGAGAGGGATAGAATGAGATTAAGAGAGAGAGATGATAGTGATGAGACGGATAGTGGTTGCTGTTGCGCTGGCGTCCGGCACGTCCGTGGCAGCAGGATGTCTATGGCAGCAACTCAGAGGAACCTACGAGGCAAGGGAGCTCAGGAAATCCAAAAAGATAGATGGTTAGTAACTTTAATGGGACAGGGAGATAGGATCCCAGTATGTACTGTATGTGTACCAGTTCCCCCGGCAGTGTAAGCCTACAGCAGCATAACTAAGAGCTGGTCCAAGCCTGAGCCAGCTCTAACTATAAGCTTTATCATAAAAGAAAGTTTTAAGCCTAATCTTAAAAGTAGAGAGGGTGTCTGCCTCCCGTACCCTGACTGGTAGATGATTCCAAACGAGAGGGGCCTGATAACTGAAGGTTCTATCTCCCATATTACTTTGAGAGACTTTAGGTACGATGAGCAGGCCTGCATGCTGGGAGCGTAGCGTAGGTGTAATAAGGCACTTTGAGCTCTTCTTTTCACTACAGAGAAAAGAGTGCTCTCTGTAGCACTCGGTTGAAAAAGTAAAACTTTAATAACAACATCACAGTAGTACTTCCTTGAACCATTGTGTAGGTGGACACTTCAAGAGTGTGTAAGGAGTAGAAAAGCATTCATTTGGTTCAAGATCAGAAAGTGAGGTCCTTCGACAGGTGATCTCTAGCAGTGCATTGTTGGAGAAAAAAAACTGACTCTCTGCATCAGTGAAGGCTAACGTGAGGGTGAGAGAATCTCCCACGGCACTTTAAATAAGTAATTAAAGGAAACTCGCTGTTGACATGACACCCAATCATCCAGGTTCATGTTTGGATTTTAGAATATTTTATATTTAAGCCTCTCTCTCACCAAGCTGATTTAAATCTAAATTGCAAATCTCCATGGGTCGCCATTGGCTGCCAGGCGAGCAAAAGGGATTCTGTGTTGTGGATGTGATTGCAGAGGTGGTAGAGGTGAAACAAATGACAGAGTAATAAAGCCTGTCTGAGTGCGATGATGACTGATGAAGGGAAACACAGTCCTGTGAGAGAACAGGTAAATTCATCTCTGTTTCATATAGAGAAGAGGTTCTGTTTGGGCCAAATTTTAGTGTCAGATTGTAGACAACCAGGAAAAAGTATACCTCTGACTAATCCCAGGATGAGACTGCTGGCTGCTCTAGACAGCTTGTTCAAAAAGTCATGTGAGACGCATACGAAATTTGCTCAATTTTTGACATCATGGGTTAGTGAATCTTTTTAAACGAGCAGCATAAATGCAAACAAAAAATGTCCTGCTCTGTTCGTTCCCTTTCCAAACTGTCCTCTTCAGATTTGGACTCAAAAATGTATGACCATATTTCGTAATTTGTCATTTTAAAAAGAGAAACACGAGTTAGCTCAATGATGGTGACTTTGTAGCATGGCAACAGTGAAGGAGGTTTCTGGTGCCCTGTCCAATCAGAGGAAAGGGGCTTGTAGTAGGTGACCTTAAAGAGACAGTACTTGAAATCTCTGACGATTCAACTACTGATACTATATGTAAGAGCTCAGGCTGCAGGCAGCTCTAAACACCAGCTTTCAAACAGTTTTTTTCTTCCATTGGACAATTTGTGACATCACAAAACCACGAAACTCCTTGATGTTCATGTTGCTGTAATAAGGCATTCTCACCGAGAGAAAAGTGGGCCTGTAGGGAGGGGGCCTTAAAGTAACAGCAGCTAAAATTAAGTGTTTCAGAAAGAAGCTGAAATCAGGGTTTTCAAAGACACAAGTCTGAAAATCATCTGAAGCAACAACAAAGGTGTCAGAGTGACAATATAGAGCCTGTAAATGAGAATAATACCCCACTCTAAATTTTCAAGTAACGTAACTTATGCCATGTTTATACCATAATTTGTGGACGGACTACCCCTCCACACCACTAGGTGTTCCCACATTTCAGGATGTATTTTCTGTTGCAGCTGCCGTTCGAGGTCTGGTTTGGTCATAGAATACAGGGCAAAAATCGGGGTTTGGTCACTGACACTAATAGTCGTTAAACCTGTAGTTGCTGGACTAGATAAACATCACAGATCTTCCTGATCAAAATTAGCATTTCAGGAATCACCTATATCATTGCTCCAGGGATTATGGCGTCACTTTTGCCATTTATGTGTATTTGGTTTTCAGTTTTTTTATGACACATAATTCATGTTGGGGTCCTGGTTACCATGAAGGGGCTCCAGACTTTGCAGTCGACACACCTTTAAACATAAACGAGGAAAATGTTGCCGGGTTCCTGAAATCTGGATATAATGTTCACAGGAACACAAAACTGGGATACTTAGAAAAATGATCAAAGATTGGATACTTAAGTCGATGTAAACACAGCCAATATTTCAAAATCAGCCTGAGGTGGAAACTAACATTTTTGCCACTGTGTCAACAGGCAGATGTGAAATGTGCTGGACTCCTTTCTGTGGATTGATTTGATATGACGTGTACGATCAGGTTTGTCCCTGGCACAAGTCTTGCTGTGAGAATGAATTACCATTGTTGAGGGATTTTGACCAATCAGAATCAGTATTTAGCACAGCTGGGTCATAAGATAACACAAGAACTATTGCAAGAGGTTATTTTGAGTGTTTACATCGTCCACATGGCCTATAATAAAGTCCTGGTTCACTGACTAACTGTGACCTGGACATGAGTCGTCTATGGAAACTCAATAAATGACACTCAATTTACCACCACAGATGTTCAAAATGTAGTTTGTCCATTTTCTAAAATAAAAACACACTATCCAGATAATTTCGACGTCTGCAGCCAGTCTGGCTGTCTCGCTTCCTGCTTTACACCCAAATCCAGCGTGGGTGTTAGGGGCAAGGAGTGCACATCACATTTTCTGTTTTTCATTTTAAAACTGACGTGCTGTCGAAAGAAGTGTTGCTTGGTGGCTGGGTGTGTGCCGAAATACAGAGCAGACCAGTTAGAGAGGAAAAACCAAGCTCAATGTTTTGTCTTTCCTCACTTCCTCTCGTGTTTTCTACTTTTCTCAGCTCGTATCTCAGACTATCTAGGCACAAATTTTCTCAAGATATTCTCCTCGTCAGTCTCCGGGGTCTCCATGCTCAACGTCTGCTCCATCCTCTGTTCCTGCTTTCTTTCCTGTTCTCTCCTCTGTCTTTATTCAGTGCAGTTTTGATTCAGTTTGTTTTATTGGCATGAATGTTGGATGAGCAGAACAGCTGAATCAGTTGAATAATAGTAATACAAAATGTCCACAGCACGACAATAAACGGCTCTGCATCCCTCTTTCGCTCTTTTGTCACACTCTGTCATATTGTGCTGCCTTCCTCTGTCTTGCTTACACACACACACACACACACACACACACACACACACCCACACACGCACGCACGCACGCACACGCACACACACACACACACACACACACACACTCCCAGCCCTCTCAGGATTTTTTCTCCATCACTGCTCAGATTAATCAGCAGCTTCCTGCCAGTGTCTGACAGTTTTCCCCTAGTTGGCCGGCCTCCAAATCAGACAGTGTTAGACATCAGCTCACTGTCCTGTCTGACTGCCTGTCTGACTCTCACTCTCACTCTCACTCTCTCTCTCTCTCTCTTTTTAAATCATCTTTTTTTTCCTGAACTCACGTAGCATTTATGCGACCTAATGGGATAAGACTGAGACTTTTTTATGTCAATAAACACCATGAACAACAATGCATTTGTTTGTCTGTCACATTCAGACTTTGAGTATATATCATCATTTAGGGCTGCCTTCTGAAAGTCAATAATTCAGAGTATCAGAGGAGAAGTACCTGATTTAAGCGGCATTTAGTCAGTTCAGCTCACAAACATGTATATCTTGTTGTACAAAGAATAATGCAGATGCAAAAACTTGTATACTTTGCACATGGGCTGTCAAAACATTGATTTTAAAATGCTATTAATTGGGTTTTAATCGTATATCCAAAATTCATTATTTTGTATTTTGGAACATTTTTTTAAGTGCATGTAAATAATGTAAAGCAATTCTTACCCGTGTCTTCATTGGGTAGTGAAATTAATGCAATGAATAGTCCAGTCTAATGATCTTGACTTTCGGATTTATTATTCAGATGAGTGCTGCCCTGCTACACTAGTGTGGTCTGAAACCATGACTTAGAGGTTGGTTGACAGCCATGAAGTTATTATTCTGTTATTAATAAAAAAAAATCTAAGTGTTATGGCCAAATTCCACCTGATCTGTGTCTAGTCCATCTCCGATCCGTCACAGCACCGTCCCCTCCGTTGTGTTCCGGCTGCGTATCTGATCCAGCCCTCTGGATCAGATACGCAGGACTTACATGTTTGCCGGATGCCGGAGCCCGATGCATCAATCTCAACAGAGCAGATGGAGCGGGACAGGAAGTCAGGCACCAAAACAAAATGAAAACATCTGGTTAATTTTCAGAATAAAACACTCTGTGTTATCACTAGATCGCATTTCACTTAACTACAACAACAAACCGTCATGATGAGCGGAGCCAGGCCTGGAGTCAACAGGTCAGAGGTTTTCAGAGGACCATAAAGACAACATGGATGAGGAGAGGAGAGAGCACGGAGTGATCTATTGGATTACTCACTGGCGTCCAGTGAGTCCTGGTTAATGCAACAGCATTTGCACTTTTAAGGAGTTCCAGTTTGGTTTCTTTCTCTGTTTCACGCAGGTCCTGTATGCATGAAACTAAACACAATGGTAAGGCATGACTGCTCTCAACATGCCAACCTAAAGACGTCCCTTCGATCCAAGCCATGGGTCTGTTACAATTTGAATTCTCAAAAATAGTGCTCTGTCTGCTTTGGTGCTGTGGTTGTCTAATTAGCTAATTAGCGCCTGTATGCCTAGCTTGAACTTTGGTGATATTTTCATTATACTTTACACAAAATGTATATTCCTATTACTAGTATTGCTATTACTGGGTGGTGGAGGCAAGCATGGAGGGGGGTTACCTGGAGCTAATTGCTGAGCCTCTCAATGTTGAGATGTTTTGGGCCTTACTTGAAAAAACACTGTTGAAGGGAGGTGCCTACGTGATAACCCTGTAAATGTACAGGCTCTTGCTGACCCTCTGTATTCAAGTGTCAAGGTTGTAGGGTACATTAGGTGTTCCATGGTAGGTTGCCAGTAGAGCATACATGCTGGCATGAGGGTGTCATTGGATGGGCTTATCCCCTCTGCAGTCCAATTAAAATATTGGTTCAGAAGCAAATCATATTCAGCTAACAAGCTTGTTTAGAAGCTGTACTCTCTCCCTAATTTTGATATCATTTTTCCCAGCCATCCTCTGTCTCTGTCTATCTTGTGTGTCACTGCTTATCTGTCTGCAGTGAGTCAGCATGTCGGTGCAGAGTCACCTTAATTTGGTCCACAGGGAACCTGTGTCTGCTGCAGAGTAACTGTCTCTCATAGCTCTGTGGAGCATTTGGGGGAATCGCTTGAATGCTAACCACACATAAACACACCTTCAGGTACTGTTGCTGTGCAATCAGAGATAAATATGTGACCAAAGATTTACAAGAGCCAAGGGGCACAATTGAACCTGCGTACATTTACAGAATATGTTAATTCAAGCATAAACACACTTTCAAAGACAAACTTATAGGGATGGCTCTTTTGAACTGGAGTTGTATGAGGTTCTTGTTAATAGTATTAACCACAGGAGACGCCAAACCATTCAGAGAACCAGCATGAAAGCTAGGTTATGACTTGCTTCATACAGGTTCAGCATTCATGAGTTGGACTCAGTAACAGCCAAGCGGCAGCCTCTGGTATTAAAATATGAAGCCCATGCTGAAGTGCTAAAAACAGCAGTTCATGGAGCGTCCACTTGAGGCTGGCTGCAGAAACACTGGCAACTACATACACACCCATTCAAAAAAATGATCTTTGCAGCAGAAATAAACATGTTTACAGCCTGGTTCAAAAACAGTTTAGGTCTGAATAGCTAATTTCTCTATCGGCACACACTGTGCAGGGTTGAATTTTTTTATAACTTGATATTCTTGAAGATATTAAACTTACTAGTTTTACCTAAATAAGGACATGGCTGACTTGATTGACAGGCAGACACCTTGTAGCTGTTAGCTTAAAGGCTAAAGGCCCGCCTCTTTCTTGACCTCACACTAGCTCCAACAAAGTTAGGTTGAGTTCAGCATTTCCAAATGGCTCCCGCCGATGATTGGCTTTCAAACAGAGCTTCAGGAACAGCTGGGTCACGTCACAGATACTACGGTAATTTTTTAGACAGTCTATGGTTACAACAGTACTTCACAGCCTTTCTGATTCAGAGGATAGCTGCAACTCACATGCGGCTGCAGTCTACATCATTCAGCATTCAGATTTTCCTTCCTTGCTGCTGTTTTTTTAACCAACTGTCTTCAATTTTTCAGAAGTTAAATCAGAAATCCAGAAAAGCTGAATGGAAATAAGTTTTCAAATTAAGTTTTCAGCATAAAGACACAACCAATGATCAACACAATATGTTTACTTTATCAAAATACTCTGATAGCTGTTGGAAGGGGAGACAGGTGAAATAACAAACCCTACTACCAATACTGTGTCAGCCTGATATTGTTCAGTGTTTGGTGCTTAAAATGATGTGGAAATGTGTAGAAGAAAATCAAAATTTATAATATATCAGTGTAATGGGCAAAAGTTAAGTTGACTTGTACATCAGAGTCCCGAAAAGCTGATTGGTGCGCTGCTGGAGGAGCAACATGTGGACAGAACTATCCCTTTAAGGTGTAAAATGACCATAACCACTTTTTCCTCTGTATCATATTTAAAGAGAACTATATTACTGATATAAAAAACTGAACTTTACTCTTTACTCTTGTGTAACAACTGCTATGAATGGCAGCTATATTATATCTTACTACTCCGTTAGAAACATTGACTTTGGAGTTTCAGATAGCCATTTTTCCCTCATCATTAATTCATATAATATTGCAAGTTGGAATGAGGTCCTCCATCTGTCATGTGAGCTTTCACCAAAGATGATATCAAGTTAATATAAAATTCACCTCATATCAGAGATTCCACTGAACATGGCACCTTTGATACCTGCAAAGTAACTGTGAAAAATCTCCTCACAGCTCCGGTCTGCTGTGAGAAATGAGGCAATATGTTACTAAACTGTATCGCAATTCATAATTCAAAACTCTGCGTGATTAACGTTCTTCTCCCGAGCCTTAATGTGATACGAAATTAAATAAGTGCAGAGAGAGAGGGAGGGAACGAAATATCCATTTAGAGGCTGAGGGAGTAAGAGTCGGAGTCGACAGCAATACAAGACTGTGAGGGAGAGGTAACGAGAGGTTATGATAATGTAGTGACCAGGAGGAGCAAACAGAGAGAGAAGAGAAGCAGAAAAATGTGTTCAACTCTGCGTGTATCCAGCACGGTGCAGTTAAAGGACACAAAGCTATTAAAGAAATATGTTGTTCTCAAACACAGCAGGATACCTGTGGCAAATGGAATG
This sequence comes from Notolabrus celidotus, assembly GCF_009762535.1. Classification (NCBI taxonomy): domain Eukaryota; kingdom Metazoa; phylum Chordata; class Actinopteri; order Labriformes; family Labridae; genus Notolabrus; species Notolabrus celidotus. The sequence continues at coordinate 6,847,237 of NC_048286.1, read as the reverse complement.
AACCTCTAAATAGATATCTCAATAGACCATATCCCCCCACCGCCATCTTCACGTGACGCCACGTTCAGGGCGGGAAGCTCAACTGTTGTTATCACGTCTTACTGCTGTGTCACTGGACGTAAGTCTGTAAGTACAAATCCATAGCTGATATCATAACACAGCTAACGTTAGCGTAGCACTGTTGTGGAAGTGTTGACGTTTATGTTGGTGGCTATTTTTGCATCACATTAGCTGTCCGACAATACAATGTTGTCCAGGCAGATGCTAGTTTTACAATTTAATGAGTGACCCTCTTAACTGGCAACTATTAGCCTTTTACAACAACAAGCACCAGTTAGCATGGTCACTACTTAAACCATAACATCTGTGGTTTGAGCTCCATTGTCAGGGATTTAAGCCTCAATCTGGTATAACAGGATGAGATATCCGACATGTACCCATCATTTTCTTTTGAACAAATCAACAAATGGTAGATTCATTTATGAAAATCCAGACAACAAAAATGATTAAAAAAGATACAACCACTAGATTGAGGCTAATATTCTCCATGTCCAAATGAAGACCCTGGACAGTAGTAACAGAACATCCTTCCTATTAGCTAGCTGTCAGTTGTGTTCTGATGCTAGCTAGAGGGCTGTCAAATATGTTTCTTAACTTAGAATAAGGCCGGATCTCTTTACGTATTTTCACCATCCACTGTCTTTGTGGCTGCCTATGAGGCAGGGAGCAATGAAATGAGAGCATTTGTCACATTATCAACATTTATACAACAGATGAGGTGGAACACGAGTGTGACATCATATGAAGATTGCCGCTGTGCAAATTTGGTTCATTGATAAGTGTGCTGCAGGAGAAGGAACACGTCAGTACATCCTTGTATTGTGTAAAAACCAAATGGCCTTCTGAACGTTGTTTCAATATGTAAATATATGAGAAGACACACATAATCTTGTGCTTCCAAACATTTTATACTGATAAATGTTTTAATGAGTTTACTTTTCGGTCCTTCCAATAAAGTACTGCTTTAATTACAGTATAATTTCCATTTCTACATCTAAATATTTTAACAGAACTTATCACAAACAACCTGCTGCAGGGACAGGATTGTGCAGACTGGTAAGATCGAATGGGGCTCACCCCTCAAGACTGCAGGGGCCCCAGCAGAGGGCGCTTTTGGCACACTCAAAAACGCCCGTGCCAGTGAAAATCTAGGAATACATTTTATACATGAAAACGGTAAAATAAGGAAAAATCACAGCAAATGAAACTGCTAAATGCTGCTACACCAGGTCTCGGTCCGACAGTACTGAAACCAATGGATGGCAGTACAGAAGGGACCTTTTTCTTTTTACACAGTCAGTGATTTGGAAAAACACATAAAAATACAATATAACGCTGTCATTATTTTGTTCTTGCTAGACATGCTGGTCTAAAGAAACGGCCCTGGTTAGACCAAGACTCCACTCTACAGTGCTTTAAGTCCACATTCAATCTGAACTTATCATAAAGACGTACATGACTTCTAGTAAATATAAGTACGGATTTGCGTGGAGATCAGACTCCACATTTACACACCATACTGTTCCTGACCTCCCCTCCCTCCCACTTCTCTTCCCCCCAGTCATTTACATTTATATTGAATTAGAAGCCGTGGTGGAGAGCGAGTGGAGGCAGCCGAGACTGATTATAATGGGAGATTACGGGCCGACTGCACCACCATTATGTCGTGTAATTACAAAGAGAGAGAGAGAGAGAGAGAGAGAGAGAGAGAGAGAGAGGATGGGGCCCTTGGACGCCCAGATGTCAGGATCTATTTCATTTAGGGAAATAATGTCTCTCTGCTTCCCTCTCCGTCGACTCTACCTGTAAATATTATAGAGTCCCGTTCTCGCCTCTTTTACACCCCCTTTTAAGGGTCACAATTTACTTGAGACAAATATCAAACAAGGCACTAAGGAGGATGTGTGGGTCCCCAACAGGCGATTTACCGCTGTGTCTCGATCCGCTTTATGGCTTCATTTGACTGCCATCGATCTGGTGTTGTAATGCTTGTAGGATTACCGGCCATGTACTCAGGGAAGGACTAATGGGTTCAGCATAATGTGGAGCCTGTTTGAAAAGATCATCTTGTGTAGCTTGCCTTATAAAATACTACAGGGGGAAGTGACAGGTAATTCTGGTATTAGAGGAAGAGTTATGGTCAAGGATGTAGAGGTGAATTAAACGGACGTTACAGGAAGTGCAAACGTGTAGAATAATATGATAATGATTAAAATAATGTTCTTGTGGAGCACTTTTTTTAACAAAGCTACATCTTATCTCTGAGGACAAAGTCTTATCGTCATTTATGCTCTCTTTTCCGTATGAAAATATATACATATGTTTTAGACTATGTAACATCACCCAGATACTCCTATTGTCCTTTAAGTTGGAATTAAGCAGCAACCTCTGGTCTTAAAATATGAAGCCCATGCGGAAGTGTTAAAAACTGCAGTTCACCGAGCGTCCACTTGAGGCTGGCTGCAGAAACACCAGAAACCATACACACCCATTCAAAGAAGACGATCTTTACAGCAGAAATAAACAAGTTTACAATTTCGTAGAAAAAACTGTTTAGGTCTGAATAGCTAATTTCACTATCAGCACACTGTACAGGGTGAATTTTTTGTATAACTTCTTATTTTTTAAGATATTAAACTTACAAGTTTTGCCCAAATAAGGACATGACTGACTTGATTGAAAGGCGGGCAGCCTGTAGCTGTTAGCCTCTTTACCTCACACTAGCTCGGACAAAGTAAGGTTGAGTTCAACATTTCCAATAGGGCACCCACCAATGATCAGCTTCAAAACAGCGCTCGTGGTACAGATGGGTGACGCCACGGATTCTATGTCCATTTTTTATACAGTCTATGGTTGGGATGGGCATTGTAAAAGAGCAGATGGTTTACTGGATGCCACACTTGAGACCTCCATTAAACTGAATCTTAGGTGATTCTAAAACACTGCAATCATCACAGGTTGTGTCGTCAGAACATGAAATGTAAATGATGGCAAATTAATTCCAAGCTGACTCACCCTTTCTTCAAGTTTCCACTCTTTTAATTGCCTTTTGATTGCAGATGAACATGTATCTTTGCTCATCTGTGATGTGTGTGATGCGACAGTTTGGGAAACTAACACAGAAATCTGAGTGAAGTCACCATACGTAAAAATATTGCAGCACATTAGCAGCGACATTAACTACTGAACCAAATAGATTACTTTAGATGATTAACACTGATGTGATAACTACTTCATATGAATGCACAAAACTATAAGTTAGGAGGATGAGATGCATGACTCCTGTGTGTCAAACTTCGGGCTTTCAAAATAAAGGTTGTCTGCAGCAGAATTAAGAAGCACGGACCTTTTGCACAGGCATTAAACAACACATCCAAGCGAGGGTGCTTAAACAAACTAGACTTGCAACGATCTCCACCTCTCAATTCTGCCATTCAACTGACATTCAGAGGCTTTTTAAAGAGAAACATATCCAATAGAAAACGGTAAACTGCAGAAAACAGCACTTTTGGAGGGCTGAAAATGCAAACTTTTGAGACATTTACTGCATTTTTACCATTCATGTTTCATTCTTATCTCTTTAGGCTTTCAGTGAAGAAACCCAGCCCATCACGCCCTCATCCCACATTATTCTCCTCTGATGTGTTACGTAACCTGCCATATGGCCTCTATTTTCCCCTACGACACAATCATGAGGATAGATGGGCAACAAGAGCAAGCACATCTCAGGACTATCAAGTGTGTTCCTCCCTTTATTTGTGTTTTATTAAGTTAGGCCCACAACCATAGACTGTATAAAAAATGGACGTAGTATTCGTGATGTCACCCGTCTGTTTCTGAAGCACTGTTTTGAAGCAAATCATCGGCGGGTGCCATACAGGTAATGCTGAACTCAACCTAACTTTGTCTGAGCTAGTGTGAGGTAAAGAGGCAGGCCTTTAGCCTTTTCAGGAATAGCTACAGTGTGCCCGCCTGTCAATCAAGTCAACCATGTTCTTATTTGGGCAAAACTAGTAAGTTTAATATCTTCGGGAAAAAAAGGGTTATAAAAAAAATTCACACCCCGAACAGTGTGTGCTGATCAAGCGGCAACCTCCGGTCTAAAAATATGAGTCAATGCGGAAGTGTTAAAAGCTGCAGTTCATCGAGGATCCGCTTGAGGCTGGCTCCGGAAGTACCGGAAGTCACATACACATGAATGGGAAAAAGACGATCTTTGCAGCATTAATAAACATGTTTACAGCCTGGTACAAAAGATGAGTGTAGTCTGAATAGCTAATTTCTCGATGTCCTCTCACTGTGAGGGGGGTGAATTTTTTCTAATTCGGCAATTTCGAAGATATTGAGATTACTAGTCCTCCAATCAGAGGCACAGCTGCCTGCAGGAACACTGCAGCTGTTGGCTAGGAGGCTCAAAGCCCGCCTCTTTACGTCACACTGGCTCGACAGAAGCAATATGGCTGCCGCAGCCGATTGGCTTCAAAACAGCGTTCAGAAACAGATGGGTGACGTCACGGATACTACGTCCATATTTTTTACAGTCTATGGTGCTGATAGAGAAATAAGCTATTCAGACCTATCCATTTTTTTAACCAGGCTGTAAACATTTTTATATTGCTGCAAAGATCGTCTTTTTTGAATAGGTGTGTATGTGGTTTCTGGTGTTTCTGCAGTCAGCCTCAAGTGGACGCTCGATGAACTGCAGTTTTTAGACCGGAGTTTGCTGCTTGCCCACAACACATTGGGGTGGCTTCAGAGTTAGAACTGGCGTCCTGGAGCCACTGCCCTCCATGCTAGCTCCCACCATTCACCAAACCAACATAGCAAAATAGAGAAGAGGAGAAACAAAAGAGTCTGGAGATGTTAGAAGGAGGATAGGGGAGAGTTAGGCTGCACACTCTACCTCCCCTTAGCCCCTCACTGTAAGGAGGAAAACGAGTAGAGAAAAGAGAGAGAGAGAAACAGAGGGTTCTTCCACATCTGCCCACAGGAGTGCAGCACTGATAGTTTGGTTTCCAGCTGTTATAGATATACATGGAGGGGGCGTCTACAGTAATGTTTTGCAAGTCTACCAGTGTTGACAAAGCTAATAGACACTGGGAGTGTTGATTTAAAAAAATCAATAAAGGGACAATCAATAAACAGACAAAATAATTGTCACTTAACAAGAATGAATCTCTCACAGGAGCAGATTGACTCCTGATAATGGTCTGAAACTCTCTACAATGCAACATTAGGATGGTGAAGTGACTCTCTCTAAAGATAACACATATTTGTAATATTATCTCTATCCTCTGTGGTCACACTGTTGTTAAAATCTCCCTTAAGATAACACTTCCTTAAAGTACTCATAGTTAAAAAACAAATCTGCCTTAATAATGATGTGACACTTCCTCTCTCTGTAGCCAGGCAGCCATTCCCCGTGTGACTTTATGTTGCTAAACACCAGTAAATGAATTGGATCTGTTTGAGGTGTAATAAAAACACCTATTTGAACAGTCAGGATTATGAAGGCAATAAAAACAGTCATTAAACAGGATGACTTTGATATTTCAGGTTGAGTTATAAAGACTTTGCGAGTGTTATCATGACTGAGTGATAAAATGCTCTTGCTGTGAAATGCAGATAATCCAGGCCCTTTAAGTGCCTCAGTGGGGCCACGATCAGACTGGACAATGGCCCCATCTAGTGTTAATTTGAGCTACTGTAAATGTATATCACCAGGTGACATTTATTGTGACAGATACTTCAGTAAATATGCAGTAATAGTTGTAGTCATTTGTAACCAGCCTGCTGGAGAAGCATTAGCTTATGTAAGAGCACTAACTGGATGCCTTTATTCATCTATTAAACTGAGAAAGCATGTGTGTAGAAGATTAGTATGGGGCTAATGTGAATGTAATTTATGCACATGAAGTCTATTAAAGGGGCCATTCTGCCAAATTGGTACACACTGTTCTCCTATGGCCAAAATTAATTTAAAACAGGTTTCATTATGCATATTCTACATTTTTATAAAGAACATGCTATAATCTATTGGTACCCATAATAATAATAATAATAATAATAATAATAATAACAATAACAATACACAAAAGCTTTATATACATATTTAGCTACCTTTATAGAGAACTTTATTTAGAGGAGGGCTGTCCGAACACAAATCCCTAAATTAGAGTGAATGAAAATGTTACTGAATTGATTTTTGCACATTTTTCAAAAGTGAAGAAAAGTCTTTGCAAATCTACTTCATGGGACACACGCGTAGAAGAGGAGTGAGAAGCTCATAAGATTACAAGAATCCAACAAGTCTAGGACTGAAACTTTGACATTAAATTCATAATATCTTTTTTAATAATATATTTTTAAATGACGTAAGAAAAATCGAATTTATTTCACTGTTTTGTTTCTCATTTTTTAACCTAATCGGGAAGTTCCATGGAAAAATTGTAGTCCCTCAAGGTTACATCACTAAATGATTTGAGCTATATATGCATTTTCAAACTAAACTAAACCAAATGTGGAACAACATTTTGAGTTAAGCTCAAAACTCTCCAAATTTTCACAATGGAAACAGTCACAACCAAAACATATTCTGAAGTTTTGTAAGTGGTCTTCATCTTTTATTATGTAGGAATACACACATTTCTTTGCACAGTTGAGTAGGTTTTTGATTTTTGATTTTTAATTTTAACTTTATAAGAAGCCAAAACATCCCGGCACCAGAGCAGCTTCTCCCCTCAGGCCATATCCCTCATGAACAATCACACTGTAAATCACTAAAGACTCCTGTGACAGATCATGTATGTGAAATACTTTGATTTCTGGTGCAATACCTCAATAACCATGTGCAATATTGTAATGCATTCCATAACATATTTTATTATTATAGTCATCTACTACATGTGCACTACACAAGTTAACTTATTTCATGTCTTCAAAAGTACTTCTATACCTTTCTTTGTACAGGTATTAATTTTATTTTTATTTAGAAATTTTGGATTTGTGTTTAGGTTTATATATTTATTGCCCTTACTATCTTGTTGTTAAGTACCAGTGTTCCATTCACCACGTCAAATTCCTTGTGTGTGCCAGCTCACTTGGCAATAAAGCTTTCTTGAATTTGGAATCTTGTATGTCCATTTTGAGCTTCCATACATGTGAAAACAGTGAACAGTTTGGCTGTATGTCCTGAATTTTGAGTTTGTGTGTGACCGAAGATGAAGGTAATATATGAGTTTACAATATACTACAGGGTCACTGTTATAATTATATAACTGGAAAGTCAAATAAATTAATTATACTGAAGAAACTCTTTTGAAACAAGACTTTTATTTTGAAGGCTGCTTTTGGACATACCGGAAGTAAATATTGATATCTTGCAGATTCCGTAACGTATCTTGCCGGAAGGTGTTTGTTTCTTGAAATTTTACCTCCGTATGTTTTGTTTTTCTAATTTGCACCTAACTTTGAACCAGCTCAGAATATGAGTGCGATTATTCCTCGGATAGAGCAGCTGTCTGCCAGAGTGATCCGGGTTCTGGGCTGCAACCCCGGACCGATGACCCTGCAGGGAACAAACACTTACCTGGTCGGCACCGGGGACAGGTGACAGTCATGTTGCATGCTCACAAATTAAGCTTATTAATGTCTCTGTCTTCTGCAGAGAATCTTTATTTGGGATCGACTGACTGGCAAATAGCGTGCTACTCAGGTTTGGTGTCAACAGCCCCCATGTTAGCATATGGAAAGGACGTCAGACCAAAGTCCATTCATAAATAACTACATTTAGTATTTCCTCTCCTGTAAGTTAAAGCACGTGGGATAAAGACTAGGACTGATCATGCATACGGAATAATTGGGATTTACTTGTTACTTCGGCATACACACAATGCAGCAAATATGAATGAAATACTATTTATATGACTACAATAGACTTATTTTCACGACCTTCGGACTCACTTTTTGGCACAAGGGTGCTGAAATTGAATTTAGTTTTTTTTTTTTAATAAATCATTAAAGTGGCCAAAGATATTCCTTTGCAAAAATACACTCTTTACATAGTTAGAAGGATGATTATTTTGTACAATATTTATATCACACAAGTCTGACCCCTTATGTATTTCAATCAATCAATCAAGCTTTATTTATATAGCACCTTTCATACTAATCAAATGCAACCCAAAGTGCTTTACAGCGATTGAAAACAAGAGAGAAGCAGAAATAAAATAATGGCAAGACATTGAAAAACAAAAAGGGATTTTAAAATAGAGAATAATGCACACCAACAGCAATAAAATATGTGTCACTGAAGTAAGTTAAAGTAACAAATCGACATTAAGAATATGAATAAATAAATAATTATAAAAGGTAAGGATAAGAGTTGAAAAAAAAAATATATCAATAAAATTGAGTAGATAAATAATAAACATAGATTTTAAACAGAAATTGATAAAATAATAAAACAACATTAAAATTAATATTAAACATTAAAGTAATAAAGTTGTTAAACCCCACATATAAGCCAGACTAAATAGATAGGTTTTTAGTTTACATTTAAAACTCTCTATATCTCCAGCTCCTCTCAGATCCTCCGGCAGGCTGTTCCATCGTCTTGGAGTGTAGTGGCTGAAAGCAGCATCACCAAATGTTTTTGTTCCCCTCTGAGGAACAGCTAAAAGAGAGGAGCCGGAGGATCTGAGAGGCCTTCCTGGTTTATACACTAAAAGCATCTCTGAGATGTAGTCTGGTGCGAGGCCATGCAGCGCCTTAAAAACTAGTAAAATCATTTTAAAATCAATATGAAAAGAAACAGGCAGCCAGTGTAAAGATTTTAAATGTGTGTTTGTATTCCAGGAGAGTGCTCATAGACACTGGGGAACCTGCTGTTCCTGAATACATCAGCAGTCTAAAACAGGCTCTGAAACAGTTCAACACCAGCATCCAGGAGATCATCGTCACACACTGGCATCAAGACCACACAGGGGGAGTGGAGGACATCTGCAGGGACATCGCTGGTAACCAGTTTCTTTGGACTGGGATCTAGATCTATTGTCCTTGTCACTATAATGCCTGATAAGTTGCAAAAAGTGAAAGTTTTAAAAAAAGCAAATTGTTGGGCAAATATATTTCTCTGTTCTCATGTGTGCAGGCTCGGATGTCCAGGTCAGCAAACTTCCTCGCTCCAGTAAAATCAGTGAGACCGCTGGGAACAAAAGCTTTACATACCTGAAGGACGGAGATGTTGTTCAGACCGAAGGCGCTACACTCAAGTGAGTTCTGTTTTTATTCTGTATCCTTTATTAATATGCGTGTCAAGTCAACCATGCTCCATGTTTATGTTTATCAGAGTGCTGTTCACCCCGGGCCACACAGACGACCACATGGCCTTGCTGCTGGAGGAGGAAGGCGCGCTCTTCTCAGGAGACTGCATCCTGGGTGAAGGCACGGCCGTGTTTGAGGATCTCTATGACTACATGAAATCTTTAAAGATCCTGCTGGACGCTCAGGCTGACCTCATCTACCCTGGTGTGTAAAAATATCATCACTCTCGAACAATCACACCTAAACATAATCGCCACTTAAAATCATGCTGTGACCAAACCAAAGCAATCCATATCACAACACAAAGTGCCAGTGGAGAGTCGCCTTTTCTTTTCTTCGTACAGGTCATGGCCCTGTGGTTCAGGATGCTGGCTCCAAAATCAGACACTACATCAGCCACAGAGACCAAAGAGAGCAGCAGATCCTGGCAGCCATTCAGGACGGAGCAGGAAAGCCTTTTTCCTCTATGGAGCTGGTCAAGATCGTCTACAAGGTCAGGACAAAATCTCCTGTTGGATGGAGAAGCATGTAAACGTAAAAATGTATGATAGTAAAAATAAGACAAGGCTTTGAAAAGGTCACAAATGTATTCTGCCACCAGATGAATAATTAATGATATACTCCATATACTTATATCACCTTTATATTGTGTTATACACTTTATATTTTCATCATTAAAGTTTACTAATATTTGATGCTCTGATATTTGAGCCTTATTTTTGTACTGACACATTTGGGTGAACTGACACTTCCATTTGATTTTGGGATAATTGAAGGTCCTATAATGTTTTGTGTCATCTCTTATCGTGTTGTGAATTGTCCTGTTGTGTCGTATTGTACAGTGCCAGATCATATCGTCTTGTGTCGCATTGTATTGTGTTGCATCGTGTCGCACCATGTCATATCGCACAATAGTGTCTCGTGTCATATTGTATCGTATTTTATCGTATCTTACGATATCGTCATGAGTCTTATCGTGTCCTATCGTGTCGTGTTGTATTATATCATATCGTAGCACAGTGTCTTGTGAATAATTTATTGTATTTTATTTATTTATTCATTTATTATTTAAAAGGACCATGCATATTAATTAACATTTCTGTAAATATGCCAGAGTTAGCCAAAAGGCTAGTTTACATCCGTAGTCCCTTGCCAAATGTTAAAAAGGCTCCCTAAAAAGATCATGATTAAACAAAGATAAAATAGAGTAAAATAAAATCAAAGTAAGAAGGTAGAGGAGAAACCAAAACACAAACATACAAACAAACAAACAAACAAACAAACAAAAAAGAGAAGAAAAGAAAAGTACAAATAGCACCATACGATTAAAAATGACTAAAAGCAACATAAGGACATGATATGACAGTTTTGGAGAAAGTGTCCATGGACATAAAATACATGGAGCAAGACAATCAGGAAGCAGCAATGAGGAAATGTTAAAGAAGACACATGGAGACACAACAGGACAACATTTAACAGTGCAGTACATATTTGCATCTGGCAGTGACTATCAATCATTAAACTAGCTGCATGCAGATCACATGAGGCAACATATAGACTGAGCGACAGGTGAGCACAACGAATAGACAACACAAACAAGCAACAGTATGTTAAGGAAAAAAAAACACAGGACAAATTCACAGATGGCCGACACAAGATGGCAGCAGCAGGGGGAGATGTGTTTAGTGCTGACAGATTTGATCATATCGTCTCGTATCATATTATATGGTGTCGTAGAATATCGTCTTGTTTCGTATTGTACCGTATCCTGTTGTTTCGTATCGTCTCGTTTCGTTTGTATTGTATTGTATTGTGTCTTATCGTGTCTTACTGTTTCCTATCGTATTGTATTGTGTTGTATTGTATGGTATGGTATCGTGTCGTGTCATATCTTATTGAGTCGTATCGTCTTGTCTCATGTCCCATCGTTTGTGTTGTATTGTATCATATGGTATTGTTTCCTGTGTTATCGTGCCGTATCGTATCGTCTCATGTCGTATCGTTTGTATTGTATGGTATTGTATGGTATCGTGTCTTATCGTGTCTTACCGTTTCCTATCGTATTGTATTGTTATGTATGGTATCGTGTCATATCTTATCAAGTCGTATCGTATTGTCTCATGTCCTATGGTATAGTATCATATTGCATCGTGTCGTATATCACAACATATCCTCTCCTCTCATATCCTATTGTGTCTTATCATGCTGTGAAATACCATACTGTATCCTATTATATTGTATCGTATCGGCTCATCATGTCATCGTATCATATCATATCTTGCAAAGAGAAAACTGCCTGATAAATCTTACCACTTCTCTTCCAGGACACCCCTGAACATCTGCACCGAGTAGCTAACGTGAACCTGGTCCATCACCTCACAAAACTGGAGAAAGAAGGCAGGATCACCCTGGGTATGTCATCTCTCACTCTCACTGCAGAGAATACTGTGATACATTCAGAGCATCAGACTGAAATTAAAGTCTTTAATAGTCTGTTCAACCAAATCCGATATTTCTTGCTTTGCAGTGATAGTTTGCTGCTATTTAGTATTTAGTAAAGTTAATGGCTCATGAAAATTGGTTTCATGTCTTTTTGGTAATTAGAAGAAAGGCTTTGTGCTCACAGACTGTTAGCTAAAGTACAATTAATACAGACTTCTCTTTCCTTCAGTGAATGAATCTCCACAGAACATCAAATGGAAGAGTAACCTGTGATGTCCACGGAGGCTATGCAGAAATAAACTCTCCATGATCATTTGTTGATACTAAATAACTCCTCAATCAAAACGGATCAACTTTGGATATAATGTTTATCGTTCAATGCCTTAGATCTGTGATTGACAGGTATGTGAATGAAGAAGGGGGAGGTGGTCGCACATGTTGCCTTTGGTGTTTCCTGACTTGGATCAAACTGAATAATACCGCCTGCTGTATTTAGAGGACTAAGTCTAAGTCTTTCACTCAGTGCATAATTGAAAAGAGTTTGAGAACCACTGAACGAGGTTTCTTCAATCAGGGTAAAAGTTCCCCAGTACAAGATGGAGTTTATGAGGCGATCATTTTTAACAGCCTAACTTAATTTATGCACATTTGTTTTGCCGATTCAGTCTTCATCTGGAAACTAACATAATGCTTTGTGAGTAAAATATACAGATAATGCAGCGCACATTATTCTGTGTGAAGCAGGGAGTTGACTTTCAGTGAATCATTAGGTCCTTTTTAAAATATATATATATGATATTTATATTAAAAAAAAACAAAGAAAAAACTAATAGGAATTATAATGGAATTGGAATTCACAGTTTAAAAATAAATAAGTCAGAAATATAATAATAATAATAAAAATTTTAATAATAATAACAATAATAAGAAGAATATGAAATTAAGGGGATAAGAGCAAAAAATGTGCAGTCTAACTTCACATTGAAATCATTAGATCTTTTAATGGATTATTATTGAGAACTGGTTAGCTTTAGAACAGTTTTAACATGTGCACCACTGGATTTTGCTGGAAATGAAGTGACTTTACCCGCATATCCTTTGGACAGTAATATCCTAAAGTTCTATTCCATCCTTCGGGGAAGAAGTCTGTCTTGTATGGAGTGTGTGCATAGATGTAGGTGTGCCATTGGTATAAATCTTATGAAAACCACCACTCAGACTTTCTTGTCTGCTGTCAGCCTGTCAAAACTTTTATTTTTTTCCTTTTTTTTTTTTGATGCTATTATTGGAGCACTTGTGTTCAATATACTGATGCAACGTTTCAGTCACTAGGTGGCAGTGTCTGCTTACATTGAGGCTGAACTTTAACAGCCGATTTAAATAATTCACACCTGTACCATACACAAATGAATCTGTTAAAATGTTGAGGATGTAAATGTGTGTTTGAAAATATTTTTAAAGCACTGAATGATTTAAAGTATCCTATGTTGTGATAATGCGTTTTTCTGACAATGAGTGAAAATTATTTATTTTTTTGACAACAGTTTGAACATATTGAGGGATAAGTTGTATAGATGTTGTTGTATGTGACTTATTTGAACAGATGAGTATACTCTCACCTTTGTCATCATCATGATCCAGTATTCCAGTAAGTAACTTTCGTAGAATTCTGACCTGTGGTTGAATTACACGTGGCTCACATCTGTTTCTTAATGACTAATATCTCTAATGCAATCTTACATTTTGGGGGATTTTTAAAAGAATTACTCAGAGTTGTTGTTGTCATTGCTCAGGCGGAATGGCAAATTACTGGAAGCAACCTCATTGGAAGGACACCTTGGGCCACCATTTTTAAAGCAAACATTGTTGAACTTCGCCACAGTGCCACAGAAACGTCCCAGATAACACAAACCACTGTAAGGCTGTCTAAACTGTACGATCATATGAGAACATTTCTGGAAGAATATGAGATTGATGATGTGGTTATATAAGAAGTATTATTTAAGAGGGAAGAGGATAAATGTGCTTATATGACATATAACATCATGACTTAAAATGTGATATTTATTTTTAAGCAGCATACACAGTAATGAGAAACAACAGACTTTTATTTATTGATTATTTTGATGAACCTGGTACCACAACTTGACTGAAGCTAGACTGTTACCAAGTACTAGAAAACACAAAAACATTTAATGAAATGCAGAATTGTTAAACATGACACAAATATTTTATAAAACACAAAAAGGAAAAATGTTTCTCAAAATGCAAAATTAATTAATGAAACACTTCATGAAACGGGGAAACATTTCATAAAACACAAAAATAATCCACGAAATGCAAAAAACTAAATATATTTACGAGAAAAGAATTGATAAAATGCAGAAAATGTTCACAAAATGCAAAAATATTTAATGAAATGCACAAATGTGAAACAAGACAAATATTTTACGAAACAAAAAAAAAGAAAAATATTTAGTAGATAATAAAAAAGATTGAACTAAATGTGGAAACAAAACATCAATTAAATGAAAAAATATTCAATAAAATGTTATATATTATAGAAATAAATGGTGTGCTCCTTGGTGCCATCAAAGGTACTAGCTGCCTCAATCTTTAATTATTTCTGAAAATATTGCACTACAAAATAATTTGTGTCATCTTTCATTTCAATGTTATTATGACACTGTAAAACCACCTGCATACATTTATTCATTTTATTTTCCCATATTATTTTCAGATTTTTTTCTCTGCTATACAGAAGGGCACTCAGCTGAAAGTGTTTTTGAAATGGAGAACACAAGCCTAAAAAAAGTTTGAGAACCCCTGCCTTAGTTGATTCAATTCTAAACTACTCGTTAATTGATTTCTCTGATTCTTCCCTTTAGTGTGTTTGTTCACTTCGCCTGTGTCACAGGGCTGTGAGGCGGAGAGAGAATGGTAGAGAGACACCCAGCTCAGCATTGTAGTAATGAGATGAGTAGAGGTGGTGGTGGAGAGGGAGGAGAGGAAGGAGGGGGGGTCTACTGGTAAAGATAAACAGTCGAGGAGCCTCTTAGCCTCTGGAACATGGCGGCTCCGGCCCTGGACGCCTCTGCCGCTCCGTCCCGCTGACCGACACATCCGGCACTGCACGCACCCCCGGCTCCTCAACTCTCAGGTAAGTTTCCTGTCATCCCCCCTGACCCCCGCCCCCAAATACTCATCCCACCCCACCCCACGGAGAACAAACACCGCGTTTATTTAACGTGGGAGCATTAAAGTGTCAGACCCAGTTCAGACCGAGGTTATTCATGCGCGCGACATCCCCGTTATGACAATGTTACTGTGTTATAACCCTGTATATGATCCCCGCGCGTCCCGTGGAAAAACACCATAATATCAAGTGTTTGACACGGGGAAGTAACCTTTAACGGGACCAGTGTTACCGTGCAGGTTGTTCCTCGGTGTCCCTGATGTTGTTAGCCTCCTCCACAAACTGTACGGAACACTTTGTCGGTCGAATTGACAGCTACGACCGTGTTTTACGCCAAATTCAGGCCAGCCACACGGCTGGAAACGCTACTTTCCGCCGGTTATGTGTCAAATCCACTGTTAGGTCTTTGGGGGAGAAAAGTAGATCCTGATGTGGTCGTGTTTGTTTAACGTGCTTATTATGTGATAACTACACAAATACCCCAAACAGGACTTTGCGGTGTAACTTTAACAGTAAAAAGCCCTTCCTGATCCACAGAAGCGACCGTCTGCAGGTTTAACCGTGGCACCCTGCATTAGCACCACTCTTGATCCGTGTGTTGTTGTCAGTGTCAAAGTTGGATGTTTCGGTACCCTAATTAAAGCGCGGGTTAATTTTATAAGTGCTTGTGGCACTGAGGTGGAGATACAGTGGTTTAACTGTGAAATATTTCACTAATTTGAGGTTGATATTGCTTGGACTTCCTCAATCAACTGACACGTAAAGTGAAAAATAATACACTTGTACCGCTTCCGGTTTCTTGTTTCAAAATAAAATAAACATTGAGTATATGCTAATAATTTATACTAACTCAGAAATTACCAAGCGGCAACCTAAGGTCTAAAAATATGAGTCCAATGCGAACGTATTATAAGTTGCAATTCATTGAGTGTCCACTTGAAGCTGGCTCCAGAAGTACCGGAAACCACATACACACCCATTCAAAAAAGACGATCTTTACAGCAGAAATAACCATGTTTACAGCCTGGTACAAAAAATAAGTGTAGTCTGGATAGCCAATTTCTTGATCGGCACACACTGTACGGGGCTGAATTTTTTTTCTAATGCGGCAATTTCAAAGATAAGATTACGAGTTTTCCAATGAGAGGCACAGCTGACTTGATGGACAGGCAGGAACACTGTAGCTGTTGGCTAGGAGGCTCATTGCCCGCCTCTTTACGTCACAATCGCTCGACAGCAGCAACATGGCTCCCGTCACCAAATCGGCCTCAAAACAGCGCTTCGGGAATCAGATTGGTAACGTCACGGATACTACGTCCATATTTCAAACAGTCTATGGAAATTAGATTAAACTGTGGATTGTTTGGTCGCTGGAGTTTCCACCATATTGCATATTATTTTAAAAGTGTTGCTGCAACACTAATAATATTATTGTGCAACTATTAAATTTACAGCCAACTATTTTGATAGTAATAAAAATAATTTCATTTGTAGAGTACTTTTCAAAAAAAGGAAACTACAAAGTGCTTAACATGGGCAGCAAAATAAAACAGGCATATCACAAAATCATACAAGTCAAGATAAAGCAATAAAACATACTTTAAAATACATACAATTCCCCTAAAATGACTATCAAGGAATACATGTCTTTTAAAATATACTTCTTAAAATGGTTTCCAACATTGATAAAATTCAGATAAAATCAGGAAAGGCTCTACAATAAAAGTAAGTTTCCAGAAGAGATTTAAAAGAGATAAACCTTAGTGTTTTGAATATCTTTATAAAACAGTCAAAATTCTTACATTGTTACTCTAAAAGGTAATATTTTCTATTTTCTTAACTCTTTATTTGCAGTATTTTAATTTGACTTATTGTCAAATATGGACACAGTTGGGGGCAGCATTTTCAAAAATCACCTGATGCACATTTTAAATTGAAAATAAAAAACATTATTATTCCTAGCCGTGGTGTTAAAGCCTCATAAAGTGACTTTCAAATAAAGTAGTCTCAATTTTGTTAGAGATATTAAAAAGTCGGCAAGTAATGATTATGTATCTTGTTGCTTTTATTTTGAAGAGGAACTCGACCAGTACCCGGTCTTGTTCCTGTCCATTCTTGTCAACTTGACACACTATCAATCAGCATTTGGCAGTATTGGAAAGACACACATCCCCATCATATTTTATATTGAGGGAAGTTCAGCTTAGAGTTTAAGAACATATTCATTCAATTCTGAAAAGAGGCAATAGATTCCGAATCAGTGATTGAACTTAGGGGAATTCCTAATGGGAATAAAACAGGTGAAATTCAGTACGCTGGGTAAAGATACATTGCAGTGATGAGGCAGGACAACAGTAAACATTAAATACACCTCACTAAAAGAGAGGCCTGAGTCTGTGGATCCATAAAGAGGATACATACAAATACATGTAACATATAAATACATGTATGAGATTTAAATGTGCACACACTGACTGATCCTTCTTTGTATGAATAGATGTATATGTTAAAGTGTGCTTCGTGTGAACGAACAGCCAGCAGTATGGACTATACACTGTATGCCTCCTTTTGTGTGCAGGATCAGCATTGCATGGGAAGAGCTGCAGGGCTGTAACTTAATGTGCTGCACAAGTTTAAAGTGAATGGAGAAGCAGTGTGGTTTAAATCTATTGTATGACACTCAGGTTGGTTTATTCTGGTGCAGGACAGGTTCAGGAATTTGTCCTTATTTGCTGTTGTGCTGGTTTGTGTGTGTTTGCCGTTGTGCTGGTTTGTTACTGTAGAGAACCTGTAAGTTTGCCTACGTGACAGGTGCCATCTGACTCCTCGGGATGTTATCTTTGAGGGCTGGACTCCTGATTTTTTGGCTCTTTAAAGCTTATTTGCTCTTTCCCCAGCACCCCTAAGTGAACTTTGAAAAGTATTGCAACACCTTGGTTGCCAGGTTCTGTGTTTATCCCCTTTTTGCCAACTGTATTGGGCTCTGTTTTCTAAAAGGATTGAGGGAGTTTTAAACAGTTTATTCACCAAAGTTCAGCTACATGACTCCGACAATATGCCATTAAACAATTACAGCTTGATCACCCTGCTTTAATGCTCCAGGGTTGTTATTTATCTGGTTAAACGTCTGTCCGGTGCCAAAAGTACCTTACAGCGCTGCAGCAAGAGTGCAAGGAATGTATTTAAGACCAACATCTTAACATGAGATTGGCAGTTTGCCCAGTGAGGGATTCTTAGTAGCTTGAATTCACTCGACCACGTGAGGGCTCAAATAATGCCCCGACCAATGACAGCAGCAGCAGCAGTAGAAACAGAAGGAGGAGTAGGAGGAAGAGGAGGAGGAGGGGGAAAGGCTTGACTGTGCAGTTCTCCATTGCAGGTTTTATCCTCGGGAAGCAAATCCATGGACAAGAAAAGACAACACAGACTCAAAGAGCAGAAAGCTCAGACACCATATGTCCTGTCCGTGGCTGCAAAGTGCCCTTTTTATTTATACTCTAGTGTTTTATATCTGATCTATCATAATAACATGAAACACACAGTCAGAACAACTATCTGATTTAAGTAATGAAAGCAGCAATACTGTGAACAGCTTAAAAACATGGCTTAAATTAGAGATTTTTAAGTTTCCTGTATTCTACTTACAGTTGTGATGAAACCAGAGTTTTAAACTTTGATATGATACAAGTAAATATCAAACAAGATCAGGTCTCTTTCAATCATAGACTGTATAAATAATGGACGTAGTATCTGTGATGTCACCCATCGGTTTCTGAAGCGCTGTTTTGAATCCAATCGTCGGCGGGAGCCATATTGGAAATGCTGAAGTCAACCAAACTTCTGTCGAGTGATTGTGAGGTAAAGAAGCGGGATTGGAGCCTACTAGCCAACAGCTACAGTGTTCCCACCTGTCAATCAAGTCAGCTGTGCCTCTCATAATGGAAACTTCATAATCTTAATATCTACGAAAGTGCTGCGTTATGAAAAAATTCACCCCCCTCACAGTGTGTCGATCAAGAAATTAGCTACCGAAGACTACACTTGTTTTTTTTTTAACCAGGCTGTAAACATGTTTATTTCTGCTGTAAAGATCGGCTTTTTTTAATTTGGTGTGAATGTGGTTTCTGGTACTTCTGGAGCCAGCCTCAAGCGGACACTTGAGGAACTGCAGTTTTTTACACTTCCACGTTGGCTTCAATCCAATGCAGGCAACAAAATTTAAACTCCTGGGCAACCACAATTGTCTTTCTTTTATTGTTACCAAACTAAAAACAGTGCAGGCTCAGAAAAGACACAAATATTTCCTTTTTTCTAACTGCTTTGTTTTATTAGCGTGCTCACTCACTCTCTATTTATTTATTTATTATTAATGTATTTATTTTGAATGTATTTATCTTTCTTTTTTACTTCATTGAGCAAGAAATGTGCTTTACAACAAGGTGAGTAACAAAAGAACAAGGTAACAAGTCAACAAAGACAGTGAAGGTGATTCACGACTAGGAACAACATTAAAATTAAAAAAAAAAAGAAACCGTTTGCAAGGAAAGAGAAAAAATTAAATAAATAAATGAATAAATGTAAAATGAAACAGATAAAGCTGAATGGCAGTTTATGTAACTTAGGCAAATGGGAATAAGTTGGAGAACAACAATTATTATTTTCTATTTTGTTTTATTTATTCTTTATATTTGTTTTAATTTTTTTACTTATTAGTTTTTATTTATTTATTTACTTTATTGTGCAAAAAAAAAGAGCTTTACAAGAACAGGGTGTGACAAGATTATGAGGTAACAAGTCAACAAAAACAGTGAAGGTGATTCAAGAACAGGAACAACATAAAAGGAAAGAAACAAATAGTAAAAAGAAAAAAGAAAAAGAGGAAAAAAAGCACTAAAACAAAATATAACAAAAATAACATGAAAACAGTACACAAAGAAAGAGAAAAAAATACATGAAAATAATGATAATAATAATAATAATAATAATAATAATAATAATAATAATAATAATAATAATAATAATGAATCAGATAAAGCTGGATGAGAACTAACGTAACCTAGTCAAATGGAATAAGTTGGAGAACAATGATGGTAACTTTAATTTCCAGCATTTATCAATATGTTTTGTGTATCTTGTGAAGTTTATGTGTGTGTGTGGGTATAAAAATAAAAAGTACAAATGTGTAAAGATTATAAGGAAAGAAAGAATGACTTTGTTGTGGGTGCTTATCGTTAATGTCTGATTGTTATCGATATAAATATGTGAACCATGAAGAGAGATGGGGAGGGAGGGGGAGATGGAGAGATCTCTTTTTTGCCTGCAGTAGCATTGGGTTGAAAATATGACTGTGGGTTTGTCTTGGACTGTAATGTCATGTAAAGCTATAAAATCTTATCTCAGTTCCTCCATTAATGTTGTCTCCACACCTTGAATACGGCACAATGACGATACAACAGATGCAGGTGAATATGGCAAACTTCAGTAAGCTTGTTCTTTAAATTTTGGTTCCTGATCTCCTCTCCTTTATCTTAACGTTAACTGTTATTTACCAAGGTGTGTGTGTGTGTTTGTGTGTGTGTGCGTGCGTGTTTGGGTCTGCGCTCCTCAGCTGTGTTTGTTTGTGTCTGGCTCTTCTCACTGCCACCAACTTATCAGACACACACATTCGCACACACTCACACACACACATAAACACACGCGCGGCCACCTGGCTCTCTGTCACGTAGCAGAGACGGTCGTCTTCCAGGTCTGATCCTCCTGGGACCAAGTGCTCTAATTAACCCCCACACACACTGACACACACATGCACAGCCATGTCACGACTCCTCTTAAAGCCTCCTGCAGAGCCTGAATACCATAATTACTGTAATATTCCCTCAGCAAGATGTGTCCAGAAGAAGATGATGTACAAAATGCATCAGCAGCAGCAGGCTGGCTCTCCACACGGAGGTTAGCGGGTCACAGTTTGACAATTTTCTTGAACGTAACAAAAAAATACTTACCTCTTGAAGCGTTACGCTATTAAACCATTGTACAAGATGTATATAATTTGTCCATCCAATCCATAACACACAAAGAAGAAGGGTTAGCGTTAGTGGAGCTGCAGTAAGCCTACGAGAGAGCAAAACTATTGTCTTCTAATTGTAAGCATCTATTTAAATGCTCCATAATATATAAGATGCCCTACTTGGGGGCCCCTCACATGGTATCAGATGTTCTACCTCTGTTTGAAATGTGCTGACTCAATTGTTTGGTTTTAAAAAAATATATATATTATATTTTTATAATATATATATTTGTTGCTGTTATAAACATAGAAAATACAGACTTGACAGCAACAAAAAAAAAGCAAAATTCAAAGCTCACCCCCCCCCCCCCAAAAGGAAAAATAAAAAAAATCAAGAAAGAGCATGTCTGTTGCAATAGCAGCCTTGATCACATTAAAACCTTATCTTAAGCAGTTCTTATTAGGAAAAAAAAAACGTAAAAACACAAAGACATATTCGCAGCAGGATGGTGCAGTTATGACACAGAATATTAATCTTTGCCACAAAGAAAGTTTAGCAAAGGGTCCCAAATCTTATTGAACACACTTCCTCTGTCTTCCTTGTGGAATCTCAGTCTCTCAAGATTCAGAGTGTTCGCCATTTCTCCCAGCCACAGATCAAAGGTGGGCACAAAGTCCATCTTCCACACTCTTAGTATTAGCTTTTTTTGCAACCACCATTCCAAACAAAACGGCTTTCTCCTCATACTTATCAGCAAAAGATCAGGAGCTTGTAGCTCCAAGGATGGCCACCAGTGGGTCAGGTTTCCAACATTTTCCAAAAGCCTCAAACAAGACAAACAACAAAAGATGTTTTTCCAATACACTGATAGTTTACTACATGACCAGAATGAGTGCGTTATATAACCTATTCTGACTCAATTGTTTGATACGTTGTATTGTTTAAATGTCATCGAACAGCAGTCGAATATTCATTGGTCCATATGTTTTGTGAGTGCCAACATGTCGGCTGTATGGACCAAGTGGCAAACTCCAGTCTTAAAATATGAAGCCCATGAGAAAGTGCTAAAAACTGCAGTTTGTCAAGCGTCCACTTGAGGCTGGCTGCAGAAACACCGGAAACCCCATACACACCAATTCAAAAGAGACGATCTTTACAGCAATAAGAAACATGTTTACAGCCTGGTTCAAAAAACGGTTTAGGTCTGAGTAGCTAATTTCTCTATCGGTACCGTAGACTGTATAAATAATGGACGTGGTATCCGTGACGTCACCCATCTGTTTCTGAAGCACTGTTTTGAGGCTAAACGTTAGCTGCAGCCATATTGGAAATGCTGAACTCAACATAACTTCTGTCGAGCGAGTGTGACGTAAAGAGGTGGGCTTTGAGCCTCCTGGCCAACAGCTACACTGTTCCCACCTGTCAATCAAGTCAGCTGTGCCTCTTATAATGTAAAACTTGTAATCTCAATATCTACGAAATTGCTGCGTTAGAAAAAAAATAAACCCCCGTACATCGTGTGTCGATCAAGAAATGAGCTATCCAGACTACACTTGTTTTTTGTACCAGGCTGTAAACATGTGGGTGTGTATGTGGTTTCCGGTACTTCCAGAGCCAGCCTCAAGGGGATCCTTGATGAACTGCAGTTTTTAGCACTTCCGCATTGGACTCATATGTTTAGACCAGAAGTTGCCGCTTGACTGTATGAAGGGTGAATTATTTTTATAACTAATTTTGCCCAAATAGGGGCATGGCTGACTTGATTGACAGGCGGGGACACTGTAGCTGTTAGCAAAGAGGCTAAAGGCCCGCCTCTTTACCTCACACTAGCTCGGACGAAGTTAGGTTGAGTTCAGCATTTCCAATAGAGCGCCCGCTGACGATCGGCTTCATCATGGATACTACGACCATTCATTATACAGTCTATGGTATGGATGTATTTTGACGTGTTGGAAAAAGACAGTAAAATAGCTGTTATACTTGTGAAGCAAAGGTGATGCACCGTCATCCTGAACAGCATCAAGAGTGTATAATCTGAAAGAGTTGGCGCCATCAAACTCTTGTCAGCAGCTTCAGTCATTCAGCAATGCTACGAAACATAGCAACGATCATATTTCTGAATACTATACCGCTTCGAGTACAAGCGTCCCTGTTTATCGTGATTTGTTTGGAGGCACCTCTGCCTTTCAGACAAAGCTCATCACTGATCTCCAGTCACAAATTAAAGCCGTCCTTTCATTCTTCAAAGTCAGTAATAGAAAGTAAAGATCTCTCACACTTCAAAAACAGCTTCATCAGCAGCACTGCTCTCACTAATCACAAAGGAGGCGAGGTGATGCAGCTGAGGTATAGCTACAACTTGAAAGAGGTGTGACTCACTTGAGATGCACCAGAAAAACCTTGATGAAAGTGCAGGGAGTTTTTCTGACTTACACTCAGGAAACTAAATTTACAATTCAGAGTTTGAAACTACAGCGAGAGATTCTGTAGGGTTTCCTTGCCTGTAACATCCTCTTCATACATATCTTGAGAATGCAGTTTTGCTGCTCCTTGTTTAGTTTCCTTGCTGCTTTCTAATACGTGAACCAGTGAAGAAACCCACCGTGTTACATCCTCATTCCAGTATCAAGCTCTGCCAATAAGTTACATAACCTACAGGATGTCCCTGAATGTCCCCACCACCCAGGCATGAGCATAGATGGGTATAGTTAGGCAGCACAGTCAGTACATCACCAGGGTTAACAAGTAAGAACCTCCTTTCACTGTTGTTTAGTCAAGTTAAGGTGAGTACACACTACAGGATAATCGGGCTGATTTTTTCCCGATCTCCCCCTTACGATCAAAACCAGCAAGGGCCTGATTGTCTGACGTTTGCAAACAACATGGTGTGTGATTTTCCTGTGGTGAGCGGTGTGTTAAGAGGGATTTTGTCCGGTCGGAGCTGCTCGGAAGGCCTCAGAAGGAGAGATCGTAAATAATGAACATGTTTAATATTTGCGACTAGAAATCCTGTAGTGTGTGGGATAGTCTGAGAGGAGCCGAGCACGCACAGTGTGTAATGTCACGTATACCGGAGCAAAAGCCAATCAAGACGCGAGCTGACTCAGCTGACTGACGGAAGAGGAAGTAAAAACAAACTGTAATACTTGTGACAATTTTTACTCACCTCCAACTCGCGCTGTAATGCAGTGTAATGTGTTTTCGGAAAGTAAGAGGCAGAAAAAAAATCATTGTTGCTTCTTCCTGTTCGTCCGCCATGTTTGTTTACACCAAAGTCACGTTTTATTACGCGAGATTTGGAAAATTGAGCGTGAAGAACCTGATACTCTGCTGAAGAATCGGTACGATTATAGAATACGGAATGAATGTCTCTGAAGATAAAGATTTTGAGTTTTTAAAAAAAGTAATAAAAAAACATGCTGGTTTCACCCTTAAAGACCTTGACCATCTTTGGGTGCGCCAGACTCTACTGAATTTATTTTGAATATGATGAATGAAACAAATGGGGTATCAATAGAAAGCTGAGAATGTCCACTGTAATTGAGTTTTTAAAGCTTGTTGATAGGATTAGCGGTTCAAAAGTTATCAAACATTTAAGAACAAGTAGCTTCTAGGTCTAGGTCTTTGAGGGTTAAGGGCCTGTTCCCATTAACAGCATTTTTGGGGGACTGGCAGCACCCAAACCTCAATTTCATGATGCTTCTCATTGGCACTAACTGTTGCTTGTTTATCAAGCTTGTCCCCTTGCACCTCTGCTTCCTATAGTGACCAGTAAGTCATTTTTAAATCACTATGAATGCTTCCTATTTGCTTTTAATGGATGGAATTTCACAAAGAAAACATAAAGTGATAGAAATCACTTCATTGTGTTAGCTGCTGCTGTAAGCCTACCCTCGAAATTGCACCCTCTTAAAAATGAGTGTTAGCTTTCTCCTCCATGCTCACCATTGTTATTGACAAAAACTGACATCAGATGTCCCGCCTCTTCTTCTCTTTGATTGGTTGGTGATGTAAAAGTGACGTTAACAAGCGCAGGGGATGTCCAAAAGTTGAGCTGTTTTTAACTGAGAGTGCTAAAACAGCTGATGCCGAGGGTTGTTTTGTTACGCTTAGGAAGCTGAGCGCTGAAAACACTGGGCTGCATTTGTTGATGCTGTTAGTGGTCACAGGCCCTAATACAGCCAAGGGTCTGACTTTAAGTTGTGTGGGACTGTAAACACTGATCAGTCTTTATTTGTATGATATGTATCAGTCACAGATAAAAGAGAAACAGACAGTGAAATGTTAGATCGTCACTTTTAGTGAACTTTAAAAGCAAAATGAATTTCTTAAAGTGACAGACACAGGGCAGCAATGGGCAAATGGAGCCGTACATTTGCGTCTTTGCAGGGGAGCTTAAGGCTGTGTATTTAACATTCACTTTAATGTATTTTTCTGTTTAGAAATTTAGCAGCTGGTAGTTTAAGTGTTTGGTTTCAGTTGCATCAAGACATTCTTGTTTCTGTTGGCTGATCAGGTGAATTTGCAGCTCAAAGTTCAACAAAGTTGAGCACTCTTCTTTAGAAAGTTTGAGTTTCTGTTCCTGACAAAACCTGTGGAGAGCAGCAGGATGTTACAAACCTGCTGCATAACAGACTTAAACACAGACAAGTGCTTTGATAAGGTAAAAATACAAACATACATACAACACGTCGAGCTTGCTTTAAAGTGGACCCTTCCTATAGACGTTCAAGAACTGTAATAAAAGCTTTACAGGGTTGAACAGCAGACCAGGGAGCCAAGTCCAGCAGGTTGCACAACAAGTGCTAATTTGGTTAGCTGGAGTTGACAGTGGCTGTAATTCTCCAGCACTGTGACAGCAGAGTGGAGTTAGAGAGAGTCCACAGGCCTCCAGCGGGATAATACAGGCTAATAGCATAACAAGCTTTTACAGAGCAAACGTGGGCCGTGGCCAGAGCTAATCGTGGTGTTCATCACTGCTTTTTGGTCTCTGCTGCTAAGATGACAGCAATGGGATGCAGCAGTATTACTGTGGTTATTACGGCTAAATTTCATAATAATGCTTGAGTTTGACAGACTTAGACTTAGCCTGATCCTTCTTTTACACTTTAGCTATAATGATCCAAAATCGGTGGACAAATTAAAGTTCTTTGAGCTTAAGTTATTAAATTAGTCGCACTATCATACTCCACATTTAAGAACAGCTTTGAGGTCGACATTAGCTCTTGTTGTGTTTTGATTCAGGATCACACATCTGTGGCTGGAGTGTGCATGCTGCGAGGTGTTCAAGGATAAAGGCCGGCTATGAAAATACAAGCTGTCCCTTAGAAGAAGCCAGACTCACATTTAAATGACTATTATTGACAACATGTAGGAGACAGAATCAAGTTATAGGTACATTTGTTTGCAAGTCTTTTTCGTGTAGTGTCCTGGAAACTGTCTTATGACTTCCAGTAATTCAAAAAAAAAAAAAAAAGTTATATTTTTGGGCATTTTCACCTTTAATGGATAGGACAGCTGAAGAGAGACAGGAAATGTAGGGAGAGAGGGGAAGGACATGCAGTCAATCGTTTAGGCTGGAATCAAACCTGCAACCTCTGCGACGAGGGCTATGGCCTCTGAATATTTGGCACGCTTAGACCGCTATAGGCCAATGGTGCCCAATGTCCTGTAATTTTAAAACTTGTTTTTGTTTTATGTAAGTACCTATCATAGGACTATGTATGAATTAGCCATTCCCATATTAGCTATTAGCTATTGTGCTAATTCCGGCATATTTACATTGAGGCATACTGCTGAAATGTTGATTAAAGCTGGGTTTGGTAGTCAGATTTAGTTACACTTTTTGTTGTACTGGTTAAAATGATCTTAATGTCTCGATGGCAATCAATACATAATGTTTTCTTGACGAAGTAAACCTGGGAAAACACCAACCAATCCCTGCCATCAGGAGCCAAATGATGAAACCAATCAAATCCTGTTCTGCCGTTCTGCCCGCCTCCTGCGCGTACATTTCATGTTGTTTGTGTTTTTAGCTTTCACTATGAGAATGTTTTGGTGTTTTCTTACTGCTGAATTTGACATGAGTTGAAGTAGTGCAAAACACAAACGATGTGCTGAGGACCGGTTTTGAATCAGTCACCATCATATGGTCGTGAATCAGCGGCGCTCGTGCATGTGAGCGGGGGCGCCATTTTGGAGGAGCTCCGAGGAGAGGGGTTAGACAGTCCTGAGGAAATGCTACATTCAAATTCATGCTAGGTTTCCGTGACTACCAACCCCAGCTTTAATGTGCATTGTCCTAATAAGATAAACTCAAAAAATAAGTTTAAAGAGAAATAGCTGTTAATTTGAGTCTAAAGTTAGAAAACCTAGGACTTCATGTTGGCATGAATCTGTAAGTTTACAGTTAAATTAGCGACTTCAGAAGCGTGTGCAGATGAAAAATAAACCAGTTGTGTGATCAAGTTGTTCAGATTTAACAGATTTAACCTCCCATTTTTAGCTTTTATGTTCTAACTCTAACAGTGTTTTCTCAGCTTCCTTCAGTCACAGGTACTTTTGGTACCGGTGTCATCCATGCGGCGGATTAAACAGCAACTTCTGTCACAAAATACCTTCAAATTAAGCTGCAACAACTATTTTTCACAGGGCTTTTGAACATATCTCACTTTCAAAGAGCACACTACAGAATATTTAAGTCCTAACAAAACAGAAAATTCCCAAAAAGATCATCTTTCAAACTCTTGAAGTGCACAAACTGAGCTGAATCACAGCCTCAGACTCATGTTGTCATTGTGTGAGCAGGAAAAGAAAGCATTTGCTCTTGCATGTGTGCTTGTGCAATTTACAAAACAGTTGGGTAAAGATCAGCTGTCCATCCCCTCCTACACACACACACACACTGACGCGCACACACACACTGACACACACTGCCACACACACACACACACACACACACACACACACACACACACACACACACACACACACACACACAGACACGCCAACACTGTCATGCTCTGACACACACTCAAACACTGACACATGTACACATATGCAACTATCTCTCTGTGGTGGCAGGTGCATTTTGAAGTGTTGTGTCGTTTAAGTCCTCTGTGTTCAAATGACTGAGAGGGCGGCTGTTTCATCTAATCACACACACACACACACACACACACACACACACACACACACACACACACACACACACACACACACACACACACACACACACACTAAGATGACACACACACACAGCAGGGGGAAGAGCCAGCAGATGTTTCAGATTTGGCCGCTGACCAAAAAAATCACTTCTCCTTTTAATACTTTTTATTTGGTGTTCTTGATTACAGTAACCCTTCGAACCCCACATACACACACAGCACAAACACACAATGCGAGACTTTGAGTCGCCATTATTTGTCAAAACTTATTCAAGTGCATACTTCCTTGAAAACATGCACATAAGGAAATGGCAGAAAATGAAGTTCAGGATTAGTGATTCCTTTGCCATTCATTATTTGTGATATGAACTAAGGCACTATATTTCATGCCTGTTTTTATTCTAGTGTCATCACATACAGATACTTTGCCACTCAGTGTGCAACAAAGCAGCCACATGACTGATGAGTCAGTGTTGTTTTAACATACACCATGATATCATTCATGAACTTAACCAAGTATTATTTTTGTCCCCAAAACCTTTTCAAGGATCTGTCTTAAAGGTACAGGTGCTTGTCTTCAAAGGCCACCATCAAGACAGGAGGGGTTAGCAAGGAAGTGTTTCAATTTAGAATCTGACCACATGCACTACCAGTCAAAAGTTTGGAAACACCTTCTCATTCAAGGGTTTGTATTTATTTTAATTATTTGAAACACTGTAGATTAATACTGAAGACATAAAAACTATGAAAGAACATATATGGAATTATTGAATGAACAAAAAAGTGTTAAACAAAGCAGAATATGTTTTATATTTTAGATTCTGTAAAGTAGCCCCATGACAGCTTTGTACACTCTTGGTATTCTCTCAGTCTGCTTCATGAAGTGGTCTCCTGGAATGGTTTCTAATTAACATGAGCCCTCAAGAGTTCATTTGTAGAATGACTTGCCTTCTTAATGTGTTTGAGACTATCAGTTGGGTTGTTCAGAGGTAGGGTTAGTACACAATTTGACTGCTATTGTAATCCAGATTATGGCAAAACCAGATTTTATACTTTGGATGTCTTCAGTATTAATCTACAATGTCCAAAATAATTAGAATAAATGAAACCCATTGAATGAGAAGGTGTGTCCAAACTTTTGACTGGTAGTGTAGATATATCTGAATACTCTCCTTTCTACAGACTGTACCTTTAAGATGAAAACAGACATCAAAACAGACACATACAGAAGCTTAGCTGATGCTACCTTGTGGGATGTGCCCATTTAGTTTGAACCCTTGCTAGTTGAAATCAGAAATACTAGTTGGTTATATGAATGGAATGCCTTCATATGTTGTGTCTAAGCTGTACTAAAGCCCCCCCAGTAGCTGGGGCTTGCACTAATGGCTACTGCCATAATGCAATAATGCTCCATTACCTGAATGTAAAAAAGCACAGATAGCATCTTGTAACGCGGTGTAGTTTGGAGCAATGAGTAAGCATCATAGGCATGTAGACATTAATCTGTAAGGAGGACAGAAGGTTGGTGGTGCTAGCTCTGCTAACCTTAGCAATAGAAAGACTCTGATTTTGACTTTTTTCGTACTGTTGCTGTTTCCTTTTGTTGTTACAGGTTTTTTTTGTTGTCCTTTAGCTTACTTAGTTTTTTTGGGGTTTTATTCATCTCTTTGATGTTGCTTGGATGCTAATCTATATGATTTGTATTCCTTTTGCAATGTGTTAATTGCATTTATAGAAAACTGTTCTTTTTTTGTGTTTATGGTTGTACCACATGTATACTACTACAAACGACTTAAAGCTGGGGTTGGTAGTCAGATTTAGATACACTTTTTGTTATACTGGTTAAAATGATCTCTCTGTCCTGATGGCGATCGATACATAATGTGTTCTTAAAAAAGAGAGAAAAAAAGCCTCTATCTACAGCTGGAGTAAACCTGGGAAAACACCAACCAATCCCTGCCATCAGGAGCCAAATTATGAAACCAATCATATCCCGTCCTGCTGTCCTGCCCGCCTCCTGCGCGTACATTTCATGTTTGTTTGTGTTTTTAACTTTCACTATGATAATGTTTTGGTGTTTTCTTACCGCTGAATTTGACATGAGTTGACGTAGTGCAAAACACAAACGATGTGCTGAGGACCGGTTTTGAATCAGTCACCATCATATGGTTGTGAATCAGCGGCGCTCGTGCATGCGAGCGAGGGCGCCGTTTTGGAGGAGCTCCGAGGAGAGTGGTTAGACAGAGTCCTGAGGAAATGCTACATTCAAATTCATGCTAGACCTGACATGTTGTGAAACAGGGTTCAAAATAAATACACTATCCTGTTTACATTAGAGTTATGGTGGTTTCTTACTCAGTAAGAACATCCTAGACAGTAGGAACCTAAAAACCCATAACTGGACTGAGTGGGCAGGACCTGGTTTCATTTTGAAATGCCAGTGAACAAATGACACGAGAAGGCATTAAGGTGACTGAGAATAATTTACAATAAATGCAACACCAGTATACGCAAATAACAGTCCATATATGGTAATAAGTAAAGTGGGAGTCATAGTGACGCTGTGTAGAAAAACGTATGTATACATTATGAGGGCGGAAGAGGTGATGATTCACTTGGAATGCGTAATGTGTCATATTTCCTGAAACCTTGTATTGTCACTAGATTACATAAGACAAGGTGGATCTGAGTCTGTCAGGATATGTTAACATGCAACATGATAAAAAAAGTTGAAGTTGCTTCAGTATGTTTCTTCATGCAAGTTTTAGCTTTTCAGGAAACATTTCTTCTGTAAAATAGAGCGTCTGTGAACGTGAACCAAAGCTAGTGGGAACTCAGTGAACCTGGACCAGCACCACACTGGCCCGGGTCAGTCTCACAGCATGAATAAGGCCCAAAACCCCTCTGACTGGTCCTCCCAGGCAGGGTCAGTGTCTGGGAAAAGCAGCAGGTTTTCTTGTTTTTGTGGGCCAGAGTGAGACTTCCAGCATTACCAGCGTGTGATGTTTAAGGTGAAAATCGGCTCACACTGTAAAAAGCTCAACAGCGTATTTGTGAAACACACACTTCCACATACTTGATCCTGGGTTTGGCCTCTTGTTGAACTTGAGGATGTTGTTGTGATATTACTTTTACCTTGAACATTATCTATCCATATTAGCATATCACTTTTATCCTTCAGTGCGTCAAGCCTTTCAGCATCAAAGAGTGGTCGGCCATTTTTAACAGTCAGAGGGATTTCAGTATTGCGGCCATTAATAACATCAAAAATTGTGCATAATTTACCCCCACTACCCGCTCTGTCTTAAGGTTCAATTCACAATATCATATTGCACTAATGTTATTGTTGCACAAACACGATGAAATAGTTTTGCATCTCTGTATAGTTTGCTCTTGTGTTGCGTCTACTTGTGGAGATGAGCTGTTAGCATCTCCGCTCTCTGCTGCTCAGAGCTGTGCTGGGCACTCTCATCCTGACGAAGCTCAAATCTGTCTACACATAGCCAACGAGCTGAATGTCAAGGGGACACTTCTTAGCAGTTTATTGTACATTTATGACCCAAGGATGCAAATATTACAATTCATGACAAAGCTTTCTCCCTGAAGTAAGAATATAACAAAGTGTCATGCGTAGCAGCTGTGGACATACGTGCTGAGGTTTAGCCTGGACAAGAACAGCCCTAGATTGATTAAACCCCTGATTAAACTACAGTAGTAATGAAAAGGTAATAATACAATGCCTTATTTAAATTGATTAAAGGTCATCCAAATCTGCTTTTTGCACCAGGCTGTAAGCATGTTTAATTTTGCTGTAAAAATGGGCATCTTAACATGGGCTCTAATGGGGATTCTTTGGCTTTTGGAGCCAGCCTCAAGTGGACACTCAAGGAACTGCAGTTTCTACACTTCTGTTAGCTTCATATTTCAACACTGGAGGTTGTCACTTGCTTGTCACACATAATGACTGAAAGTTTAAATATTAAAGTCTCTTGCTGTTTTTTCAGTACGGTACAAAGTTGTTTTATAATGTGAAATATTGTTTATGTTTTGTGTCTTACAGAAATGACTGAATGATGTCCCAAGGAAAAACTTTGTGGATACTTACCCAGAATGCTTTGCTTATAAGGTGAGTAAGCACATTTTATTTTGACTATCAGATGAGAAAAAAAACCACCTCAAAACCAGAACATAAACTTTGTACCTTGGGAATAGTTTCTCGCCATTTCCAGCTGTTGACATTCATTGTTGCAAAATTCTGTGTATAAGGGGGAGTGCCTGGATGCAGGCAAGGCATGTGGACGTGTGTTTGTTAGCTCTCGGTGGTACACCCTAGCAGCTGTCTTTATCCTGATTAATTGTTCTGTTAAACTAGCTAGCATATTGAAAAGTGAGACATTTAGAACATTTCTGTTTGGAAAAATATACCTTTCAGTGTAAAAGACAAAAAAAGCCTGCAGTTTTGAGTCTACAACAGCCGCACAATGAAGTAGCAAACATGGCGGACGTAAGAAAGGAACATTTTTCCAAACTGCTTTAGGCTCTCCGAGAAACCAAAATGCAGTGTATAAGACACACTTTAAATACCCATTTGTCACTGAAAAGTTGTCTGCGTCCTATATACTGGTGCAACCAGTAGGGATGGGTATCTTTCACATTTGAACTGATACGGTACCAATTTTCAGTACTTTTATGTGTGTTTATGTGGTAATAACTGTTAATTTGTTTAATGATAAAATCTCAATTTTTTTGAATTTAACATATGTATTCAATTTAACATGGAATGAAAAGAAACATGATTCTATAGGTGATTAGATATATTAGCTGACACGTGCTTGTGGCGTCGAAATGCTCTTTCGGGAGTTTATCAATGAACACCTTTGACTGTATAAAATCATGAACACACGTGAATGCCTGCAGACGGGAAAAAGTCAGTTCCCCGTCTCTTTATAATAACAGGACACACAACTTACTTGTTGGGCATTCACTCACACAGGACAGGGCAAGTATAAACAGGTCAGGTAGTCGGAGCGAGAGAGTCCATCTCAACTTAATCCTCCTGCAGCTCTGCCTCGCGGTGAGTACGTGAATCAGTACTCGGTAGTACCGACTGAATTCGGTCGGTACCTATAAAAGTACCAAATTCGGTATCCATCCCTAGCAACCAGTATAAAATGTAGAGAGAGGTATTCTATCATGTTATGGTGTGTTACCCAGAAGATGGAGCTCCAAGAGGCAAATAGCCGCCTCCTTGTGCAAAGCATGCAGGATACATAGCAAGGCAGACCAGTCTACTTTTCTCCCTCATTAGGTTTTAAATATCAGTTGAAAGAAAACAGTTGTATACTTAAGTAAACAAACCTTTTGAAGAGCTGGTTCGATTGAAAAGACTCCTCAATTTAAGGCCTTGAGAAAGAATAAAGCATTTCCTCTGCGTTAAAAAAAAAATATCTGCGTACATATGTCAACCACTGAATATGTTGTGGTGTACATGCCAAACCACTAGTTAGCGGTATAACCTTGTAAAGAAACACTACTGAAGAACACCATGTGCCTGCGCATAAAGCGTTCTTCAACAGAGAGGAGAGTACGAACAATTTTACTGGGATCGTAACACGCATGTGTGAATGGGGCTGTGACGTCACCACCGAAGATTCCATTCTAGAAAATGGTTTAAAAGTTTACGCTTCCAGCTGTGTTTACGTGTAAAAGATTGGCCAAACCGCAACAGTAGTTCACTGTTTTCTATTGAACACGTTTTTGCATAAACAACCTCTCAGTGACCAGTAGAGGGGGATAGTGTGTTCCTCTGTGGAGTGGTTGTGGCCAGTGGCTTCGTTTATACCACGGAACTATCAACGCTACATTAGGCTGAGCTCAAAGACTGTACAGGTAGCTACAGGCGGCAACCTCCGGCAGGCGAGAATTGAAGCCAATACGGAAGTGGTAAAAACTGCATTTCCTCAAGTGTCCCCCATACACACAAATTCAAAAAAAAGCCGATCTTTACAGCAGAAGTAAACATGTTTACAGCCTGGTACCAAAAACGAGTGTAGTCTGGATAGATCATGTCTCGACTGGCACACACTGTACGGGGGGTGAATTTTTTCATAACGCAGCAATTTCAAAGATATTACGATTACGAGTTTTCCATTATGAGAGGTACAGCTGACTTGATTGACAGGCGGGAACGCTGTAGCTGGCTAGGAGGCTCAAAGCCCACCTCTATACCTCACACTCGTCGACAGCAGTTATGTTGAGTTCAACATTTCCAATATGGCTGCTGCCGCCGCCTGGCCTCAAAACAGCCCTTCAGAAACAGATGGGTGACGTCACGGATACTACGTCCTTTATTTATACAGTCTATGATTCACACCAGATGCAAATAAAATTACGTACACACACTTTGACAAGCAAATGAAGCAAGTCGTTATACACAGATTATTCCGACATTCAAAAAAGCATGATTTATGCGCGCAAATAATTGTATTCATGTCTGGTTTGAACACAACATAAAAGATGCACAGCCTGACCAACGTTGGAGGATGTTGGAAGACCAGGATGATCAGCAACTAGCTTCCTCTTCCATTCTTTTTCAAAGCTTGCATAATTCAGATTGTGGAAGCCTTTGCACATACATAATTAGTGGAAGGGCTGTGTTTGCACCGGCTGTTCAATTATGGTTGAAACAAATTTATCAGAATTATTTATTATTTATTTATATCTGCATAGAAACTGCACATTGCTGAATGTAATGGAAGTCTTCACAGTTTAAACCTTTTTACCCCAGAACAGACTTATATTCTGGATTTAGCAGTATTCAAAAACATTGTTTGATGATATGTTGACCACTTTATCGCTTAAAATAGTAAATGATCCAATTCAACTCTGATTCAATCCCCTCCGTTTCTGCATTTCTGTTCAGACAACAATGAGCACAGCTTCAGGATTACTGGTCGGTGAGAATTTCAGGTATTTGCTGGCCTCTTACTTTCTCCTCTGCACTGTTGGGTTGGTGTAGAGTAACAGAAAAAACAATCACACGTTTGAACTGCACCCCCTCACAGTCAGGATACAGCAAAGTTTTAGTCGAACAAAGCACATCTCACCTCTTGACATCCTTCTGGAAAACTGATGCAGCCCCAGAGGTGTGGATCACAAGCCACGTGAATGTCAATTTCAATACTACACACGGCTCTTGAAAATAATAACCAGGTCACTTCAGGACCTAAATGTGAACACTGTCAGGCTGAAGGGTTGAAAGGTTGAGAAATCCTGCTCCAGTTTATACAGCCAACATTCAAACTGGTTCTCTGTGACAGCAACAGGCTCGAAATGCAAACAAGGCATGAAAGTGAAAGAGGAGGAAGAAGAAGATACGTTTGTTGTTGTGTATGTGTGTGAGAAAAAGAGGTGTGTGTGTGTGTGTGTTAAAGTGACACAGCTAGCCTGACAAATTCTGTGTGTTTGTGCACTCCCCTGAGAGCTGTTTGTGCGTATGTGTTAGCTGTGTGTGTGTTAGTGTGAGTGTGTGACCTGTAAGCACAGCTGCTTCCACCAGCACTCACAGCTTTTGTCATTTTAAAATTACCCTTCTCTCTCTCTGTCTCTCTCTCACATACACACACACACACACACACAAACACACATACACACACACACACACACACACACACACACACACACACACACACACACACACACACACACACACACACTAACACACACTGTCTCTCTCTCTCTCTCTCTCACACACTGTCTCTCTCACTTTCACTTGTGTTTTCTGCTGTCTCACTTTGTGTGCAGGGCTTATTATCGAGGCAGGGAGGAGGCTTATTATGCGAGTGCTGAATGCACAGTAACAGGCTTTAACACTCTCTCAGTCTCTCTCTCTGTGTAAACTCTGGCTTTGCTGCTTTTTAACACATTCATAAGCTTTTATTTGGAAAATTTTCGCACTTCAGTTTTTTACAGAATCCCTCCAATTAAAGCCCCTATGAGGACTTTTTTTTATCTGGTTATGAAACAGATGGAAATTAATATTGACACCTATATGAGCTGAAAAAGGATCAGAACCATCATAGATTTGTTCACTCAATCACAGAGGTACCGCTTTCCCAAGAGGGGGCACTAAAATCAACACAAACTAAAAGTTCCCACAGGAGCTTTTAAGAAACGTTAGTTTCCTTTTTTTGGTTTATGCCACTTTAAAGCTCCTGTAGGGATTTTTTTTTAAGTGTCTAACAGCCTAAACATTTTCCTAATATCTCTTTATGACCTTTAAGAGGGAACGACACCATCAGCATTAAGATGAGACCATTAGGAACTCTTTCAATGTGGTTATTTTTAGTGTCTGAACAAAGCAGCAACCTCTGGTCTCAAAATATTAAGCCCATGTGGGAGTGTTACAAACTGCAGTTCATGGAGCGTCCACTTGACGCTGGCTGCAGAAACATTGGAAACTACATACACACCAATTCAAAAAAGACGATCTTTGCAGCAATAATAAACATGTGTACAGCCTGGTTAAAAAAAGGCTTAAGTCTGAAGAGCTAATTTCTCTGTCAGCACACACTGTACGGGGGCTGGATGTTTAAGATTATGAGTTTTGCCCATTTAAGGACTTGACTGACGGGCGGGAACACACAGCTATTGACTAGGAGGCTCAAAGCTGCCTCTTTACCTCACACTAGCTTGCCAGCAGTTAGGTTGAGTTCAGCATTTCCAATATGGCTCCCGCCAACAATTGGCTTCAAAACAGTGCTTCAGAAACAGATACTACATCCATTTTTTATACAGTGTATGGTCTGAACCACTGGTGGGTTCCAGTCTTAGCAATGGAAAAGCATGCTGCTTTTTTAAATTGTCCATGGCAAAGATATATTTCATATGTTTCACTGTTGAAATAGAGCAGGATGAGGTTTTTACTGAGGTTAAAGGCTGATTTATACTTCTGCGTCTCCCCTACGCAGCAGGGGCTGACGCGGACATGAGCACCACATACTTGTGCGTCGGTGTGTCTGTGTCGCGCAGCAATTCTCCGCCGAAGCGCCTGAGGGCAGTGTGTTCTCTCTGATAGCCGGCCGCCTGCTTCCGGTCCCGCTACGATCTCTGTTTACTTTTCCACAGAGATTCAGAGCGTGTTCTGTTAATCTACAGCTGATACATGTTGCTGTTTATCATACAGACATGATTACATGAAGAATAGAGAGGAGGAGATGAAATACACGGCCGATGTCCGGGATCCCGGAAGTGTTGTAAATGCGGGAAAGACAAAGCCGCCAAGCGGACCAATCACAGAGCTTGCGGTCTGCGTGGGCTCTACGGGGAGTTACATTTTGGAGGTGCACGTCAGCTACGTGCATAGGCCTTGGCGTAGGTACGGGAGCTACGTGGACCCCCGGCGTAGGGTACGCCGTTGATTCAACGCAGAAGTATAAATCAGCCTTAAAGCACTACTCACTCAGGGGTGCAATGGATCACAAACCTGATGGTTCAGTTCAGTTGAATGATAGAGGGTCACAGTGTGGTTCGTTCTTTAAAAAGTTATTGAACGACACCAACTCCATGAGTTAGGTCAGTGTTTAAAATGTTAAAAAAATCAGATTCGGATGATTTGCAAATTTGTTATTGAAAATGGTGAAAATACAACATATCACATGTTGAAACTGAAAAATTGTATTGTTATACCAAAAATGATATGGTTTGGTAGCTTACACATCTGGGAAGGCACCTTTAGCAACATTTGTTGTCTTCCCGACAATGCTCTTTTCAGAGTAAGACCTTGTATATTTCAGCAACACTACACCGCACTCTGCATGTGTTACAACATCATGGCTCTGTATTAGAAGAGTCCAGGTGCTAAACTGGCATGCCTGCAGTCCTGACTTGTCACCCATTGAAAACATTTGCTGCATCATGACACAACAATTAAGACAAAGGAGACCCTGAACTGTTGAGCAGCTGAAATCCTTTATCAGGAAGCAATGGGACAACATTTCACTTTCTAAAACTCCAGAAACTGGTCTTCTTGGTTTCCAAACGTTTACAGATTTGTTAAAAGAAGAGACGATCTAACACAATGTCATATTGGCAGAGAAATTATTACACTCTAGGTCCAAATGTGTCAGTAAAGGGAACTAAAAACTGTAGTTTGTTGTGAAAGCACTAAGCAAATGTGTTTTCTTCCATTTTTAAACATAGCTCAGAGAAATGAAACCAAACCAGAGGCGAGTGATGACTCAGGCTGTTGGTGATGTGGTGACGGACTGCTGTCTTTTCACAGCCTGTGTAGGCAAGGTGTTATAGTAAATATGGCCACCAAAAAGTACGGAGTGCTCTTGTCAGTGGTGTGAGGCTGCTTTTTCAGGGTAGACCCCTGTTTCCAGTAAAGACAAACCTTAACGCTTCGCACTTCATGACATGACGGAGCTTCCAACCCTTGCATGACAGTGCAAAAAGCAACGCCTTTAGAGCAATGATTACAATCTTCTCTTTGTTATGGAGCCAAATTGATACTTAACCTTTGGGATTAACTCAAACATGAAGTTTAGGAAATTTCCCGTACTTTCCAGGCTAGGGTTCCCATACTGATAATCAGAAACTTTAGTGTATTTGTGGTGATGATGTGCTCCCTTTTGTCGTCCATCTCGTGAGAAACACCTGGTGGAGATTGCACAGCGAATAAGGAATTCTAAAAGAAAAAATGTATTAGTAATTACTTCACGTTCCTATTTAATTTGTATGAAATAACACAAAGTGACCTAACTTAGATTTAACTTAGATTTATGTCTTGGACAATAAAAAGCAACTCCCATGATCCCTTGCTTTACATCATCAAACCAAGTATTTCTTACCGTTTCGATCAAAACATTGCCACAGAAGTTATGTACTGTGCCTTTAAATGCTCAAAAAGTATTGAAATTAGGCTTTTGAGTTTTTAAAACCATCAAATCTGAATTGATCAACATTTCACACAACATTTTTCAGATCAGGGTTGCCAAATATATGTTTATAATGAATTGAAGATTTGATAGATTAGCTCATCTGTGATCATAATCCATCCCTCAGTCCCGGTGGAGAGACATTCATCAGCTAAAGTGGCATTTTTGTAACAATTAGGACAACAACTCCCATGACCCTTTGCTACACCATCATTAAAACAAGTATTTTGTTATACTTGAAAGACCCTAGCAGTTGAAATTGCATACTGTGCCTTTAATTGTTTGAAGAGTGTTGCAAGTAGTTCCACTTTTCATTACTAGTTAATTATACTGCCCAAATTTGAGTTAAAATACATGAATTTAAAACATATTAATTACCATGTGAGAAGGAAAGTAAGCCAATTGTTTACAGAATAACTTTACTTGTTGCTATTCAATGAGAATAAACAACATAAATAGTTGGTGATTCAAACTTTTAAAGATTATCTCAAGATGAATGCTTCAGTCTTATTCACAGTTAGATTTTCATAAAACTTGTTGGACTACAATTCCCATGCTGCCTTGCTCCAGCATCATTAAAACAAAGCAAGTTATTGTTTTAATAGAGGTGAACTGAGCAGCTGGTGAAGACTTTTCAAACTGGTACTTCATTTGTAATTCTTTTCTAAAGATCCAGCTCATTTCTTTACATTTTATTTGTATACAAGCAACACAAGTAAGTTTGTCTAATTACAACCAGAGTACAAATACAAAAAATAAAACTGCAACAGTATATATAAGAGTCTAAAATGTAAATACAAGTCATGTAAATCATTCACAGACAGGCTGTGGCAGAGAGAGGGTGTGTTTTCTACACACTGCCTAATAGGAGGGAGGAGTGTGAGTGTGTGTTGTGGGAGGAGACAGGGAGAAGTGTGTGTTGACGTGATGGGGGGAGGGGACACAGAGAGAGAGAGGGAGAGAGAGAGAGAGAGAGAGAGGATTTGTGGCATGTAGTTAGTCAGCTGTCATTAGGCGCAGATGACACACACACGGAGGTAATCTCACAGAGAGAAAAGAGAGGAAATACAAACTGAGCGTGTGTGTGTGTGTGTGTTTGTTGTGCTGTGTTGACTGTGTGCATGGTGTGAA
The DNA here is from genome assembly GCF_009762535.1 of Notolabrus celidotus. Taxonomy (NCBI): domain Eukaryota; kingdom Metazoa; phylum Chordata; class Actinopteri; order Labriformes; family Labridae; genus Notolabrus; species Notolabrus celidotus. The sequence continues at coordinate 6,806,970 of NC_048286.1, read as the reverse complement.
AAAACCTGTGTGTCAGCCCGGCCGGCATTGGGATAGTCGGCCGGCGTTGGACTGGTTATGGACTGGTTTTACCAGAGGAGAGGTAAGTAACCATCAGGCTCCTCATCTATTCCTCTCAAATTTAAAGGGCTGATGTGCCCCGGCTGATGATTTCAACATGAGTTACTGTAATGAGCGATGTGTTTGACTGACTTTTACTCACATTTTAATATTTCTCGTTTAATGACAAGATGAAATACAGCTTTTAACTAAATAACTTGATTGATTCTGTTGAAGTACCTGTCAGTCAATATGGGAGTGGTGTAAAGGCATGTGTTTTAAATAGTTGAGCTACTGTTTGTTTACTTTTGATTGAAGATCACAGCTTTAATGATACTTTGAGGAAAATGTTGATTTAATTTCAGCCACAGTCTCTAGTATTACAGTCACATTAAGTATTTAAATCTCTATTATAAACAGCGGAAGCATTTTGCGTACTGGTTACCACATAGTGATGGATTTGATGCTCACAGTTGCATGACTGTCTTACTCAGACCTGGACTTTGAGCTGTCATGTATTATTGTGGTTTGACACTGTGTGTGTCTGTTCTTGTGTGTGTGTGTGTTGGGGGGGGGAGTGGTTATGAATGACTGGTCACCCTCCCACACACACACACACACAAACACAGAGACACACTAACAGAGTGCACAGTCAGCAGGCCTGTAGCTGCTCTGTCACCTGAGGTCTAACCAGCCAACTGTTTACCCAGTTTGCTTTGCTGCAATAACAACTGTTGTTCAGGCTCATTCAGAAGGAAGCAGGTTCTCAACATGGGAGACAAATAGTTCTTCAAATGAACCCACGACCAATTTAAAGCTGTATGATGTCAGTTGGGGACAGCAGAGACTCATGATGATGAGTGCTGTTTAAAAATAAAAGTTTGAATGTTGCAAGTATGTGCGTACATTCTGCTACCCTAAATGTACGCACATCAGCATTAAAGCTTGGGTTAGACCATAGACTGTATAAATAATGGAAGTAGTATCCGTGACGTCACCCATCTGTTCCTGAGCGCCAATCGTCGGTGGGAGCCATATTGGAAATACTGAACTCAACATAACGACTGTCGAGCTAGTGTGAGGTAAAGAGGCGGGCTTTGAGCCTCCTAGCCAACAGCTACAGTGTTCCGGCCTGTAAGTCAAGTCAGTCACATCCTTAAAGGGGCAAAACTCGTAATCTTAATATCTTCTGATATCAGTGCCTGCTGATAGAGAAATTAGCTACGTAGACTGAAGCCGTTTTTTTTTAACTAGGCTTTAAAGTGATGTCTGCTGCGTCAACCACTTTTTTGAATGGGTGTGTATGTGGTTTCCGGTGTTTCTGCAGCCAGCCTCAAGGGGACACTCGATGAACTGCAGTTTATAACATTTCCGCATGGACTTCATATTTTGAGACCGGAGGTTGCTGCTTAGTCTAGATGTAGAATCCTACACTATCGCGAGCACTTCATACTTTTGCATTGGAGTGTACGCATCGCTCTGCTTTCCTCCGCCTGAACGCCTTGTTAGCAGTGTGATTTCTATGCTAGCCATGTTCAGCAGTCACCCGATTTATTGAATTCATCACCGCTGAATCTGTGTAGTTGGCGACACTGGAAATATTGCAAATGCAGGAAATAATTATGCTGCCCAGCGGACCAATCACAGAGGATAAGGTCTACGTTGTTGCGTACGTAGGTTTCTGCGTAGGAACACGTCTGTGTTGAGTCTATGCCATAGATTGGTGAATGGATCAACCTTAACTGCAGTTTTTTCCACACAGAGACGATTCCTGCCACCAAAGTATATTTTCAGCCGTCCAAGTATAATGCTGACCATTCTTACATTTTCCCTTGTTTAAATCTGTATAAGATCGCCATCTGCGATCAATAAATTCGACAATCTCACGTTGCTCTCTGCCCCTTACAGCTGGTCTGTTGTGGTATACCAATTAACCCCATAGTAAAGTAATGCACAGATGATATAAGGTAATATAGAAAGGGTAATGTGGCTAAATATTACCAACCCCCTCCTTTGCCACCTCCCCCACCACAGCGTCATTCAGCGGGGAACACTGCTCTGCAAAGTACCCTCCCCCAAAATGCGTAAAGGAAGATTAACTGACTGAGTTCTTTCCACATAAGGATAATTTATTTTAAACAAGTTGACTCAAATTAACCTTTTTATGGATAACTACATAATGTGCAGATGTCTCTGACCGCCTACTCACTGACTCTATCCAATTTGTAGTGACATGTATTTGGTAATTTCTCTAAACTTGTGTTAATGAGACTTTCATATGCACACAGCAGAAACAGCACAGTTTCCTGAAGCTGTTCAGCTGTGACTGTATGTAAATTCCACGCTGACACGAGCTGCAATGAAAAAAGCAGATAAGTCAATCAGTAAGTTAAAGATGGAGTTTGACCTGCAGGCCAGTAGAGCAACGTGAAATTTGAGCAGTATCTCAAAGTGTTTTTACTTTCAGTTTATGCCAGGATTGTTTTATAACTGTCCTATCAAGGTTATTTATCTACTCTCAGTGGAGTCATCATGTCAGGTATGAGACTGAGTAGGATCAGTTTGTTGGTGAATTACAGGATGCCATATAATCTGACATTACCCAGCTTTTTTTTTAAAGAGAGACAACTGAAAAGAGACAAGAAATGTGGGGAGGACAGAGTAAGGGATGACATACAGCAAATGGTGGTCTGGAGCTGAACATGCAATCGTTGCACAAGGACTACATCCTCGGTACAGGGGACCCGTATCCAAAACCCTGGGCCAACTGGCACCCCTTTACCTGGCTTTCTTACTAAAAACCCGGCAGTGTGTTAAATACTTGATCCTGATTGGATTGGAGAGCACAATGCTTTAGATTGGTGGTTATTGGATGATCAGTCACCAGCAGAGAAAAGAAGACGAGAAGAGGAAAACTAGTGATACAACACGAAAGAAAGAAAGTGAAAGAAACGTTGACCAAATTGAAGAAAGCGCACAACAGTTTGGGCTTAAGGACTTTATACACGTGCTGCTGTTAGTGTCTTCTTCTGGTGCCAATGGAAAAATGTTTTTTAGCTGCAGTCGAGAGGAGTGCTCTTTGATTTTAATCTTAAGTCACATTTTCATCCAAAGCACCCAGAACTCGCAGTCCCAAGACTTCTTTTGTCAAGGATCTTTAAACACTTTTATGTTTCCACCGGTGTTAACAGATCAGCAAGTTTCAGTCTCATCCCCCAAATAAAGAAACACAATGGATGTTTTTCTTGTACTATTTTGGACACAACTTTTACAACATGCACCATGATTCTAAGTTGCTCATATCTGTGATTTGCTGGCTGAGCTCTGAATATATTGCCTGAAAGAAAATACAAGGAGTGCTTGACCAACACAGCATGACCCATTTCCATAGTTCCTGTTTTGGAAAGCACTCCACCCCGAGCAGGGACTTTTCTGGAGGGGTTAAATGTCCCACAACTCCAAGTCCAAAGCCCCTGAAGTGCTCCAGGATTTTAGAGTTAATACAAATGTCCCGTCACATGATCCAAACTTTCCCAAAAACTTTTCTCTATTTACATAGTAAAAAGATTGCTGTAATCAGTAGAAAATTAATTTAACCCACACTTTAATACTCCTTATTTTTAAACCATTCTTTCCTGGAGTTGTAAAACTGACTTAAAACTGAATCCAGAGTTGTTTTCTGCATCAGTCTAAAGGGATTTCGGAAGTCTGGTTCGAGGAAATGCACGGGCGCCAGTTCCGTCCCCAAATGCAGATGCTATCTTGAAGGTCTGGGTTTTAAAGTTGAACTTTTATTTGGCATCCTGAGAAACTATAGCTTTGATAGGAATAAAAATAAATCATCGCCCAAAGCTGTGTCCAGTTCTTTTTAAAAACGTGTTAGACCCTGGTTCCTGCCATCGACATCCTCGAAGTTACTTGTCTATAAAAGAAAGAGAGTTCCTCACATGTGGCTTGACTTTGCCGGTATACCGAACCATGATTCTCATTGTCAACTGACCTTAACAACCATCCTACTCCTTTCTACCAATCGTGGACCTCCAGTGTTGAAAAGTGAAGCCAGTACAGAAGTGCAAAAAACTGCAGTTCCTCGAGTGTCCACTAGCCCCAAAAACCAAGAGATCCCCATTAACAACAATATTAAAATGCTAATTGTACGACAACATCATCTTTTTGTCTGTTTCGATGGTCACTGTGTCACTGAACATGTTAATAACAACACGGTGATCCCCGACCAATCAATACAACCAATGTGATGATGTTGGGAGGAAGAAGTGCTGGGCTAGATGACACCTGTAAAGAAGATATAAATGTATTAATCAAGCAGGAACCTCCGGTCTAAAAATATGAGGCCAATGCGGAAGTGCTAACAACTGCAGTGCAAGGAGTGTCCCCTTGAGGCTGGCTCCGGAAGTACCGGAAACCACATACACACCAATTCAAAAAAGACGATCTTTACAGAAGAAATAAACATGTTTACAGCCTGGTACAAAAGACAAGTGTAGTCAGGATAGCTAATTTCTTGATGGGCACACACTGTACGGGGGGTGAATTTTTTGCTAACGCGTATTTCGTATTTGGATTACCAGTTTCTCATTATGAGAGGCACAGCTGACTTGACTTGACTGACAGGCGGGAACACTGTAGCTGTTGGCTAAGAGGCTCAAAGCCCGCCTCTTTACGTCACACTCGCTCGACAGCAGTTATGTTGAGCTAAAATTTCCAATATGGCTGCCACTGCCGATTGGCCTCAAAACAGCGCTTCGCAAACAGATGGATGACGTCACAGATACTACGTCCATGGTTTTTATGCTAATGCTAACAGCAGTTACTCACCGGGTTGCTGAAGTCCGTGCGGTATTTCTCTTCTGTCAGTTTGTCGTGATAGCCCCTTCTTTCGCTTTGCCATTTTGTTTGATGACGCTTGTAGCTTTCATGCACAGCACTCTCTGCTCTGATTGGTTAATGTCACTGATGATTAGGAACACATAAAGCTGAAAGAAATATCATGTTAGATTTTCTGTCAGTAGGTCGTGAGGTGTCCCAGATGTGGCCTGGACTGTTGTTCATTCTGACACACTACACAGGATTAAATGATCCATTTTCAGGACCGATGGATCCTCACACTCGGGCTAAACGTGCTATTTGTGATCTGACCTCTGCATCGAATTGTATAGATATATAGCTGAAATTGAAAGTAGACACATTTCAAGGACAGTTTTAATTTACTTGAAAGTTTAAAAAAAATGAATGCACAGCCTTGTAATCTGTAACTGTATATCCTGCTCAGTATGTGGTCCAGTAGTTTTTGCACAGTGCAGTTTCAGAGCTCATGTCACCTCCATGATAGTTGTTCCTTTGATAAAATCTTCACATGAACATGCACAGAGGTCTTTGTGATTTTGCTGCTTGTTTTTCTGCTAGTTTGACTTCCTGTCTGTATGTTTAATTTAGCCCCAAGGCAGCACGTTCTGTGAGTGTGTTTGTGTGCAAAAGCGAAAATGTGTACAAGTCTTGCACATTCAAATGGATGAACATGGATGCAATAGTGTGCTTTGAGTTGGCATCTGGGCCGTCATGTTCAATGGTATTGATTTGTGTCTATAATTGATTGGGCTCTCATATGACATGAAGCTGCACATGCAGAGGAGCTGCTGGCTGAGCAACCTGCTGACAAGCTGTACAGAGCTATAAGCATCTCAGCGATAGCTTGAGCTGAACTCCAAACAGTTCCTGCCTGAGGTGATAGTAAAACTGATGCTCCAGGTGTGAGTTGCCATCGAATGGCAGGTCCTTCATATCAAGTCATATATTATAAAGATCTTATGTGATTCTTTCGCCACCTTCGCTACTCTGGACATTGTTTTCAGTCAAACAGCGGATTACTTTGGATTTTGAGCTTAGTATCTGAACTTTGTGCTCTTATTGTCAATGATGATGCTGATTTTGCTTTGGCTCCACTTTATGCTGATGTTTATTAAGAAAATAAATTCGAAACTAAAGAAAAGCACACCTTTTCCAATGCAGCAGTGCTCACGTGATACTTAGTTGTTAAAACTTTGACTTATTTTGTCATTTAAAGACTAACAAGCCTGTATTTGTGGAGGCAGAGAAGGCTGGGTGGGGGTGGCTGGTTAGCCAATAAACAGCACTGGTTAAAGTGGGTCAGTGTATACAGTTTGAATTTTACAGCTGCTCACTGCTCGGCACACAGAGGGCCATTTGCTTTCAATTCCAGCATGGTAGTGACAAAGGTCTTTGGAAACTTTGACAGCAATTGAGTAAAGAGGCATGGCTGCCAGGAGGCAGGATAAGGCGTCTGTTGGTGACATGGTGACCAAATGCTTGAATTTGGACAAAGGATCCTAATTAATGGGGTGACTGATCGTTAAGAACTCATTTTTCCCCCCTCAATTTTCTATAAACAACGTTTGCTCTCATATCTCATTCAGCCATCAGGGTGGTGTCACTTAAAGCATGTTTCAATGCTAACCCACAGGCTAATACATGTTGCGCCTTTCGAAGATGCCAGCTGGACTCCAGGTCTCCATGATAGCTCCTTTTTGGAGAGAGCAATACTCAAAACTCGCTACTAACGAAAAGGAGGTTGAGAACTTTTGATGGGACATTACTCCCTCTTTGGATACAACGCTGACAGACTGGTGGACTAAAGACAGATTTGCAAGACTGGCAAAGCTTGGCATGCCAGTATTTCTGAACACCAGCAACATCAGTGTCTCTTGAGAGTGTGTTTTCTGTTTTTCACGGATATGGAGACGTTCTGAATTTCAAGAGAAGTTTGCAGAAAATTGGACGCTCGGACTCAGAAATATTTTTGTGATTAGTTCTTGTTGCAGAAAATCCACATTTAGTGGTTTGAGCCTCGCTTTATACGACAATATGAGATTATTTTTATGCGTCTGCTGTTGTTGATGGTAAACAATATGTACGCCACCTTATGGTTTCGTAAATATACACTACTGTCAATTATGTGCAGTATTAACGCATATTAATCAATTTATCCCTTTTATAATATAAAATAGGCTGCAGCACGAGACACGGAACTCACGTAGACTAATGTAGACTCACATAGACTCACGTAGGCTGACGTAGGCCCTTGCTTTTGTGGCAAGCGGACGAGACAGCATTGTGTTAGACAGTCACTTTGATTGGCTGTGTTGTGTGCATCCAAAGTTAGGTACAAACTCTGGCAAAGACAAGTTTACTGACACATTTCAATAAAAGTGACATTATTTTAACTAACCAGGTTAATACAATGTGCAACGGACAACCATTGAAGAAGAGAGGTGCCCCAGTATGTACAAATTTGATGTTCATTGGTTATTGGGCATTATACCAGGGACTGTAAGTGTTACTGTAGCTCTTTTTCCATATCCAGTGTATTAATGTCAATCATATTAAGACAGACTTTCAGCTAAGCTGCAAATAAGGGCTTTGTATAAGCAGGAAACCAAACAGCTAATCTTAAATAATCTAGTTTTGGTTTGTAACATTTTTACGGCTTAGTGTAATATTTTAGTTCAGGTCTTTTTCAGAGGAATGAACACACACTCACATATATTTGCATAATTAGGGGAATCGCTGAGTGTGTGACAGGTGGGGAAGTTGCAGCTGTTTGTCAGGAGCCTCAGCTCCATGTCAGTGCTTTTAGGTTGATTGAAAGTTAGTTGCAGTCAGCATTTCCAACATAATGGCCGCCTTTATTTGGCTTAAGTACGTCTCTTTGGAAACCAATGGGTGACAGCACTGAGACTACGTCCATATTTTATATAGAATATGGTCCCATTATTGGCTTTTAAGGCTGTTTGTTTGCAATAAGTGTTTGTGCATGCCTCTGTTGCAGTGCGATCAAATTGAATCGACCAGTCAACTCTAATTCAAAGTCTATCAGGTTTTTCCAAGTTTCAAGAATAGATGTGGAGTCAAACAGAAATGATTATGGGGAACTCTACCATTCTTCGGGATATCTGGAGGAATACCTTCTAGTTTCTGGCCTCAATACTGACTTTGATCCCAAGCCATGTGAGACTTCCATCTACATTTTTGCGTCCAGTCTAATGGGCCTCAGGGTTGTCAACAGAAGCAGCAGTACAAGCTTTCTGTATTTTGATGTATTTGTTTTGTTGCAGCTCTTTTAGTAAAATGAAAGCTGAATTTGTCTTACAGTGTTAGTCACCTTGATGTAGAACCGATTATGTTGTCTCATGTTCAACGCAAAAATAAAGAGCCAACTGGATCAACCAAATGCTTGTCGTCCCCAGCAACAGGCGGTGAGCCACCGACCACAAAGCCTCCGGCTCAGAGCGGCATCACCGCGACACCAAACAGCAGAGATGTACATAAAGAGATTGGACATATTGACGTGGATGCACCGAGATGCACTCAGACACACAAACACACCCAGTGTGGACATGATGCAGGCCCTTCAGTGTGGGAGAAGCCAGTGTTCTTAATCCAGCCTCAGCAGGGTATTAAATCTACTTTATGTTAGTGTGCAACCGGACGGTTTGCTGGCTTAGACAGAAGCTTAGAAAGCAGAGAGAGGAGGGTCCATCCTCTCTGTCACTGCTGTGAGACCCGTCATGTTTACATCCTCCAGGTGCTGAACATGAGCCTCCTTCTATTGATTTGGTCTGTTTCTTTATTAAAGGAGTTTAACACGCCTATTCATGTATACATAGAGAGCTTCAGGCAGAGTGGCCTTGTGTTGTCTCAAGGCTTTCCAATTGATTTCCAACATCATCAGGTCATTTCTCCCGATCAGATTGTTTTATTTCACTCAAAAAAAGCTCACGCACTAGATCCACTTTGGCCGCTAGTGTTGTTAACCCTTGGTTGAACCTTAGACTAAGATCAACCATTGTATGCCAACAGCCAAGGGTAAAAAGCAGCTAGACATGGGTGACCTTAGTGTACGTTTTGACATGTCAAATCACTACATTGGTGTAGATTTAAACGGTTCTTAATTTAAATGTAAGGAGGTCCAAGATATGCACAGACTAGAAAGTATTTTAATTGTCTAAGAGTACAGCTTGAAATTCAGAAAAGTTGGGACGCTGTGAAAAATGTTGATTATAACAGCATTTTTTGAAAAATATATGCTCATTTTAACTTTATTACTAGCAACTTATTTCACCAAATTTGTGAAAGGGTCAACAAAACACTAAAAAAGTTGTCAAATGCTAAAAAAGAACACCTGGAAGAACATCTCCCAGCTAATTAGGTTAATTTGCAACAGGTTAGTCACACATCTCAGAGAGGCAGAGTCTCTCAGAAATAAGATGGTAAAAGGTTCATCACTCTGTGAGAGACTGCATGACCAAATGGTTAAAACATTTCAGAATAATGTTCATCAGTGTGAATTTGCTAGGAATTAGGGGATTTCATCGTCTACAGTACATAATATATTTGAAGGATTCAGAGATCCGGAGAAATCTGTACAAAAGGGACAAGGCTGAAAACCAATAATTAATGGCTGTGATATTCAGGGCTCTCAGTTGGCAGTTACTTTGAAAGCAGGTAAAACCCTGGAGTTGAAGTCACTGCATGGACTGAAAATAACTTCCAAATTCAATTGTCTGTGAAAATAGTTCATCGCTACATCCACAAATCAAGTCAAAATTGTGCCATCCATGGTGACATCTCTTGGCCCGAACCTTTGGTCTGATGAATTCTATGTTATAAACATTTTAAACAGCATCCCAGCGGTTTTGGAATCGGTGTTGTAATTTCTAAATTTTCTTTAGAACTACTACATTTCTACAAGATGGATAGCGATTGAAGAAGTACTCCTCATCTTTCCTTTAATTTCCTAGCGGAATGGTTGGCGGTTCAATCTCAGGTTCAGTTGTCCACATGTCGAAATGTCCTAGGGCAAGACACTGACCCCCAAACTGCCCCTGGTGGCTGTGTCAGCGGTGTGTGAATGCGATTAGTTAATACTGATGGGCACTTTAAAAGCAGCCTCTGCCATCAGGGAAAGAGAAAGGGTTAAATACAGTCCATTTACCGTTTACCATTGCACTGCAACAGAGTTAGCAGCATCTGTAAATGAAACAAACCCTCTCATTGCTACATGCACACACATCCTATACATAGGGATGGATGTAAAATAATGCATCCACTAGAGGGCGCTCGAGCAAACCAGTCTCACACGATACTTTACCATCCAACAGGCTTTCGGTTCTTGTCCGATCTCTGCCGACAGTTCTGTTGTAGTTCTCTGTCCCTGTGCCTCCCCCCCCCCCCCCGAGTATGTTTTGTTATGTTTTGCTGTTGGCTTAACTGCTCAACACTGCCCCCATGAGTCCTGGAGGTACAGCTCCGTTTGTATCAATATGCAAATTGGACATAAAGCATGAATTAGTCTCAAGGTAACAAAAAAAACTTTACTTTTTTCAGTTGATTATTCACTAATGAAAACAAACATGAATACTTCTTTACCTCTGCATTTTTGTCTAATATTAAAATTGAGCTATGAATGTTATAGCTGATTTTAACCATTATAGTACTGGGATTCATCCATTAAAAGACACAATATTTTAGATTAAAGTTTTTTAGGGAAGTGTAGTAGAGTAGAAGTATAAAGTTACACCTATTAGAAAGTTCTACAGTATTTGTACTCAATTAAACCCACTAAGCATGAAGCAAAAACAGTAAGTGACAGACTAGTCTGGGAACAACAGCTCTGACATTTAACATTTCATTTCTGTAAAGTAAACAGAAAGCATACTAACAAGGTGTTATTACAGAGGACGTGGATGTTTTCCACTATCCCTGTAAAAACACATTAGCTTTAACTGTGTGCTGTCAGTCATTACATAAGGCTGCGTGGTTAGTGTCATTATTTTTTTTACACAATCCGAACCTTAATTATTCTGCAAGCTAAAGCCTAAAGGATGACTCATCGCTTTAATAACAACCCATAGTGTGCTTTACTACCATGACAACTATCATTTTGTCAGTGTAGGGCTTTCATGCAAATGGTGATTGTCATATCTTCCCAACCATTTAATCACCTGAGTGTACAGAGTTTCTGCTTTCAATTTTCTCAACCCTGTTAACAAACTCTCCTTTTACATCATTACTCTCATGGCTAATTATGATTGAACAGACTGCAGCACTATGTTTTCCCCTCTTTTTTCAAACCTGACCTCCATCTGGCTGTAATCTGACACCAACCGTACCTCCCAGTCACCTGTAACCTGCCAGGAAGTGGATTTCAAGGGATATTGCTTGAAAGCTGAACAGACCAGAAGGGCAGTTGCAGGTTAGATAAATGATAACATGCATGAAGGAACATTGCAGCTCTTGTTTCATATGCAGGTGCAGTTAGAAAAATTAGAATGTCGTGAAAAAGTCCATTATTTACATAATTGAACCCAAAAACGTAGAATATCATATATTCTTATACTTGTGTAAGTGAAATATGATGATTACAGCTTACAGCTTATGAAATTAAGACATCCAATATTTAATTTGATCAATAAAAAAATGATTTAAAATACAGAAATATTAAACGTATGAAATGTGGCCTGGCATGGAGGCGATCAGCCAGTGGCACTGCTGAGGTGTTGCAAAAACCCAGGTTGCTGATCCCGGTCTTCAGCTGGTCTTTATTTTTTGGGGGTCAGGTGTTTTTCACCGTCCTCTTGACCTTATTCTTCCTCTTCTCTTTGAGGTTCAGGTCAGGTGAACTGGCTGGCTACCTCAGCGCAATAATATCATGGTCAGAAAACATTTTGTGAAAGTTTGGCGCTGTGGGCAGGTGATAAGTCATGCTGGAAAAGGAAATCAGTGTATCCAAAAATCTCCTGCTGGTACATGTCTGTGTTGACTTAAGGCTTGATCCAAAATCACATTTCTTACTGTTTTATTATCCAATATAAAATAGGAAAATGCTCGAAATGTTTTAGTTGAGAATTAATTGCATCTTCATCTCTTAAATAACCGGAGGAAAATATTTACCTTCTTCACAATATTGAAATGTTTTGAGCTGAGCCATAGCAATTAATTTGCTAACTCTGGACCTGAGAATTGAAGCCTATGATTTAGTGTCAAAAGCTGCAGTTCCTCAAGTGTCCACTTGAGGCTGGGTCCGGAAGTTCCGTAAACCACATACACAACCATTCAAAGAAGCTGATCTTTACAGCAGAAATAAACATGTTTACAGCCTGGTACAAATAACTTTAATAATAATAATAGCTCATTTCTCTTTCAGCACACACTGTACGGGGGTGATTTTTTTAAAAATAGGAACCCGTTTAGAAGAAATTGAGATTACAATAATTTCCATAATGAGGCAGAGCTGACTTGATTGACAGGCGGGGATACTGCAGTTGTTGGCGAGGACCGCCTCTTCACCTCACACTATCCTCCTGTACTGCTGCACCTGCTTCTTTAACATGTTGTCTGTTAAAAACAAGGCCAAACTCACACGAATCACCACCTCAGCTTCTAAAATAATCGGTCTCCCCACACCAAACCTCACAGACTTAAACCACAGGGCCATTATACGCATCACAACCTCAATAGAACAGGACATCACACATCCACTAAACACCTACCTCATCCCACTCCCCTCAGGACGCAGGTACAGAGCACTGAGGTGCAGAAGGGCTCGCCTCGGCAAGAGCTTGATCCCTGCTGTTATAGCAAGCCTGAACAAAAGGCCTCGCTGAATTACACAACTCTGTCTGAGTGTTGATGTCTTGGTGGACAGTTTGTTGAGCCAACAGTGTATGTTCTATGTTTGTCTATGTCTGTGGAAATGCAGAAAGGTGCTGTGGAAAAGAATTTGCCCAAGGGGACAATAAAGTCTAAAGTCTAAAGTCTAAGTCTAAAGTCTAAAGGTTGAGTTCAACATTTCCAATATGGCTCCCGTTGACAATAGGCTTCAAAACAGCACTTCAGGAACAGATGGGTGATGTCACGGATACTACGTTCATTTATTATACAGTCTATGTTAGCAATATGCTACAATGGCACTTTACACTGCACATTGCAGACTTTACTGAATGCAATGGAAATTGTTGCAGGAAGACTGTTTAATTATGGCCAAGCTGTCGTCTTTGATGACATGTTTTTTTTCTATATATATTCTTGTTGAAATTCTTGTACTGTACACCTTTTTGTTTGCTGCTGTAACTCCATGAATTTCCCTGTTGTGGGATGAATAAAGGAGTATCTTATCTTATCCTAACTTTTATTTCCCTCTGAGAGACCCAAAAGACTGACTGTGAGACTTGTATTCTGGATTTTAAAGGTGACATATCATGCTTTTTTCATCAATAGAAGAACCCTCTTCTTCAGCCCTCCTCAGAACACTCTGTTTTCTCTCTGACCACGCCCCCCCAGGAAGTGGATGTGCCCTCGGCTCTCCAGCACGTTGATCTAATGTTTACATGTTGGCTGAATATACACGGCTGCTCAGAGATAGCGTTACTTCAACCCTTTGAATCTGATACAGAATCTGATCCTGATGGAGAGGCGCCTGCAGCAGGACCTTTCTGAAGGATTGGTCACAGATTTAGTGTTTCTTGTTGTTTTATTTATCAGTATGTCGACGTGTGTCTTGGTACACAGCTACCAACATGTAGCTATGTGGCTATGCTAACTAGCGCTAGCACTTATCCATGATAAATAAAAATCATCCACTAGATCTTCAAATCTGCAGACGTGGGGAGTAAAACCGACCTTTGTGTTTATTAAGACAGCCTACAACTAGCATGCCTCCCTCCTAAGCTCCTTGTTAGCACACATGTGCAGGGAATGAAAAACGGAGGAGGGATTCAGTATTAGTTTATACAGTCTATGGGCTGAACAAGCTCCGAGCTCTGACTCCGTGACAGACCGGATATTGTTGTTACGTAACAAAAACACGGAAGTCTGAAACGGCTCGTTTCACACACATTTACAGAAAGGTGTAGAAATCAAAACAGGGGCAGAATGGATTTTTTTCATTCTCAGGGGGTTTGTAGACATGCCAGGGACACATATTTCAGGTAGAGAACCATTAAAAAGTCCATTTTGCATGATATGTCACCTTTAAGTATACAATCATAAAAATTATCGGCACACATGATTCCATATTATCAAAGACCAAAACCATATTTTCCTCTTCATTATTTAAAGTATCTTCCATAGATGTGATATTACACATAGAAGAGGTAAACAGAATAAAACACACCTGAGAAAGCCTTACCTGTTCTGAACTGTTTTGGTTTTGTAACAAAGAGGCAGAGGAGCACTGGTTTCCATAGGAGACAGAGTCCACTTCAGCAGGCAGGGATCGACCCTCAGCTTTAATTCCTTAATGGCCGGTTTGACCCTCAGGCCTCGTCTCTTCTCTGCTGCTCAAATTGTTTTTAAATGGCTTCACTTTGCGAAGCTCCTGGCTCCTCTGATTGCATTAGTGTCGGCCCAACCAGCACAGAGGCTTTTGTCCCAGGCCACATTAGTGTTAATTCATTGTGTGTGTATGCATGGCCATATGTGTCTCACCATATGTAAGTGTCTGACACGTGTATCTGCCTGTAGCATTGACTAAAATGTTTAAATAACCCAGGGTGTGACTTCAGCAGCTCTGTGTGTGTTAGTGCCAGACTGTGTGTGTGTGTTTGTAGATGTGTGAGTGTGTGTTTGTGTGTGTTTGTAGATGTGTTTGTGTTAGTGTGTGTGTGTTTGTACGCATCCTTCTGGGACTGATTCGAACATTCAGCAAGGCTTTCTGCAACTCTTGAGATCACCCAAATTGTTCCTTGCAAGCAGGTGTTTGTTGTGTCCTTGTGCATCTTACAGTGAAACACATTATTCCCACTCGGCTGCACGCATCTGTTTAAGAAGTTGGAATAAATTAGCATTTAGCTGCAACAGCCGTTGAACAAACTTTTGCAGCGGACTGTGGTTTGTTTGAGATCTGATGCTGCAAACCCGAACCATTTCCAAACCACTGACGAGACCGTGGCACTGTGCCTGTTCTGGAAACAAACTCTTCATTGACGCTGGCAGCCATATTGTTGCTGTTGTTGTGTGTTTCTCTGTAGGAAGTAAACAAGGGGTGAAGTGAGCCAGAAAATCTAGATTTCCATTTTTTTGAATTGTCACAAACCTCAAATCCATCAATGAAAACAATTTAGCACAAATGTTACAGCAATCCATCCATTAGATGTCAGGTTGTTTCAGATAGACACTAAATAACAAATACCTTTTCATAGTATGGGAGTGATCAGAAAAGAGTCAAATTTCCCCTCTCCTCTCCTCTCCTCTCCTCTCCTCTCCTCTCCTCTCCTCTCCTCTCCTCTCCTCTCCTCTCCTCTCCTCTCCTCTCCTCTCCTCGTGCAATTAGGCCATCTTCTCCTCCGTCCTCAGGCCTCTGATTATTCAGAGCAACAGATGCCCTTCATCCCATTTCCTGCCTTCTGTTATCCCCATCCATGCTCACATGCCTTATTTTACAACATTCACACTCCCCGGCTTGATCTCTGTGAGAAAACATTTCTCCTTTACACCGGTAAAACCCATCGTTCATCCGTTTGATCCCCTGCTCTGTGGTGCTTTGGTTTTACATCTCTCTCTCTCTCCACTTTTCCTCTTTCTTTCTTCTCGACCCTTCTTACTCATCATTCTTTCCCCTCTTCCTCCCCTCCCTCTTGTTTTTCTCTCCCATATCCCATTTTCCTCACTTCATCTGCTCAGTGTCAGCCCCACTGACCGGCTGTTATGTAACAGTCAGGTGATGTGTTGGCCTGTGGAAGGGCCTTAAAGGCCTCCCATCCTCACAGATACTGCTTCTCCCTGCCTGTAACTGCTACACTAATCTATGTGTTTGTGTGTGTGTGTGTGTGTGTGTGTGTGTGTGTGTGTGTGTGTGTGTGTGTGTGTGTGTGTGTGTGTGTGTGTGTGTGTGTGTGTGTGTGTGTGTGTGTGAGTAAATTTGCCCATAAGTGAAAATTTCTAGCATTCAAAAGCACCAAATCTTGTTTCAATTTGTAATCCTGTTAGAAAATAAGCTGCCAGTTTGCCCCCATAACTTACTAGAACTTCATTCAGTAACCAGCTTAGTTGAGAAACCATCATGTTCAGGCCATTTCAAAAGATCTAGATTATCTTTGTAAACTGTACGGCTGTGAAAGAATCAGAGTTGTGTCATTGAAATTGGATTTGTCTGTCAAATATGAAACCATGTCTTCAGTTCAGGCTCCTCAAACTCGTCTCAAACATTTGTATTACCCGAAAGAATCACATCTATCTTTTCCCCACAAACAACATCCATTAAAACAAAGCGGCAACCTCTGGTTTCAAAATATGAATCCAATACGGAAGTGTTAGAAACTGCAGTTTATTGAGTGTCCACTTGAGGCTGGCTGCAGAAAGAACGGAAACCACATACACACTTATTCAAAAAAGACGATCTTTACAGCAGAAATAAACATATTTACAGCCTGGTTCAAAAAACAACTTCAGTCTGAATTGCTCATTTCTCTATCGGCACCATAGACTGTATAAAAAATGAGCATAGTATCCATGATGTCACCGATCTGTTTCTGAAGCGCTGTTTTGAAGCCATTCGTCGGCGCCATTCTCTCTCAAAATCCTTCGCTGACCATGATATTATTGCACTTAGTTAGCAAGCTAGTTCACCTGACTTGGACCCCAAAGAGAAGAGATGACTGACTTGACAGTATTCCCGCCTGCCAATCAAGTCAGTCATCTCCTTAAATGGGCAAAACTTGTTAATTGAATATCTTCTGAACCTTTGTAGAACGTGACTGTTCTGAAGATATTAAGATTACGAGTTTGCCCATTTAAGGACATGACTGACTTGACTGACAGGCGGGAACACTGTAGCTGTTAGCTTGGAGGCTCGAACCCCGCCTCTTTACCTCACACTAGCTGGACAGAAGTTAGGTTAAGTTCAGCATTTCCAATATGGCTGCCGCTGACGATTGGCTTTAAAACAGTGCTTCAGAAACAGATGGGTGACGTCACGGATGCTACGTCCATTTATTATAGAGTCTATGAGTTAGACGAAGTGTAAGGCTCCTTTATGAACTACATTAAACATGGATACAGACAGACCCTTCGTTCATTTCGTCCATATTTCTGCAAGCTTGCGAATACAGACCAAATGTTTTATAAGTTTACTGAACTCACACAGGTAGTTCTCACACACTTTTTTTGTGTATGCTGCGAAACAATCAAGCAGCAACCTCGGGTCTCAAAATATGAAGCCCATGTGGAAGTGCTAAAATCAGCAGTTCATTGAGCGTCCACTAGAGGCTGGCTGCAGAAACACCTGAAACCACATACACACCAATTCAAAGAAGACAATCTTTACAGCCATAATAAACATGTTCTCTCTCAGCACACACTCTACGTGGGTACATTTTTTCTGAACTTGTTATTTTTGAAGATATTAAACTCACAAGTTTTGCCTAAATAAGGACATGGCTGATTTGATTGACAGGCGGGCACCACGTAGTTGTCAGCAAAAGGCTAAAGACCCGCCTCTTTACCTCACACATGCTCAGACGAAGTTAGGTTGCATTCAGCATTTCCAATTTTGTCACCCGCTGCTAATCGGCTTCAAAACAACGCTGCAGAAACAGATAGTTGACGTCCATTGATTATACAGTCTATGGTTAAAACATGTCCAGTCAACTTATTTGACTGTGTATCCTATCACCTTTGTCATAAACTGTATCATTCACAAATACATATGAATTAAACACTTCATATCTCTAACATCTGTCCAACCTGGGGCTGTTAAATTCACGCCTTAGCTTTTGAGGTCTTCATTTTATAACAACAGACTTATGGAGAGTTATGAAACCAGTTCAGAGCAGTGATAGCAAACACAGATAGGCTCTAACGCCTCTCTTCTTTATTCTACCTCTAATGATGGCAAAGAACCTGACTCGTTCGCTGCAGAAGAAAAGTTCTGTTATCATGTTTTAGTAAGAGTGGAGCAGCATAAGGGGACCATATGGTGAATCTGCCCCAGACAATCTACTTTCCACCTACAGTATACTCTCCTTCTTTTATTCTAACACCAAAGTCTCAGAATAATGTGAAGAAGAAGATCTGGCTCTCGGCATTAAGTCCTCTGTAAAAGGCGGTGAACTCGCTGCCAGAAATGCTCATGTTGGAACAGTGTGAATGCCTACATGAATTTCTAACTGAAGTAATTATTGACACTTACTGTATTCCCACTGGGCCTCCCACATATTGCCTGCAGGCACACGACAATGGTGCATTGTTTTCATGAGTCATGAGCACATTCCCTCTTTGATTATGCAGCATTCAGACGGATTGTGTACATCTTCAGCACAGTATTTCTTGTCTATCAGAATAATGTTGTTGAGTACCTTTCACTGAATGTGCTCATGTTTTTTTATTTCAAACAACAGTCCTACTTTATGGGACCGGAGCGCCCATAAATTAAAAGGCTTCAGTATTTTGCACATCAAAAGGAAGTGTCCAGGTTTTAATAAATCATTTTTATTATAACAAAAAAGGATCATGAGCACACATTGTAAATTGCAAATGAACTTCGAGGTGTTAAGAAGCTGAGATTCTTGTTTTGTTCTGCAGCAGTGACTAAATATTATGACAGGCACCTCCGGTAACTGATCCACATTTGCATTGTTCAAACAAATCTACCAACAGTTTCTGCTCATTATAACTCCTGTTTAAGTCCTCAGGTTCCGCACGGGGAAACAGCACTTTGTTCATGTTTGACAGGATGTATTTCATTTGTAATTAGTCTGACTAAACATGTTGTCTTTGTATATTCTCTCTAGGTGCTGATATTCGCTGAAGATGAGCAGTGGGGGAGGAAACACCCCAGACACCCCCAGAGGGGGAGAGTCTCTGAAGAGGAAGGACTGTCAGTCAGACATCCTGGGGCCGAGGTGAGGACTTTAAATCCCCATCCAGGGTCTCAGTACCAAAGCACCAAGACATAACTCTTGTTAGATAAACATAGTCCTCCGGCTGGGACCACAGTGCCTCAGCACAGTGTTATAACTTCTAAGTTTAACTCCAGCAGGTCGTTCTAACACACTTTTTGTGTGTAATGCTATGAAAAAATCAAGTAGAAATTTCCTGTCTCAAAATATGAATCCCGGAAGTGCTAAAAACTGCAGTTTATTGAGCGTCCACTTGAGGCTGGCTGCAGAAACACCAAAAGCATATACACACCAAAAAGATGATATTTACAGCAGAAATAAACATGTTTACAGCTTGGTTCAAAACATACTTTAGATCTGAGGAGCTAATTTCTCTATCAACACACACTGTATAGGGATGATTTTTTTCTTAACATGGGCATGGCTGACTTGATTGACAGGCGGGCACCATGTAGCTGTTAAAGAAAAGGCTAAAGGCCCGCCTCTTTACCTCACACTAGCTCAACAGAAGTTAGGTTGAGTTCAGCATTTCCAATATGGCTCCCGCCGATAATCAGCTGCAAAACAACGCCTCAGAAACAGATGGGTGACGTCACGGATACTATGCCCAATTATTACACAGTCTATAGAAAAAATTAAGCATTGCGGTAGTTCAGGCAGGCCACAAGGTCAAGCTGGGCTCACAGTGCATCAGCTGCTCTTAACACCAGCCCTGATTACATCTTTTATGCCGTGTCTGGTTTTATATATTATCAATGATGCCCACTGTTCTGTAGCCCAGTGTGTCTTTGCTGCTGCTCTCCCTGCCTTGGCTTCAAAGAAATAGGATAAGAAATAGTGTGCTTTCCCCCACCTCAGGCTTTGGCATTTTACATAGTCAGATGGAAGGGCAGGGAGATCCCAGAACAGAGTCATACCACCAAATATAACTTATTGCATGCAAATAATTAATCATTTTGACGAGAGTGGTTTGAACGAAGTTTGTATTAATGCATGTAAACAGAAACATGAGGTTGTAGTTGAGGTGGAATGTTTTAATGATGTGTTAATCCCTCATTTTGGTGGACATTTGTTAAATAGAGAGGCTTTGTCATAGCCCTTGCTATGCAATAAGCTGTGTTCCCACAAGCACAACATCTGTATAACACCTGACCAACACGAATCCACAAATATCCTTAATTTCTGACTTATGTTTATACTTTTTTGTGTAAATGGGAAATATTATAATTATATTTTTGTGAATAAGTAAACAAAATGTTCCTTTACTCAGTGTCAGAGAGAAAAACTGTCCAGAGAGAGAGAAAGAAGGGGGAGGGGGTTGTTTGTAATGAGACGAGGCCCTCGCAGGTCGATGAAAAAAAATGCTATCGCAGCATTTTTACAGCCGACAGTTTA
Source organism: Notolabrus celidotus (assembly GCF_009762535.1). Taxonomy (NCBI): domain Eukaryota; kingdom Metazoa; phylum Chordata; class Actinopteri; order Labriformes; family Labridae; genus Notolabrus; species Notolabrus celidotus. Next base: position 6,786,604 of record NC_048286.1, on the reverse strand, counting down.
TACGGGGGCTTACAAGTCGTTGTTCTTTCGGTGTCCAAGAGGATATATGAAGGTTGGAGTGACGGTGAACTGAGTTGCAGTGCACTGAGGTTGAAGTAAGGACACAGGGATGTTGTAGTTCAGGTTGCGAACTTGCTGTTGGAGGGAGGATGTCTGTGTTTCATAAAAGGAAAATAATCACTGTGAGGAAGGAGGTCAGTCAAACAAAAAACAGCATTTTCAGCATTTAATGTGTCATATTGCTCTCAATTATCCATACATGCATGACCATGTGGTTTCCTATACTCTCGGAGCCAGCCTCAAGGCTTCAATTCTCGCGGTCTGAGGTTGCCACTTGCCAAATACCAACTATTTTGAAACATGTTGCTGGCATCAAATTTAAAATGAGCATGTATCTTTCATAAATAAATGTGATTTTTCAGTGTCAACATTACATTTTTCTTTTTTTTGCATGTTTTTCCATTTGTTTTAAATCATCTGCAAACCATCAAACTCTGTTTTTATCAACATTTTACTCAGCATCCCATTCTTTTTTTTAATTGTGGTTGGATAAGCCTAAAAAAAAAAGCAATTTTTCAAAAAGCGGCCTTGAAATCTGTCATATTGGGCCAAAACGATCCCAAAATAAAGCCCTGGGAAATATTTGAGGGATTGAAAAGTGGTTCGAATAAGATAAAGGATGTAAGTTTTTGAAAATGTAAATTCACATATGAAATGGTGAACCATCTTCATTTTGTCTGCCAGCCCAAAGAGGAGCACAGAGAGGAGGAACCGGGAGCAGGAGAACAAGTACATTGAAGAGCTGGCTGAGCTGATCTTCGCCAACATCAACGACATGGACGACCTCAACGTCAAGCCCGACAAATGTGCCATCCTCAAAGAGACGGTGAAGCAGATCAGGCAGATCAAGGAGCAGGGTGAGGATCCACTTCGACACTTTATTCCCCCTCTCTATCTCTTTTTTCTCCTTCTTTTATCTGCCTGTCTTTTTCTTCTCTCTTATTTGTGTGCCTGAGGTCAGCCGGTCGGTGTTCGAGTATTTCATAAAGCGCTGTTTGTGTCCGAAAACAACAGCTGAATAAGCACACGCATGCACACACGGATAATACACGGTCACACAGCTGTTGTCCAGCCTCAGTATTTAACTCATGACACATAATGTATAAAAACAAAGGCTATACAAAGGTCACATTATGAGGGAATAAGGCTGTAAAAATCAAACCGGCTGTAACATTTAATCAACATAGATTAATAAAAAGTAAATGAAGTGAAGCAAAAATGTAATAAAAAACACTCAAACACAAAAACAGAGACTCATCAGATAATATTCTGCCTCCTTGTTTGTGTGTTTATGTGTTTATGACTTAAAGTAGCCCGGTGAGTGTTTTTCCCACAGAAGTCCTATTTAATTGTACGGTAAGGTAACAGATAGAGGATGTGTGTGTGCTTCAGTTACCTTCAAATCATCTAACATTAATGGAGTCTATAGGATGTGTGTGTATGTGTGTGTAATTGTGTGTGTGTTGAGCTTTCTTGAGAATGCTGCAAAGTGTAAGCTCTATTGCATAAATCATATTACAGAGTCTTACTCAAGCTGTCAGGGAAAACTGACCAAGAGGATTACAAAGTGAAATTATACGGAAAAGACCTTTAAGACTGCATGAAAAAACTTTCTTTTTACAAGTTTTTTGTTCTTTTTCTGACTCAGAGATGATTAAGATAAGGAAAAAACTTAATTAACTAGTTCTTTTCCTTTCAACACTGCACATGGACAGGGAGCAGATATCAGATCCGCTCCCTCTATAACTTAATTTGTAACCTTTTTGTGGTTTGTAAACAGCTTAAACTTCCTCCTCTGTCTTATAGCCCCGTCTCACATCACCAACTTCGCCATTCTTCTGTCGCTTCGCCATTTCGTTAGTTTATGTTTGTGACTTTTGCGTGTCCACAGCACTCCTAGTTGTCATGAGTCGACGTTACTGACTGACTGACACATCATAGAAGGCTGAAAGAAAAATCAAACTTGCTAGACTTTCTGTCCAGAGGTTGAGATGCGTCCCAGATGTGGCCTTGATTGTCGCTCTTTAAAAAACACTTCTTGAGATAAAACAATCAATTTTCAAATTTCCTTCTACTGCCATAACATAACCTGTAGTCTGAACTCAGCACACAGTATATCTCTCTCTCTCTCTCTCTCTCTCTCTCTCTCTCTCTCTCTCTCTCTCTCTCTCTCTCTCTCTCTCTCTCTCTCTCTCTCTCTCTCTTTACACTCCCATGTGGAGCGGAGAACACAAGAGCCGTGGACACACCATAGACTGTATAATAGCGGACGTAGTATCTGTGATGTCACTCATCTGTTTCTGAAGCGCTGTTTTGAGGCCATTCGTCGGCTGGAGCCATATTGCTGCTGTCACACAATTGTGAGGGCTTTGAAACTCCTGGCCAACAGCTACAGTGTTCCCGCCTGTCAACCAAGTCAGCTGTGCCTCTCATTGGAAGACTCGTAATCTCACTATCTTTGAAATTACCGCATAAGAAAAAATTCACCCCCTTACAGTGTGTAACGATAGAGAAATTAGCTATCCAGGCTACACATGTTTTTTTGTACCAGGCTGTAAACATGTTTATTTCTGCTGTAAAGATTGGCTTCTTTGAATTGGTGTGCCTCAAGCGGACACACATGGAACTGCAGTTTTTAACACTTCCGCATTGGACTCATATTTTTAGACCGGAGGTTGCCGCTTTGAATCCATTCAAATCTGCAGATAGTCTTTCACTTGTTGCTTTAGTGTACTTGCAGACCTTTCACTGATTACATTCATTGGCTTATCTTTAGCTTACCCTGAGCTACTTCTACTACTCCAGGTTGCCTCTTGACACACACCAGTTTTCACTTTCTAACTTCTAAAGGATGTGCGTTGATCGTCAGTCAGCCGCTCCGTCCTGTTGATGATTTCAACATAACCGGCGGAGTGGAAGAAGAAGTTGGCAGTGATGTCAGTGGGCATGCTTGTTTGGTGCGTCACTTTGGGGGAGGGGCTTAGCAGAGTGATACGAAGCAGTGGATGGAAGGCAAAAGGTGTTTCTATTGATATCTTCATGTTGCTTAGTGCCACTTTAAAAATGAAGTTGTGTTTTTTTATTTTATATCTTGGATTGTTTGATATTGAGCTTTACCGGAGCATGAGCGTGGCTTCTGCTTCATCTTATGCCTTCGTCTTTTAAGCTTTTTTGTTGTTTTCATTTGTCAAGTCTGCAAATCGGAGGTGAAAATGATCTGATATTGGATGCAGGCAGCTTTGTTTTAATGCAAAATGACACGACTGCGCTTTTGAACGGCACTTTTCATTTTTTTTAAAGTCTCAGAATGCTTAGTAGACAAGTCAAAAGTAATCTTTACTTTGTGTCAAACAGCAGCAAAATATCAGTGAAGGACTTAGAGTTTAAGCTAACACGTTAAACTACCTAAATTATTAAAACAATCCCGTTAACTCTACAAAACCTTTTTTAGTAGGAGTGTTATCTCTTCTCGTCAAATTCTTCCACTGTTCGAGCTCCAGAGAGACTTTTTGTATTGATTTCAGGAACAGGCAAACTGTAGCTCTAACACCCTCTAACCTACATGTCAGCGGCTCCAGAGTCCACACAGTGACGGGGTTTAAGGGCTGATGACTCCGTACAGCTCTGGTCCCACAACAGGAATGTCAGCTATGTGGCCTAATGGGGCCATGGGAGGCTTAACAGTCAGTGGTACAGCCTGGGAGGAGAGTGAGAACTGGCCTCTAATGTGACAATAAATTTGGGTAATGTAGCGCACATCAGTGCAGCGGTACCTGCTCTCTGTGAAAGTCCAGGCTCTCAGAACACGGTGCATAGAGACGTCGACGAAGACGTGGACTCGTGTAGAAGAAGTAGCTCAGGGTAAGCAAAGGATAAGCCAATGAATGTAATCAGTGAAAGGTCTGCAAGTACACTAAAGCACCAAGTGTGTGTGTGTGTGTGTGTGTGTGTGTGCACGTATGTGTGTGTGTTTGCTCAAGGGCGACATCATCACAAAAACAACACTGTCAGTGTTTTCTGGGAAAAGAAAATAACCACTAAGAGGCAGAGTGAAATGATAACAGCTTCATTCTGTCTAAATGTTTTTCCTTGAAAACGGACACACCATGGAGTAAACATACAGTCGCTTGTTTTATTAGATTACAGCTCTCTTTTTGATTTGGAGGATTTAACATTTTACATGCCCACTCTCATCATTAGGAAGTTGTGCTTTCACTACAGTTTAACAATCCTTCAACTCACCAAGTGGAAAAACTTTCTGCAGATTTGAATGGATTGCAAGCGGCAACCTCCAGTCTCAAAATATTAGTCCAATGCGGAAGTGCTAAAAACTGCAGTTCATCGAGGATCCACCTGAGGCTGGCTCTGGAAGTACAGGAAACCACATACACACCAATTCAAAAAAGGTGATCTGTACAGCAGAAATAAACATGTTTACAGCCTGGTACAAAAGTATAGTAGAGTGTAGTCTGGATAGCTCATTTCTCTATCAGCACACACTGTACTGTACTGGGGTCATAAGGCAGCAGTTTTGAAGATATTTAGATTACGAGTCTTCCAAAGAGAGGCACAGCTGACTTGATTGACAGGCGGGAACACTGAGGCTATTGGCTAGGAGGCTCAAAGCCCGCCTCTTTACGTCAGAATCGCTCGACAGCAGCAATGTGGCTCCAGCTGACGATTGGCCTCAAAACAGCGCTTCAGAAACAGATTGGTGACGTCACAGATACTCAACCATTATTCATACAGTCTATGATGGACACCTCTGATTTAATTCCCCACAGTTCCTGGCTTTCAAAATGTATCATAAGTTCAGGACACTGCCAATCAAGAACAAGAATATATTGAAAATGTAATAACAGAAAGTCATGCAGAACTGAGAAAACTTTCAACCCCATACGACGCAGAATTGTAAGTAGCAACTGTAAAGGTATTGAAAATACTCTTCATTAATCTTGTGAAGAGCTGGCTGCATGGGTGAAAGGTGAATTCAATCAAAAATGTAAACTGTCCTTCAAAACACTAATAAATAATTGATAAATAATAAATAATTCTGATAAATTCGTTTCAACCATAATTGAACAGCCGGTGCAAACAGCCATTCCACTTATTATGTATGTGCAAAGGCTTCCACAATCTGAATTATGCAAGCTTTGAACAAGAATGGCAGAGGAAGCTAGTTGCTGATCATCCTGGTCTTCAAACATCCTCCAGCGTTGGTCAGGCTGTGCATCTTTTATGTTGTGTTCAAACCAGACATGAATACAATTATTTGCTCGCATAAATCATGCTTTTTTGAATGTCGGAATAATCTGTGTATAACGACTTGCTTCATTTGCTTGTCAAAGTGTGTGTACGTAATTTTATTTGCATCTGGTGTGAATCGTAGACTGTATAAATAAAGGACGTAGTATCCGTGACGTCATCCATCTGTTTCTGAAGCGCTGTTTGGAAGCCAATCATCGGCGGGAGCCATATTGAAATGCTGAGCTCAACCTAACTTCTGCGGACATCTACAATGAAGCAACCAAACAATTTAAGACCTTCCATTATCATCATCAACAATTAACATCACCACAATAATGACCAAAGTACCAAGTGCTGGGTCACTCAAGAGCTGAACACAGATTCCCAGATTAGGTCACTTAAGAGCTGAACACAGATTCCCAGATTAGAGCAGGACAGTGAGAGTCAATTGTAGATGGAAGACATGATCTGCCACTGGGGACAACAGTGGAGAACAGTCTAGCTAAGTGCATAGTGCTTCCTAAAGAGCTGGGTCTTTAGCTGTCTTTTGAAAGTAGAGAGGGACTCTGCAGATCAAATGGAGTTGGTCAATTCATTCCACCATTTAGGGGCAACAGAAGAGAAGAGTCGAGCTAGTGATTTTGAGGCCTTGTGTGCTGGAAGCACTAGGCGCTTTTCAGAGGCTGAGCGTAGCGGGCGAGAAGGGCAGTAGACCTGGATGAGGGGTTCCAGGTAAACTGGAGCGGTTTTGGTTGCTGCTTTGTTAACAGCTACAGTGTTCCCACCTGTCTATCAAGTCAGCTGTGCATCTTATAATGGAAAACTTGTTCTCTTAATATCTTCGAAATTGCAGTGTTATGAAAAAATTTGTCCCCCGCACAGTGTGTGCTGATTGAGAAATTAGCTTTCAAGACTACACTTGTTTTTTGTACCAGGCTGTAAACATGTTTATTTCTGCTGTAAAGATCGTCTTTTTTGAATTGGTGTGTATGTGGTTTACGGTGTTTCTGCAGCCAGTCTCAAGTGGACGCTTAATGAACTACAGTTTTTAGCACTTCCACATGGGCTTCATATTTTGAAACTGGAGGTTGCCGCTTGGTCTGAATACGACTTAAGGCTCATTATGCTCTACATTAGCTACAGACGGAGCCTTTGTTCAATTCGGCAATTTTTTTGCACATTTTCTGCAAGCTTTGGGATATGAACCAAATGTTGCAGTAACACCTGAAATCATGGGTGCAGTGTTGGGAAATGAAGCCAGTAGTTCAAACTGTATAAAACAGGAATTCTCCGTCCACATTGTGAAGTATTTAATGGCCTCATAGACCACCACCATCCATCTTCTTTCTTAACAAATACATTAATAATATCTCCACCATGTTTGTTGTTGTCACAAACTCTTCACTCTTCTTCTCTCTTTTTTTTGTTTGGTATAACTTTTGACTTTGATGGACTTCCTCTAATGGATGTATTGCTTGACATTCATATCAACGCAAAGGACACATGGAAGTATGAGGGCTGATTACACTGTTTAAAACATAGGAGCACGAATGAGCCCTGAGGGTTAGAGTGTTGGAGGGGATAGACTTTGATGTTTTATAGTCTGATACTTAAAAATGTTGCTTAAAAGTTGACCCCATGCTTAAGTAATAGAAATGTAATCATATTTAATATTCTTCTCCTAGTTTTTAAATATATATTACTCGTGGATTCACCTTCAATGGAGGACAGAGATTGATAGAGGTTTTCTATGTGCCCTCCTTTTTCTAGTTGAAGTTATTTCTCCTCATAGAAAGAAGACGTATGTACTGCCAATGAAAAGTTTGCTAACTGTAAAATCTGGGTCAGCTTTTTATGCTTTAACCCTCTCCTCTCATGTCCTCTCTTTGACAGAGAAAGCTCCAGTGGCTGACGCTGAGGAGGTGCAGAAGGCCGACGTCTCCTCCACAGGACCGGGTGTCATTGATAAAGACGCGCTGGGTCCCATGATGCTGGAGGTGGGTCCAGTCAAACTTTAGTTTTCCACTGTTATCTCACTGTGAAGAGTCTAAGGGTCGGAGTGATAGCGCATAGTGCTACCTCTGTTGTGTGGCCTGTGGTTGACCTAGTGTACGGGACACAGCTTCATTTGGAAATGTGTCAGGGCTAGGGCTGTCACAATACCAGAGTGTTAAACTTAGATTTGATAATAGTAAAATCAAACAATCTTGATACCTGTTTCATTACCATGGCAAGAAAAATTAGGTTCTGTGCAGCCATAACTGGGTTTCTTACAACAATGCAGGTCCAGAATGAGTAATTGAGCAAAGACCAACATTTAGGCGTTTTTCAACCGGAGGAACTTTACCCCAGAACTACGTGCGTTTTGACTGGTGGACTCAGGGTCTAAATTTAGTTCAGGGGTAGATAATCTCCCCCCCTAAAAAGCCCCTTCTGGGGGGGTAGTACTTTTCAAAGGTCCCAGGACTTTCGAGGGGCAGGGCCTGCAATTCTGAACGTGTCTGATTGGTAGATAACCACTGTGTTTTTATTCCGCCCGCCGTCCACAATAACATCACACACATCTGTGATTCACTTGATTTCTCTTTCTTTCATTTGTTCAATCTTTTTTGCTTGTGTGTGTACTTTTCAAAAAGTCTCTTTCATGCTAACAGGCTAACTGTTATGTTGCTCATTATAATACCTGCCTGTCCGTCTGCTTCTATGGTGTCATCTGTCATGAACAATCTACCCAGAACTTCAGCCCGCAGTCGAAACACAGACAACAATGGGGGCACAGGAACCTTTTAGTTCAGAGTAAAGTAGTTCTGGGGGCTAAAAGACCCTGGAACTCTTGGCCGAAATGCACCTATTTGACATACTGATGTTTCACCGCTTTGTTTTCGTTAGCAATGCTCTCTTTCTTTACGTTATCCCTATGAAACTCCAACACAGCTGTTCTATCTCTCTCTCTCACAGTAGCTTGGGTTAAATTATTACTACTTTTATATTCTATCAAATGTAAACATAACACAGATTGTACTGTTTCAAAGCATGTGAAATTAAGAAATGTACAAGTATCCATGATTTTTCTGCAGTATAAGAGCAATTTTAGGAAGTATTTGTTCAGATTTTGCACCAAAGCAGTGCAATCATGGCGAAAATGAAAGCTCAGCTCAGCCTTCATGTGTGTTACAGCAGAGCTGGTGGAGCGTCTCTGACTTTAAATGGCGTTGCACTCCGCAGTGACACAGATTGAGATAAGAATTCCTCTGGTTAGCGGCAGTGCCGTCACAAGCTGACCTGTGTGTGTGTGTGTGTGTGTGTGTGTGTTCGGTGTGTGTGTGTGTGTGTGTGTTTGTGTGTTTGTGTTTGTGTGTTAGTATGGTCTGTGTGTGCACGTATGTGGTGCACGGAACCCAATGAGGTATAAATACCTTTACTTAAAAGCCAGATTAGCAAAGACAGGGAGGAGCTTGACCACAGACACACATGCACACACACTCACCCACACATGCAACACACACACACACATACACACACACATACACACACATACACACATAGGATATATATAGCTTCCACCAGGAGAGGTGAACCTATAGAGCTGAAGTGAAATTCTAACCTTTTTATTCTATATGATCTTTTTCTCAGCTATTGTCACCTGTGTTAGACAGACGAGCAGGTACACATGGCAGGTAGACTTCCGTTTAGTAAGAGGAGGCTTGTGCAGACATGAAGGACAAATCCCAGTCTGTACATGTGTGTGGAAAAATGCTGAGCAGACAGAAATGAACGAATGGAAACACACACACATGCACATGCAAGCACGCATACACATCGCTAGATAGAGAGGGAGGGAGACTTTCTTTAACACCTTGAATTATTATATTGTGACTTTCACTGATGGTTTACGAAATCTAAGCTCTGCGCAGTTCTACTTGTTCTTTAACCTTTTTTAAAAAAAACACACTGATGTAGATTTTTGTTGGTTTTCTATTGGTTATTTTTTTACAAAAGGCATGTTATAAAAAGTGAATAAAATATTTTATTGCTCATGTTCAATGACAAAAATGTTACATTTTTACCGTTACTTTTTATGTATTTGTTATATATATTTTATGTAAATCTAATCCTATCACGTATACTTGTCTAAGTGCTGGTAAAATATATTTTAAGACACTGTTACCATAACTATGTGACAAATCAAGATGTAACATCTTATATCAATATACTGTGGCGGCAATATATTGGGGCGGCTGTGGCTCAGAGGGTAGAGTCGATCACCATCCACCATCAATCGGATGGTTGGCGGTTCGATCCCAGCTCTGGCAGTGCCGAAGTGTCCTTGAGCAAGACACTGAACCCCAAATTGCTACCCCTGATGTTCAGTGTTGTGTGAATGTACCATACTAGAAGCAAAAAAACAAACTGAAATTGCTTCTTATGAATAAAAATAACCCCAAGTGCAGCAAATAAAATGTCTTGAAGTCTCCTAACAAGTATATTTTACTGTATGCTATTATTACTTTTAACAAGCAATTCAGGCCTCATCTTTGGCATGTTTCATCTTAAAGTAAGGTTAGTATCTCTATGCTGGTTGCATATGCACAAAAAAGAGCTTAAAAGATGCGTACGCAACTTTCCATTTAAAGTCTGTGATGAACAAAAACAAGCTGGAGAAGTTTGCAGTGCAGTAGGTAAGATGGAGAATTGAAATCAGGTTATACATTGATGTCTTTTACATATTTAATTACAATGTATATACATTTATTAACAGACTCTCATCATCACAATCACGAAAATCCATCTGTTGTATGTGCACACAACGTTTATTTCCTCTCTTGTTCTGTCTTTGTATAATTCACGGTAAAGGACCACTGATCTACCGACATCTATAGCTATCCCTTTTTCCTCACAGTGCTTTCATTGACCTTATATGAATGAATGTGGGCTGTAGAGGGCAGAATATGAGGCTCATCCATGTGTGTATTTCCCCAGGTGGATCATGATTTATAAAGGGAACATTGCATGCAGGTGTGCGTGAACATGGTTTTACAGATCTGCACATCTTCTGTGTTTTGGGTGTATGTACATCTCTTGTGCAGATTCTACGTATCCTTTCAGGTGAATGTGTCTCATGTTTAGAGTACTGTGATGGTTAAATTTGAGTTTTACAGTGTGAAAGGCTGAAGTTAGGATGAGTAACAGCTCAATTTTTGCTTTCACATCCGTTAATTAAAGCTAATCAGCTTTGGGTGGAAAGTTTAAATGAACTTTAATTAACATCCGGCCTTTCTCTTTATCCCTTTTACCTTTTTACTTTTTTCTTTCCCTCCTCTGGGTTTTAAAGGTCTGCTTCTCTTTCTAATCTCACTCTACTTTTTGTTCATTTTTACTCCTTCCTTTCATTTTGTCTACCTCCTTTCCACTGCGTCCAAACATCCACATTCCACCCTTTGCTCTGCCCGACATTTTCCTCCTCTGCCGTTTTGTTCCCCTCATACTGTTCATTCATCTTCCTTTCCCTGTGTCCGCTGCCCTCTAACTCTCTGCTCCTCCCTCAGGCCCTGGACGGCTTCTTTTTCGTGGTCAACATGGAGGGCAACATAGTGTTCGTGTCGGAGAACGTCAGCCAGTATTTGCGCTGTCAGCAGGAGGAGCTGATGAACACCAGCGTGTACAGCGTGCTGCATGTTGGAGATCACGCTGAGTTTGTCAAGAACTTGCTGCCCAAGAGCCTGGGTAAGAAACGTAAGAAACGCCGGAAATTAATCAATGGAAAAATGTGGGAACTTCTGATAGTTTAATATCAAATTTTTGTTTTGCAAATGTTGTGTTCCTTCCCTTATTATGACAAAATATAACCAGTAACCTTGGGTTTCCCGAGTGTCCTGCTTTAAACACTCTCATGTTCAACAATTTTTGTGCACGACCTAGCTTCCTGCTCCTGATGGATATACAGAATTAAATATTACTTTGCTAACTGTTTTACGAGAACTTAAAGTTTCCTCCTGCATGAGTCACCTCAGATAACCTGAACAAAGTATTAACTTGTCGTCAAACCAGTATTTTCCTGTAGCAAAGCAACTAATGCTAATAGAATGCTAATTTTACATCAACAGACATCCGTGTCTAGATAACTTACGTACAAATCGAGACATTAAGGTGCAAGATCAGTGTGAATGAACTCCATTGGTTTTATTACAAACCTTAAACACAAAATGCCACGTACACCAGACGATGGCCTTGAAATAAACACAGCTAACAGAGTAGCTGGATAATTAGCTCAGTATTTTATAAGACATCAGTGTAAAGGATTTAGCTTTGTGCTAAATTCTGTTGATAATAACAACACATTTCTTTATTAAGGACAAATATCTATCTATCTATCTATCTATCTATCTATCTATCTATCTATCTATCTATCTATCTATCTATCTATCTATCTATCTATCTATCTATCTATCTATCTATCTAACTATCTATCTATCTATCTATAATATGTGCAGCTTCTGGGATCAGCTAGCTAAACACTGAGGGGGTAATTCACTAAATACGGATTGCCGCCACTAATAACATCATGAACTGTGCATCGTTTGCCCTCTGAAATCTGCTCCTTCTCAAGGTCCAATTTAGTGTGCTAATGATATTCAAGATCAAACATGCTCCTAAAGGTTTCAAGCTTTTGCATTTGATTTTTTAAGTGATGTGATTCATTTTAACATTTTGCCACAGTGTCAACAGGCAAAGGTGAAATGTGCTGAAACTCTTATGTTCCGTTGTTTTTTTTTTTTTATAATACCAGTGTGATCAGGTTTTCCTGGAGTTGCTTTTGCCCTTGAGAAGAAATCACCCTTGTTATGGAGTTTTGACCAATCAGGATCGAGTGTTTAACACAGCCAGGTTATAGGTTAAAATCCTTTACCTCACGCTTGTAGCGTTAATAATATTTGTTTATCTATACACTGATATCTCTACAGAGGCTGTATACATTTTTGCAAGTCTTTGCCAGCCCCTCACAACATTAGCAAACAAGTCTCTTTATTTAAATATGGATGACCTATTGAAAAGCTAATCACCACATTATATTTGATCAATTTTCATGTTGTTCTGTGATGAAAAGATGGCAGGATTTTGTTACAGTGAGTTTTCCTCTGTCTTGCAGTGAATCATCGCAGCGGTGATTCGTCCAACAGGAACAGCCACACCTTCAACTGTCGTATGTTGGTCAACCCTCACGCTGACAGTGAAGCCCGGCCGGCGTCTGACCAGCAGGACGCGTCGCAGCAGAAATACGAGACCATGCAGTGTTTCGCTGTGTCTGAACCCAAATCTATCAAGGAAGAGGGCGAAGGTGGGACATTTTTAAGTATTTTGCTTCATCTTTGTGTTTCCGTAATATGTCACCTTTAAGTTTTACACTTTTCCATTTGTTAAGGCCCCTCTTTTGTTACTTCTACGTCTCTCTTTTTGTTCCTCTGACTTTCTTTTCCTAATTCTGCCATTCCTCTTCTACGTGTTCTCCTTCTCTCTCTCTCTGCCTGTCCATCCTTAACTTGACTTTCTGTCATTTCCCATCACTCTTCCATCCCTACTTTCCCCAGTCTCTCGTGCCTTGTCCTCCTTTTCATCACCACTCCTCTCTATTTTTCCTCCTATCCACCGTGAGGGACTAATTAGTGCGTGGCACTTTGTCATCCTCCCATCTTATCTCATCACACGCACACACCAGGGAAAAGTCTGTCTGGCACTCTAATTTTAGATGTCTGACAACCAGATAATGTGCCAATCTCTCTGACATGAGGACGATGTCTGGTGGACAGATGGAGGGTTGCCGGTTGAAGTTTGTGCTGGTGATTAAACTCCAGATGTGACTGAGAGGGTGAAGCTGGTTAAGGTCTATGTGAAGGAGTATTTCATGTGTCTGTAAACCTGGGTCACACAGATAATGACTCAAAGGTACCGAAATTTTGTTATTCCTCATTGTTATACTTTATGACAAATCCTTGGTTCATCCCCAGACAAGCTCAGACTGAGTTCAGTGTCTGAAAAATACAGAAATGATCACCACAGAGATACACCTGTGCACATACATCTTTACCTTGGACAACGGATTCCAAGCAGATTGTGGGAGTCATTTGATTGCAGCCATTACAGCCAGTTTGATGCTGCTGATAGAAGCAATTTCCATTTCCTAATGACTCTGCCATCTTCATCATGTTGTGTCTCAAAACCCATTGTTTTGGGCCGCATTCACAGTTGCCGATTTGTAATTGCTCTCATTCAAAAACATAAAAACCGGGCATCAACAAGAGTCTGAGTTGCTCAGACCAGTTCTAGCACATAACAGCTGGTCAGTTCATCATCACTGACAACTTCCTGTTTAATGTTGAAGGACCTCTGCAGTCTACCTCGAGGGATGAGTCCCGTTAACAGGGCCAGGTATATTTCAGTCCTGAGCCCTGTGCTGCATGTCATCCCCTCTCTCTCCCTAAGAGTCCTAACTGTCTCGTGCTGTCAGGGTCCAATGAACAAAAAAGGACTGGTCTGATATTAGGGCATTGCATTGTTTTTGCAATTTTGCGAACACCAAGTGAACTCTTTAAAGTATAAGTTATCTTAGTGATTGACACACTCATTCACACACAGAATGGACTCGCAACCAAAGGAAAAGAAGCAGTTTGAATGATAATTCTTATATGTTGTAAATAATTACTCTAACCCATTTCCTAACTTTTCCAATCATGCAGACTTCCAGTCATGTCTGATCTGTGTGGCGAGGAGAGTGCCCGTCAAAGAGAGACCTGTGATGCCAGCTTACGAGAGCTTCACCACCCGTCAGGACCTTCAAGGTACAACTACTGGGGCTTAATCTACTGTTGATAAGTCATGTGATGGAATGTAGCCCATAGACTATTTGAGAAGTAGGCGGAGCTGCTGTGACGCATCTCGTTGGATGAGCACTGTCTTTATCATTGATGGATTGGAAATACAGACTGGCCTGTATATGGGTGGTGATCCAGTCATGTGTGTTGGTGGATGAGTTCTCCAGCCTTCTGGCTGGGTCACCGGGTTGGGTGTACTTGTAGCAGTACTGATTGATTATATCCTCCAAGTCCTCCACAGTGAAATGGTGTTGTGTTGCCTTATGGTAATAAAGAAAAAGAAAGGTTTGTTTATGTCCTTAAAAGTTTTGCATCCTTTGGGCACAAGTTGATAGAACTGTAGAATCTGAAAATCCCAATGTCATATTAGGCATGTTCTTAAATGACTATTTTCCTAGTCGTTTAAATGGATTTTTGAAGTCTTACCAGCTCTTTAGTTTAAAGTAGGGATGCAAATTTCAAGTATTTTCCATGATTGATCTTTGGAAATGTTAACAATCAATTATCAATTAATCATCAAAAAAAAACACGTAAATGTTTTCCATGTCAAAAACAATGCCAAATGCATTTTTTCCCCTGAATCAAATTTTCCTTCATGATAAAATGTATATAACTGACAGTATTGAATAGCTACGGATTGTATTGAGGTGTTCAAAACGTTAAACACGCTGAATATCAACGTGTGGAGCAGGCTCATAATCTCTGCAGGCATACAGTCATAAAAGTGAAGGCTCAGACTTCAACAAGGGAACTGAACAGAAACATATTTCAGACTCACAGTGTCCAGTTGTCTGTCTACTCGTTCTTATTGAGAAAAATAAGCATGTGCCTACGTGGTCAAGTGTCAGCCAGGAGCACAACCGGGTCATAATCAGTCTGGCGGCAGAGAAAAAAAGCGCTAGTGGAGACCTGTCACTCAGTCGCAGCCCTCAGCTGAGTGTCTCCGCTGTGTGCAACACCTTCAGTCAGCTGATTCACATCGAAACATGCTTTAAACTTAAAACACCCTCTGATAGCTGAAACAAATATGAGACCACATGATGTTTGATCCACGTGATAGAAAATCAAAACAAAAAAATGTGTTTGAGTAATTTCTTAACAATCAATTTACTGATACTCAATTAATTGTTGACATCCCGAGTTTAAAGGTAAGAAAACAATCATAAAATAGACAAAATTGAAACAATTTATTTTACATGGCGAAACACAGGATTCCAGAGTATGTGCAAATTATATCAAAATGGTTTGCAGAGTGGGGCTAAGGTTAGCAGAGCTACTACCACCAGCTTTCAGAAAATGGATGAGTTATTAAAAAAGCTTGGTTCCTATACAGTTTTATGAATAAAGAAGGAGGCTATAGAGACCAGAACTGTTTTTTGTACCAGGCTGTAAAAGTTAAATTCTGCTGTCAAGTTTGGAGTATTGGGGTCCAATCAAGGAATTGCAGGTTTTGGCTTCATTTTCCAGTTCTGGGCGTTTTGTTGCTTGGTTGTGCCAATCTGTAGAGATTTATTTCAACATCTGATTAAATAAGTATAATGTACAATTATCAGAACTGTACTCAAAGATTTTCCAGCAAGTTGTAAGCTCTATGACTTCTCTAAAAGCTTTGCATGTGTAAGTAAATGCATCCCACAAGACTGGTGGCAGTGAAAACAGTGTGTAGTTACTCAAGTGTTCCATTACTTGTAAACATCTAAAAACACTGCATTAATCTGTTATTGTTGCCTTTCCAGGTAAGATCACGTCTCTTGATACAAGCCTGCTCCGAGCGTCCATGAAGCCGGGCTGGGAGGACCTGGTCAGGAAGTCTATTCAGAGATTTCACCTGCAGAATGAAGGGGAGATGTCCTTTGCCAAGAAACACCAGCAAGAAGGTGATTAAGACAGCTCAGAGCTTATCTTACAGTCTGTACCTGAACAGATAAACCTCATGGAGGACTCTTCAACCTTATTGTCTTATATTTGATACAGAAGTCTGTTCTTACTCCACAGTTTTATTATTTCCTATTATTAGGGGGTCCTTTTTAAGGTTAAATGTGGATTTGTTGATGTTTCTTTTGGACTTTAGGTTTCTTTCAGGAAGCAGCGGAGAGGATAATCTACTTAATCCATGCTGGAAGTGTTTAGGATATTAAGCACCACTTTAGCTCTCTAGGAAGTCAAATAAAGATTTTTTTCCATGATTCAAAATGATAACTCTGTCTGGATTAAGCAGCACCAGCTCAAAGGCTGTCAATTATGATTTTTTTTGTTTTTTTAAAGGTTTGGGTAATTTTCTGTCTATGTCTGTCTCTTTACAGTGATGAGGAATGGCCACGCACTCAGCCCTCTGTACAGATTCACCCTTACAGACGGCACCATCGTCTCAGCTCACACCAAGAGCAAGCTGGTCAGATCTCCAGCCACCAATGAGCCACAACTCTACATGTCCCTGCACATCCTGCAGAGGTACAGACCTTGTTCTTTCTACCATCTCTGCTTTGCTGCAAATGTTCAGTCTTCATGCTCAGCTTAAGATCCATGCTAGTTGATAAAACATGAGTTTCCCTGAAGTAGCTGGAATACTTTAGGAATATTGTTTCATTCAAAAAGAGATGCTCTTTAGTTTTCTAGTGAACAGCAAATAAGGAGCTCCAGGCTAAATTAAATTACCGCACCGACCCAAATCTGAGACAGGGTGTCAATCCTTGAAATGCATTTTTTTTAAAAGTCAACATTTGAAATATTGATATGACTCTTGACCTCTTAAAATCATAAAATTACCCCAACCAACCTCTGTGAATACTTGCTTTTCATTAATTGAGAAAGCTTTAGCTTTGAGCAAATTGAATCAAATTAATTTCTGTAATTTAGAGATCAAATCTTTAGTGTTCTCCATCACATGTCGGCTCCCAGTGTTTGTGGTTTTCTCTTGATTCAGACAAAGAGGGGAGAAACAGCGGTTTGCATTAAGAACAAAGAGCTTTCTATAACCCCGCCGCTGTATGTGTGGAGCAAAACTGACACAAGCGCTACCAGTCAGTCCAGTACACAAAACCTCAGTCCCTTCCCCCCTCCGATCACTGGGAGCAACTGCAACACAACCAGCGTCCAGCCTTTGGTATGACCATTCAGAGTTAGGAATTGGACAGCGATCAGAAAACAATGCCAGGCCTGTTACCCAGAGTATTCAGGGATCAATGGCAAGAACTCGCTCTTTTTACTTCCACAAGTTTCACATTGAAAATTATCGCTCCAGCACTCACTCAGCACAATCAGAGCTTTGTTTGTTTGGTATGGGGCCGAAGCCGCTCTGGTGTTAAAAGCTCTTACTGTGTTACAACTTTGTTTTCTCAACTGTATACACTGTGACAGAAGTGATCTCTGCTTATGACAGGACTGATTGAAGCTGAAAGAAATGAAGTTATGTAAAATCTCCATAGTGTACTTTCTGATCAAATCCCCAAAAATTCCAGCACTACAAATACTACCCCAATTTAAATGAATTTGGGACTCTATGGAAAGTTTTGCTATAAACATATGGTTTGCAAATCATGTCAATCCTATATTTAAATGAAAATAGTGCAAAGACAACATGACAAGGGTTGGAACAATTTCAGAGTAACATTCCTTGACATAAATTTGCAAAGACTTTGTGGTTTCATCATCTACAGTACATAATATCATTAAGATTCAGAGAATCCGGATAAATCTCTGTACTGCATTAAAAACAGATATGACTCTGTAGTGGAAATCACTGCATGGGCTCAAAATCACTTCCAAAAACCATTGCCTGTGAATGTAGTTTGTTGCTGCATCCTCAAATGTAAGTTAAAACTGAACCATGCAAAGAGAAAACCATATAACTATACTATACTAAACCCAACTATACACATGATCAAGTAATGATGGCAACTTCTCTGGGTCCAAGCCCATTTGAGATGGATTAAGGGGAAGTGGAAAACTTTCCTGTGGTCTCATGATTCAAAATTTGACATTCTTTTTTGAAATCATGGACACCGTATCACCTCTTTCAAAGAGAAGATGCATCTATGTGTCCAATGTATCCCATGGCTCAAACAGCTTAAAGTCTGTCTGCTTCTTGATGTGCATCTTTTCTGTAAAATATCGCCACATAATAAAATACAGCGAAAATTATGAATTTTGTGTTTTCTTTTTTCCAGGGAGAACATGGGGGGTGTAAGCGCAGACACACCTGGCAGCCAAGGCATGACCAAGCCAATGACCCCGACCAGTTTGAGTGGACCCTCCCCTTCCCCTGACGCCAATGTCACCAGCAACACCCACCACTCCACCACGGCCTCTGGAGCACAGGGACGAGCTTTCGGGTCTGTATCGAGTCGGTCGTCCACGCCTCAGGGAAACAGTCACTCACTTAAATTGGGCAGCCCTTCAGCCCAGGGGAGCCCCAGTGTCTCCTCGGGGGCCCAAGGTGCCATGTTGTCTCCACGTCACCGCCAGAGCCCCAGCATGGCGGCGAGCAGCAGCAGCTGTAGCAGCCCCCACCTCCCTCAACACCCATCTGGTTCTTTCTCTCCAGCAGCCGGCCTCCCCTCGCCAGCGTCCGTGTGCAGCAGCACAGGAAACAGCCAAGGGTTTAACTCCCTCAGTGCTCTACAGGCCCTCAGCCAGGGCCACAGAGTTTCCCAGGGACCCGGTGAAGGGCATCCTGACTCACCTGATGGAAAGCCAGGCGGCCTTCAGAGCCCTCTTCAAAGCAGCAGCGCTGGAAGCCAACTGGCTAAGAACAATTCAAGCTTGGAGGCTGACTTATTTGGAGCTTTTGGGGAGCAGCAGGACTTGTTGTCACCCCAAAACCAGGAGGGGGAGCAGGGGGAGGGGAAAGACGATGACCCTGACAGCTTTGGAGGTAACGGGAGCCTGGAGGACCTTGGTGACGCCTCAAACCGCCTCCTGAACACAAAAGGGCACACTAAACTACTCCAGCTTCTCACCACCAAACTAGAACCATCTGATCCTGGCTCACCACCTTCTCTTGGGGATGACCAGAACTGTAAAGACCAGCTGGCAGGGTTAGGGGGAATGGGTGGTGCTGGGCATAACAACCACTCCACCTCGCTAAAGGAGAAACACAAGATCCTACACAGGTTACTGCAGAACAGCACCTCACCTGTGGAATTGGCAAAGCTAACAGCTGAGGCTACTGGAAAAGACCCCATTTGTCCAGAGTCGTCTTCAGGGGACAACATGGCCGCCCTGGGTGAACTCTGTGCAAAGCAGGAGCCTGGGAGTCCCAAAAAGAAGGACAACGCGTTGCTTCGTTACCTGTTGGATCGGGATGATAACGGCATCCTGGATAAAGCCATCAAGATGGAACCCAGTGATGGACCGAAGCTGTCCAACGTGAAGACAGAGAAACAGGACCCAGGTTTCAACATGGCAGACCAGGTCAGTGACGATGGTGGTTATGTTGACGACTGATGAACAAGTCATTTGCTTGTTATTTTTGGTTATTTTTGGTTATTTTCCAGTTTCTAGAATGGATTTCCTACCTACCTCTTTTTGGTTTTAACTGTAATCTGGGTCGCGTGGCTGTTTGGACTGATGGTTTTTTATATTATCCAGCACACAGACATGAAGAAATGTGCTGTTTGTAGAATTATCACGGTCACTCTCCCCCTTCTTCCTTGCTCGGTCTAAGTGTAACTAGTTCAAAGTGTTGGGTGTTTTTGTTGAAAGTGCAGGTGCACTGACAAAGCTGAAGGTAGTTCCAGGAAGAAGCTGAGCTTCAAAGTGGGACCAACAGTAGGTCCTCCGGTCAGCGGAGGCTGCTGCCAGCAGGAAGGTAACCATTCAGAGGTTTTCATCCTGGATGGTTTTGGGAAGAGACGCTTCCTGGAGCTGAAGTTAGAGATGTTTGTTAGACAGAGGATGAAGCTATTGAGATTTATAAAAACAAGAAGCAGAACAGGTAGAAAAGAACAAAGCAGTAAACCAACAGTGAGAGAAAATGCAAGTACTTTTTGCATCTAAGACTCATGTCTCAAATTAGTCTCACACCACAGCAATTACCTTTAACAAGATACAAAGATTCACACATAAGACACATTTTAAACACCAAATGCAATATTACGATGCCTTCAATGTACATCTGATCCGGGGTTATGCTCCATATTCAATTTTAGACGAAAAACGAGCTTCAACCAATAATTCTATATACTGTAGAATGAACAACATCACTTCTTGTCTCACCTCCACATCCTGACATATCAAGCTGGTGAAACCAAGACATGCACAGAAGCAACCTGGCAGGTAATGTCGCAGGACTGACATCACACATATAAACGTGCATTTCAAGAAATGAAGCTAAGAAATACTGCAGCGACCCGCCAAAGATAAAAAGTAATACAATCAGTGAACTCTTTGCTCCTGATAACCAACCTTTCAGCATGTTAGACAGGCTAATGACGTACTTGGATCACTATTGATTAAAATGAGTTGAAAATGTCGGTTCAAAGAACAATATCATGCTTAAACATGATGTCGGATTCTGCTTTGCCTGCCGATGTACATTTGGGACAGAGGGTCAGAGTAGGACTCAGCTGAGGGGATGCAAAGCTGGCACTTTGATTTGATTAATTTACATACTGACCAACATATAGCTTTTAGAGGCACAACAGAAAAAACATTGGATGTATTCAAAATAGAGACACTGCAAAAACAAACACATAGGAAGCTAAACCTTAGCTTCATCTTTGCTCCTTCATCTGCCAATCGAATACTGGACTTTGGATAGGTAGGGAGAAATGTCCTCACACCTGTGTCTGAGATTCTGCCCTTGATGTGGGCATGCTGTGTTCGCTGTCTGTGTGTGTGCATATACACTGTGGCTAAACAGAGCTGTGACTGTGTCTTACTGTACATCACACATGACCTCATTAGTGCCGGCAGTTTATTTTTAGCTCCTCCTCTATTCATCAGCCAAACGGCCGGAGGAAACCAATGCTGTCAGCGGGTGGGTGTGTCAGTGTGTGTGTGTGTGTGTGTGTGTGTGTGTGTGTGTGTGTGTGTGTGTGTGTGGGTGTGTGTGTGTGTGTGGGTGTGTGTGTGTGTGTGTGTGTGTGTGTGTTGTGGTTTGAATTACACTGTGATACTGAAGGGGTTTCTGTTTTTTTCCGAAGTTGTCATCAGAAATGAATTTCAGATGTCATGTTATTGTGGTCTAAACATTTTTTTTTACATTTTTGGTTTGATTTTTGATTTTGCAATTCATAGCACTTCATCTTTCCCATGCATTCTGTTTGTGCATGTCTGCTTTTATAACAACAACAGACAAAAAAATACCCCATTATACATTTAATGCATATATGATATATCAACTTTCAGAGGGATGACAATGTTTCTTTGTAGAAACTTGTCTGAATCCTTTTGATCCGCTTAAAGTCTTCATTTCTGAAAGCATTCATTGTCACACCAACTGTTGTATCACCAGCATAAAATCCTACCCTCTTAAACTACTCCAAACACAAGCTTAAACAAGGTTATCCCATCAGTAAAATAGAATATTTTCTGCGAATATGAAGGTCCCACTTGTTCTTAGAACGTCCCATATAATGAAAGACATGTATAGACATGTAGATGTCAGAGGTTGGAGTCATATACACCATCTGCTCTGTTATTGGCTGCAAAAAACAACACAAGTGTCCATATTC
Source organism: Notolabrus celidotus (assembly GCF_009762535.1). NCBI lineage: Eukaryota > Metazoa > Chordata > Actinopteri > Labriformes > Labridae > Notolabrus > Notolabrus celidotus. The sequence continues at coordinate 6,764,754 of NC_048286.1, read as the reverse complement.
TGTTCCACTACTAATAGACCAAAGAGAACTGTGTTTGCTGATTATTTTCAAAACACGTTATCAACACTACCAGTCAAAAGTTTGGAAACACCTTCTCAGTCAATGGTTTGTATTTATTTTAATTATTGTAAACACAGTAGATTAATACTGAATACCTCAAAACTATGAAAGAACACATATGGAATTATTTAATGAACAAAAAAGTGTTAAACAAAGCAGAATATGTTTTATATTTTAGATTCTGTAAAGTAGCCCCCTTTTTCCTTCATGACAGCTTTGCACACTCTTGGTATTCTCTCAGTCTGCTTCATGAAGTGGTCTCCTGGAATGGTTTCTAATTAACATGAGCCTTGTCAAGAGTTCATTTGTAGAATGACTTGCCTTCTTAATGTGTTTGAGACCATCAGTTGTGTTGTTCAGAGGTAGGGTTAGTACACAATGGATAGCCCTATTTGACTACTTTTGTAATCCAGATTATGGCAAAACCATAATATTTCATAGTTTTGATGTCTTCAGTATTAAACTACAATGTCAAAAATAATTAAAACAATGAGTGAGAAGGTGTGTCCAAACTATTGACTGATAGTGTACAGTTGGTGTTAATTTGTCTGTTAGTGCTAACACATTCATCTCAGACTGCTTCAACAACGAGGGCCGACCATCTAAAGTTGCACACGAGGAAAAAAAAGAAGGTTGGAATTACACCCAAATTTAATGTACCCCTAGAGAATGCTGCCTTCTCCTGTTCGCGATCAGATTCTGGATCATATATGTCATGTCATGTTTTGGGGTTCTTCTGGAGGGCTCACCAAATTTGTTTTGGTGTTTTTCCGCCTCTGCATTCGTCTGCAGTGGTCTGCAGTGGTCTGCACCCTCCCTCCTGAGACAGCATTCAGGCAGCCACTGTGGATACTGAAGTTAGAAACTGACAGGATGCAGATCCTCTACAGAGTTTGTGATGGGGGTTTATCTTGCGACTGAATTCATACCTTGCTTAGAAGACAAGTAAGGCACGTTGCTAACAGATGAAATACCATTATTGGGACCTTCCAATCAAAGATGACATGGAAGGTAGAAACACATAGTGAGGGGAATTGTATGTGATGGATAAAGGCCCAACAGGATGGAACTATGTTTTACACATTTTAGAATATACAGCAGCATACCCAGAAGAAAGTTGGTGTAAAAAGAGCAGCCAAATGCCAGGTTTTTAGTCTTTGAACTCCAGTTACAAGTTCCTAATTTATACTGACCTTTTTTTGGAAATGATATTAAAGTTTATGACTGAACCCAGACGGAACTTGACCCTGTCCCAAAATGATGAAGTCATATTAACTGTAAAAAAAACTCACATTTCTGCAATAGTTTGCACCAGATGAGTTTATCATGTCATGCACTTCATTTCCTTCTAATCCTGTTTCTTCTTCTTGCTGATCTCAGACCAGTGAGTTGGAGGACCTGCTGGATGACCTGCAGAGTGGCGGCCAGCAGCAGCAGCAGCAGCAGCAGCAACAGCAGCAGCAGCAGCCGCCACTGTATGGGCCCCAGCCACCAGTCAGAAGACCAGCCTCCTCCACTTCGTCCTCCTCTTCCTCTTTGCCACCTGGCTCCTCTGCAGACAAACAGACCGTCATCAGCAACATCCTGCAGATGACAGACGGCGCCAGCAGCAGCAGCAGCAGCAGCAGCCCCCCCATCCAGCACAGAGCTTTCCCCCCTCTGGGTCCTGCAAGTATGTCTGGACAAATCTGTATTATCTGTATGATACACATGGAAACTGTCCTTATAACTCTGTCTCAGAATATGTTAGATAAAATGAATATTAAAAGGACTCTTTCCTTCTCTGTATCAGGCTTTAACAGCGCCAGGCCAGGCCAACCGGGTCGAGCTGCTCCTCCAGTCAGGAGCACGTCTCTGGACGGCAGTATCGGCCCCAATCCCAACGCTGGCAGACCGTTCCCTCCTCAGCACAGAAACAACGCCCCCTACTCCTTATTGCAGCAGCACCACCAGCAGCAGCAAGGCATGATGGGAACCCATGCAGGCATGGCAAACCAGGCGGGGATGGCCAATCCAGGTCAGCGGAGATAATTAATACTTTTGTCATTGCAGTTGAAAACAGAAATGCTTTAAATTAGCTTCAGCTTTCAGAGCGAGTACATGGCTGATATTTAAATGTTCTCCTGTGTGAAAAAGTCTGTGCAGCACATTAGGAGCTTTTTTTCTTTAGCTTTATTTAATGCAGACAAAGTGTTATATCCGGGGGACCACAATTACATAGTCTCTGTATTTAGGAAACATCATGTTGTTAGTTAAAATCCTCAAATCTGGCTATTTCTGTTCTTTCTAAATCAGGTATGCTGAGTAACGGGTCAATGCGGGGCCCAATGCAGCAAGGCTGGGGTCACCAGGGGCCCCTTGGAGGCAGTGCAGGGCAGATGATGGGCCAGGGTGTTGGGCCAGGTCGCATGGTTCCCAATATAAACACTGTCATGCCCACGAGAGGCCCTCATGGATCCAGAGCCATGGTCAACATGCAGATGATGAGCAACGGTGAGAAGAAGAGACAAGAGCACAAGAAACAGATAAACCAACATCAGCTCACTTTAAAACCTGAGATTGTTTTTTATTCCCTTCAGAGATGGAGATGGCCAACCCAACCTACCCTCAGCAACAAGTTCCACCCAATCAGACTGCACCATGGCCAGACAGAATGATGGCTATGGATCATTATGGAAACCAAAGCAGGTGTGGCTTCATTCCATCAGAGAGCGTAAACATTAAGGTTCACACACTTATGTGGACCCTTGAATCTCATATAACTATGACACCAATATCCTTCCAGGCCACCATACGGGGTTCCCCAAGGAGACGGGATGGGTTGCTGCAGCTCAGGACCTGAGGGGCCGCCGGATGAAGGAGCACTCCTGAACCAGCTGTGCTCGGTGCTGAAGGACTTTGAGGGTCTGGAGGAGATCGACAAGATGCTGGGAATCCCAACGCTGGCTGGGCAGGTGAGCTGCTCCAAACTCCAAGCAATGTGTTTGTGAGTCATGTTGGACCCATATTGGGGGGTCCATGTGGAAAGTAAGAGATTAAGGCCATTAAAAAAAACAACTTGGAGGTTAGTGTGCTCCAGTGTCCCAATGAAGGTCTGAATAACGTAAATATGCAAACGGTGAAGCTTATTTAATTCCTGTCCCTCAAATCTTGTCTTTCCACCCTATAGGGCCCTATGTCAGAGCAGGAGCAGTACCTGGGCTCTTCAGACCCCTCAGCCTCCATGAAGCCTCTCCTGTACAGTCAGCAACACTACAGCGGCCAGTCCGGATACAGCAGCATGCCTCCTGATGCTGGTTTCCACGGCCCCTCCATGGGTGGCCACATGGGACCTCAGAGGATGCCGCCTGCTGGTTACCCACCTATGATGAGGATGCCTGGAAGTGTGGGGCCCAGACCGGCTGGGATGAGACCAGGGGGGCCGAATCCAGGAGTGCCACCTCAGCCCAACAACCTGAGGCTCCAGCTGCAGCACAGGCTCCAGGCCCAGCTGGTAGGTGGCAGCAAATATTTACCACCAGTCCTCTCACCGTGTTGTGCTGCCACAGCCAACATATTGATATTAACATCCTGGCCACTGAAAAACTGCTCTTTAAGTGTACAGTTGACTCCTGAGACTGTCTTACAGTACAAGCTAACACTAAACGAGGCATTTCCAGGTCACTGCGATGGCATCCTCAAAATCACAGGTAGTCCTAACCTGAAGCGACCCTGCTCTGACTGTTTCCTCAAAATGGAGCATAAAGCACTAAAAGAACATTGTGTTGTCCTGAAGAGGACTCAAAGCTATTAATTGAGACCATAAACGCTTTAAGAGAAGGGTTACTGTGGTAATAAAGGAACCAAGAAGTTCAGTTATCTTCTGATAGACTCCCATAGAATCTGGCTTCTTTTGCAGCGAGGGCATTCCTTGTTATTGTCTGTTTTTAACCTTGTTTTTACCTTTGCTGTTTTAATGATGTGTCTTGTGGCACTTTGGGATTTGCTCTGAATGTAAAGTGCTACGTCAGCTTTTTAGATATAGGCTGGTTTTCGAAACGGCCTGCTACATACTACTTACTAATGTAGTAGGCAGTAGGCACTGCGTATGAATTTAGTCTGTAGTATGACTGTTCAGTTCGATCTGTTTTGCAGTATGCTGGGCCAGACGTCACTGGATTTCCGGTTTCAGAAAGCAGAAGTAAAGAACGGCCAAGCTGATAGTGAAACTGCTTGTTTAGCATCACTTATGATGTAAAAAGTTAAGAAGTGGTTTATACGGAATTTAATAATTTTCACAGCATATAAAAACTGAGTTCCCCCCGTCAAAAAGAGAAGAAAAAAGAAAAAGCGGAACGAGCGCTGTGCATTGTGGGAAACAGTATGTGAGGCAGACTGGTCCGATGCATACTGAGAAATTTTCCACGGATCAGTACAACATCCGGGGAGTTTTGGCCAAGCGGCAAACTCCGGTCTCAAATGATGAAGCCAATGCGGAAGTGCTATAAACTGCAATACATCGAAAATCCGCTTGAGGCTGGCTGCAGAAACACCGGAAACCACATAGATATGAATGGGAAAAAGACGATCTTTGCAGCATTAATAAACATGTTTACAGCCTGGTTCAAAAAAACGTCTTGGCCCTACTAATCTAATCTAAGCTAATCTCTCTAATGGCACACACTGTACGGGGGGTGAATTTTTTCTAACGTGACGATTAAGAAGATATTAAGATTACAAGTTTTGCCCAAATAAGGACATGACTGACGTGACTCCCGGTCGGGAACACACAGCCATTGGCTAAGAGGCTCACACTACGTCAATATGGCTGCTGCCGTCGATTTGCTTCAAAACAGCTCTCGGGAACAGATGGGTGACGTCACAGATACTACGTCCATATTTTATACAGTCTATGGTTTTGGCATACTGCAGATTTCGCTCTTTTTCACTTACTACATACTGAATTTTGGCCAAATCAGTACGTACTGCTAGTATAGTAGGCGGTTTTGAAAACAGCCCCAGTCTTTGATGTCACTTGCATGTTTCCATGTTTCATCCTAATTTATCAACAAAGTTGCAGCGCTGCTAATTCACTCCTCTCTTACTGGGATTGATGCAAGTGTCTAATAAACTCAAATGCAACTGCAGCACACCTGCCGTTAAAAAGAGCAGACTTTTGATGTACCAAATGTCTTGAACCCAGAGCTTGAGTCACTTTAGCGGCTACCGTATCCTAGCAATTTGCTAATAGCAACAATATCAACTGTCCAAGTGGGCAAACTTAAGCATCTCACTGACTTTTCTGGGTGCTTGTTTGCATTTGCTGTAAAATCTTCCAAAGCAAAACTCACAACCTCTCGCCCCTCTTTTAAAGCACCCTGGTAGAGACTGTTACTGAACAAGACGACACGAGAACGGGTGTGCGGATGAACACACGTGTCAGCCAGTGCTCCAGACTAAATAACCTATCAGGGTCCAGTGTTTGAGTGGAAATTGAGAAATTGAAAATCAGGAATCAAGTCCGAGTCCTAGACATAAGCACCACAACACTGGTGCTAACAGGGTTCACTGAGTCTAAACTGCAGCAGCCTCAGAGGAAAAAAATACGTTTCAGCTTCCTGCCTTCATCATCATTACCTGCTGCTGGGACACTTAACAATGAACACACATGTTATGTACTTGTACACTCCTAAAGCTGAACACTAGCTCGTGAGGATGATTCACAGACTACACATACACAGTCTGCCTTTTCCCCCCATCATGTTCAGGCTTATGATTGTACGCACAGTGTCTTAATGTTTGACTTTTTATTATAGTCATATGTTTGTCATTGAAAGGAAGTGCTTTATTTTATTTTTAGATATTGTGGATTAAATTCTCACTTTAAAACTTTGTAACTACACATTTATGTTTGATTCACTGCTTGATGCTTAATACCAAAATGTCAAAGTCTAGACTGCCACCTGGTGGAGGTTTAAGAAAACAGCAGGCATATTTAGACAGATGAGGATTTAGCAGCTGGTTCAGATGTGAGACACGACTTTTGCACCTCTATGTGAAGGTTTCTGTCAGTGTGAGTGTTACAGTCTGGAGGAAAACTTAAAATAAACCCCTGACATCTGCAAATGAGGGCTTTGTTGTCTCAACAGTATGCTTGAAATGTAGATTGAAATATCTTCCATGCAATTTTTGATGTACAATATTTGCAACCAGAAATCAGACAGACCTGAAATCAGCATGTCAAAAATATAGGTCTAGTATAAGGCAGCACTCACTCACAGTCCTGATACAGATATGATGTTGGGTAAAGTTGTGGAACATGAATAAGATTGATTTATGGTAACACCGCATTAATCAAAGTTTTACATTGAGATTAAAGTAGTACTCATATCTCCTCTACACAGAACCGTCAGCCAATGGTGAACCAGATGGGCGGAGTGTCGAATATGAATCTACCTCTCAGGTCTAATGTACCAAACCAGGTCAGTCTATGAATGACAATATTCCTGTATGAATGAACCCTTTCTCAGTGCCTTTAGCTCCTCCTCAAATACCTTTCAAATATCAACCATCAAAAACAATAAAGAGGATTAGAGCATTACAATTAGATCAAACCAATGGAATGAGATCAAAGAAATTTAATGAAATTGTAGGGACTAAGAGATCAGAACAATAGAGTGGGATCAAAGCAATAGGAAGAGATTGCAGCAATACATTAAATCAAAGCAATAGAACAAGATCAAATCAATAGAATGAGATCAAAGAAATTGAATGAGATTGAAGCCACTAAGAGATTAGAACATTATAATGAGATTAAAGTAATAGAGTATGATCAGAGCAATAGAATAAGATAAAAGCAATAGAATGAGTTCAAAGAAAAGGAATGAGATCAAAGCAACTTTGAGATCAGCGCAATAGAAGTGATCATAGCGATAGCATGAGATCAAAGCAAAAGAATGAGATCAGAGCAACAGAATGAGATTGAAGAAATTGAATGAGATTGAAGTAACTAAGAGATTAGAGCAATAGAATGAAACCAAAGCATTTAAGAGATATAGGAACAGTGAGAGAAAAGGCTTCAAAAGATAAAAGCAGTAGAATAAATGAAAGCATTTAAAAGGATCAAAGTATCAAAATAAACAACAAAGAAAAAAGAAAATGTAAAAAAAGACTTCTGAACTTCTCTGCTTCTTCTTCCAGGGAACCCTCAATGCCCAGATGCTAGCTCAGCGTCAGCGCGAGTACCTCAGCAACCACCTACGCCAACGCCAACAGCAGCAACAACACGTGCACCAGCAGCGTGCCATGATGATGCGGACTCAGGGCATCAACATGCCCCCTAACATGCCCAGCGGGGGCGCCGCTCCGACACCGATGCCCATGGGTGGCACCAACCCGCGGCTCCCTCAAGGAAACCCGCAGCAGTTCCCCTACCCGGCCTCCAGCTACGGTACCGGCCTGCCTTCTCCTCCTCCTCATCCCAGCTCCACCAGCCCCTTCTCCTCCCCCCTCTCCCCTAGCCATCACCTGGCTAGCCAGGGCATGATGGGAAATGTAGGCGGGCAGTACAGCGGGGTTATGAGTCCACCAACACAGCACAGTGCCTACCAGTTCAGCAGTTCAGGTATTTGATTAGAGCACAGTAACGGCATTGCAGCAGTGTGTGCTTCATGGCTGGTGTATTCGCTTTTTCCTCCTGTGGTAATTAAAAACAATCATCTCTGATATCTTGAGGCCATCAACGCTGCATCTGCTCTTCAACTTCTACACTTAGATGAACACTGTCCTTGATTTTAACCTCATCATTAACCAATCAGGAGACTACATGTTGTAACACTGTGTGCAGTAGTTGTTTGGTGATGGCACTATAGAACAAAAAACGTATTTTTCCTCTTACTTGTCGACTTTATCTGTGCTCTGTTAGTGTTTAAAGCTTTGTTTTTCATATTGAGTGGACAAAATATCTTTGTGCAATAGCTTGGGTCAGAATTTGCTTGTTATCATACCATCCATGTATCTTATGACCTTTCATCCATGTATCTTATGACCTTTCTGCTCAAATCTGCAGGAATGAGCCAACAACAGCAACACCAAGACCCAGTATCAGGCTTTCCATGTGGGGCTACGACCCCTCAGAGCCCGATGCTGTCCCCAAGGATGGGGCAAGGCCAAAGCCCCATGCTGCAGCACACCCAGGGCCAACCCCAATCCCAGGGTTCCAACCAGGCAGGAGCACCGGGCTACCAGCAGGGCACCGACCACAACGGATGGCCCCAACCTGCCAACATCTCCACCAGCAACAGGTAACAGCAGATGAACCTGTCACTCAATGTTACGTGAAAATGATTTGAGTCTATTTGAAGCTATTATCTTAATCTCTGATTTCTCTTCTAGTGTGTACCCTCAGCAGTCCCAGTCTCAGTACTCAGCACAGCCTAATGGAGGAATGTACAGCAGCAACAACAACATGAACCTGGGAGTCATGGGCAGTAATGGTGGCAACATGAACCAGATGTCAGCACAGATGAGCTCCATGAACTCCATGAACTCAGAGCAGGTGAGCACAGTTTTAGACAAGCTTGGAAACCACCTGCTATTAATGTCAGTGCATAGATATGTCAGATGGAAATATAGTTTTTTTTAGCTGTAGGCCATAATTATAAAAACTGAAGTGGAAAAACATTTAAAACATTTATATTTATGCCTTATGAGACTAGATAATATTACATTTTCACTTTCTACAGTAATTGATGGCAAAATAGAACTCTGTCATGCTATTATAATAATTGAGGTGCACTTGTATTAACTTTTCCGTCATGTCTTCATCATTATAATCTTCCAGGTTTGTGACAGCATCCTGGGGCAGCTTGCAGAAATTGACATGTTGACACAAGATGGTGAAGCCAATTCTGTGAGTAAAAGATTCTTGTCTTGTACACATTACCTTACATGCTGTGACATTTGATTTAATTTAAAGGTTCCATTGTATTCTAAAATATACTGTGTAAAAAAAAAAGAGGAAATTAGCCCCAATGGTGCCATCCATCCTGTTTTTTTTGTGCTAGAAATGACCACACTTGGAAGAGAGAGCAGCACTGTGTGAGAGTAAAAGGTTATAACGCTCGAAATTCGCGGTTAGCAAGGCACATGCACTAGTCCGCATAGCTGTTTTGTTGTCCATGATGCTAGTTTTTGCTGATGAAACACATTTCTGAAAAAGTTTGGTTCAAAATGTCTCCAAAAAAAATTTACCACACATAGAGGGAAGTTAATTACAGTTACAGTTATCCATACATGATTGTGAATTTGGTGCTCCTCAAGGCTCAATTTCAGGTCCCAATTATTTCTTAGTGTATAGTCTACAACCTGCCACCTCACCCGACTACTACTACTACTTTGTTTACAATCTATTACAGTTCATCTTTTTTAGCTCAGATGTTTGAAGGACATTTCATTTCTTTAAAGCTTTATAAACACAGAAATTAAAAGTGACGCCTCTTTATGACATTCAAAAGCAAACAAGACAATCAGCAACAAGATGACTATTGTTGTTTTTGATGCCTGTAACTGCTGCCTTTGATGAGCCTTTAACTAATGGAAACAAGAAATCAAGCAAGAAATTGTAAATTAAACCATTTGAATAAACAAAAACAGAGGTTATCAATAAATCAAAATAAAACTCTGTTCTTGTTTATTCAAATGGTTTAATTTACAATGTTTTGCTTGATTTCTTGTTTCTGTTAGTTAAAGGCTCATCCCCTTTCTTATAACTCGTTGATTTGCCCACACATGATGTAGTGAAACTGATGAGGCGATGAATGGTAGCCACACTCTTTTTAAGTTGTTCTGCCTGTCTTTCAAAATGTTTGCCTGATGAAGGTCTAGGCCCTAAACGTTGCGATTACACTTTTTTTTTAATGCAATTTGGACAGTGTGCGGGATACTTGCAACTCAAATTTTGTGACCTGCTTCTAACCTACGCACCTGTCCTTTGAAGCTGATATTTGAAGTATTTTCTTTTTTTTTTGAACGAATGCAACTATTACCAGTAACTGATTCATTTGACTCTTAGAAGAAATCAGGTGAGAGCTACATCAAATATCCTCAAAATCCAGTATCGTGCATTCTTAGTACGAGACAGTGAGGAGAAAACAACAATGAATGTTTTTTATTTGTTGTCAGAATAATTTAATTTGTAACTCCAGTGTAATGCATGTTTTTTTTATTTTTTTTTATAAAAATAGAAAAGCCTTAAAGACAGGAATTGCTTCTGATTGGTCGTATAACAAAAGTATATAAAATAGATAAGATGGCTTAGACTGAGTTAAAGAAGGTAAGCATACAGTAACATCCCATCGAGCCATTATTGTAGTTTTATGATTGTTTGAATGATGCCCCGTGAGTTTCTTTTGTATTTTTATTTTCTGCCAAATCTGCACATTTGACTTTTTTTGCTTCTATTTCTCTGTCTTTGTAGAATTTCTGCTGACCCCGGCTGCTGCTGAGACAAGGTAACACAGGAGCTCATGCAAAAACCCTCAAACCTCCTCAGCTCAGCTATCAGAGAAGCACTGAGAAGTTGAGGACAGACGATGGAAACACTTTTCTCTCTGTCATACCAGCCAGCTCTGAGGCACTGCGGGGGAGAGGAAGACTTTATATTTGACAGAGTAAATTGAAGTTTTCAGGTTTGTGAGTGAAACTAAAACGATGATGTCACAGTTTGAGACTGGAGAACTGAATGGTTGTTGAGCACGAATGAAACCTCTGGATTTGATCTCAAATGGTTCTATTTCAGAGCCGGACTGAAAACTTTAACGAATGAAAAGGTTTATAAAACGATATTTTACAATTATTTATAGTTTTGAAGAAGTTTTAGGGATTATTTGTATGACACGGAAAATCAAGGATATCTTTCTCCAAGAAAATCTCCCAAAATGGTACATTTTGATGTCGATTTAAAAATTAATATATTTCAACTGCTGTAGTTACAGGAGAGCTGTATCCTTGTATAATAACTTTTTGAATGAAGGTAAATGTGTATAGTGTACATACAAAGATTTATGATACCCTCTTTTGCCCTCAGTGACATTGCAAAGCAGCAGTTTGGAGTTTTAGTCCAACAAACATTTCTCAGAGAGACGATTTTTAATTGGTTAAACTACACGTCAGTGGGCGGGGCTTAAGATTCTGCATGCTCCAATGGCCAAAAGGCATCTGGAGGGTGGCGTTTAAATGTAACTTTTAAAAATATGCACTCTGATCAAAGAATATTGGTTGATCAGCGTGTTAGCTAGCTAGCTTTCCAAGCTACATGTTGCCAAATGTCGTCAAATCCCAAAATACCTCGAGGCAACCACCCAGCAAGTCAATTATTTGGTTTATTGGAATGAAATAAGCAGCTCTCAGGTCAAAGCATTAACAAAAAGGTTGAATAGAGTGGACTTAATTTATCAAGGTATATATTTCTTATGCTGTGAGTATTTTGGCTGAAAAGCTGGCTAGGTATTCGGGTTTCCCAAGCAGCAATGTTTCAGAAGTGGAAAAAAACTGCAGTTCCTTGAGTGTCCACTTGGGTTGCCTGCAAAAGCCAAGGAAACTGTGATAGAGCCCATATTAAACGACATGCTTACCACTTGGTACAAAAAAAAATGGTTTTGGTCCCCTTACATGACTTCTTTTCTCTGAAGAATAAACAACATTACCATTATTTTCCCATCATAATATGTCATAGCAAATGCTAATATGCTAACATGCTAAAAATATAAGTATTACACCTGTTAAAAGTCAGCGTGGTTATGTTTTTAGGCCCAGCAGAATGTCTGTGCTCATATCAAACCTACTTTAGGTCCAAACTTACTCTGCCAGATGATCATTAGCTCTGCCCACTGTCTTTCAACCAATGAGATATGTTTCTCTCTGCAGCATCTTCACTTTTAAAAAGATATGGACGAATAATGAAACTCTTTGTTACTGCTGTCATTTCAAACGTACACTTCATGGCTGCGATGTGCCGGCCTGCAGGAGCCACACACGCTGAAACTCTCTCTGCCAAGCTGAATTCAGAGTGTGTTGTTTTGTTGTGTTCAGTGTTTCTGTGGGTGAAGCTGTGATTTTTGGGGCGAAACAGTCTCTACCTACTAAATGTACTGTTGATGAATGAATGAATGAGTCAGGGCAGTCTCAGAGGGAGGTGAAGTTTTGCACCGTGCGTAAAGAAGAGCAGGTGACCCAGAACCTTTACAATCCAAAGTTATAAAACCTGTCACAGACTGGACCTCTGATGTTTTGGGAATAGTTTCATCAAATAACTTTAAAGGTGCTCTTTATTATTCATTAGGTGCTGTCTCATAAGCTTGACTGTAACTGTTGAAAGATATCTTAATATCAGACAGTCCATAAATCTGTAAAGCACACACTGGAATAAGAATGGAAGATGACTTTTCCCTCAGAGAGTATTAAGGCCACATTGAAGAAAAAATACTAAGATTACAGGAACAAAGTCGTAAGAGAATAAAGTCATAATATTGAAAGAATGAAGTTGCCTTTTCTCATAATGTCACAGCTTTAGGTGCTGTGTCAACTGGCGTCTTGCACTGGGAGCATCCACAACCTCAATGTCAGAGCGCGTCTCACCAGCGTTTGCTGTTTACTAGGTCACGAAAGTATACCTGCGGCACTTCCGCTTCCCTACGCAGTGACCGTTGGGTCTATTTTAAAATGCTCTGTATGCTTCATTCAATGGCATTTCAACAAGACACTTTAAAAACTATTGATAGAAATCATGTCATAGCATTAGTAGCAGCTCTAAACTTGGAAATTGTACTTCGAAAAAAAACAGGGATAACTTTTCTCCTCGGTACCGGCCTCCGCCATTGTTGTTGACAAAATTGATATTTGGAAGATTCTGATTGGTCGGTGATCAGGAAGTGACAGTGATTAGCCCGGCGGTGGTCCAAAAGTGGAAATGTTTTCAACTGACGGCTAAATTCCACTGGATCCGTGTCCGGTCTGTCTTCAACTCGTCAAGGCACTGAAGTTTATAGGTTTTTATTCTAGTCAGTGTGTTAACTTCCACTGGATCCGCTCCGTTGCGTTCCGGCATGCCTGAGCCCTCCGGATCAGATAAGCTAGACTTCTATTTTTGACGGATGCCGGAGCCCGACGAATCAATCTCAACAGAGAAGATCGAGCAAGACAGGAATTTGGGCACCAAAACAAAATGAAAACATCCGGTTAATTTTCAGAATAAAAGACTCAACTTATCATCAAATATCTTATAATATAACTTCACTATTCTTTTAATATTTTGGCTATATTCTCATTATATTAAAACTTTATTCTCATTATAAATTACTTTTTTCTCATGATATTTCGACTTTATTCTTGTAATGTTACGACCGCAGTCTGGTTATAGGACAACTTAATTCTTTTGACAATACTTTTTCTTGTAAGTTACGATTTCCTGTCTGAATCCCAGATTTTTTTCTTGAATGTTGGCCTGTATTGGAGAGCAGAGGAATGTAAAAATGCAAACTGAAGAAACACTGAAGAGAACTGTTGTTTTCTTTATTTAAGCTTTTGGATCCCTTTATTTCTCCATCTCCTCTCAGCTGTTAGCACAGGAAAGCAGTTTGCTCCAGTGTGCTCACATTTTGTAAAATCCCAAAGATTTCAGGAGCAAACCTCTGAGAGAAAATGTAAGCCATGAAAAATGTCCTGAATGTCAAACTGTCTGCAAAGTTTAAAAACAATCGTCAACTCATGTACATAACTCCTAATGTTTTAGATGGAAGTGAACTATTTTCTCTTGATTTTGACTGATACAGTTTATAAATATATATATTGAAGAGTTTCTTGATTTATAGATGGATATTTTATCTATTGCAAAATACTGTAATTCATGTAAGTACCTTAAGATGCTAAAGACGAAGCATAATGCCTTAGATCTGTGATTCTCTGTCTGGTGTATAACTGTCTGGTTTACAGGTGTATTATATAACTGTCCCATACTGCTGAGTGAGTGTTTCACCACTTCATACTGTAGCTGTAAGAAGTAGACAACCAGGATTTTTTTTTTTATCATGACACTGAACAACGAGTGTATTGTCTCAAGGAAAGTAGAATAACAGTGTGTTAGCGTTTGTTATCAAAGTGCATAACCGTGCTATTGATTTTGATGTAGTTCTTTTGTATTGTTGCACCTTGAAAGTGCACAATGCATCAGGGAGGTTCTCCCAAACTAACACAGTGTTTTGTTTTTTAAAGGGGCATTTCATAATCTTTGACTTTTGTTGATCTAAATGACCAATAAGCTCGGCAGCAACATCTCTACATTGCATCTGTACTCCTAGGTTGCCTGTAAAATACAATGATAACATTGCCAGAAATGTAAGCAGTTGATGTAGCTCTAATGCTGAAACAAACTAATATGATCATCACACACCCATCTCCTGATATTCAATGCTCATACCGCTCCTATTGGACGAAATTTGACTATGAAATCACAACAGCTGAGATTCACCACAAAAGTCTTGGTTTAAAATTTTCATTTTAGGTACCAATAGACCATATTCCCACTATGTGACGCCACAAGAATATGAACCACCATGGGATATACCACACTTTTTGTTTCTTCCCCAAGACCTATTTTTCCCAATTTAACAAAATCATCGGAATGTTCTACCTGTGGAAAGGCTTGCCCAATGCAACTAAAAGTCCAAAATGTTCAAGACTACAAACAAAAACATGTCTGACACTGAATGTACTTGTACTACATAGATAATACACATCCTGTAAACTAAATTGGATGAATGTTAAAAACCCATGGAAAGTATTGGGGCCATGTGCTTTCTTATTGATGGTTTATTGCCTCTTGAAAATAGGTCCAAATGTTGAGAACCAAGTTGAAATTTGAATAAAGTACAAATATTTTTAAAAAACAAATATTGAAAGTGACCATAAATCATAACTTTGACTTGACTCCTGGGAATAAGAAAAAAAAATGATCAGAGGATCACTTTTTCTTCTTAAATTTCTAGAATAGTGTCTCACCCAGACTTATACAAATTGGTTCACTGTTTCTTGTTCAGTGTTTGGAGTTAGGTCCTTGAAAAACTTCGTAAAACAAAATTTAAAGATCCTACACATCTGATTCAACTTCTGACACCTGGAACTAATACTTAAAAATTGCTTGCTTCTCAACATTCAGACACTATGGGAAATGATACACACTTGCACAGGCCAAATGATTGTTTAATAGAAGACCACTTTGGGAGCGCTACTGTTTATGTTGGTGTCTGTTTAAACATTACGTTAGCTAGCCAACCATACAATATGTAAGTACCATGAGCGTGACGTCACAAGCAGATAGTCACTGTGGGCATGTGGTCTATCGTAACTGCACCAGGGCATCTAGTGCTGGGAAAATAGGTCACCATGCTTCATGCTGCTTAGTAGGGACATGGGACATGTAGGTTACAGGTACTGTCTCTTTAAGGCCCTCTCCCCCTCTCCCCATCCCTTCAAGCCTACTTTCTTCTGATTGGCCAGTTCTCTGGAACGCTACTGGGTTGCTATAGCAACATGATCAAAAGCAGAGTTCCGTGGCTTCGTGACATCACGAAATCTCAAAATAATGAAAAAAGTGTGCTGAAGCTGGCGTTTAGAGCAACTTGTAGACTGAGAGATTGATGTTTAACTACTGATTTGAAACTTTCCCCATGTTTAGATTGAATATTCATCATTTTAACTACATAAGAATGTGTCTGAAATTATGGAAGAGCATGATACCACCTCTGGAAAAACAAGTGCTACTACTTTTCTTTGCGATTAGAGGTCACTAGTACAATTTGAAAGTGAGTCCAATATCCTTAAAAAACCCTCTTTACAGCTCAAAAGGTTCCCCCTCTAATCACCCTGTCTGTCCTAAAGTACAGTTGTACATTCACATTGAATATCTCAGCAGCGACAGTCAGTGCAGTTCATATGGAGTGTGTTATTATGCAAAAGTCCAGACGTTCACACCACTTTATGCAAGCTGTCGACTCTAATGTTGCTTTTGCCAATGCTGCTCGTAATTTATGATTCATGCCACTGTAAATAAATTATTTTTATGGAACTGGATTGACTCTGTCTTTTTATTTCGACCTATATCACCTATACATCCATGAAAGACACAGCACTGCAGACCTGACACTCCAATAAAACAATTTCCAAGCATAAAGTGAAGTTTAACCATTGCTTTAACGTTAATGTAAAAGCAGAGCTCACTGTGTGTGCAGTACTCCTTGTTGAACAGCAGGAGGCGACATACAATAAGAACTTGAAAACACAGTGTAGACTTGATGCATCATTTGCTTAAAACATTTGTCTCAGTTGTCCAATCATTTGAATTCAGTGGCACAAATTTGATCCCATTGGAAAACTATTTCAAGGAACTTAAAAAGATGTATACTTATAGTCTTGATAAACTTAATACATTTTGCCTTCTTTTTCTGTGCTGTTTTATCTTCTGGTTCTTCCTTTTTCATACCAAGCTTTTTCAACCAAATTCAGGGTTAGTGTAAAGATAGAAGCCAAAGTCAAAAATATTAAAAGCAAGATTTAAATGAGAATTAATGACATCATTGACTATCGATTTCTCCATAGATACCTAGGTATAAATGTGTTTTATATATCTGAATGAAGCACATGAAAAATATATAATATGCCAAATTATCAGTTTTGGATTTTGCATGCAACTTCTGAAATCCTTCAAAAACCCCCTTACTTTATCTGCTTAAAGCTTTATCACTCCACAGTTTGAAAACAAAACATTTGTGTGTGAAATATTGTGTATTTTGTAAGTATCGTATGGGAAGGAAAAGCCTAGAGTAGGCAGCAGAAGCTGAACAGCAAAGATGGAAAGCTTGGGATTGCCCAGTGGAAGTGGGATGTAGAGGGTTTGGAGTGCAATCAACTATCTTGTTACTGGATGAACTGAGTGCACATGGACAGTTTCCAAAAGGCGTTTAAAAAGGTCTCAGATGAAGGAGTAAAAATGAGTCACTGGAGTTGGATGTGGAGATATAACCCCAGCTGAGGCCGAAGACGAAGGTAAAACCAACCATCTTCCCTCTCCCTTCTCTCCTCTCTTACTTCATTTACAGTAAAAGGGGAGTATCTAGGGGGAGGTGGAGCGTACAGCTATAGCTCAAATAGGCTGCCTACTTATACTCTGTCTTCCCTGTCCTCTGTCTACACCTCTCTACAGACACTTTCTCTATTTTCTCTCTCATTTTCCTCCATTCTTCTCTTGTGAAAATGGGGGATATGGGGAGGTAGAGCATGCAGCCTAACACTGCAGGATTGATCTCTGACCTTAACAGGCTTCACGGCCGGAATGGAAATGTTGAGCCTGATCTCACTCCTGATAAGTGGGTAATGGGGGACATCAGTCTTTGAGTGTATGCAGGTATACACACAGGCTGCGTCTGATTTACAAATCTTTTCTTGGCTTGGTTCCAACTTATTTATGTGTGTATCTCCAAAGAACTAAGCCACTATACCTTGCGTTCTTGTTACATTTTCCAACTGTGTGTTCCTCATGTTTGGATAGAGTTTGGGAAAAGAGCGTTCAGTTTTGCTTAATCTTCTGCATGGAATACACCCCAGAAGGACTTGAAATTGACAGACCTTATTTCACTTGAAGCATTTGGCTCTATCTTAAAAGACAGACAGCGTGAGACCACTGAACAGTGCGTGTGTTTTTAAAATTGTTGTCTGTGATCTCCGTTTATACTTTATTTGCAAACGAGTTTCCCATTGTAAATGATTGATTGTTTTTTACTTATTTTCTATAATCTGCTCTATACCATGTATTATATTAGTATGACGTGTGCTGCTGACTTCTTGGCCATGTCACCCTTGTGAAAGAGGTCTTGATCTCAATGGGTTAAATAAAGGTGAAATAAAAAGGGGGCCGTGTGGTAGCCTACGTCAGGGGTTTCCAAAGTGGGGTTGCCAGAGAGTAATTGGGGGTCGCAGGATTTTTTTTTAAAAAGTAATCTAAAATTTCGTACATCACCATTACTGTAAATATGCTTTTTTTGTAAGTAATTCATTTAGAAATAAAACCTGGCAAATACATGTTCTGCCTTTCTTTAGATCACTCTTGGTGAGGGTTAGTTTACAGTTGATTAACAAAAGCATCAGTAGCAGTGATTAAGTAATAACAGCACAGGAAACAGCCACATGTACATGTAGCTAGCCAGCTAAATGAAGTATAAAGCAACATTTAATTACATCCAGGTACAGTGGGGGTCGTGAGTCTTTGGCACCTATATTTTGGGGGTCATGACCTGAAAAGTTTGGGAACCCATGGCCTGCATAGCTTAATGGTAAAGCATAAATAATGGAATGAGGGTGTGATGGAGTAGGCTTTTTAATTTCCTTTTTATTAGACAAGTAGCTTTTGTTTATTTGAAATTCAAAAATATCACATACAGTGTAATGAAGCTTTATTCAACATCTCATTTGGCATACGTCTACCAGCATACTCATATGAATCCTAAAAGTAAAACAGGGAACACTTCTTGGTCTTTTGTTACTGTTTCTAATGACTCATCAAGAATCACGGAGCACTGAAAAAGCACTTCCTTATTTCTGTGAACTTACTTTTGTAGACATGGCAAGCAGCCATGTGTCTTTCGTCAGTCAGTATGGTGACATTGTTGGAGCAGCACTGATGTACACTCTGTTTAACACTGCCAAGATTCCTCTGTGAAACCTGTCCAGGACCTGATGTCCTTTACATGGCCCTTCAAATCTAATCGTACAGCGAGGTCACTGTTTGCCACGGCTGATTTTTACTCCAGTTTACAACTTACTCAAATAAACCTTTTGTTATGATTACGTTCTTGTGAAATAAAAGTACTTTTGCTCGGCCGTGAGTGTGAAATGACATACTGTGTTTTTAGAGATAAAGTCATTGAGATAAACTTGAAGCAACTGTTGCTCAAGGTCATGAACTTTATGAAGGTCCTTAAATCTGTCTGACTTTTAGCATACATAGATAAACCAGTGCTGTTATCACTATTAGATACATAGAAACACTTCAATTTAAGATTATGGTATTATAAATACTTATTTTAGGAAAAAGTGAGATGCTGTTTGTCACTTTATGTTATCTTAGATTAAGCCCACTGTTTTGAGTTCTTTGTTACCACCATTACATAATCCATCTAATAATCTAATCTCTCTTTTATTGCACTATTATATCAGCCACCACGCTCTTACAACACCCACTCTCTATTGTTGAACTCGACAGACATTTGTGAATAGTTGCTTCAACTGTATCATTTCCCGAATTACAAACCGTGGTCTCAATTGTAATTGGTTGAAATGTATTTCCACAGTACGTGATCTGGGCGCCCATTGGTGGATTCGGCTGTCAGTCAGAGAAGCCAGACTCGTGAGAACCACAGATCGACATAAAAAAATGAAGACCTCTCACTCGGATTAAATTTAAACTGTTCACAACCAGATAGAAAGAAATACACGTCAGCAGAAATGTGGGCCTAATTGTTGAAACTTTTGTTGTTTAATGGTTTAAAACCTTTATTCTGTCTTATATGTGCATTATTTTCAAATTTAATATTTATGTATTTGTTGCTTTACATATTTAAGATAAGATAAGATAATACTTTATTGATCCCAGGGGGAAATTCGGTTGTTGCATCAACACAGACATAGTAGCAAGAGTAGTACAAGAATAATAGAGTACATTTAAATAAAGTAAAAATTAAAAAACATTTAAAGAAAAATTTAAAGGTATATATAAATGTTATACATGGCGTTGTAATTACAGGCAGTAAGCAATGTAATTTAGTAGTGACAGGTTGACATGGTGTGATTATGGTTGGTTATGACATATTGTAAGTAATTTATATATATATATGGATATGTAAAATGTCTTTAGGTAGACAAAGATAATAGTAAAAAGTACTACATAATAGTAACATGATCAGTTGTAATAAACAATAATAATATAATATTACATATATATATGATATAATAATAATTACAGGATATAATTCAATACAATATAATATGTTATAATGCAGTATAGTAGTAATAAAATATAAAATTGATTGGATTTAATTGTTTTGCCCAAACAAATATTTTTAAATCCAGAATTCACAAATATCTGGGCTAGCATTTATTTCATTATGAATTGAGAGATAGAAAATGAATATGAACAGATCATATATGTTCTAACATAATAATATCACAAATAAAATATATATCATTGTACAGGCATATTCTTCTGTACTTATATCTTCTCTGCAAAAAGAGAAAGACAAAAGTCCGCTGGGAATCAAATTATTTGCAGAGGTTAGCATATGACTAGGCACACAAGGATGTGATACCTCAGCTAGCTTATTGCTGTGATATTTCTTTACTCTGATATCAGAATATTCGTCAAATTCATTGTACAACCAGCCAATTTAACTGCTTACAACTGGTTTCCATTACAGCCCTTACAGGCCTGTACTGGCTTGTACTCCATGGAAGGCAGACTGGCTAAGTAAAGCTTTGTAGTAAGTCATCTTTATTCACATACAATCTCTGGTCAGGGGGGTGTGTGCTGCAGCCAGAGGGGCGGTAACCACTGCGGTCCTACTACAGTCTCCCTCCTCTCTCGGATACTGACAGTGTTTCTGCCTCTGAAGGCTTGTTGTGTTGTACATTTTTTGTTTTCTGGGGGCAGGTGTGTGTTACCTGGGACAGACATGGCGGGCACAGCGGCACCGAAGCGGCAGGACACCCGGAAATTCTTCGAGAACCTGTCCGGAGCTGGGAAATCCATCGCTGTGCTGACCAGCGGGGGAGATGCCCAAGGTAACGTTGTTTTGTCCGGGTTCCATTATCGGACACCTGTGCTGTCTCTGTTTTATTTCTCTTGTGTCCTCCTGAAATACAATATTCTTGCAGTACTCTACCAGAAACAACAATACGAGCTTTAACCAACCATTTCCAGTCGTTTTATTGGAGAAATAACACACGCGTACATCTTGTGTCTTTCTGAAGCAGACGCTCATTTCCCTTAGTGTTGCTTGTGCAGAAATATGCGCAACACCTCCCAATTTAAATAGAATTTACTTTAATGCAAGCTTCCCAGCTTCACTATTAAACTGAGAATGTAGGAATACCCCTGTCCAATAATAGATGTGTTGCAGGTAAAGGACTCACTGCGTTAGTTATTCTAAGGAAGCAAATAAAAGGTGCGGTTTTTGAATATCTCTGTGCGCAAAACAGAGAAAGTTTGATTTATTCCTAGACCTGATCAACTCATTCTCATAATACAGCACTTGGGATGTTGCATTATTCTTTATAGGCTGTTAAATTAATGTAAAAGGCAGTTATACAACAGCTGACACTCCCTTTCACACTCCTGTATCACATCTTTTCATGGATGCCTCAGTTTCTTATCATGAAGATAACCTTTAGGCATCACATCACAGCACATTGATAATCAAGGCCTGCCACGAATGAGCTCACACTGCTGGAGGATAATTTGGACTCTATCAACAAGTGGTCTTGATAGCTGAATAATTCAAAGACATCTCCTTTTGCATGGGGTGTTTCTTTCCCGGTCATGCATCCTGCACCATTGCATTTAAATGGTGTGTGTTATCTGCATTGATGGCATAGACGGCGCATGTGTGTCTTTATGCATGCAACTCTAGCTCCCTGTGAGGGTGCATGGTGCAGGGAGACACATAATTGAATCACCAACACGAATGCATCATAACTTTATGTGTGCTTCCATAATAAGTCCAGACAGTGTAAGTACCTGCAGTAGGTCACCATAATAAGATTTTTAAATACATCAAATATCTTATCGAGTTAGGACTTTCTATTAGCTTTAATTTTGAAGGATTTTAAGGTTTTCTATGTAGGCTGTTAATTCTGTTCAAAAGTGCATGAAAACACCTTATTTCTGTGCAAACTCAGTCATTGTGAATAAAAAGAAAAGAGTTAAAGTGGTTTAAATGCACTTATCATCTCTAAGAAGGCTCTTGCATTGCTTTAGATGCGTTTAAACACGTGTCTAGCATCACGGAGGCAGAGTCGTGAGAGGACCAGTGTCAAGCCACCTATATTGAAAACACTGCAGCTATAAATCACAACAAATATCCTATCATACAGTTTCCTCTGCGGTGCTTTTATTTTGAAGGCTGGGAGTCGACGTTTCCGGTTTGGCTCGTGTGGCGCTTGACTCATCCTGAGCTGGAGGGTTTTGCAGCGTACGTGAGGAGCTGCGGGTATGCAGGGATGGACAAGTACACAGATGAAAAAAGGGATTAAATGATGACAAAAGAGTGTTACAACTTAAGGGAAATGCTTCTCATTGCAAAGTCGTCAAAATTAGGTTATATTAAACTGATACATGATAATAACTAATATATAGATGTCAGCAGAGAGAGATGTATTGCGTCTCTTTGGTGCTCAGATGTTCCTAAAACATCATCAGTACATGTATTTTAGCTCTGGCACATGACCTCCTCTGCATCCTCCCTCCATGTTTGATCCATATTGTGTTCTGCCTCAGTACATGCAGTACAGATAGAAGCAGTAGGTTAACCACAGCTATTGTTGGCATACAGGCTGTTACATAACTCAGCTCCTATAGCACATGATTGGAGCACACTGATGTGTTGTCTCAGTCTCTGCAGTGAATCACAGCACATGTAAGTGGGTATTAAAATCAGTGTTTGTAGTACTGACACGACAGCAGGATATTTTCTTCCTGGCAGCATCTGAGGTTTGATCGAAGCTGCACTTTGAAGCACACAGCCGAGTCAAAGTGATTCCACTGTCCTAGTTTTCACTCATTCATAAAAACAGGCTCTGTAGTTTTAGACTTGTTGCCTATGTCGTACTTTGCTTTCAGATATTAGAATGAAACTTGTATCCTGCAGCCTAAATGATGATGATTCAAGTCATCAGTCCTAGATCGTTGCACTTTTGTTTATGTGGCGTTGTTGAAAGGAGAGCAGAGCATCAGACTTAACAGAGTCTCAGAGTAGCCCTATGTCCTTATGAACTATACTGACGAGTTATCTACACATCTGCTCCTCTTCCTGAAAAAAATGAAGTGTTTTAAAACCAGTAAAAACTCCAAACTACAAAACCCCTGATAAGTAAAATTTTTTAATATTGTGCACACAAGTTACAATCTTGTACGTACAATATCATTACCATAGTGTTTGAGGCTATTTTACAGATGTTTTAAACTTTATAACAGCAGAGGATGAAGTATTTTAGTAATGAAATATCTGATTTTAGGTTATCAGAGAAAACAAAGTTAGTTAAATTTAACACAGCTCAGCGTATAACCTATGCTAATGAACATTAAAAGAACAATAATTATCATATTATCATAACTGGTACGCACAAGATATCAGCTCCTGTTGAGAAGATAATAACCTGTCTTCCTAAGATTTTAGTATCATGCACAGAAGTTATTTTCTTGTGTCAACAACTAAATATATTTTGCTAACAATATGAATTTTTTTTTATTTTTTGGGACTTTAGGGCCCACACAGCAAAAAATAAAAATGTTTTTCTTTCGCTCTTCAGCATGGCTTTTTGGGCTTCAAGCTGAGCTGTGTTCACTTCAGTTCATATTATTTATCCAATAACCTAGTTGATTTCACTTATCAGATATTATCCTGTTCAGTTTTTGTCATGTGCAGGAACGTTACAAGAAGACGTGAGGCTCCACTGACGGTTAAACATGCTCTTTATTTACTAGAGCAGCACACACGTAACTGCTAACTTTCTAATATGCTAGACTGCATCGTGACAGCAGTGATGACGTATATCTCTCAATTCACTACGGTGTCCTGTAAGGCCTGCATAATGACATCTCATATCGTGACAATTAGAACGTTTAAAACTTGGCCAAATGGCTTCAAACACTGGGGTGCCAAGTGGTCTAACCCAGGGCTTCCACCAGATCCACGTCCGGTCCGTCTCTGATCCGCTGCAGTCTGGCTCCATGCTCTGTCGTCTGTCAACACCCACCGGTTGTATTTTCAAAACACAGCACGGAGCAGGACCGCAAGACAGCGAGGTATTCCTGCAGTAGTTACTGCATTAATGAATATATGACCCCTCTCCTCATCCATGTTGTGTTTCTGGTCCTCTGAAAACCTCTGACCTGTTGACTCCAGGCCTGGCTCAGCTCATCATGATGGTTTGTTGTTGTAGTTACGTGAAATACGATCTGGTGATAACACAGAGTGTTTTATTCTGAAAATTAACCGGATGTTTTCATTTTGTTTTGGTGCCTGACTTCCTGTCCCGCTCCATCTGCTCTGTTGAGATTGATGCGTCGTGCTCGTGCATACAGCAAAAATAGAAGTCTTGTGTATCTGAGAAGGAGCCAGAACGTAATGGAGCGGATCCAGTGGAAGTTAACACATTGACTTGAATAGAAACCTATCAGACTTGTGCCGTGACCGATCGGAGACGGACCAGAGATGGATTGGCTGGAATTTGGCTGCAAGCATGCCCCGTATACACAGAGGTCTCCTGTTCAACTCCCAGCCTCGACCATTTGCTGCATGTCTTCCCCCGCTCTCTACTCCCCCACATTTCCTGTCTCTTTAGCTGTCCTATCAATAAAGGCGAAAATGCATGGTCTTCAAAAAGTGACGCTTCTTTGAGTAACTTTGGAAACGTGTCGATGTGAGCACCCCCGTGGACAAAGTGGTTTGTCTTATCACTTTGCTAATTAGTTTATTTGTAAGAAAAAAAATATTAACATTTAATCTCATCATGCTTCCTTATAACTGTTAAATATATTAATTAAGTGTATTGATAATCAACTTGTGGCTGGTGATCTGGTTGTAGATAAAGCCATCCTTGATATTTGTGGACAGATTCAGATTCCTTGATGGTCACTGAATTTTTGCAACATTTTTAAAAGCCTCAACTGCTGCCATTGTATCTCCTGCAAACCCTGGAAAGAATGCATAAAATCTGTTTTTTTATCACATGATTTCTGATTCATTAATAATTTACCAAAACTTATTTCTCATCTCTGATTGCTGTAAAGTATTTGTCAGCCCACAGCAGCATCAACTTTATTCGTGCACACTCACTGTGAGACTTTAATTGTCTGTCATCGAGTGAATTCCCATCATTAATTATTTCTGTTTAACTCATTGAGAAAACGGTCCCATTTAAATCCATGCTACACATTTCAACCAATCAGCAGTGTCCTGGTCTCGTAGCAACATCAGCTCATTCCATCAGCATTCGTTAGCCTGCAGCACAGCCTGAAACCACATCCAGGCTTTTATCCTGTGTTTCCTTGCTGAAGAAAACCCTCCTCTCTGCATCTACCCTGCTTATGACCTCAACTTAATAAACAAAAGAAACAAAAACAAACAACAACCCACACCCTAATGACAACCAAAAAGACATGCAGTATTGCACATTACCTTTATGGCATAAACACACCACATAATGCATTGTGGATTCTGCAGCTGTAGCAGGCTCAGTGATGTGAATGATGTTTTAATACAATGCTGTTTGTGAAGCCTGACGTTGTTTACCAGAAGTAGTCACATCCCCTTCACATTCTTCAGATAGGAGCCAGAGAATAGGACGGCTTGTAGGCAGCATGTGGTGTGGGGAGAAGTTTGGCAGAGAGGAGTCCTGCTGGCTGTGAGGGGCAGCTGGTGTACGCTGTGCTCATACTGACACAAGGAGAGGGCGAGGAAAAATGTAACGCCACCTGACGCTAAAAACTTATAAATGTTGCTTATCAGCATTTTTCATATAATTAATGTCAGCAATGGTCTGAATGTAAACTGAACCGCTTTAAACACCAGTTATGGTACTTGTTCATGATGTGTTCTAAGCAGGTAATGTATGGATGATGTGCTATGTATAGTGTTTGTGCTTGTCATTGGTGCGTGCTTCTGTGTTTTTTTGTTTGATTTAAACAGTTTTTGTACTGTTTAAACTGATGGGCAGCTAAATGTGTGCAGAACTTGAGTCCAAGACAAATTGTCCTAAGGGGAAAACAAAGCGTATCTCATTGTATCCTATCATCACATCTAGTTTCATAGTATGGCATCATTTCATATCATAGCGCTTCGTATTGTGACTTTTCGTGTCGTCTTGACTTGTGTCGTTGTTAGGGGTGCAACGGATCAATAAACCCACGGTTCGGATCGAATCACGGTTTTGAGTCACGGATCGAGTCATTTTTCGGATTAGTGAAAAAAAAAAAAAAAAGACAAATATAACTTTGTCCTCCATTTATTTTGTAAAACACTTATAAACTTTTGCCCATTAAATAAAAACAGCCATCAACTCAAAATTTCCTGTGGGCCCAGTCATGCCTCATTCACATTTCATGGCATGGGACGTGAAGGAGCAGAGGAACTTCAAAAGTTTCACGCCATTCTTCTTTCAATCTCTGATTTTCACCGTCCACTTTTCTTTGAGATGCAAACTTGGAACACACCATTTTGGTGCATTCTAGGGTCCTACAGCTGGCAAAGTGCCAATATGTGAACTGCTCCATAAACCAAAGTGAAAGTTAAAAATTGCACTCGCAGCAGTGGACTCTAAGTGACCCAGTAACAGCCTGTCTGCGTATCGTTGACATGGAGACAAGTCCCGGTAAACATGCGGTGACCCGACCAAAACACAGAGTGAAGGCATAACAGTTCGGGGGCCACAAGTAGACGGCCGGATGTGGTCCGCGGGCCGCGTATTGACGGCTTCTGGTCTAGTGGGTGCGCAACGGAATTTCATAAAGTGGCTCAAGCACATTGAGCATTCACTGTATTTCACAAGGAAACCAAAATTCTCCCACACGTGACAGAACAGATGCAGGAGGGTTTTCATGTTCCTCTGCTCCTTCACTTGCCATGACTACCGCTGTGCTTGACGAGTGAGGGTGGATTGAACATGCGGTCATCACGTGAACACGCGCAACTTTTTTCATCAACCGATCCGCAGACCACGTCCGTGCCGATCCATGGAGAGCAATCCGTACGGATCACGGATCAACGATGATCCGTTGCACCACTAGTCGTTGTATCGTTGAATCGTATCATATTGTATCATATCTTATCGTGTTGTGTCGTCTCGTTTTGTTTGTGTCGTAACATACCCATAGACTGTATAAATAATGGACGTAGTACCCGTGACGTCACCCATCTGTTTCTGAAGCCCTGTTTTGAAGCCAGTGGTCAGCGGGAGCCATATTGGAAATGTTGATGTCAACATAACTTCTGCTGAGCTAGTGTGAGGTAAAGAGGCGGGCTTTGAGCCTCCTCTCCAACAGCTACAGTGTTCCCACCTGTCAGTCAAGTCAGCTGTGCCTCTCATAATGGAAACTCGTAATCTTAAAATCTTCGGAATTGCTGCGTTATGAAAAAATTCACCCCCGTACAGTGTGTGCCGATAGAGAAATGAGCTATCCAGACTACACTCGTCTTTTGTACCAGGCTGTAAACATATTTATTTCTGCTGTAAAGATCGTCTTTTTTGAATTGGTGTGTATGTTGTTTCTGGTACTTCCGGAGGCAGCCTCAAGTGGACACTTGATGAACTTCAGTTTTTAACACTTCCGCATGTGCTTCAATTCTCACGGATGGAGGTTGCCGCTTGATATCATGTCTTGTGTTGTGTCGTGTTGTCTCGTCTCATTTGCATCGTATCATATTATATTGTATCATATTGTCCTGTATTGTATTTGGACTATATGGTATTATGTTACAGCATATTATACTGTATCGTGTCACGTCGTCTCCAGCCCTGTTGTGTTGTCTCACTTCCAGTCGCGTCGTGTTGTGTCAATAGAATCATATATATCCTATTTTAGTATTGTAACATTAGAGCTAGTCTGGGGACCTTTGTTTCCTTTCGTGTCGTGTCATGTCAATAGAATCATAGAGTATTGTCACATCAGAGCTAGTTTGGGGACCCTTGTTTTTTTTTTTTTTTTTAAGTTACATTTTTTGCCTTTATTATGTAGGACAGCTGAAGAGAGACAGGAAATGTGGGGAGTAGAGAGGGGGGAAGACATGCAGGAAATAGTCGACCGGTTGGGAATCGAACCAGCGACCCCTGCGACAAGGACTGTAGCCTCTGTACGTTGGGCGCTTAGACCTCTAGGCCACCAGCGCCCCGAGGACCCTTGTTTTGATGAAACTAGAGATTATCATTTTATAAATTCCTCACATCTTTATTCACTGAATCGATCATTTAAAGATATACAATCTGATAAACAGATTTTTTTTTGTAATGAAAAGTTATACGTTATAAGTTCAGTTGCCTTATTTTAAATTTCTGTCCTTAAAGATTTAGATCTTATTTTAAAACTGTATCATTGGCTAATTTTAAGACGACTCCTCACAATCAGTTGAGCATCAGATACTTTAATATCACAACACCACCACCCTGGTGTCGGCCTTTACTAAAATCAATGTGTTGATCACGGAGTGGGTCTGAGATTTATTGCCTCTTTCTAATTTTACTAAGTGCTCCGGCAGACATCCTCAAGGGCATTCTGTTCCCTCTCTCTGTCTCTCTTTATATTTTAACATCATTACCTCTCCTGTTGTCTGCTTGTCTGTCTCACTGCTGTACATGCCCTCATGTTGACCTTTTCTTTCTTTCTCTCTGTCTCTCTCTTCTGTTCTTTTTTGGTTTGAACATTTTATTTTAATGGCAAATTTAAAGTAAAGTTACTGAAAGTGATTCAAGATAACCTGAGCTGGAGTTTAGCTTTGTAAAATATCTGTCACACAGTTTCATGGCACCAAGTGAATGTGTGGGTCTTTTCATTTATTCAACAAACATGTACCTTATTACCGTTTTATCGAATATTGTACGTTATACTTAGCCATAGCCATATTAGCCGTATTAGTTCTCTTATAAGTCTTTGAGAATGTATGTTTTAAAATCGATTGTTTTAAATGCGTAATTACAGATGACAGCCCCAGGAATACGTCTTGAGAATGATTGTTCCTCACTCCTCTCTGTCTTATTTCAGGTATGAATGCTGCTGTTCGGGCCGTCGTACGAATGGGAATCTACGTTGGAGCAAAGGTGTACTTCATCCACGAGGTAAGGCATCACTCCAGCTCCAGACATAGCCGCCGGATAGTCTGAGGTGTCCTTCACACACTGACACTGAGCCTAATTAGTCCTGACAATTTTGGCTTCAGGTTGAGTCTGAGTGGCCTAGCCAAAACCAAAGAGCTGGCATTATCATGTCTTTGGTAACAGAGTCATGCTTCTTCTGAATCTGAAAAGTTCCATCCCCTAAGGCATTGAATATTGTGCTCCACTTAATGCAGTGTAGAGCTGAGTGGTTGAGGTAATGCCTTGTTGGTAAGCATATCACAGTGTTTTTTTTCCTGGCAAAAACAATTCGCTGGTATTGATATTAATCTTCAAATAGATCTGATGTTTTAATCTATTGCCCTTGTGGGTATAAATTCTGGGCTTTTGGCCTTTGTCCACATCAAGCTTTCTTCTGGCTAGAAATTTCAATCACTTATCACACTGCAATGGTGTAAGTCCTACTCTGTCTATATTTATGCCAAACTGAAAGCAAGGAAAACATTTGCCTGGATAGATATTGTATCATACTTTAACATATCGTAGCGTAACGTAGCGTAGCGTAGTATATCGTAGTGTATCATACTGTATTGTGTTGTACAACTTTGTATAACTATTTTCTTTCTTTTTTACAATCCTTATAATTTAAGTGTCTGTTTTTTTTGTATTCAATGCTGCTCATATGTGCCTTAAATTGAATTGAATTGAATTGTACTGTAACGTAAGGTATCGTAGGGTATCATGTGTCGTATCATAGCGCATTGTACTGTATTGTATCGTATCACAATGTATCGTACTTTATAGTGTTGAATCGTATGATATCGGATCGTATCATATTGACCGTATCATATATTACAATTGATTTTAATCTATTCTACTACCGTAACATATCAAATCATGTAATTAATAGTATTCTGTCTCAACATATCTCATTGTATCGCATTGTATTGCAATGTATCTTATCACATCATAACATGTGTCACATCACAGATGGGAATGGCAGGGTCATTTTGAACATGATACTTTTCATACAAATACAATATGATAAGATACATGGCGTGACACCACGTCACGCCACATCACGCGATGTATCTTATCATATTGTATTTTTATGTAAAGTATCATGTTCAAAATGACCCTGCCATTCCCATTTATGATTTACATATTTTAAATAGTTGCTTTTACAAAGTGACTCCTGTGCATTTTTTTGCGTCTCACCAGATGTCACAACATGAGTCCCCCTTAGTTTACAAACATATTGTGTAGTGAATGCAGACAGACTGTATTTAGAGTGTGTAAATCAAGTGTGATGTTAGTTTGTTCTGTCAGGTTTTTGGTGTCATAGACATTAAACTTTGATGCATGGGGAAACTCTTCAAATCAAACCTTCATTACAACATGAAAATACTCTACCTGTGTTCTGCTCGAGGATTATGAACCACAGCATTATCAGACACACTGATCTATTATCAGGAAAGAAAAACCGAATCCTTCTTTATTGAGGTCTTCAATGTTCAGTTCGATGTCTGATCAATCATAGATGTGCAGTTTAAACTGGCATAGCGCCGTCGAGGACGGTGGCAGAGGCAGGTAGAGACGATCTGGTCTCATTGTGGATGTAATTGGATTATCAGAGGCAGGCTTCATCCCTTACTGACTCCACTGTCGTCCCCATCAGCCTCGTACAACCCCTGAGCTGTAAGTAATGATAGCGAAGGGTTCATGACACTTTTATTTTGGGAACAGTAAAAGCACAAATACAAACACCAGACAAACAACTTGATCCACAGAAGCTTAACTGACTGCAGAGCTGACAATTGATTCGTCTTGTGAGGCCTGTAGGTTTTATTATTGAGGGAGCAGTGTCAGCTAGCTTTACGAGGCCACCAATGAGGTGTTCCCTTCCTCTTTATGTCAAACTTTTACTGATTCACTAAAGCTCACTGCTGCTCCGCGTACAGTGTCCTCACAACTTTCACATGGCATTCAGTTAGGGCATCGTGACAGCAGCT
Organism: Notolabrus celidotus; assembly: GCF_009762535.1. Lineage (NCBI taxonomy): Eukaryota > Metazoa > Chordata > Actinopteri > Labriformes > Labridae > Notolabrus > Notolabrus celidotus. Next base: position 6,733,558 of record NC_048286.1, on the reverse strand, counting down.
CATGTTCAGTGTTGCCAACTCCTCAGTGAGGAAAGTAGCTATTGGCTGTTCTAAGAGTTGCTAGAAGTCGCTACATGACGTCATTATTTAATTTGCATAATCTGAATTGTAATGGACGCTGCAGGAGAGACGTGTAACGTTGAGGGAGAGACAAAAAAAAGGTTAAAAAACACCCTAAATATGTTTATAACTTCACTTAGGAGCCTACAACAAATCAAAGTAAAACATTAAATGTGGTGGTCGGTTTGTCCAGGATTCTTAAACATTTGAAGCAGGTCTAGGTCACCAATACTCCTAATAACTGTTTTGACAGAAGTCATGAATGATCCTGTGAGCATTTATCATGTTTGTTTCTCCTCTCAGGGGTACCAGGGGATGGTGGACGGTGGAGACAACATCAAGGAGGCGACGTGGGAGAGTGTGTCCAGCATGCTGCAAGTGGTGAGTAGAGTTTTCTGTTTCAGGTAACACACTCCTGATAAGTGCAGCACTTTGGAACAAAACTATCACTGCTTCCTCCTCTTGGCTGTAAACACTAAAACATGTAAATAAAAGCCAGGTTTGAAGACATTAATTTATGTTAATGTTGTATATTTCAGCACTATATAAGTCTATCTGTAAGTGCTGTCTGAAAAAGGAGCAGGAGTATCTGTGCTTAGGTCAACGCAGCACATATCTGCTGTGTCAGTGGACATCTGTGATGATCATTGGAGGTGACTCAGCAGCAAAGCCATTAGCATTGAGTCAAATCAGTCTGTGATTGAATTAGAGCTGTTCACTGTTTGTCATTATAGGACTGCCATTGTCCAAATTGGATTATTCTCAGTGAACACATTTAAAAAAGATTTAACTTGTAGAGGAGCTTTATTATAAAGAATCACTCTGCCCTTAAATCTACACAGATTAATACAAAAAATGATAGATGATATAAAAGCGAAGGATGATGGCTGTAGGGCCACCTTACAAAGATGGGGATTTCAGGTTGTACTCTGTGTTTCACGCAGGGCGGCACAGTCATCGGCAGCGCCCGCTGTAAAGAGTTTCGTGCCCACGAAGGCCGCCTGAAAGCCGCACACAACCTGGTGCAGCGCAGCATCACCAACCTGTGTGTGATCGGAGGAGACGGCAGCTTGACCGGAGCCAACCTGTTCAGAGAGGAGTGGAGCGGCCTCCTGGATGAGCTCGTCCAGCAAGGTGATCGCTCACTGCAGGACTGTCAGGTTTTATTTACCAGTTATATTCCTAGAATCTCCTTCCAAGGAGAGTCCTGGTGAAGACTGTGGCATAAAAATTCTCATAAAGGACAAACCACAGATTATTACAAGTAGAAATCACACCACTCTATAAATTGGCAACATTCAGCAGTAAGACACAACCTTTAATCCTTATTTTAAAATCTTCCAAGTTAATAATCGGCTCGTGTTTAGGGTGTCCATATACTCAGACTAATATAAGGAGCAAATAGTGAGGCAAACGTGTGTCGGAGTAGTCCCAGGATGAGTATGCAGGCTGCTCTGAAATGCTTGTTCACAAAGTCACACGAGAACTAAACAGCCATGTGTCATAAATTATCATTTTAAATAGAGAAATACCAGCTAACTCACGATGACGACTATCATTGTAACAGTGGAGGAGGGTTCCAGGGTGCTGGGTTCTGGAAAGCTTGGGGAGCCTTAAAGAGACAGTAGCTGAAATGTAGCATTTCAAACAGAGGCTCAAAAAGGGTTTTCAAAGACACGAATCTGAGATAAGTGAAGAATTTTGTTGAGCCTTAAATCGTTGAAAGCTGCTGCAAAGTGTCAGAAGGACAGTATAAAGCCTAAAAAGGCAGTTTTTCAAGATACAAGATGCAATGATGTGTGCAGAAATCCAAGCCAGAGACAGATCATGATGCATGGTGCACTGAAAGATAAGATAAGATAGTCCTTTACTCGTCCCACAAAGGGGAAATTCAAGTGTCACAGTAACAGAGTAGACAATGCAAAAATATATATATATAAAGCAAACAAGAGCCTATAAAGTTACAATTATTAAAAAGTTATTAGCAATTAAATTAAAATTTAAAATTAAAGAGGTAAAAAATAAGCATATCTTACACATATATATATATATATATATATATATATATATATCCTGCGGTATCTCTCCGTGATAACTAACATTTTCACTAGATATGAGGTTGAATAAATCTCTTTGTTTTCTTATAAACTCCAAATATTGATTGGAAGGCAGGTTTAGCAAAGTTGTATTTATATGGACACAATCACTTTCATTTAAAGTAATTTCACATGCCAACTTTGTGATGGAAAGAGGAATTATCACCATCTCTTCCTTTTTCTCCAGGTCTGATCGATAACGAAGCAGCTCGCAGTCACTCTGAGCTCCACATTGTTGGGATGGTCGGCTCCATCGACAACGACTTCTGTGGCACAGACATGACCATCGGCACCGACTCGGCTCTGCACCGGATCATCGAGGTGGTGGACGCCATCATGACCACGGCTCAGAGGTAAACCAATCATACAGTCAATTAAAGGGTGAATTGTGGAGATGCACTGATTTAGAAAATCTGGGCTGACACAGATTCAGACGTTAAATATTAGAAAGCTTAGAAAGCTAATTCTGGTACTAAAGTTTTTGTATTTGAATATTTATTGTTGCTTATATTATTTTTCCAATTCATTCGTACAACTTTGTTTTTTTTTAAAACTCTCATAAGTAGATCTATTTGCGATCCTTCAGACCTCAAAGGACAAATTCAGGGTTTACATTTCAGTGAATGTCTAGCTGTCTCTTCTACACTGTCATGTGACTCCAGATCAGACCTTTTACTGATAAGAGCCTTTTCTTGTTTCTGACATCTCTTTGTGTTTGCTCTGTATTTTCAGCCACCAGAGGACATTTGTGCTGGAGGTGATGGGCAGGCACTGTGGGTAAGGACTCAGGCTTGAACACCACACAGGTGGACATATGTACTTTATTTAAGAGTGCTCACTGTAATGTTGTGTATGGATCTGCAAACACAGTGTCCAAAGACGCCAATAAACATCTCCAAGATCTCTCGACCAACACTTTGAATATTCACTTCATTATCCAATAACCATAGAAATATTCACAACAATTGTCTGTGCCTCTGTGTGTGGTAGGCATGACACTTTTCAAGCTCCTGATATGGAATATGTTACAACAATAAAGTGATGATTTAAAACATTTGTTATAATATGTATGTATTGGACAGATACCTGGCCCTGGTCAGCGCCCTGGCATGTGGAGCAGATTGGGTCTTTATCCCAGAGATGCCTCCTGAGGACGGCTGGGAGGACAGCATGTGTCAGAAACTGTCTGAGGTGACACACACACACATGCACACTTAAAAACACACACATTATGTTTTCACTATCACAAAACTCTTATACATTTATATTTGTCATGATTTTTAGGGGTACACATGCAAGCACCAAGAAACAGCATTTTGAAGCCACGTTCTGAAGAATTTATTAAGAAAAAATTAAAATCTAAGCTTTTTGGAATGACCCCAAAGTCCTTCAAGAAGCGCCATGTGTCAAACCAGGACATATTTTAAGAGCTCTAACCCGTTACCCCTTCCACCTCAGAGCCTGTTGTGAATCTAAAAATAGCAGCAGACACCACAGACTTACCCCTGTCATTCACACATAAACAGCTTGAGAAGCGGTAAAACCAAACTTTTCTTGTCTACACTGTTAAACAAATGACTCCAGAACTCCATAAAACACAGAGCAGGAAATTAAAGTGCAGGTGATAAAGTGCAAGCTAATAAAAGTACTTTGTGATAAAGAACGATTAGCAGGAAGATCAGGGTGAGTCACAGACGCTGCTGTCATTAACTCTTCTATATAGACTGTAAATGCTACCCCACAGGAATGATTGAACAGGGAAAAACTGCGACTCTGGTGGGACTCGAACCCACAACCTTTGAATCACTTCTCAAGTGCTTGACTAGAAGTCCAATGCGCTATCCATTGCGCCACAGAGCCTCTTGTGCCATCTGTTTCCAGGGGAGGAGTTAAAGTTTCCACTGACAGAAACCACACGCGCGCGCGCACACACACTCTCTCTCTGAGCCGAGATAGCCACAGCAGCCGGGGGGGAATTCTGCTTTGTAAAGCTTGTTTAAAGGCGCTGTTTTAGCAAATATCACATGGGAAATGAAAGTTTGTACATAGAGCACAGAGAGCTTAAAGGTATGTGACCTTGTCTAAATTAAGAGAGCTAAGTAGAGCCTTCCTCTGCTGTGTTGGTTGCCAGTTCATTTCACAACCAAATGCTTCACTGAAGACAAAAAAAAAACTAGTTTGTATGAAGATTATGTGACAGAAATGCAAAGATGTATATCTGATTAGCTTTGTATTCAAGTAACCAAACAGCAAGTCTGAGTCACCAGAGAAGAATCTGAGTTGAGCAGGATTGGAGTCCCCATTATAGAGGAGCGCTGTTTCACTTCAAACTGTTCCCTGTTTGAACCTGGACTGTGCAGGACCTATTAGATGTGTAGAAAACACACTTCATTTATTATTATATGATTCTAGATTCAGCAGATTTAGTAGCTTGCCAACAGTAATGTAATGAATCATCCAAGGAGGCTAACTTTAGCATCCCACTAACTTTACTGGATGCATCCTGGACAGATGTCTGCTAAAGTTTCTCTTAATAAGTGCTGGGGGCCTGAGAATCACTTACAATGCAGTTTTAAATTCTCTGTCAAGACAATTAAAACCACATTCACACCCTGGATTATGTCACCCAAACCACCTATAGATACCCAAGGGTGTGAACGACTCTCTGTTTTAAGAGGTCAACGATTCCCATTTAACTACAACCACCATTAGCATATTTCCTACTCTGTCCACCAGTCACATAAAAACCAAAGAGGCCTTTTGGCTAAGATACTAAATGTCTACAAGAACTCTAACCAAGTCCAAATACTCTCTTATTACACTTTGAAGTATCGTAACCTAAATGTCTGAGAACTCACTGATATTTTCCAAGTACTTAAACTCTGGATGAACAAAGAGAGAAGGATAAGTTGCTCTTTGTTTGTTGCAGATGTGCTAGAAGCAAAATACTCAACTTCTTCCCAGAGAGTAACCTTTGAATCAAACTAATCAAACCTTGTGGGAAATTTTAAGCATAGGACAGAAGGCCCAGGAGACAGTTTTCAGTCTAGAGATGTGTAACTGGAAACCTCACTTCCATAAACAGCGACTCTGGTGGGACTCGAACCCACAACCTTTGAATTACTTTAGATATGTCACTAGAAGTCCAATGCGCTATCCATTGCGCCACAGAGCCTGATGTGCCCTGCTGGTAATGCAATGTATTAAATTTAAAAAAAAAAACTGCGTAAAAAGTGACGCATTAACTTAGATGTGTGTTGCTTTGCCTAAGCTCTACCTAGTCAATCAGGAGAGTCACATTGACTACTTCTCACTAGTTGCACTAGTTGTTTTTTTTAAAATTCTCAGTTAGTTTTAAGCAAGCTTCTTCTTTTCTGTTCTTGTATTAAGAGATGTGATGATAATAAAAATGGCTTTTACCCATTCATCGGTTTTGATGACAAATAGTGTAAATAGCTGATAACAAAAATCATCCTCAATAGGCCATACATTTCTTCCAATTCTTCCCCGCAGTGAAACCCTCCTTCTTGGCTAAAAGTAGAATTTCAAGTAGGTAATCAAAGGCATCACAGCAGGTAAAAATGCACTATTTAGTAAGAAAGTTTGAACAACATTTCTACTATCAACTAGAAATATCCATTCCTGAAATAGCGACTCTGGTGGGACTCGTACCCACAACCTTTAAATTACTTTAGATACATCACTAGAAGTCCAATGTGCTGTCACAGAGCCTGTTGTATTAAACTAAAAAACGAGGAAAAGAAATGACTTGTGGACTTTGGGGTCATGTCGTCAACTTATTTACAAATGGGACTCTCTAAAAAACGAATCACATTAATGAAGGCATCTGATAAATTCTCTTAAGCGAAGGACAGACATTAACTTAAAGCATCTCCTCAATGAATAGCGACTCTGGTGGGACTAGAACCCACAACCTTTGAATGTCTTATTCTGCCTAGAAGTCCAATGCGCTATCCACTGCGCCTAAGAGCCTATATTGTATAATCTTGACAACAGTATATGATTGACGTAAGCCTTTCTTCCATAAACAGCGACTCTGGTGGGACTCGAACCCACAACCTTTGAATCACTTCTTCAGTGTCTTACTAGAAGTCCAATGCGCTGTCCATTGCGCCACAGAGCCTTGTATGGGTGGTTTTGGCAACAGTATCCTTGCAATGATGACCTACTAAATTTATAGTTTTTATAGTATACTCAAGAATACACTGTTTTTTAAACTGGAAGAAAAGCCAAGCCTACAAGGAGATAAAGGTACCAGTTTCTTAGACAAACAACAATGCAACACTTTGCCAATTGCAAGGTTTTCCCAGTATGCAGGAATACCCAGATTATAACACTGGCTCCTCTAACTGCTTATAGTCCTGCCTGTTCTTCCTGTTACTTAGAGAAGATCTTCAGACCAGAGAGGTGTAACGTAAGCCTTTCTTCCATAAACAGCGACTCTGGTGGGACTCGAACCCACAACCTTTGAATCACTTCTTCAGTGTCTTACTAGAAGTCCAATGCGCTGTCCATTGCGCCACAGAGCCTTGTATGGGTGGTCTTGGCAACAGTATCCTTGCAATGATGACCTACTGAATTTATAGTTTTATAGTATACTCAAGAATTACACTGTTTTTTAAACTGGAAGAAAAGCCAAGACTACAAGGAGATAAATGTACCAGTTTCTTAGACAAACAACATTACAACACTGTGCCAATTGCAAGGTTTTTCCAGTATGCAGGAATACCCAGATGATTTAACTGGCTCCTCTAACTGCTTGTAGTCCTGCCTGTTCTTCCTGTTACTTGGAGAAGATCTTCAGACCAGAGAAGTATAACTTTAGCCTTTCTTCTATAAACAGCGACTCTGGTGGGACTCGAACCCACAACCTTTGAATCACTTTTTCAGTGTGTGACTAGAAGTCCAATGGGCTGTCCATTGCGTCACAGAGCCTCTTGTTCCATAGGTGTCCACAAATCTCAGTGTGTACCTAACTAGTCAATTTTTATTTGCAATCTTAGCAGTTAATAGAAAGATTATGAGATTACAAGCAAGTAAAGGGACCATCACAGAACACTGGAAGACCATGACTACAAAACATATCCAGTAGCAAAGTTTTCAGAGGAATGCCCAGATGATTTAACTGGCTCTTCTAACTACTTGTAGTCCTGCCTGTTCTTCCTGTTACTTAGAGAAGATTTTCAGACCAGAGAGGTGTAACGTAAGCCTTTCTTCCATAATCAGCGACTCTGGTGGGACTCGAACCCACAACCTTTGAATCACTTCTTCAGTGTCTTACTAGAAGTCCAATGCGCTGTCCATTGCGCCACAGAGCCTTGTATGGGTGGTCTTGGCAACAGTATCCTTGCAATGATGACCTACTAAATTTGTAGTTTTATAGTATACTCAAGAATTACACTGTTTTTTAAACTGGAAGAAAAGCCAAGCCTACAAGGAGATAAAGGTACCAGTTTCTTAGACAAACAACAATGCAACACTTTGCCAATTGCAAGGTTTTCCCAGTATGCAGGAATACCCAGATTATAACACTGGCTCCTCTAACTGCTTATAGTCCTGCCTGTTCTTCCTGTTACTTAGAGAAGATCTTCAGACCAGAGAGGTGTAACGTAAGCCTTTCTTCCATAAACAGCGACTCTGGTGGGACTCGAACCCACAACCTTTGAATCACTTCTTCAGTGTCTAACTAGAAGTCCAATGCGCTGTCCATTGCGCCACAGAGCCTTGTATGGGTGGTCTTGGCAACAGTATCCTTGCAATGATGACCTACTGAATTTATAGTTTTATAGTATACTCAAGAATTACACTGTTTTTTAAACTGGAAGAAAAGCCAAGACTACAAGGAGATAAATGTACCAGTTTCTTAGACAAACAACATTACAACACTGTGCCAATTGCAAGGTTTTCCCAGTATGCAGGAATACCCAGATTATTTAACTGGCTCCTCTAACTGCTTGTAGTCCTGCCTGTTCTTCCTGTTACTTGGAGAAGATCTTCAGACCAGAGCAGTATAACTTTAGCCTTTCTTCTATAAACAGCGACTCTGGTGGGACTCGAACCCACAACCTTTGAATCACTTTTTCAGTGTGTGACTAGAAGTCCAATGGGCTGTCCATTGCGTCACAGAGCCTCTTGTTCCATAGGTGTCCACAAATCTCAGTGTGTACCTAACTAGTCAATTTTTATTTGCAATCTTAGCAGTTAATAGAAAGATTATGAGATTACAAGCAAGTAAAGGGACCATCACAGAACACTGGAAGACCATGACTACAAAACATATCCAGTAGCAAAGTTTTCAGAGGAATGCCCAGATGATTTAACTGGCTCTTCTAACTACTTGTAGTCCTGCCTGTTCTTCCTGTTACTTAGAGAAGATTTTCAGACCAGAGAGGTGTAACATAAGCCTTTCTTCCATAATCAGCGACTCTGGTGGGACTCGAACCCACAACCTTTGAATCACTTCTTCAGTGTCTTACTAGAAGTCCAATGCGCTGTCCATTGCGCCACAGAGCCTTGTATGGGTGGTCTTGGCAACGGTATCCTTGCAATGATGACCTACTAAATTTGTAGTTTTATAGTATACTCAAGAATTACACTGTTTTTTAAACTGGAAGAAAAGCCAAGCCTACAAGGAGATAAAGGTACCAGTTTCTTAGACAAACAACAATGCAACACTTTGCCAATTGCAAGGTTTTCCCAGTATGCAGGAATACCCAGATTATAACACTGGCTCCTCTAACTGCTTATAGTCCTGCCTGTTCTTCCTGTTACTTAGAGAAGATCTTCAGACCAGAGAGGTGTAACGTAAGCCTTTCTTCCATAAACAGCGACTCTGGTGGGACTCGAACCCACAACCTTTGAATCACTTCTTCAGTGTCTAACTAGAAGTCCAATGCGCTGTCCATTGCGCCACAGAGCCTTGTATGGGTGGTCTTGGCAACAGTATCCTTGCAATGATGACCTACTGAATTTATAGTTTTATAGTATACTCAAGAATTACACTGTTTTTTAAACTGGAAGAAAAGCCAAGACTACAAGGAGATAAATGTACCAGTTTCTTAGACAAACAACATTACAACACTGTGCCAATTGCAAGGTTTTCCAGTATGCAGGAATACCCAGATGATTTAACTGGCTCCTCTAACTGCTTGTAGTCCTGCCTGTTCTTCCTGTTACTTGGAGAAGATCTTCAGACCAGAGAAGTATAACTTTAGCCTTTCTTCTATAAACAGCGACTCTGGTGGGACTCGAACCCACAACCTTTGAATCACTTTTTCAGTGTGTGACTAGAAGTCCAATGGGCTGTCCATTGCGTCACAGAGCCTCTTGTTCCATAGGTGTCCACAAATCTCAGTGTGTACCTAACTAGTCAATTTTTATTTGCAATCTTAGCAGTTAATAGAAAGATTATGAGATTACAAGCAAGTAAAGGGATCATCACAGAACACTGGAAGACCATGACTACAAACATATCCAGTAGCAAAGTTTTCAGAGGAATGCCCAGATGATTTAACTGGCTCCTCTAACTGCTTGTAGTCCTGCCTGTTCTTCCTGTTACTTAGAGAAGATCTTTAGACCAGAGAGGTGTAACTTAAGCCTTTCTTCCATAAACAGCGACTCTGGTGGGACTCGAACCCACAACCTTTGAATCACTTCTTCAATGTCTAACTAGAAGTCCAATGGGCTGTCCATTGCGTCACAGAGCCTCTTGTTCCATAGGTGTCCACAAATCTCAGTGTGTACCTAACTAGTCAATTTTTATTTGCAATCATAGCAGTTAATAGAAGATTATGAGATTACAAGCAAGTAAAGGGACCATCACAGAACACTGGAAGACCATGACTACAAAACATATCCAGTAGCAAAGTTTTCAGAGGAATGCCAAGATGATTTAACTGGCTCCTCTAACTGCTTATAGTCCTGCCTGTTCTTCCTGTTACTTAGAGAAGATTTTCAGACCAGAGAGGTGTAACGTAAGCCTTTCATCCATAAATAGCGACTCTGGTGGGACTCGAACCCACAACCTTTGAATCACTTCTTCAGTGTCTTACTAGATTATTTAATTGGCTCCTTTAACTGCTTGTCGTCTTCTCCCAGTGCTTTAGAGAAGAACTTTAAACTAGAGAGATGTAACTTAAGCTGTTCTTTCATAAACAGCAACTCTGGTGGGACTCGAACACACAACCTCTGAATCACTTCCCTAGTGTCTGACTAAAAGTCCAATGGGCTGTCCATTTTGCCAGAGAGCCTCCTGGTTCCTCTTGATATCTAACCAGTCAATTTTATTTTCAATTTAACAGTTAATAGAAAGCCAATTAGAAGTAGGCAATGGGACCTGCGCAGAACACCAGACTACAGTATTAAGCCAGACTAAGTATTATGCAAGTTTTTACAGATTATTAAACTAGCAGCTTTTCCTAGTTGCAGTCTTGGCTGTTCTTCCCATTTCTTAGAGAAGATCTTTAGAGCAGAGACTTATGACTTTAGCCTTTTTCCATAAAGAGCAACTCTGGTGGGACTCAAACCAACAACCTTTGAATCACTTCTCCGGTGTCTCACTAGAAGTCCAATGCACTGTCCATTGCGCCACACGGAATCTTGCCTTGACTTTTGTTCAAAAATCTGCAGAAAATAAACCTAGTGTACCTAACTACATAAAAAAGTGAAGGGATCTTCTTTTGAATATGGACTGATTTTCTTTGAAAAGCACTCTTACCCAGGAGTGACAACCTTTAAGTTTTGGTTGCTATTTCCAGTTTTAGACCTTTTTTTTTTTGCACTGGAAAAAATCACAGAGACTACAAGTACGTACAAGAGCCTTTATTTAAGGGAAACATTTCAGTCTGGAAAGGTGTAACTAGAAGCATTTGTTTTTCTACAAGCAAATAGAAAAAGTGTATTTATATTGCACATTTCATTACAAAGACAATTCTGTGTGTTTCACACAAATAAAAGTAATATCCAAGAAAATCAGCTGTGGTAGGACTTGAGCCCACAACCTTTGAATCAGTTCTGCCTAAATGATTCCATTCTAGTAGGAAACCCACGAGTATGATAGCAGGTGAAGGAGCCAGTTTAGTGAAGATTTTCAGAATAAAGGTGTATCGTATGAATCCTGTCCTTTTTCTATAAATATCGACTTTGGTGGGACTCAAACCCACAACCTTTGAATCACTTCTTCAGTGTCTTACTAGAAGTCCAATGCGCTGTCCATTGCGCCACAGAGCCTGTTAACTTGCACCGTCATGATTTCGGTTCAGCAGAAAATGAACCTAAATGTGTACTCAGTCCTCTCTGAAAGAATGACACTGATGGGACTGAAACCAACAACATTCAGTCACACAACCAAGCTACTCTTAGCGCCACAGAGCTAACACCCATCACCAATACAAAACCACACACAAATAATAAGCCAGTAACATTCAATATTTTGAATGATCTTTGCTGACTAATACATTTTCTGCAGATTTGATGTTCTGAGTCTGTTTGTTATCGTCCAGAGCCGATCTCGAGGTTCCAGGTTGAACATAATCATAGTCGCTGAAGGAGCCATTGACAAACAAGGACAACCTATTACCTCTGGTTTTGTGAAGGATGTGAGTAGAGCTCAGTTTAAGACTGATGCAGAGGGGAAACCAGAAGCTGGACCTACTGGTGGATATCCATTTTTGCCTTTTGCTTCCAGGCGCATGCCACAGTTTGAGAGGAGGTTTCTTTTTAAATGGATACATAATATATCTGTCTGATATCCTTTCAGAATCAGTTTTAATATTCTGCTCTGAATGGTTGACAGTTTGACGTTGATTTTTGTGCATCAGTTTATAAGTGAAACCTTTATCTGCCTTGCAAATCTAGCACGCCTCATTGAAAACATTTGAGCACAGCTAGCTGCAAATACGAGACTTCCTCCAAAATGTGGCAAATGCCTGCAGAAGAAAGGTAACAAACCAAGTGTCAAAGAGTGTTGTTTATAGATACAAGGGTCTACGTAAGATGCTCCCCCATTACCGGTTTCAGCTTTTGGCTATGCAAAACGTTTTCTGTCATGTTGTTAAATGCTTTGCTCTTTTGTATCCCTCCCTCTGTAGAACCGTGCCGATAAGAAAAGGCTGAACATTATTATTGTAGCCGAAGGTGCCATAGATAGCCACAACAAGGCAGTAACTCCTGATTATATCAAGGAAGTAAGTATGTGGTGAACTCGTGGATCCACCAACACTACTCCTGAAGCATGGATGTTTTCATTTCACTTCATGGTGTGATGTTTTGGGCGCACACGTGGTGAACTTTTCAGTCCTTTATTTATTTTTTCTTCACTCAGACACCTCCCCTCTTCAGTTTTTTTATTCTAGTTTCCCACCCTCTGTCCCTTTGCGCCCTTATTTTTGCTTCATTCATTTCCCTTCACCATGCATTTTATGAGGCACTCACATGACAGGAGATGTTTTGCATGTTTTCTCCCTCTGTTTTATTTTCAATGTTTGAAACTGTATGTATCATCTTTGGATTGTTTTATCTTACAACACCATGATATTATAGTAAGACTGGCTGTTGTAGGAATGCTATTTTTTAAAGCTGAGTCTCTTTGTTAAAGTTTAACCATTCTAGAAATATTCATACATTTTTAGTGAAACCCTTTAAAAGCACTTCATATAATGCTTTTTATCCTCACTATATCCTACCCTGCCACTCCTCTATATCCAGCTGGTAGTCCGCTGCCTTGGTTTCGACACCAGGGTCACCATACTGGGCCATGTGCAGAGAGGAGGGACCCCTTCTGCCTTTGACAGGATCCTGGTGAGTCCCTGTACCTTGAGTACTTCTTAATTGTGAGTTTTGAGATGATGAAATGGTGTCCAAGTCACAAAATGTTTCCTTTGTCAAATGTTTAAAGCCCTAATGTGGTTACTTACAGAGTCGGCACGATACCAGAATTATGATACCAGTAAAAATAAACGATATCAGTAGCTGTTTCAATCCACCAGTAACAAAAATGGAATTCCTTGACTCTTAAAACTTTTTGATTTTGTTATTTTTTGTTTTCAACTTGCACATTTTGCTGCCTCAGAAATAGTCAGTGAACACATACCAATATTTGACATTCAGTGAATAGTAATCGTTTAGTTTTGTGCACACATACCTGGTGAAGACCCAAACAAAATATCCCTTCTGGTAATCAATGATAATCCAGAGGAGGTGTGTGGTGGTGTGTGTATTTGCAGAGAGGGTGGCCTCAGTATTTTCAAATTGTCTTGATTTGGACTTTTTAAAGTGTCAGTTTTGAGCTCAAAAGCAACACTCCACAGATCAAGACCAATAGGGAACTTCGCTGTCTATCACCTCTGCTCTCAATCTGCAACAGACATAATCACAACGTATGCATCCTATAAGACGCCAAAGGAAATTCAAAGCTGTAGGTATTTGCCTACCTGGGAATGAGGAGAGTTTGTGGTGTGGTGGCTGTGACAGAGAGCAGAGCAGAGACGCACAAACAGAATGAAGCGCAACTTCAAACAGCCAACAAACAAAATCCAATGACTGCCTGCATGTTCTCGAGGAGGTGTGGATGTTTCTTTGTGTTGTAGAGCTTTGAATTCCTACTTCCGCTCTCTCTCTCTTCTTTATCTCTGAGTCGATCGACCATGGCTTCTCTTTCTCTCCTTGCTCACGGCAGCTTTGGGTTTAAAATACGTCCGTAGATCTGTTCCTTCAAAAGCTTCTGTGATTTTCAATACTTACGTAACGAAACGTAAAAATAATGGAGACTGTGTCATTATTTACTAACACTGTAGACTTCTTGCTGCTCAGTTTTAACCTCTTACTGACCTTTGACCCCTGCAGGCCAGCCGTATGGGAGTTGAAGCAGTCCTGGCATTACTGGAAGCCTCTGCCAGCACTCCAGCCTGCGTGGTGTCTCTTGTTGGAAACCAGGCCGTTCGACTGCCACTTATGGAGTGTGTTCAGATGGTAAGATTGTGTGTGTGTGTGTGTGTGTGTGTGTGTGTGTGTGTGTGTGTGTGTGTGTGTGTGTGTGTGTGTGTGTGTGTGTGTGTGTTAGTATGTAGGAGAGACAGAGGAGACACAGAGATATGTTCAACTTTAGCTAAATTATTGTACTGAAGGAAATTAGATCTGCGGTAACAAAGTCTTGAAATCAGAAATACAAATTTAAAACCCAGTTACGAAACACATTTGGAGTTGATTTGAAGCAGGATTGATTTCTTCAGATAAATATCATGCTAGCTGCGCTAATGAGATATCAGTTCCTCTGTTGCATAACTCACACTGTGTCAGAAGAGGAGTGACAGAAGTGAATCAGAGCGGCAGAGCAGAACTTGTTGCCACTTTCAGCCACTCATTGAGTCAGCCTGAAGTGACGGAGTTTCACACCCTGATTTGACAGCCCAGTTATTTGAAGTGTGAGATGATAGATCTCCATTTCTCATCCCTCTGCAGTAAAAGCCCCCAGCGAATCATTGAGGCTAATTACACATCAACCCACGCTGACACACATCTAATGCGATCACTTTCAAATCACAGTTTGGAGAATCTGTCAAACAGATCAGATGTTCCTGCAGTCTGATTGCAGCCTATCACATCAGAGAAAATGAACACACAGCACATTTTTGACTTGTGTAGTGAAGATGCTTTCTCATGTTTTGTCATCAGACTCAAGAGGTCCAGAAGGCCATGGATGAGAAGAAATTTGAAGAAGCAGTGAGGCTGCGTGGCAGGTATTTTTTAACCTCATCTACCGTAATTACCTGAATACAGGTTTTTTTTTCCTTGAAAAACATCTGATAAAAGTGGGGTCATCTTTTATTCGGCTTTAGTGATTAAATGCCAATTTTAAGGGTGCCACTTATATATAAATGACTGTGCCTCCCTTGACTGAAGCCAGCTGTCTGTCATGGCTACAGCGCCAGGGGGATAAAAGATGGAGACACATGTGGACCGGTGCAAAGTGGCACTAAAGTAGGACAACTGAGGCGAAGATATGATGCTGATTTAAAGACACAGTTATCAATGTAGCAGAGACATTAAACAGCTGTCAAACAGACAAGATGTTGGTGAGCACCAACTGGAGAGAGAGAGAGGGGAATTACCATATATGGTGTAATACATAGATGTAGTCTCTGACATCGCTCATTGGTCGAGTTTTGAAGTGTATCATCGGCATATCGGTGTTATAAAAATGCTGACTCAACCTAACTTTTAGTCGACCAAACTAAAGAGGGAGAGTTGAAGTGAGCTTTCAGCCTCCTCACTAACACATACGGTGTGCCCACCTGTCATTCAAGTTACCTGCATCTCTAATCATGCCAAACTTGTAACATCTTCAAAAAAAAAGCGCCATGAAAAAACATTAACCTCCCGTATAGTGTGTGCAGATCAAGCAGCAACCTCCGGTCTCAAAAAATGAAGCCCATGCAGAAGTATTATAAACTGCAATTCATCGAGAATCCACTTGAGGCTGGCTGAAGAAACACCAGAAACCACATACACACCCATTCAAAAAAGACGATCTTTACAGCAGAAATAAACATGTTTACAGCATGGTTCAAAAAACAGCTTTGGTCTACGTAGCTAATTTCTCTATCGGCACACACTGTACGGGGGGTGAATTTTTGTATAACGCAACGGTTCAGAAGATATTAAGATTACCAGTTTTTGCCCAAATAAGGACATGACTGACTTGACTGACAGGCGGGAACACTGTAGCTGTTGGCTAGGAGGCTCAAACCCCGCCTCTTTATGTCACACTATGTTAGGTTGAGTTCCGCATTTCCAATATGGCTCCCACCGAAGATTGGCTTCAAAACAGTGCTTAGGAACAGATGGGTGACGTCACGGATACTACTTCCATTATTTATACAGTCTATGGTACAGATAGAGAAATGAGCTATTCAGACTAACATTGTGTTTTGAACCAGGCTGTAAACGTGTTTATTTTAGTTGTAAAGATCGTCTTTTATGAATGGGTGTGTATGTGGCTTCCAGTGCTTCTGCAACCAGCCTCAAGTGGACACTCAAGGAGCTGCAGTTTTAAGCACCTATAATTAGATTAGATGAAACTTTATTGTCATTGCGCATGTCACAGGTACAAAGCAACGAAATACAGATTGCATCTAATCAGAAGTGCTGAAGCAGTAATTAAACAGCATACAATACAGTATATACAGAGGTATTAATGATAATGAAATATAGAAACTTACTTCTTTTTATGGCTTACACCATTTCTTCTTTTCCAGAGATTTCAGTTTGCATTGTCCTCATTCTGTTTGGCAGCTTGCTCTCTTTTAAATGTGTTTGCTTTGATTTTTTTTTTTAACTCTAAAAGCTTTCTGGACAGCAGACATCCATTGTGGATTCCCTGCTTTTACTTACGTATAATTTAATGTCTTTTTTCTGCAGGAGTTTTGAAAACAACCTGAGCACGTACAGACTCCTCTCCTACCGGAAACCAGACTCTGAGCTTCCAAATGTAAGTCCCCTTTCCCTAAATGATTATATGAATAATACTTCAATGATTATGACTCAGATGATCAGACTTGTAACTCCTCTGATGTATCTTTCCACCAGCGGCTCTGAGATTTGTGCGGTAGTATAAGGTACTTCCTGGTCAGGTGCCTTGTGGATGCTGCAGTCTTTTTGTGACACTAACAGAGTCTGTTTTTCTGTAACTGTCTCTGTCCTGAGGGGGAGGAGGAGGAGGTGGGGGATGAAGAAGAGTTAAATGTATGTTATGAGTAAACTCTCAAAGCTTCTGTAGGCTTAGTTCAGAGAGCAGGGAAGCTTTACGGGAAATAGTTTAGACCTTTTAGTTGATCCTCCTTCCTGTGCACTTACACCTCACATTTTCTTTACAGTGAGTTCAAATTAAATCAAATATGAGTGCTTCTTTTTTTTGGCCCAATTTCCTGTTGAATCTTTTTTATTTGACAGAGACAAAAATGCTTCTAACCCTGCTCTGTTTTCATGGTGACACAGTGCCACAAAACGACAGTGCCCGCGCTCATTATCTATCGCTCTGTCCGTCATTCTTCATTCCTCCATGGCTCTGCTTTTGACTAGAAGTGTAGAAATGCTGAGAGTGAGGATGTCCCACCAGCCCACACTGTCACAGACAATCACAGTGGCTGCTGTGATTTGCTACAAATGACCCTCAACTCATCCGCCTTACAGTCTGTGGCCGAGAGGGTTTCAGCTTATTCTTGATTCAAACTGGACAGGCTCCATGCTCAGTGTGTTAGAAATGGGCAGAGGCTCCTAAAATGAAAGCTCTGACTCAGGGTTTGAAGTTTTAAATAGGATGCTGGAAAGAAATCTGAGCGTCTTTAGATTGGGACTTCAAACTGTCCTGTTCACATATGTGATATTAGAAATGGTTGTACCCCTATTGTAAAGCAGATACTTATGGTAATATTGTGATTTCTTTGCTTTTGATTTAGAACATTTAAAGAAATGAAACAGACGTCAATCTTAGACATGGTTTATTTTCTTGACCCATAAACAGATTTCCTGAAGACTTCTAGACTTCTTCAGTAAGGGATAATGTAAATTGAGCAGGTTGTTTTAGTGGCTCTGAATCATATAGGGTGAGCAGGACCCAGGTGTAGAGGTCATGTCTCGGCCTGAAAGGGGTTCCTTCTGTTTTGAAGTAGGAATGTGCGCTAGTCGGCACCAGAATTAGTAGTCAGTTCAACAAGTTATTAATATTCTTATTGTTGTAGGCCCAAAATGCTGATTATATGTTGTGTCTATGCTCAGCACAGCCACACATGCTTGGGTTGTAGCTCCGGTTAATGGCTGCTGCCTAAACGCTTTAATGCTCTACTACCCGGATATAAAGAAGCACAGATGACAGATTGTGTCTATAGTATCTATTTTGATCTAGAAAATGGAGATAAAGTTGTATTAGGCTGTGTCTGGTGTTACGAGAGTTGACCAGTAGGTGGCAATCAGGTTCCATGCATGAAGCAGAAGTGGCTGTATATACGGGCGTGTAGTAAAAGAAGAAAGGTAGTTCTACTATCGCTACATAAGTTGTGGAGTTCATCGGTATGCAATAAAGAAGCCTCTAAATGAATAAGCCTTACCGGACAATGCATCATTTAAACATCAGCAAGGATGCTTGTGGTGCTAGCTCTGCAACCATTAGCCACATTCGATAAACCAATTTGGCGTAGTTTACCTGCAGGCTGAGTGAGACTGTGTGTAGCTATGTTAATTGTGTTGCATTTAGTGCTCAATTTTGAGTGTGTTCTTACCTCCTTACCTTTAGGCGCTGTTTTCATCGTTTTTCTTGGTTTCCCATCGTAAACAAACCAACGTCCAATGAACCAGACTGTCGTTGGTGGATTAATATGATTACAATTAGTGCTCTGAGGTCTGTCATTAGAGCCATATCTCTAGCGACAGAGTGATATTGAGAAATGACAGACTGTTGCTATGGAGTACTGACCAATCAGAATCTAGAATTTAACACAGCTGTGTAAAAAAAGACATTTAAAAACAAAGGATTGTCTTTAGGTCTGTTAATGTTTATTTGTGTGGGGTATTTGGGGTCAAATGAATTGATTGGTACACAATGTTTTGGAATTGCTCCAACAAACTGCTTCACCTGGCAGCGATAAGACAGGCTGTAATGGCTGCAAAGTTATCTTTGTTGGGAAATGTGTCCATCAGAGCACATCCACTAAGAGAGCTTCTTCTCAGCACTGACAGGTGGAAGTTTTCAGTTTCTAACACCATTAAAGAAAGGAGGAGTTTGGGTTGAAGAGTCAGATTTGAAACCAGAGACAGATGTTACCTCACTCTGTCAAAGTCGCCAGATTAAACCATCTTTACTCTTAGTTATGCAACTTAGAAGCTATTTTTAGCTGAGACACATCTGTCCATTTTGAGCTTCTCCATCTGTCTCCATGTTCTTCAACGTCACCAAAGACTTGCAGGAGGGAAACTTTCACAAGCCTTATCTGTAATAAAGCTACACGCAGTATACCGACTTGGCTTTGGATAGTCATGAAAGTTTGCATTGACTATCTACATTTCTGTGGTTGTCATGATGAAGTAGATGCTGCTTCTATGCATCTTCTAGCAGCATGTGGCTCCTTGCATGCAAGGTAACCTTTGCCTGCTGCCGCTGCTTTTAAGGCAAAGTCTTGACCTGCTCCTATCAGTTAGTGAGACATGGATGGTATAATCAGACCTCTGTCCTGTCAGGCATGATGAACAATTGAATGTTTATCAATTGGCAAATAAGTCCCGTGTTGATAAAAGACGGAACAGCAGTGATTTGTCCGTTCTGCTCGTACACATTGCCTCTAAAGGTGTCTGATATACCATCTGATTTATACCAAGCATCACATATGCTGTGATGCTGTGATTGTAGAGCGACTGTAAGACTCACACATGAGGTGTGAAGATATTTAAAGGTATGATAAAGTATGGAGGTGAAGGAACGTATGGTCTTACAGTCTTCATGTGCCAGACTTTACTGTGTGTGCTGTGTGTTTACAGTAACTCTGAGTGTACCTTTAGTGTGACTGATTCTCTTCTTCTTCTCCCACAGAGCACCTTTAACGTTGCTGTGTTGAACGTTGGCGCCCCCTCAGCGGGAATGAACGCCGCTGTGCGTTCTGCTGTCAGAGTGGGAATCACCGAAGGCCACAAAATGTTCGCTGTCAACGACGGCTTCGAGGGATTCTACAAGGGACAGGTAGGAGGGAAACTGATGCCAACGTTCTTCCACTTACTTATATTTATGTAGTGTACAGTTGTGCAAAGCTTCAAAGTCTTGTAGCCTTAAACCTCAAGAATAACCCACACCCTACCACTCACCTTTAACCTAACTGCTCTCCAGTGCTTAGACAAATGCCCATGGAAGGCTTCCAGCCTGGGCTTTACCCCAGCCACCAGCCCCCTTGAACCACCCACCTGTTGGGTACTTTTGCCTGGACAGAGTTTTCCCTTACATCTAGTTGAATCTTTTCGGGGGCGACAATTTGCCAAGTGACTTCTTATATGACTTGTATTTCAGACCTGTAGGTCACTGCAGTCTGGCAGTGTCTGTGTTTTTTGTATGTGCGTCACCTTTTTACCATTCTTATCTCTTGACACAGGTAAGATGAAATTATTTAAAAGCTGCTGGACAATTTAAAAGTCATCTCTTTTTGTTTCTCTCCACTGATTCCTGTGTCTGC
Organism: Notolabrus celidotus; assembly: GCF_009762535.1. Taxonomy (NCBI): domain Eukaryota; kingdom Metazoa; phylum Chordata; class Actinopteri; order Labriformes; family Labridae; genus Notolabrus; species Notolabrus celidotus. Next base: position 6,713,175 of record NC_048286.1, on the reverse strand, counting down.
CATTTTTGCTGTATTAAGGATGATGGGCACGTATGGGATGAGGGTCTCTGTAGTTCCAATATCCCACTGCTCTGCTCCACTATGGCTGAAACAAAACTACTCATTTTACCTTGAAGACCTGCCGTTTCATACCGTCACACGTCTGCGATGATATCGAGAAACTTTTGTTCACACAAATTATCCATAAACTTACATCCCTTCTCTCATTCTCATCTGCACAAATTTAAATCTTCAGTCAGTCGACTTATTTTCACCCAAAACGTATCACCAATTCATTAGAAATGTTGTGCAGATATGTTACTGTTATATTTCCATTATGTGGGCTTTATTTTGGTGAGCACATTTTTGACATTTTCTAAAAATATAAAGCAAATTTCAAGATTTAAATAATAAATCATGAACTAGTTTGGTCTTGCAATATAATGGTCTTGTGAAAAGTCAAGAGGAAGGTGTATTCAATTCAAATCAACATGACAGTGCTCTCTTCAGGATTTTCGCTTCAGGAGCAACATTTTGACTTTTTGATAAGTTTTGCATCAGAAGCAAAATTTTGACTTCTACATTATTTTTGAGTCGGGAGTAAAATTTCATTGGTGGCAACATTTTTACTATTTTAAGATTATTCCTTCCAAAATTTGGGCTTTTTTCAAGACTGTAATGTAAAAGCAGAATTTTTTTTTTTTTATTATTCATTTATTATTTATTATTTCATTTATGATTTTCCCCTCTGGAGAATAATGTTGACTTTTTTATGAAATTTACTCTGGAAGCAAAATTTGACTTTTACATAATTTCTGTGTCACAACCAAAATTTTGACTTTTTTAAATAATGATATTATTAATTTGGACTTCTTTCATGAGTTTAATTTCAGGAGGGGAACATTTTGACTTTTTCATGACTTTCATGTAAAGCGAGAAATTTTGATATATTTTTTGTTGATTTTCGTCTCAGAAACATTTTTTATACTTTCTTCATGAATGTCTTTTTTGGAGAAATATTTGGACTCTTTTAACATGAATGTCACTCGGGTGTGTCTCTGTGTTCTTGTGTGAATCAAATGTACAAAAATCTTATTCACCTGAATTTGACACTGTTGTTGAGTTAACACTTTCTTAAACGTGATGGTCAGGCCTTTTTTCTTCACTCCGCATGTCTTTCTAATGAATGGATTAAAACGTGTCTGGACACTTCTGCATTCCTCAGTGATCCTGGAACAAATTCTGCCCTCAACCCGTGAATGGGACAATAAATCCACAACTTCAAATACTCATTATTCAGAGTAAACAACAGCACTGAGTGCATTCCTTTGAGGTCATAGCGACTGCGCTGACCAATAGGAGCAGGAGTTGTGCAAGCAGTCCTCCTCTCTCTCTGCTGCACTGAGTACAGCGATAAGACTTAAGTGTGTCCAGATAAACAATGCTGCAGTACTTACTGTAAGCCAATTACTCCACTCCCACACCAGATATTCCATGTGTACGCAGATACAGTCTTTGTCTTGGTTATACTGTCCGGATTGCGTGCATGCTTTTCCATAAACACTCGCGCACACACACGGACGCACACATTCTCAGCTGTGCAGAGAGCAGCGGTGACCTGTTGAAGGCGACGGAGCCCTGAGAAGAGTTGTCATTTCAGGGGATTAGACTAGATTACAAAGTGAAGCTGTGATCACGAGCTTAAACCCAGACTGAGAAGGACACTGACACTTTTATTAGGAGCTGCTGGTGTAATGTAGATACACCAGAAGTGGAACAGTACAAGCATGGTGCAACACTGCAGGTGAACAAGCTTAAAATCTTATTTTCGCTGTGGGTCTGTCATATATTCCCCAAACATCAACAAAAAAGATAAACAGTTGTCTAATGAAGTAGTCATTGTGAAGAGTCATGAACATGCAGAATGATTTGACGCCTATCTGTTTGATTTTTAAAATCAGATCAAAGAGATCAAATGGGGTGATGTTGGCGGATGGACCGGCCAAGGAGGGTCGCTGCTGGGAACAAAGCGGTACGTTAAAGCCATTTGTAGAAGTTTGTTTGTAACTTAAATTCTGTGTACAGTTTTGGTTTCTTCACTATTTGAAACACACACAAGATGCATGTCACCCAATCAAAAAAGAGAAGCACTCAGTGAGGGATTGCACCTCCTTCCCAGTGCTTTTACCCTTTTGATGACATACATAGCATACCACATGGCTCTTAGTGGCTGCTGTAACCCAGACAGCATTCTCTCCCAGGCCTCGATTATGTACTGAAACTATCTACCCTACCACTTGGACCCTAATGATGCTTACACCTGACCTAGATGGACAGCAAAAGCCTTAACATCACAGAAAGAGGACAGAAAAGCTTAAGCTGTATACTCCACCTCCCCCTACACTCACATTTTCATGAAGAAAGACAGGAGAGTAGGAGAGAGAAAACAGAGATAAGAGAGATGCTAGAAAGAAGACAGTGAAGGCAGAGCCAGGGCTGGAAGGCTGTATTCTCTACCTCCCCATACTCTTCCATTTACATGACAAAAGAGAGGAGAGGAAAAGAGAGAAAAAACAGAGATGAGAGTTGGGAAAGAGATGCGCTAGAGTGCACCTCATGTTTCAGGCTGTACACTCCACCTCCACATAATCCACCGTTTTCATGAAGAAAGAGAGAAGAAGAAGAGAGAGAAAAGAGTCTGTAGAGAGGTGCTAGAAAGAGGACAGAGAAGACAGATTAAGTGCAAGAAGTCTGTTGGTAATAGAGCTCATCTCCCGCCAGGTTAGGCTGTACGCTCTACCTTCTCCTACTCCCCAAATTTAATGAGGAAAGAGAGGAGAGGAAGAGAGAGAAAACAGAGAGATAGTATGTAGAGATGAGTTAGTACAAGGAAAGGGAAAGCAGAGCCACGATAAGAAGTCTGTTGGTGAAGCAGCTCATACCTGCTGGGTTAGGCTGTATGCTCTACCTCCCCCTGCACTCCCATTTTCATGAGGGAACGGGAGTGAGAAAAGAGATCCATTACAATTAGCTTCATTTTCCTCTGGTGTAATTTAAAATAAAAATGCCAAGCAAAAGAAAAAAATGCCTTTTTACACCTTTTTTTTTTTTTTTTCGCAGGCCAGATAAAGGTTGCATCAAAAAAGAGTCCCAGTACACCATCTATGTTATACAACTTATTTTTTACCTTTTTTTACGGTTGGGAAAAAATAATTTAGATAACACTGGTGAAAATATTTTCCCCCATTCTTAAGTTTCAGACATCACAGAGAAAAATTGCAGCATACTGTTGAGGAAAATTGATGAAGTAATTTTTTATTTTCTCACTTGCACCTCAGGGCTTCCATAAATTTAACATACTTACCGCAAATTGAAACAAACAGGAGTTGTTTTGAACATTCTAAAGTTATTATTCAATTATTTATTTTCTCTATGTTAGAACTCTCCCAGGGAAACATCTGGATAAGATCGCTGAGCAGATAAGGATCCATAACATCAACGCCTTGCTTGTTATCGGAGGATTTGAGGTACGTAACGTTACCATATTTTTTAAATGTTATTTACACATAAATAATCTATTTGAACTTGTTTTATCATAAAGAAAGAGAGTTGTTTGTCTGATTATGTATTTTCTTCACACTTTGAATATCTTGTCTTGTTTGTAAAGTTAATTATAATTATAAATATCTGAACTCTCTGGATTATCTAGGCGATCAGTCTCTTTGTACCTGTCATATTAAGCACTCTCTCATTCCAGTATCTTACATTCACTGTATCGTGTTGTTTTTACATTTCATTCTTACCAGTTTCTCCTTTAGTACATCTCTGTTCTGAAAAATGTCTTGACTTCTGTACGACTGTGTTTTCTCATATCAGATCTTTGAATTAAGTCATATTCAAATGCTATAGGCTCTCTCCTTATCTGTCCTTATATGGTAAAAACTCTATGGCCAAAGCCGCAAAGCCAAACTATGAGATGATACATACAGTACGTAATAACTGCAGCAGAGGATTAAGGCCACTTTAACAGTAAAAATGACATGTGAGATGTCTAGAATAAAGTCATACTTTTATATGACAGAAGTCGTACATTTCTAAGAAAAAATGTGTAAGGATAGGAGAATAAACTCGTTAAAAGATTAAAGTAAAATATATAGTTGTAATTCTATAAGACAGAAGTTGTAATCTATATGTAGGCTAAAATAGCATGTAGGGTGATATCAGAGGAGCAGCCAGCCGCCTGAACTAAGATGAGGAACGTGGATCCGGACGAACAACAGTTACTGAAGCGTGCACAGGCTGCCTATTGACCTCCTTTTCTTCATGATGGACTCAGTTTGTTGCGCAAATAATTCAAATCTGGATTCTTAAGAGAGTGTGGTGCTGATGTATCACTTCTCAAGATGTGCCACAGTCCTGCTGGCTGCTCTTCTAATCCTCCTTTTCAAAATACAAACATTAACATATCTTAAAACTATGCGCTTTTTTTTTTTTCTCATATATTTGAGACTTTAAATGTGGTAATTTTATTTTTTTTTTCCTATGTATTTACTGAATTCTCATAAAGTCGCAGCTTTAATCTCAAAATCAAAATTTTTTCTTCCATAAAGTGGCCTCAACACTCGTCAACAACTTCATTCAAATCTTTAAAGTTGAAATTCTTAGTTATCTACTTTAAAGGAGTAGTTGGTTTTAAGTGGGGTTGTATCAGGTACTTGCAATAGTAAGTGTATCACTCACACTGGATCCCAGCCGGCATGGCCCCTTTGTTGAAAAACTGAGCGGAGAACCAGAACAGACCCTAAACTATCAATTGTTGAAGATTTTTATCGCTATTTTAGCTAATACTAACAAAGTCTGACTTCAACATAAATGTAGGAGTAAGTGCATGTATATTTACATTTTTCAGTGCTTCACTTTAGCAGTTTTTACAGATGCAACCCTTGTGGATAATTCACTTTGTGTCAACAGGTACCTCATATAACCCAACTTAAAAAAAACACTCACTATCCCTTTAAAGAGAAGGCCCAGAATTGATCCTGGGTATTATTTTGGCGGACACATTTATGCCTCAAAACTTAAACAGACACATTTTTAGTTTAAAAAATAAGAATAAGATACGGCTAAATTAAAATAATGCAGTCAGTTTTTCACGTTACCTTGTTCTTTGACTCTGTCGGCTTTGGCAGAATAGGAACACTCTGTTTCCCTCCATGTTTGTCTGTGTGTGGAGCTTCAACCTCCTCTACCTGTGTGTGTCTGTCACTGTCCGTCATTGGTCTGGCTCTCTCCCCTTGGCTTCTCCTCGCAGTACATTCCTCCCACACCTCTTCCCAAAGTCATTACACCTGCCATCTACATCTCTGATATTCCTTCACCACCTGAAGTCCTACCTTTTATACAGTCTCTCTAAAAACCTGGCCTTTAACCTCTTACCCACTGTACTGTTAAAGACCTTAGCACTAGGCCTTTTCACTTTCCTCCCACACCTCATCCCCTTTGTCTGCACCTCCTCGACTACAACCAATAAGATGCTGGCTCTCACTGCTGCAGGCCTACGTTGGATTACTGGAACTCTCTTCTGGGCGGGACAAATATAGCGAGTTATGCGTGCCCATGGTTATGGTCCCCGCCACCGTCTCCAACAATATACCGGGTTCAGACCTCAGCATTGGCTCAGACACCGCTCTGAATGCCATTACTGATGTAAGTGTGGCTGGGCGTGTGTTCAGACTTAACACACAACATCCAGCAGGTCAGAGGTTGGGGCTTCGCTGACGGACAGCTCGCATCCTCACATAAACAATCAGAAGAGGGAGTTCATTTCAGGAAACTCAAACAAAGGGCCACTAAAGTGTTAGAATAATATCCTTGATAAATTACACTCAATATTTTCATGTGACACAGTTTCCAATACACAGAAAATGTATCCTTTAAATATGTTTCCCAAATCTTAAACTTTAAAAAATATGATGAATATTGTGCAGGACAAGATCTGCAGAGAGATCGGACGTTTCACTTTGTCCACAGGGGGCGCCAAAAACAAAGAGTTCCTCACACAGGAGCTTTAAATGTTTAAATCACGTATATTTCAAAATTGTCTCTATGATGTTGAGGAATTATTGTTTTATGCACTGCTTAAACTTAAATCTTGGCAAGTTCATTTGTCCCTTTTCTTTTCAAGAGTGTGTTATTAAACTTACTACGAGCCACTGACTTGACAAGTCCAGAAAATATCTTATATGTAGATAATATAAACAAAACAAAGCCTAAATTGCCAATCTGCCAATATAGTAAGCAAACTTTATTGTGGGTAACATTCAGTTTATGTTAATTTTGGCACCACCTGTGGTCAAAGCAGTACCTCTTATCTTTTTACTGATTTTGTCCTGTTTGTATTATTTGTTAATTTATCTTTACAAAAATAATCTCTCCCTGCTTTATTCTTATAGTCAAATTAATATTTCAAATCTCTGTACAGGACAATTAAAAAGGGGCGGTATCAAGAACCTCAGAAGTACTCCCTACCCCCCTGTCAGAGGTTTCACACATTAAAAATAACATAGAGGTAGTCAAACTTGTCACCAATGGTCTTCTTTGCCTTTGTAGGTCATAGAGAGGCCTCAATCTTAAATGTAGTCTGTTCCAAAACCAGCTAAAAACTCCTCACAGGAGCTTTAATTTTTGTGAAATATTACTTTAAGAAATGTAAAGCTCCTGAGAGGACTTTTTGACCATTTTTGAAACAGACTATGATTTTCAGTGATTCCTTTTTCCGATCTAAAAATGCAATCAAGACAAGATTGCTGATTCCTATATTTTAAATTTTGATGCATGTAACCGATATGAGGAGGTAGGTGATGAGAAGGTTGACAGGACACTGCAGGAACAGCCTTATTTTGCATTTATCAGAGAAAAAACTCACAGTGAGTTATTCATTTCACTGTTGAAATAAAGCAGAATGAGATTTTTGTAACCTAACCTGCACATGTAAAGGACAAAATCAGCAAAGGGAGTATATATATGTTATGTTGTCTACAGGGGGCGCCAAAATTAAGTCAACAAAGTTCCTCACAGAGGCTTTAACAAGTAAATAAGACATGGTTTATAGAGTCTAATGAGATAATTGACTAGAAATTAATCCAGTACACCCGCTAAGATTAATTTTTTTTTGCATTTCAAGTCCATGTTTTGATTTTTTTTATGCTTTTTCTTTTTTATGTTTTTAATGGTTGAAAAAATGTTACTCTGTGGCGCTTTCATGGCGTCTGAACAGAAAAAGTTAAAGTACCAGTGCTTTGAATTGTCAGTGGGCTGTAATATTTTCTGTGTAAACACAAGCAGCCTGACACTCAACAAGCAGAAACTTCATTGACCTCCATGTAATGTACAGGTTTACCCTAATGTTTTTACATAAACAAAACCACATCAAGATGATTGTGAATGTTAGCAGTAGAGGTGCAAAAACAAAGGTGCAAGATTTAAAACTTAAGACTGACAACACTTACTCTCAAAGCTTTATTTATATCCCATGTAACGCAGCCTTCAATGAGAGCTGAGTATTATTAATAATAAATATTTCTGGGCTCAGAAGTTGTAGCCAGGGATCCAATCTAACAGTAGAGACTCAGTTACAATTAGCATATAAGCTAATAAACAGTAGCTACACCCTCATATCCTGCATCAGGACACCTGTAGTGCAGAACCCTTGTTTATGGTTGTTGTTGGAGGCGAGCTGGTCAGCGGAGGTCCCAGGTAAGTGTTGGGGCATGCAGTGAAGTGTTGTGGCATGTTTTTGGCGCGTGGCCCTGGCGTGTTAGTGCGGCTCTTGCTGTGTTTGTTTTGCAAACAGCAGATGACCGGATAGCGGTCTAGTTCAATGCAACAGGGACTCTTTGCTTGTTCAGTCTCATTTAAAACACAAGAACCTGTACATTTGGAGAATGAGTCTGCATGCTGTGTGAGCACGAAGTCCAGCATCACTGAATGTAGTCTTTATTTCAGTCATGTTACTGTTTGAACCAAGAAAGCTCTCAGTCTGCATGCCGGACTTTAAAAACAGAGGTCACTTTACATCCTGTGCATAAAAGGAAACAAACATCGCTCAGAGCCTCTGGAGTGCCCACCCCAATCTCTATCTTGTCGCGTCAACACTGTGATATGTCAGCCAGGGTGAAACCGCTCCCCACTCCCTCCCCATCCCATCTCCTCTCAGCCAATGGGAAGCCAAAGTCCCCGTCACCTGGAGAGAGCCAACCAGCAGCACACACACCACAGATCACACACGTGATACAGAGCTGCGTCTTCATGGTCTCAGTGTATTCAAAGGAACTCTTGAGTTGTATCCCTCAACCTTGTGGCTGATTACAGATGTACGTTAGGGTTGCAAACAGAGCTTTAACTTTGAGAGCGAAACTTCCAATGAAACGGAAGCTCACCGTCTTCTGCATATGATTGTGCGTTACATATTGCCCACAAACACCCCATCTTTTTCACGAAATCATCACTACTCCCAAACTGGCGTAACAACTTTTTTAAGGTGTGGGTAGAGCACCTCGCTTTCATCTGTCCTCTCCTCTGATATGATTCAGGCTGCAGAAGAAGCCTGAATACTGTAACAAACGTAACGAAACTTAACGTAACAAAACTTAACATAACGAAATTTAACGTAACGAAACTTCAATGAAACTTAACGAAACATAACATGATGTAACATAGCCTACAGAAATGTTATGTAACGAAACGGATGTAATGTAACCAAAAGATATGTAATGTATTGAAATATAACATAACGCAATGTAACGTAAGGCAATGCAAAGTAACGAAATGTAATGCAACGAAATGCAATGCAACAAAATTATCGAAACTTAATGTAATGATACTTACAGTAACAAAACTTAACGTAACAAAACTTAACGTAACAAAACTTAACGTAAAAAAACGTAACATAACGTAACATAGCATATGGTAATGTTATGTCACGTAAAGAAACAAACGTAACGTAACCTAAAGACATGTAATGTATTGAAATATAACGTAACGCAATGTAACCAAACGCAATGTAATGTAATGCAATGTAACGTAACGCAATGTAATGTAATGCAATGTAACGTAACGCAATGTAATGTAAGGCAATGCAACGTAACAAAATATAATGCAATTAAATGCAATTCAACAAAATTATTGAAACTTAATGTAACGAAACCAACGTAACATAACCTAAAGACATGTAATGTATTAAAATATAATGTAACACAATGTAACGCAATGTAACGCAATGTAACGCAATGTAACGTAATGGAATGGAATGGAATGGAATGGAATGTAACGTAACGCAATGTAACGTAAGGAAATGTAATGCAATGAAATGCAATGCAACGAAACTATCAAAACTTAATGTAACGTAACCTAAGGTAACCTAAGGTAACCTAACGTAACCTAACGTAACCTAAGGTAACCTAACGTAACCTAACGTAACCTAAGGTAACCTAACGTAACCTAAGGTAACCTAACGTAACCTAACGTAACCTAAGGTAACCTAACGTAACCTAAGGTAACCTAACGTAACCTAACGTAACCTAAGGTAACCTAACGTAACCTAAGGTAACCTAACGTAACCTAAGGTAACCTAAGGTAACCTAAGGTAACCTAACGTAACCTAACGTAACCTAAGGTAACCTAACGTAACCTAACGTAACCTAACGTAACCTAAGGTAACCTAACGTAGCCTAACGTATGGTATCACGAGTTTCCCTGCCATTTCCACTCTAACCAAAGAATATGAAAGGTTTTACTTACAATGAGACGAATCAGTTTGCCCTTTACTCTGCAAACTATGTGATGACATCATTCCTAATCCACACCAAACCTTTTTTCTTTCCTTGCTTTTCCTGTAAAAAAAAAAAAGGTTTATATTTTGGCACATTGTTCATATTTACAATGTTACAATGTTACAATGTCATTTAGCAGACGCTTTTATCCAAAGCGACGTACATACGATATACAGATATTCCTGCGATCGACCCATATTGACCTTGAAGTATCAGCCTTCCAGATTTATCCTACAGGCTCAAGATAAAACATAAAACAGCATTCACTTTACTTAGTAATTGTCCTGTTCATAAAAATAAATGTGTAGTACAAAAGGAAATAACTAGTATGGCCAAGGTGAAGAAGGATATAAGCCAAAGGAGCTCCTGAGCACCATGAAGCAGCCTGTAAAAACACTGTGGTCACACACACAAGGTCACACACACACACACACACAGTCTCAAATATGCAGTGTGCCCCCTGGTGCTCTAACATCATATTACGGCCACCATCAGGCCTTCGAGTCCCTGCTGCAGCTGTACGAGGCCCGGGCTGACTACGAGGAGCTTTGCATCCCGATGTGCATGCTGCCTGCCACCATTAGTAACAATGTGCCCGGCACTGACCTCAGTATCGGAGCTGACACGTCCCTCAACGCCATCGTGGAGGTAAGGGGGATACTCTTACACTACACTACCTGTCAAAAGTTTGGACACACCTTCTCATTCAATGATTTTTATTTATTGTGATTATTTTTGACATTGTAGATTAATACTGAAGACCTCAAAACTATGAAATAATCTGGTTTTGCTATAATATGGATTACAATAGAGGTCAAACACATTAAGAAGGCAAGTAATACACAAATGAACTCTTGGCTCATGTTAATTAGAAACCATTCCAGGAGACCACTTCATGAAGCAGACTGAGAGAATACCAAGAGTGTGCAAAGCTGTCATGAAGGAAAAAGGGGGCTACTTTACAGAATCTAAAATATAAAACATATTCTGCTTTGTTAACACTTTTTTTTCATTAAATAATTCCATATATGTTCTTTCATAGTTTTGATGTCTTCAGTATTAATCTACAGTGTTTATAATAATTAAAATAAATGCAAACCCTTGAATGAGAAGGTGTTTCCAAACTTTTGACTGGTAGTGTATGTTTCATGGCAGTTAGTGTGGTGGGAATAATGCTAGTAGTAAGTTAAGTTGTTTGTATTTAGAGCTTAAAGGAACTATAAGTCTTCTGTTCACTTTACTTATTACCACACATTGTCCTGATCTGAACAGCCGATCATGTTAAAATTAACTCTGATAAGAGTCATTGAATTCAGACAGGAGTCTTTACCCACCAAGATTTTCAGAAAGCCCTTTTTATCTGATGTATGCTAAATGTTAGCTTTTCAGGACAATTTTAAATACTGGGCATATGCTGCTCATAAAATGCTTTTGCGAAAGTCACCCTGATGATTTACGCTCATAACTTGTTAAAGAAAATTGTCATTATCATCCGACAGTTGAAATGCTGGTTCAGGAGTTCAAACTAAATCCTGAAGTGGATCTTTCCCTGCAGTTAAACCTGTATTGTCTTAAAGAGGACAGGCAGTGTGTTACATTAAACCTATAGTGATCATCCTAAAGGTAAATGATGAATAGACCTCATGCAAACATGCTTAAGATCAGACCATACAGTGTTTTTAAGATCGTTAAAAAGTTGTGCAATGAAACTCATATTGTTTATCAGACTCTTCTTGTAGCATGGACTGTTTAAGGTAACTATGTCTGCATGTGCATTCATTACAGTGTATTATTTATAGAAGTGGAGCTGCAGTGGATCATTATGCCACTTATTTAATAGTCTTTTAATAAAACATCCACTGATGAGTGAAGTCGCCCACCTCCACTGCTTGAAAGCAACAGTGATATACATTTAAAGAGTGCGGCAGATCTTCTTATTCACTACTGTTGTCAGTTTTCTTGTGTTTGAACAACGTGATCACTTCAGCTCTACTTAAACTAGTGTTTGCATGCTCTCTATCTCTGATGAACAAATCTACTGTCTCTCTTATTTACTGTAAACCTGTGTGTGTGTGTGATCAGACATGTGACCGCATCAAGCAGTCAGCCAGCGGCACCAAGCGGAGGGTCTTTATCATTGAGACCATGGGGGGCTACTGCGGCTACCTGGCTACTGTGGGCGGTCTGGCTGCAGGCGCAGACACCGTCTACATCTACGAGGAGCCCTTTGACATCCGCGACCTGCAGGTCAGAGGCGGCAACTGAAGGGGATTGACTTTCTCTGATTTGTGTTGCATTATCATTAATTCAATCTAAAATGTAGTCATGCATGTTTGCTAACTCTACCCTCGGCTATCACGCTGTGTTGTTCACGTGAGCTCTGTGCAGTGTCCATGTCTGGATATTTCAGGAGCGGCAGGTGACCCAGATTATAGCAGTGCATAAAATGCAGTTTATTAATAACCTCTGAGCTGCATCACGCTCCATCACTGACAGATCCCATCAACTAGAGACATCTGGTCTGACATTACAGTGCTTTAAAACAATATATCTATATTAACAACCTGTTTTACCTTGATCACTCATTTATTTACTCGAATCTATCGCAGTTTCACTTCTAATTGGCAGAATAATATCAAAACTGATCAATTTATTTTAGTTTCTTTACAGAAACGACAAAAGTTTTGGACAAGATCAAAAAAATGTTAGCCAATTGTAAAAATTGAGGATTTCTTTTGACACAGGACTCACTCTTCTCCTTAAAATGTTTTGTATTAGGTTACTGATTTGAATTTGTATAGTTTTTTTTTTTTATTATTACAATTTATGAAAATTCAAAAGGTAAGAACTTGAACCAAACAATGTAAACGATCGAGCCCTGTGGTCGTGAGGGGCCAAAAACCCCTTTTTTGAAAAATGCACCTGGCATGATAATGTAAATCTAGAAAATAAGGTGTTGAAATTGCATTCTTTGATATCCAAGTATGGTATGTGGCATAGAGTATCCTGACACATAGGGTAAAGTGGCAAAATAAGATTCTAGTGCTTGCTGATTTTAGATTTTAAAATATCGTCCACAAAATACACAACAAGACTATAAAAATAACATCTGTTGGATGAAATCTCATATGAAATGGTAATTTTTGAGCATCATATTGTCAATGTCACTGCCTCATTTGTATTTAAAAAACTGCCCAACTTTGTGAGCTTCAATTTGAGCTCTAGATGACCTCTGTATCTTAAACATTACACTTCCTGTGGCCGTAAATACTTCACCTTACCCCAAGTCAGAGAGAACAGAATTATAAGTTTCCAGAATTCCAGATGGAGGTTAGCATTTTTTCACAAAAGGGGTTTTTGGCCCCTCACGACCAAACAGCCTGAATCTAGAGTGCTCATTATCATCTTGAGAAGGCCCAGGGTATAGGCTAACTGGAAATCCTAGGGGAAAAAAGGTAGCAAAAATCATCCTGAGGACTGGACTTGGCTCTCGGCCTATTGGTGACACTAGATGGGTAATAACACTAGCTATGGCGCCCTCTGCTGGTGCAAACTACACCCTGCACTCCTCTGGAGCACTGAGGCAGAGACGTCTGATTTGAGTCTGGATCGGCTGCTCGTGCAGGTTGCAGGCTGCTGCCTTCGCTCCGGTTTTAACGCCAGGCTTTGCTCTGTGATTTCAGGGCAACGTGGAGCATCTGACACAGAAGATGAAGACGTCCATCCAGAGAGGTTTAGTGCTCAGGTGAGACTTCCTTTGTTCTGTTTCTAAGTATTATATTGATGTTTTATCACCTTGCTCTCACACAGTCTTTGCTTTACTGTAGATTAAGAATTCATCAACAATTACAAAGACAAAATCTGTTAATCCTAAAATATCTCTGTCCGCTAATCTACCTCTCAGACTTCCTGTCATCTGTTGTGGTTATTTTAGTCCTCTGCACCATCATGCGGGTTAAACTGCTCCCAGCAGGACAGAGGTCTCTGAAAATAGGACAAATAGTATTCTGGAGGGTGTGTGGGTGACATTGTGTGTCTGTGCTGAGGTTTGCACCTACAAAGCTTCGTTATCACAAGACACGCTCAGGTACAGTGGTGCAATAAAAAGAGACTGATGCTCTCACTCTGAGGATGCAACTTCTCAAGGACGACTCAGTTTTACCAGGCTGCAAACTCTTGTTTTGAAAAATGAAGCCAATGTAGAAGTGTAAAAAAACTGCAGTTCCTTGAGTGGCCACTGGGGGCTGTCTCCAAAAGCAAAGGGAACCCATTAGAGCCCATATTGAAATGCCCAAAGAAACTGGTCTCTACAGTTTGTTCCTTAATCCCTGACAGCTGAACAAGGGGAGGATTTTTTAAATTAACATATTAAATTAACATATAAGCTTTTAGAAGTAAAACAGGCTTTAAATGTGAGATTGTCCTTTCTTCAAATATATAATTATTACACTTCCTAAAATATATTGCTTGTAAAAAAAAAAAAAAGTTAGCTTTAGCAGATATCCGCCTGTGTGCACACAGAAAGAACATTATCACCTCAGCCTCATTTTGAGCCAGGAGAAACCGTACACAGAGTGACGTTACTAAGACAATGTCAGTCTGTGAAAGTTACGAAGCTTGATTAAAGGGAAGTTCTGCTGTTTTAAAACCAATTTTTTTTAATATATTTGGTGTCAAAATTACAATAGATGTAAAAAATTATGACATAATCCTGCAAAGTAATCTTTGAGGAGGAATCTAAGTACAGCCTCTGAAGAGCTTCTTATTGCTGCTGACAGGCAGGGATTATTACACGTAGTGCAGATATCATTACACAAGTGAAACCTACAGTGAAAGAGTAAGATGTTTTAGTGCCTTTTTACGTTTTGATAGAGATAGGACAGTGGGTAGAGTAAGAAACAGGGAAGAGAGTGTAGGGGATGATATGCAGAAATTGCTGATTGTTATGGCACATGAAGCGCACAATTTAACCTGAGCGAAACCTGTGCCCTGTTCCAAAGAGACTAAGTTGCTTGTCGTTTAAACAGAAATTTACTTTCTGACCTACAGACAAATCTAAAGGTTAAAAAACTCTCAGAAAACAGTCATGATGATGAGTAGAAATTATCTAACACAGCTAAATATCATAAAGTCTGCATGTAAACAATGTCAAATGGGTTTGCTGAGTGCAGCTAAGGTTAGCAGAGCTAGCACCACCAGCATTCAGTATCTTCTAGGAGGTTAACGTTCACATACCTGTGCTGGTTACACATTGCTCCAGTGCAGTGCGAATACAGCAGTTTAACTGGGTAGAGGCTACATGCAACTGTATCTCCATTTTCCGGATCAAGATACAGACAAATCAGGCTGCGGTACTGGCTGTGCTACATCTTAGACACATCATATAATCAGCATTTTGGAGCCACAACAACAAAAATAAAACCATCTTGTAATTCTGGTTCAGACGTGCCAGGGTGACAATATTTAACTGCTGAGTCAATAGACAATAGAGATTAATCTGACCGGAGATTACTGCAGTAGGGTTGTGTTTTAGGAGCTCACAGTAATGACACATACAGGGAGCTTTTCTCTTCGGTCTACAATTGTTCCAAATGTGTCCTCTTTGAGAGGCTTTCTTTATTTCAGTGAAACAACCCTTTATCCAACCTGCTGTGTTTTTAACCTGTGTGCTCTAGAAATGAGAACTGCAATGAGAACTTCACCACTGACTTCGTCTACCAGCTGTACAGTGAGGAGGGACGAGGAGTGTTCGACTGTAGGAAGAACATCCTCGGACACATGCAGCAGGTTGGATACACACTAAAACACACTTCTATTGTCAAAACTGTTTTGTCTTTTTCACCTAGAATCATTTTTGATAATTGCATGTAGATTGAACAAATATTTTTGCCTTCAAAATGACAGTATTTCTTGTCCTTATTGTATTGATGTTTCTTTTTGTTCACAGGGAGGAGCTCCATCGCCATTTGATAGAAACTTTGGTACCAAAGTTGCTGCTAAAGCCATCCAGTGGATCACAAGGACACTTAAAGACTCTTACAAAGGAGGTAAAACCAAACTGAATCACCACATTTCATGAGAGCATAATGTCTTGATTTTTTAATTTTGTGTAGACACAAACACACATGGAACTGATTTGTTTTGGTTGGTGGCTGTTTTTCTATCTTACAGGTCGAGTGTTTGCTAACTCAGAGGACACCGTCTGCCTGCTGGGGATGCGTCGTAGGGCCCTCGTCTTTCAGCCTGTGTCCCAGCTCCGCGATGAGACCGACTTTGTGTAAGAAAAACTTAAAGAGTTAAACTCTTAAGCAGCATAACACATTATGTAGTTTGGTAGCAGATCCCTGTGTCAATAAAACATACAACTTAAATTGTCTGAAATTAATCTAAGAATTCTGAGATCATAGCCGAATTCTGAGATCAAAGCCGGAGTTCTGAGATCAGAGCTGGAATTCTGAGATGAAAGGTGAAATTCTGAGATCAATTTCAGAATTCTGATATCAAAGCTGTAATTCTGAAATCAAAGCCAGAATTGTGAGGTGAAAGCCTGAATTCTGAGATCAAAGTCGGAATTCTGAGATCAGAGCTGGAATTCTGAGATCAAAGCTGGAATTCTGAGATCAAAGCCGGAATTCTGAGATCAAAGCTGGAATTGTGAGATCAAAGTCGGAATTCTGAGATCAAAACAAGGATTCTGAGCTCAAAGCCAGCAGCTCCAGTTTTGTCTTAAGTTGGGGTGTGTTTAGGGTTAAGTCCACACTAAACCACAAGTTAGCACTTGTTAGTTGTTAATCTGGTTGTTTCATTGTTTGGTTTCACCATGTGGACATAATGTTCATCTTTGCTAGTAGAGCGTTCAGTCCAAACTAACCCCCCAAAAAGTGGCAGAAGTTATGTTTTCACCTAAATTGGCCAGTTAGTGAAAAGCTACTTTTGTAATGGGGGTTTGTTTAAGTGCTGACTCTCACTGTTAACTGTTGTTAGTTGGCAAACAGCAGCATATGTATGAAATATGACAGCCTCCGCCTCTTATCCCTTACATTTCCAACGTCTCCCACCTGTTCACCTCTGTTACTACCTTGGATGGCCTACCTTCTGGGGGCAGAACGACTTTGCTTGCATTTGTTGCACATTCCAGATGAGAAGAAACACATGGAGGTGTACATTTCCTGCTTTGAACTGGAAATGCATGAGAAGCTATAGACAGATAAAGCCCCATGATTGTTTTCTTGCCACCACTTAAGTCGTAAGGGAACCAAGAGGGAGGGATCTGAATTAACACCTTATCCTTACACTGTCTCCCCTCAGCCACAGGATCCCCAAGGAGCAGTGGTGGCTGAAGCTCCGTCCCCTGATGAAAATCCTGGCCAAGTATAAGACCAGCTACGACGTGTCCGACTCCGGCCAGCTGGAACACGTGACCCGTATACGCCCGAAAGAGAGCAAAACCTCCGAGACCATCTGAAGCACTGAGCTGCTGCAGGAGGAGAGCGTCACTCCAACAAGAACACAGCTTCACTTCACAGTGACAGCTACTCACACAATGACTGATCGACCGCAGATTGACAGCAGATAATTTAAAGATAGATTTAAAGGGATGGTAGGTCACTTTAAGAACAGCTACTGAAAGGTGGAGTCATGGAACTACATGGAAGGGAGTGGATAAAATGAGGGTAAATGACAGAAAAAGAGCTCTTTATGTAGTTTCAACAAGCCAGCATAGCGGATGTAGTATTTTATAGCTCTCTTATCAACATTATTACAGACCTAAACATATATAAGCACTCCTCATGATGTAATGGTTAAGTATGCAAGCTGTAGTCCTGAAATTGTAGCTTTATCCACATTTGTTTTAAGCTACCTAGCTGAGCGAACATCTGTTCTCTGTACACAGCATTTTGAGTCTAGCTGTTGTGATTTTAAATTATTTTCTACAGCACTTTGAGCCTATAATTAATATTTATCTGTCATCCCCTGAAGCTGCTTATAAAGAGAGAGTATTAGCTGGGAGGAGATCACAACACCTTTACAAACATAAACCGTCCTGATTGTAAGATGTGATCTTCAGGTTTAAAAGCCTAGCTGGCCGTGTGTGTGTGTGTCCTTCACCTGCTAAGTGTGTTTGGTGTTGCTTTTGATGTTTGTATCCACTCTGGGCTTTGTGTGTGACATCTCTATAGTGGTATTTGTGAGTAGGGTTCTGCAGTTGCTGTAGTTTGGCAGTGAAGTGGAGGATGTCTGAAACTTTTGAGCAACATTAACTTCATGTGCCGACAGTGATTGTCCTGTCAGAGTAATAAAGCATTTATTGTGTGGAAAAGTTGTCTAGTTTTTTCTTTAAATTGATGTTAACCAGGTTATTCTTTGGATTTTAGTACAAAGGGACCAAAGTTAGAGCCTGTTCATCCACATGTCATAAACTCAATGTCTTAACAACAGTTGAGTGTGGTGTTAGAATGGTAATTTGTTTTAAGGGCGGTCCGTTCCACTTATGCACTTGTTATCATTTGCGCACGCAATCATAGTAGATCACCCGCAACACGCCCAGAAATAGCACGTGCAATGTTTTAGTTTGCACACGCAATATAGCGCTCGTTATTTCAGATCTTAGTACATCAGGCCCATTGTTTTGAATCACCTGGAAGTTGAACCACATGGGAACAAACGTCTCTGTAAGCAGCAACAAAAACAAACCCTGCCTGATTGAAGTCACAGTATGTTCTGGGTAATACTTTTCAAAGTGCCATCAGCTGCATGATCGAAATGAAGAGCTCACTCAGTTTGTTTTTCAACATGATAGTATAATTCTTTATTATATACACAATGAACTGAAGAGAAAAAAATAATTGGAACAATCAAATAATGACACTAACCAGCTCCTCAGTCTTCTTCTTCGTATTGTGCGCTTCAGCTTTTTGTAACCATTAAAAAAATCGTAACAGAGTTGCGTTTGAGGTTTCAGTGTTTCAATGTGTTGCCACTGTGATGCATCACAAGTCCATTCAGGTTTTGAATTATAAAAATACCTACTGATGGGATTATTTTACAATCCATGAGGGATCTTTTTTAATCGCCTTGTTCTCTGGTCCCAAGATGGCAACGCCACATGTCCTCTGACCGATACCGAGGTAACTGCAGGGAAAAAACGGACACTAGTTTAAGACTATGTACAAAAGATGAGTACAATTTTTAAGCTTCTCTTTTTCTAAGTTACATCACGTTTTTACCTTTCAGCCACTTCCACCAGGCTTTTGTGAGTGACAGCGAAAAGTCTTTCTCTGTGACTCTGCTTCATTTCATCTGTGAGGCCGCTGAGGAAGCGACCCATTCCTGTAACACAAACACAAACACATGAAACCAGTGACCGGGTTTGAAGACGTAGAAGTCAAACAGCCTCTTTCAAAGAATAAGATAAGATAAGATAAGATAGGATTTAGATCGTCCAATCAATAGTTCAAATAGAACAAACGGTTATTTAAAAAGAAGCATTAGAAACATCCTTTTTAACAGTAAACTTAGAAAATACTGTAAAGAAAAAGCCCAGAACTAAACGTTTCATTACTGTGACTAATGAATGTAAAATTCCGCAGTTGATCAAATAATCACATCCATTTACCCGTTGAAGGCTTTAAGTACCTGCATTCAAGATTCAGACTATTACAACTTTCATTCATATTCCTGGTTTGACGTGACATCACCTTACTGAGGTGATCATGCAGTTAGTTCTCACCTTTGTCTGAAGGGGACACGGGTGAGTCTACAGCTGAGAAGACGGACAGTTTGGCTTCATCGATGTCCTGCTGGGTGAACTGTCCGGACTTTGCCCAGTCCACACCTCTACGGAACGCAGACAGGGTCTGCATTGAGTTTGGATCCCTTAGAAAAAGACAGAAAAATACAAAGTCAACACACACAATGTAAGTCTGACAATTTCTGTTTAATGTTTGATGTCCTTTTCATGTAGCAGGGCTACAAAAAAGCCCATCACAAGTTCCTAAAGTTTAGAGTGGTGTCTTCTAGCGTCTTGTTTTGCCAGACTAAAAAGTCCAAAATGCTAAACATTTCTCCTTCAGTAATAAAAGGAAAAGAAAGAAAGAAAGAATCACATTTCAGAGGCTGACAACATATTACTGGCAGTTCTTCTGGACAAATCCACTCAGATTGAACTTAATTTGATCAAACTAATTGCAGATAAAGACAAGCTTAAACTGAACTTTGTGAACTTCTCCTTCTTAAACTTTTTTCCAGACTCTTAAAGCTAGGGTTGGCAGTCTCGGAAAACCAGCATGAATTTGAATGTAGCTTTTCCTCATGACTCCGTCTAACCCCTCCCCTCCTCCCTCGGAGCTCCTCCAAAACGACGCCCCCCCGCTCACATGCACGAGCGCCGCTGATTCTCGACCATATGATCGTGACTGATTCAAAACCGGTCCTCACCAAAACATTCTCATAGTGAAAGTTAAAAACACAAACAAACATGGCTGCTGTTAGTACTTACAACTATCATGCTAGCATTATCCAGTTGTACTGGTGACACGATATCAGGAGAAAAGTTATAACACATATATAATACTGTAACAACTCTACTGTTTGTTAAACGTGTTCAGTGTAGATGTTCTTAATTCCTACAGTGTTGACGGTCAGTGAAGGCATCAGGAGAGGTGTAGAGTGTGCGAGCGGGAGAGAGGAGAGACAAGAGGAGAAGTTCTTCAGTCATTCAAACATTGATTGTTGCTTTGTTGGTTGGCGTGATCACGGCCGACAGTGACCGGTTATTAAAACTCAACGTGTTCACGAATCGGCTCGTCATCACTACAGCGTCCGGACGGACGCTACAATAAATATATATTTTCTGTAGGACTTACTGAACGTCATTAATTATTCTGCTTGTTGGTGAGAGCTTTTTAGACTCTGATCCGGACTACAGTCCTGAGCAAAGCACCTCATCAGGTCAGAGGGGACAGGCCCGAGGACGAGCGAGAGGGGCAGTAAATAGAGTCAGGGGCAGCAGAGGCAGGAGACGGGGACTCGGAGGAGTGCACGCCGGGGAAATGTACGCGCAGGAGGAGGGCAGAACGGCTGGACGGGATTTGATTGGTTTAAAATTTGGGGAGCCAAAAAACGGTGATTGGTTGGTGTTTTCCCAGGTTTACTCCGGCTGTGGATAGCAGTTTTTTTTCACTCTTTTTTAGTAACACATTATGTATTGATTACCATCAGGACATAAAGATCATTTTAACCAGTATGACAAAAAGTGTATCTAAATCTGATTACCAACCCCAGCTTTAACATAAAATACAGCCTGTAAGGGATTTTAGTTTTATAGATATATTTTATAGCGTAGATTATTCACACAAACTGATACAAAGGAAAGCACATCTACTCAAATAATGTTTGTACACTGCAGCAGACGCCTGTTTTACAACATATAGTAAGATGAAGATCTTCAGTCTGGTGTAGTTACAAACACTAATGCTAGAATATACATTTTTTCACTTTCACAGGAAATCTCTCTTGCAATGCTTTCCATAACTGTGACCTGTGTATTTTAATGAGCTCTCACCTGTATGAGTAAAAGGAGAAAAGACCACCTCCCATCCTGGCCCCGCCCCCGTACGCTCCTCCCTTCTCTCGGATCTCTCCGTGAAGGAATTTAGCCGTCATCATCCTCGCCAAGATGCACAAACTGGTAGAGAGAGAATAAAAGAGACAATACAAATGAGGTTACAAGATCCAAGACTTTGATGGAGTAAAACTTCAGAAGGAAAGTCATAAATAGAGCAACATTTAAAGAATGGACCATAAAGTGTTGGAGGAAAATTAAGTCTACGCTAAAGGGAAAACACTTTTAGTTTAATTAAAATGTAAAAAATATGAAACTGTTGATACAGAAAATAACATTTCGGTGTCAGGTTTCAATTGATCACTCTGTCACTGGTCTGTGAACAGGTGTGGTTACCTGGCATAGTCCTGGTGGGAGAACGGTACAGTGCGGATACACTCGCTGACAAAGTTAACAGGGAAAGGCAGCGGGAAGAACGTTTTCATCTGACATGGCTGGAAGTTCAGCTCCTGTAGTGTGAAATGAAACAGACCAGGTTTAAAAAAAAGATATCTTCTCATGCACAGGACCATCAGAGGAAAATTACAAATTCACAGGCAGTCTCACAAAAGGTTCAAGAGCAGCATTATTTTTTATCTATCTCTGTTTTGACCTGCCAGGGACTACGGATGAAAATGAGCCTTATAGCTAACTCTGGCATATTTACATGGATGCTACGCTGAAATGTTCATTAATATGCACTGTCCCTTTAAATAAATAAATAAATAGATATATAAATAAATAAATATCTTGCTGACTCAATTTTCAAAGACATGCCTTTTTATTTTAAAGTTTCTTTGTTTAGCTTCATGGAAAATATATATTTAAATATAAAATATTTCAAAAGCATTCTGATCTTAAACATTAATGTGAATGTTATATGTCAGGAAAACTGAGAGAACAGAAAACAAAGAACTTCAGGGTGGTTTTAAAGAACTTACAGAGATGAGTTTCCTGCTCAGACCGGAGTCCTGCAGCGGGTCGAGTGGCCTCTTTAAAGAAAGATCAGAATAAGTAAGAGTGTATTAAGACTCTTCAGGTCAGACAGGTTCATTGATCCACTTTATTTGTTGATTTCTTACCTCAATAATATTACTTCTGACAGGTTTGCGTTCCTTTCTGTTCTGAGCGACGTCCTTCATGAAACTCTCCAGCTGTGCGGCTGTGTCAGACATTTTCTGTGGAGTCGCGTTAACGGCACACCTGTGAGGAACACATTCTGATTAGACGCGAGTAAAGTATGTTTCAGGAATGTGATTGACAAAAACAAAAGGACAGGAGAATAAACAGAGCATAGAGCAGGACAGAGCAAATGCAGGATGAAGCCACCTCATGTTGTCAGGGTTGAGGAGATGCTTCTTGATCCTGGTTAGTATCCGGATGACTTGGCTGAGGTCGGACATCTCAGCGACCCTCTTCATAAACTTCACCTAATGTTCAAATAAAAAATAAAACAGCTGTCTGAGTCTGAGAAAAAACAACAGGTAATAACAGAAGAAGCTAAACAATGTTATCTCATAATGATCTCTATGACGAGATAAAGGACTGTAAGGAACTGCAAACCTGCTTCATCCCTCCAAACGTCTCCATGAGGTCTCCTGCTGGAGTCAGGTGACGGCTTGCACGGGTCAGAGCGTACATGTGACCCGAGTATGAGATCCCATTGGCTAACTCCTGGGCTGACATCATCACCAGCACTCTCAGGCGCTCCACCTCATCCAAGTGGGGACTGGAGGAGACATATACTTCATTTAATGCCATTATTTCTGAGCAGATTTTACAACAGAAAGGACTACAGAGCCTCCTTGACTTCTGGAGGATCAACAGACTCTTTTTTTAGTCTCTTTAGTTGCTGCTGAAAAAACGTTAGAGGACATACTTGTTAAATGTGTCACTCCACAGCTGAAACATGTGAGGAAGGTTTCTCTCCAGACAAGAAGAGGACAGGAGGACACCCTGAAACAGAGAACACAGATCCAATCAGAGACTCTCAAATACTGGTCGGCTCAGTATCTGCGCTTCTATTGGTTAGGGAATTTTCATGAGACTAATGCATCAAAAATACAAAAGCATATGTTTCAGTGCAAATGACAATATGTGAATGCAAATGAAAGTTTTCAGCAGAAAAGGAATTTATTATTTATCTGTCCCCAGAGTAATAACATTTTTAGAATACTAAATTTGAACCGAAACTTAAATTCTCAAATTGAAAAGTTTTATTCTATTGTAATATATTCTATTCTATTCTATCACATTCTATTCTTGTCTAATATATTCTATTCTGACACATTTTATTCCATCACATTATATTCTAGTCTTACATATTTTCTACTCTATTTTAACACATTCAATTCGATTCTATCACATTATATTCTAATCTTATATATTCCATCCATCCATCCATTATCTTGAACGCTTATCCCGTTAGGGGTCACGGGGGCTGGAGCCTATCCCAGCTGGCTACGGGCGGAAGGCAGTGTACACCCTGGACAGGTCGCCAACCTATCACAGGGCTAACACAGAGAGACAGACAACCATTCACGCACACACTCACACCTACGAGCAATTTAGAGTGATCAATCAACCTGGCGAGCATGTTTTTGGACTGTGGGAGGAAGCCAGAGTACCCGGGGAGAACCCACGAATGCATGGGGAGAACATGCAAACTCCACACAGAAAGGCACCTGCCCGGCAGGGGATTCGAACCAGGAGCCTTCTAGCTGTGAGGCAACAGCGCTACTCACTGCATCACCATGCAGCCCTGCTCTATCTTATATATTCTATTCTAACAAATTCTACTCTATTCTAACAAATTCTATTCTAAAACATTCTATTCTAATATATTGTATTATATTCTAACAGATTATATTTTATTTGATTATAAAACATTCTATTCTACAAATTGTTTTCTTTTCTGTCATAATCTATTCTAATACATTATTGTCTTACACATTATATCATATTCTACTACATTAAAATCAATTCCGTTTGATACTCATACATTCTGTTCTGTTCTATTCTTACCTTTTCTATTGTAACGCATTCTATTCTATTCCGTTCCATTCTATTTTTCTCTATTCTATTCTAAAATTTAAGCACAAGTAAATGCTATTTATGAAAAAACGCTGTTTTTCTATTTAGGGACAGTTTTGCAAAATCTGAACTTAGAGTCAAAGAGTCACGCTTTGAAGATGAAAGATTAAAAACCCTCTTGAATACAGAAAGTGAATTACCTCCATGACCTTTAACTTAATTTGAATACATGGCTGTTATGTAACCTGAGGTGTGCAAGTATTGTTCACAAATATAAAATTCCTAATAGCACATTTATTTGTACTCTGCTTTTTGTTTGAGAAAATAGAATAAGGCAGCTTAGGAAACACTAAAGCTCAAATTCAGCATTTCTCAGTGAAGCGCAGTTTGTCGAGAGCTTTCAGGACGCTACATTTGGATTTCTGAGGACTCTGGGAAAGCATCATGAGGCAGTAGAAAGTAGAAACAGCTGACTCATCATTCTACAGGTACCTTCCTGCTTTATTTCAGACACAGAGCTGGCACTGACCTGCTCGTACATGTCCAGCTGGGTGGAGTCTGGGATGACCTGGGTGGACACAGACATGCCCCCTGTCCTCAGCTCCATCTGCTGGGCCTGTTGTCTGTAATCCAGAGCTCCACAGCCCACCCTAATAAAAGAAACCTAGCTGTTATACACCGACAAAAAGGAACAGCCTATCTATCACAGTTCTTATGAAGGATCTTGTGCTGTCCTCACAAACTAACAGACAACCTTACTTGGTGATGACGCTGCAGAAGAGCGGGACGTAGAGCCTGAGGTCTTCTGGCAGCGTGTTGAGACTGCACATGGCTCTGAAGTAAACCAAGCCGTTGGTGGGCTGCTCACAGAACTGGACCGGTACGCCTCCTGCGGAGACGAAGAGAGGAAGGTTTACCACACGCTGATCACCATGCTGCAATTACTGTTAACGTGATATGACCTGACGCAGATTGGACTGTGTTGTACCTGCTGTGCTGATCTGAACAGGTGTGATGGGGATCGTGGGTTCAATGTCGGATACTTTCAGTGCAGGTAAACATGAGGCGTCCTGGGATTTGCTCTGAGCAGACAGCAGCTCCAAACCTTTCCAGGAAGAAAAACACAACAGGGAAATATCCAGATTCAATCAGACGTACCTTACATTACATTAAGGATCATTTGTGCTCTATGTCTGCAGATGGATACGGACGGAAAACATCCATCCTGACATAAAGGACTTGTGGGAATAAATTTCTTCACATGAAAAGCAAGTTTTACACATTTAAGGAACTCATCGAACATCTTTCCACTCGACACACGGCAAAGGTGTGACATGACGAAAACTACAGCTGCTTTGTCGTTACCTTTTTCATAGATGTCCTTCTTGTCACCCTCTGACAGAGCCTGGATCTTCTTCTGGAGCTTCTCCTCCTCAGCTTTGGCCTGTTTCTCTAAGTAAGTGTCATCTGGGCTCATGGACAGAGTCAGTCTGTGTGTGTTCTCCTGCAGAGGAGGATGAGTGGTTGAAAGATTTGAGAAAGGAGACAAAAGTACAAAGGTGTTGCAGACAAACACGGGATTTCTACCAGATCTGTATCTCTGTGTTCTCTCATCCGTCAACACACTGGTTGTGTTTTTGGAATGCAGCACGGAGCTGGACTGCCGGACAGCTGGAGTCATGTGACCGAGGTTTTCCCTGGAGTAATTACTGAATCAAGGATTCTCCTCCTCCTCTCCTCGTCCATGTTGTCTTTCTGATCCTCTGAAAACCTCTGACCTGTTGACTCCAGGCCTGGCTCCGCTTATCATGATGGTTTGTTGTTGTAGTTAAGTGAAATACGATCTGGTGATAACACAGAGTGTTTTATTCTGAAAATTAACCGGATGTTTTCATTTTGTTTTGGTGCCTGACTTCCTGTCCTGCTCCATCTGCTCTGTTGAGATTGATGCGTTGTGCTCCGGCATCCAGCAAAACAGAAGTCTTGTGTCTCTGATCTGGAGGGTTCTGGCGTGCCTGATCAGATACTTTACAACTTTAATCAGACAGATTAAGATTAACCCTTTTTATCTTCTGCAATCAACATGCAACCAAACGGAAGACACACATTTGAAAGTAGTCCTTGTTTCTCCTACCTTAAAGTAGTGCTTGACTTTGTCCTGGAGGAAGCAAGGGTTGTCCTTCAGAGCCTGTTTGAACTTGGTAACGCTGTCGTTGATCTGCAGCAGCTCCACCGGGTCACCATCATGGTTCCACGATGATGCAATGTACTAGAATATACACACACAAACTGTTGTGAACATAAAATGACGGAGGTTCCTGAAATAACAGATCCACATCTCACAGAAGGAAATCAGAAAATGAGAGGAGACTTTCGTAAAAACTTAACCCTGCGAGGAGAATAACCTTGGACATATATACAAACGCCACAACCTAACATCCTTATTACTGCTTACATACCACCTAAACAGATGTTTACAAACACATGCAGCGTCCTTGTGTTTGTGGACACAAAGTGAAGGTTGCAGATGAGCAGCAGTGAACTCACCGAGGCTAAAGAGAGGCCGAAGTTGGTGGACTGGTGCTTCATCTGGATTTCGATCTTATGCAGTAGAGCCTCGATTCTTTCCTCCTCAAAGCCGGACCTGTGAATGATTATGATGAGTCATTCATCCCATTCCTGCATTAGCCCTAACAAAGTGCAAACACAGGAGGATAGAAAACACTCTTCGGACGCCTCCAGCTGGTCTCCTGCACACAGCTGATTTCAATGTGGTGTGTTTACACAACCTAAACCAAGTGTTTATGTGGTGGATTCAATGTGGAAAGCAAGTGTCTACTGGGACACGCTGTTGTTACACTACTGTAAATTATCCATGATAAATCAATCTATTGTCTGATTTTCATAGAGCACTTTCAAACTAAGAGAAGACAACTGCTATGACCAAAAAACAACACAAGATATGAGATGAAAGCTTTAACACAACAAACTAAAGCCTGTCGTCAGAGTGGGTTTGTAAAATAAATGACACTGTCGTGCCAATCCATCAAATGAAGACAGAATAATCTATGAGGAGTGTGGGACTCACTCTATGATGTCGTTGATGGTTTGACTGATGATCTGCTTCACCCTCTCTGTGTCCTCTTCAGCCATTCCCTGCAGTCCAATACTGAACGACGCCTCTTTGGTGCTGCCATCGTATCTGCAAAACAGGACGTTCAACACAAACTCTCAGCACACAGATGAATGTCACACATGCATTAAAATGATCATAAACTGGATGCAATTCGCTGTTGAGATGTTATTTTATTGTGATTTCAATCAAAACAGAAGAACTTAAACGCAGCAAGTGTGTGCTCCAGCTTCTACTTTGAAGATTAATTCAGCAGATCATAAAAGCTATGCTTCTCAGTAGCTCTGTAAAATGTTATAGTAGCAAGAACATGTATTCATGATAGCAGTCAATGCATCATCTTTATCCTCTGAAATCAGTTTCAGTGTCAGGCTCAGAAATCCTAAATCTATCCCTTCGGTCTCTTATAAAATCAAACTGTAACTTATCCCATCTTAGTCTGCCAAAGGTTTGCCTTTGTTCTCTTAGAGTCTGTGTTCTCACCCCACGACTGAAGAGAAGTCGGTTCCTATCTTGGGTTCGATGAGAGCTTTGTAAAAGGGAGCGTTGGGTCCAGAGATCATGAGAGACGACAGCAGGCTGAGAGTAAATCCTTCAAACGTGTCGGTGATGCTGCACAGAAAAAAAACAGAACATTTCAGACGGTACTGAATAAAAAGACAGGCTCAAAGCTTCACTTCCACTTGTGTGAGTTCTTAAAAAAACTAAGTGAATAAGGAGGAGGATGGGGTACTTGTGGCTTCTCAATCTTTTAAGTGTCAAACATAAAGAGATGCAGTGATCTTACTCTCCCAGCAGGTAGCTCATACACAGCGTATTTTGCCGGGCTGGATCTGGAGCCAGAGCGTCAGGGCTGCAGGTCACATGATCCTCTCTCTGTGGAAACCAAAAACATGCACATGAGTGTGAAAACATGCATGCAAGTAATGATTCAAAGGCTACTTATGTCAATAATACTTTGAGCTTTAAGTCGTCAGCTGACAGACAGATATGCGTCTAATTCATGAACTTACAGGGCTGCTCCAGTGAGGCTGGGAGGGGACCTCTGTGTTTGGGTCGATGCGTTCAAACTTTGACAGAGCTTCTTCTTCAATCTGCTTCAGATGCTGCTCTAGAGGCAAATTTCCGTAAGTGAAGAACCTGAGGAACATAAAGACAGTCTCAGATGTGAAGCAGAAACCTGTCCCCTAACACTTTCTCAGCCAATGTGAAATCTACTAACCCTGCAACAGTCTGCTGGGGTAAAACTTGTATTAAAGGTCCTATATAATGGTATTATAGCTATTTCCAATACGCCCTTCTTGTCTTTTAAGCAAGGTTTTGAATTCAGTTGCAAAAACATCACAAATTCAGCCTCTGAGGAGGATCTGCAGCCTCTTGGTTCATATTTATTTATTATACATTTTTATTTATGTATTTTTTTTTAAATAAAAGCTTCATTTATTTATTTATTTTATTTTTTCATTGTGTAAGAAATGTGTTTTCAAGAAAAGGGTGACCAAGTGAAAGTAGACAGAATAACAAGTAAACAAGGCACGAATATGGAAAAACAAAACAAAAAACAGAAAAACAAAGAAGTGCTAATAATAATAACTATAATAATAATAATAATAATAAGAAGAAGAAGAATGAACAATGAAAACAAAAACAAAACAACAACAGCAAAAACAAAATGAAACAAAACAAACAAAGAAAAAACAATTGATGTTTATAGAAAAAAAGAGCAGAAATAACCTATAATAGGAATAAATAAATAAATAAAAGGAAAGTAAATAAATAGGTTATATCAATAGTTATAATGAAACAGATACGGCAGAATGATAGTTTCCTAATCATTGATTTCAAGGGGTTAATATTAAATACAAAAAATAAATAAATATATAAATAAGTAGATATTAATTTATGTATAAAAATAAATAAATAAACAAAAAGTGTGTCTTGTGAGGGTTAATGTTTGCGTGGGAAGGCTGAGGGTATGAAGGTTGGTGATATCTGCCTCTTGGTTCCTAACCCCATTATCCTTGGAGTAATCTGAGTGGGATTTTATGATAATGACGCATTGTGCTGAAAAACTTGGTGAGCGCTCCAGAAGAGCCAGCATACTAGACGATCTGACTCCAGATTAAGTTCTTCTACATATGGGACATTTAATGACATCAAATGACAGAAAGATAAGATTTTGAAAGCTACAAACTTTAAATTTAGTAACATTAAATAATAGTTTTCTGTTGTTTAGGTTTTTTTTTACCTTGTGTCTATTTACCTGGCATTGCTGGGGTGGTAATGTGTGGCGTGGAATTGTTTTAGTTGCTTCCAGGTAAGGTCAGGGATGTCCAGAGGCTCCCCTCCTGACACCACAGAGTACGTGTGGTCTGGATACAGCTTGTTCTGGAGGTGCTGGGCGTACACACGCTCGTTGTCCGACTGTAAAAATACATACAAGCAAACATGGAAGCCCACTTGTAAGTTATTGTTTCGAACTCTGCCATTGCTGACGTAGAAAAATAATCATTTTAATGTTCGACTTACAAACGCCCCCTTCATTTCATTGAACACCACTCCTTTAAACACCAAAGGGGAGTTGGGATCTGTTGGGTTTTCATTCTCCAGTCTCCAGCCCTCCTGCCTGGATAATAAAGACGAACAGAATCAAATTAGTTAACACGGATTTTATCACAGATTATTGTAGACCTGACAAAGGATGTCTGAAAATTATATGTCTGTCATTAGATGATTCAGTCGTGACTCACCAGAAATCCTGCTCTCGTAAACAAGGGAAGAAAACTGCATCCAAATAAACCGACAGAAGATTCTGGAAGTCCTTCGAGTTTTGTGTTGAGAACGGATACATGGTGTAATCACTGGCTGTTCACAAGGAGGAGAAAACACAGCCCGTGTAAAAAGCTAATAAATGCTTCAATAATTAATCACAATATTTGACAAATGAATGTAAGACTAGCTGTTATATTTTCATTTTAATGCGCTGCTTTCTCTCATCTTTAATACCTAAAACCCTACAATGAGCTCAAAGGACCTGCAAACAAGTCCCAACTGACTCTGTCCTTGTTAAAGGTAAGACAAAGGAATACAGGTTGTTATTTTAGATCCAGGAGAATGTTTTGTACCTGTGAAAGCGTTCATGAAGGTGGACAGAGACCTGTTAAGCATCTTGAAGAAAGGGTCTCTGCAGGGATACTTCTCAGACCCACACAGCACCGTGTGCTCCAGGATGTGTGGGACCCCTGTGCTGTCCATGGGGGTCGTTCTCAACTGGACGCTGAAATACAGAGACAAGCATAAGAGGCGTTCCTTCACTTTGATGTGTGAGTATTAGCTGATTGGTGTTTCAAAGTCATTATGGGATCATTTTTAACAGTTCAGTAATATTTTACAAAATGAAAAAGTACTGCTTATGTCATTTTTTAATAGAAACATTCAGTTAAACATGGACTTAGTTTCAAATTACGGGGTGTTGGATTAAGACTACAGGCTGCTCTGAACAGCTTGTTCAAAAAGTCACACGTGATTTCAGCAAGATTTGATCAAATCGTGACATCATCTATTTGTAAATTGCCTTAAAAGGGAAAATTTGTCATTTTAAAAAGAGAAATACAACTTTATAGCATGGCAACAGTGATGGAGGCCTTCAGAGTGCTGGAATCTTGAATGCTGGGGGGCTTTAAAGAGACAGTAGCTGAAGTGAAGTGTGAAGAAGGCCTCCAGAATGGTGGGTTCTAGAATGCTAGGGTGCCTTAAAGAAACAGTAGCTGAAATTAAGCGTGAAGGTAGCTTCCAGAATGCCTGGTTCTAGAATGCTGGTGGGACTTAAAGAGTCAGTAGCTGAAACGAAGCCTTTCAGACAGAGGCTGAAATGAGGGGGTTTCAAAGACGCCAATCTTAGAAGAGTAAATAATTTTTTGGGCATTAGATAATCTAAGGCTAAAACAAAGCTATCAGAGGGACAATATGAAGCTGAAATATTAGCATAATACCCCATCTTCAACATGTTTTGACCAACCTAAAAAGGTTATTGGCGTCATCTCTGGCCGCATGGAGGTACTGAGCTCCAGTTTTATCATGGGTCAACTTCACTGCTGTGAGGAACAAGTCAGGGACCGCAACGACCTGAGAGAAACAGAATTATTAATCAAAAACGACTGAGCTTTGAAGAAAGTGTTTACTACGGTTGAACAAACAAAGTCTCATATGATTAATTAAGCCTTGCATGCAGTACACAACGGTCATTAAAATCATAATGTGACTTCCTATAACAGTAATAGTTATTATGCTACAGAAAATAAGAAATGAATTGAGTTGATTGTAGCACTGAACACACCTCTCTGACGGTGAAGCCATGGATCTTCTGTCCTGTTTGGTACTGAGAGGCCCTCTCTACTGCTGAAGTGCTCTGTAGACGCCACGTATTCCGGCATCCATTGAAACTGTCAGGAAATAAAGTGAAGAGGTACATTTACAATTTACCCATCTTGCAAATCTCAGACTTTAGATTTTTAAAGCCACGGCTATCTTGAGAGCTGACTGACAAAAAGCAAGAGACTGGGTCACAGAGCAAAGACTGAAGCTTCAAGTGTTTTTCATATTAATGAAGATACATAAATAAGAGGGAGGAAAGATAAGAATTGCTGCATAAATTAGGACATGTCAGTGATTTAGTCTATGGATGGACAATGCAGGCTTAAGCATACAGGAAGTAATGATGAGTTAGGACCTTGAGATTTGTAATACACTTAAGTGCTCCATGGTAAACAGTATCCAGCAACAAATCTTTTCTTTGCAGTTTCTTGCAACTTCAACTTGTTTAGAAGTTGCTGATTATAAAGCTTAAAAGACAGTGAATTATTAATAATCCTAAGTATCTATAAGAAGATAATCACATCACCTGAGATGTAATGATTGCAGACCAGCAACATCAGAGCCGTCTGAGCTTTTCTGTAGCTGGACTGATTATAACCCGGTTGCGCTCCCGGCTGACACCTGACTGACTACACATGTTCATTTTTCTCAGTAAGAACGAGTAGACAGAAAACTGGACACTGAGAGTCTGAAGTACTTTTCTATTAGTATTATGAATACGAGTACATGTTTAACGCAAGGGAGGGGTTCCGTTGGCTGGTGGTGAGGCTTTCAGCAGTGTGACTGCCCCCTGGTGGCTGGCTGCAGTATAGGTCAAAAAATCTGTCAAACATTAAAAAATAAATACACGTCGTACGAATGTTTCTCACATCTGTATGCTGTGGTGATATGTAGTTAGTATTTGACTGTTTAGTGTCCAAGGCCTCTTATTCGTTATTTATTAGAGTTTAAAAAACTGGGTTTTACTTCCTGGTTTCCTTTGATTCACAGCCGCCGTAGAGTGAATCTTCAAAGGACACACAGCGTCTTGTGACGTTACACTGTAGGGTGGAGCTTATTACAGTGGCTTCACAGGCTCTGGCTGCACAATGGCGGCGCCCAGGAGCAGGATTTTTTGGCTACAGAACCGTACAACGGGAAGAGGCGGAGCAACGCTGGCCATTTTTACGTACAGTTTATGGTTTAACATGTTAAACATGTACTCGTATTCAATACTGTCTGTTAAATGCATTTTGTTGCTGTGAAAGACATAATTTAAGGGAAAAACAATGTATTTGGCTTTGTTTTGGACAATTAAGAATACTAAATGTTTTTTTGTTGCTGAATCAATAATTGATAGTTAACATTTCCAAAGATTGATCACGGAGAATACTTACAATGGAAATGCCTTGTAACTACTATTTTTGTTGATATTTTTACTATAATGGGTAAAATTATGACATTTTCGATTACTTAATTTTAAAAGACATCTTGGACCTTGACATCTTGTGTTGCGACCTCCCAGGGGGTCTCGACCCACACTTTGGGAACCCCTGTCTTAAGCCCATGTGGTCTGTCCATCCTTTTAATGTATGACAAGATAGAAATATATTACCACTGTGACAATCAGAGACAATTTTAAGGACCCAGAATAATTCAAACGAAAAAAAATAATATTGTGTAACATCAATGTTGAAGCTTTTACTGAGACTTTAACTGAACAAATATTTACTTTACCTAACTATAACAACCAGAATGATTAGGTTAGCTGTTTGAAACGCATTTTAGGCTTCTGAACCTGCTGATTTTATAATATTTGATGTACAACTACACACAGAAACACAACATAACTCTATGGTGTCATTTCGTTGCATCAGCTGTCATCTGTTCAACTGAAAAGGTGTATTTAGTCAACGTCAAAACGCCTTTTTTATCCATAAATGGACAATATGAAGTTCTAATCGCACACTCAATTAATATTACTATATGATGCATGGTCAATATTACTCCAAAATGCTTTGAAGCAGCAGCAACATGTCAAAGTGGACTTACTGTACCGTTAGCTAACTCACCTCACATAGCGAAGTTTCTGGAGCGCTGCCTTCGTTTGCCGAAACATGGTTCCGTCAGTCACTTAAATATCCAAAATACAACTACTCAAAGTATGTTCGGTTATAAAACAACCGATTTTAATCTAGTATTGTCAATAAGTACGTGTTGTCATTCTCAGTCAGGTCCTGCATCCCAGGTTCGTGTCCTCTCATGCCGTGTGTATTACAGGTTCACACGTTGGGTTAGTTGCGCGAATAAAAATGGCTGCCACAACTGCGCAAATCGCGGATCTGAATGTTACGTTATGGGGAGTTTAACCCATCCTTATACGTTGAAGCTCTAGAGATAGGAGCTGAGCAATTTTTGACACTCGCGAGCTGAACTTTGACATAGAAACATACTTGTTTATGATTGGACGGAGGGTGAAGAAGGCTGGATATGATTGGTCCGACGTCACATCACTAAAGGAGGTGTGGGTCGGTTTTGAAGGGCGAGGAAACTGTTATAAAAATGTAAATAAAACAAATAAAATACTTTATGGAAAATTAATATCAAAATACTATGCATACATTGTGCATATTTACAATATGTATATAATGTATTTATGTAATTTCCCTTTGTTCCGCTTCATAAAGTAATTGAATCCATCGTCCAGCAGATGTCACCGAAAGATCATGTTTAGATGTTATTATTTTCCTGAACCTTCCTCTCTATCGTCCAAAAGTGCTACAAAAAAGTTGGAAAAAGTTCCCAGTAAAACTGAGCAGATAATTTACACTATTAAAAATGGTGGCTACAGTGCCTCTTAGTTTATTTTGAAACGTTTACTGCATCACATTTACACAATACAAAAATAAATGGAAGGATTGCAACTTGCATTGCCTACTTGCCATGACATTGCAAATAAGTGGCAGGGATTATAAATGAGTTTCTATTCAAGGAATAGTTTTCATTTACAAAGTGATTTCTAAGTAGGTTAATATTGTTATTATTTGTACAATCAGTCTTTATTTTTGTTGCTACTTTTCATTTTTCAATCACTCTCTAATAAAGGTTTAGGCTGTCTATTTTTTCAAGCTGTCCAGGCCTTTTCCCTTGTATCTTAACCTCCCCTAATGAATAAAAAAATAACTATAAAAACTGTTATTAGGAGCGCCCTTAAGTTTAAGGACCCTTGGGCAGTCTTGGGGCACTGTAGACCCAATATTGCAGATTAATAATTCAGATTTGTACATAGTTTATTCAAACCAAATATGCTTTTATGAAGTGGCTGCATCGTAAAGCCAAATAAACCTTTAAAGATGTTTTTTCATTACTGTGTGTTGTGTTTCACAATCTACTGACGGTTAAAACTTAAGTTAGCAGATAAAACTTTAAATTCTGCTGTGGAGTATGTCATATAATGTCAAATAGATGCTGGGTTATGGATTTAGCACAGTGCATAGAGCTCTAGCCCCATGCACAGATGTTAAGACTTCACTGGTCCACCATTCAATTCCAGCCTTATGCCCCTGGTGCATGTATACCCTTTCTGTGTTTCTTGTCTCTCAAATGAAGTAAATATTAGAAAATGAAAACAAGTTAGAGAAAAGGATAGTCTCAGGATGATGCTAAGGTGAGTTCTCTGCAAACACCGTTGGCCTATATTCCTTGGCTGATTAAAGCCTGCATGTGAGAGACACAATGAAGATGAGTCAGCAAATACAATATAAAAAGGTTAAAGGTGTCCTTATGATTGCTCTAAGCCACGATGAGATCTTAATATGGGATTAGGATGGATACAGTGTTGTAAGCTAGACCCCCCACCTTCATGTGAAACTGATTTCTTCCCTGCAAAAATCACTCTGCCCATCCTGACAGTGATGGTAGCTTTCCCTTTCTTTCCCTCTTTTTTTTTCTGGATTTCTTTTGAGGCACCCACGGTCATCCCTTGTGTTTCCACTGACAGCATGTGGGAGCTCTTCCAGCAGCATGAATAGGAGGCCTTGGTGAGGAGGCAGAAGAGGTTTTTGACAGAGCACGAGCGTCCTCCACCGTGGTGGCTGCCTCCAGTCCACCACGGCATGTTCATTATCAGAGAAAAACCTTGATCACACAAAGCGAGGTGAAGCAGTCACGCAGCAAAAATGTCCATCCTGAAAAAGTGACTATATGAAAAGATAAATGTGTCCTTGAGATGATGTAATCTCAAAGGGATTCAGCTTGTTTCTTAAGTCATATTAAAACTAGGTTTCTGAGATTTCAAAGCTGCTGCATTCCATTAGCTTTGCTTTCATACATTTATTTCACTGTTGCACATAAAGGTAGTTTTATGACAAACAACATATTTTTATGCAAAGGTTAAGAAGCTTTTAGCAGCATGCATCTTGCCTCGTTAACTTGATGTGCTGCCATAAAATCAAGACAAAACTCGAGGATGATCGATGAAAAGTTTGAGATTTCGTGATTTGAATGAAATAAAATCACTTTAATTGGCTGAGAGTTTTATTTCAACATGTCCAGTGGTGCTACATTCACCCTAAAACCAACATGTCCCTCTCTTTCAGCTGCAGAAATACACTCAGGTCTGCATTGTAACAAAGGATTATACAATGGTGTGAAGAAATTAGTGAAAACTTGAAAAAGCTTTCATTTCATGGTGACTTTAAGGTCAAGTGAAGGATTACAAGGAGGAACAAACCCCAAACTGTCTGCTTTTTAATCCCTCATTTGAATAAAGTAACAAACGGTCAAGCTTTACACGAGGCTGTTTTTAAATGTTCTTCAAATGTGAGTAGTTTAACACGTCACAATGAAACTGTAATACAAAACAAGTCATGACAAATCCTGAAATTGAATGCGATTAAAACGTCCTTAACATACTTAATATTTGGAGACTCTGTACACTACAGTGTTGTCAGGGATGTGAGTGACTTGTGGCGTGTCGGTGTTGATGCGCTCTTTCCTCCAGCTAATCCACAGGATTTCTCAAAGGTCTGGACCGTCCAGACGCCGCTTCATCCAGGCTTTGGTTATCCATCAGAGTCAGATGGAAAACAAAACCCTGGCTTTTCAGGCTCTACCTCACTTCTCTCTGTTGTACGGCTCCAAGACAGTTCACTGGATTGAGATGCTTCTTCCCTCTGCATCCATTTGCTACAAGTTCTTAGAGTAATGCACATCAAATAAACAAAAGTTCACATTTGTCCAGGCTCTTTAGTTCCAAAAGGAGTTTGTTTTAATGCTCCTGCATACAGATATATTTTAGAAAATGTTGGTGCTCTAATTCTGCATCAACAGTTTGTGTTTGTCCTGTTACTGTGCCTACATGGCAAAGATCCTAGACTATGAAGGGCCCTAATGGAGGAAGGGGCCTGTTCATTGGCCTGAAATACAAATATAGTTATAAATGTTGAAAGTAAAGTTAAATTGATGAGTTATATGTTCTGCTGTGATGTCTACATGACAATGTTCCGTAGGCTACCAAGGGCCCTGGTGGAGTAATGGGCCTGTTGATGGGCCTGAAAACAGAGTTTATGACTGCATTTTTTTCCCTAAGTAGAAACTTTTGAAAGAAAAGAAAAAAATTGAATATGAAAATGAATAAATAAAAATAATTCTTAACTTTATCTGTAAAAAAAATTGACTCTTGTCTTCTAAATGCCGAAAACAGTGCATGAAAAAATGTGCTTGAATTACATAGTTTGAACAGAATATCGACACAATGTTTGAACAGACATCACTAAATACACTACAAACGTTTGGACACACCTTCTCATTCAATGTTTTTTTATTCATTTTAATTATTTTCAACATAGTAGATTAATACTGAAGACATCAAAACTATGGAATAATCTGGTTTTGCCATAATCTGCCTTACAACAGTAGTCAAATAGGGCTATCCATTGTGTACTAACCCTACCTCTGAACAACACAACTGATGGTCTCAAACACATTAAGAAGGCAAGTCATTCTACAAATGAACTCTTGACAAGGCTCATGTTCATTAGAAACCATTCCAGGAGACCACTTCATGAAGCAGACTGAGAGAATACCAAGAGTGTGCAAAGCTGTCATGAAGGAAAAAGGGGGCTACTTTACAGAATCTAAAATATGAAACATATTCTGCTTTGTTTAACACTTTTTTTGTTCATTAAATAATTCCATATATGTTCTTTCATAGTTTTGATGTCTTCAGTATTAATCCACAGTGTTTACAATAATTAAATAAATAAAACATTTTGAAAGATAAGGTGTTTCCAAACTTTTGACTAGTAATGTATTTCCATTTCTACAAACTGTATCTTTAACTACTATCAATCCTTTTAGATATATTTAAGTTTCAAGGCGTCTGTCTTTTCTAACATTCATATCGCTCTCTGTTTCAATGAGTTATAACCAAATACATATTTTCAATAGCATAATACTTGGCTGCTTGATGCACAAAGAATCTCATTCTTATCTGCATCCTTGCGAGACGAATTAACGTTAAACTGAGTATTTAATTTACATACAAGTTGAAACAATATTCTACTTATTTGTTATAATTCACCTCAAATGTAACATTTCCATTGAAGGTAACATTAGAAAAGGTGAACAGGACTTCTGCAGGAATATTTGTGCTCACATTTCTGTCCTCATTAGGCTCTCCTTCTCAAAGCTGTAATCGTTTCCCAACTCTCAAGACCAGCCTGACGGACGCTAGCATTTGTGCCACAGTGCCAACAGGCAGAAGTGAAATGTCCCAGATTTCTTTCCAGATTGATTTGATATAACGTGTATGATCAGTTTCTCCCTGTCGTTGCTTTTGCTGCTGAAAGTGAATCCCCATTGTTCTGCAGTTGTGAACAATCAGAATCAAGTATTTGACTCAGCTAGGTAAAAACTAGTCCTAACATTGTTTTCTATTGTGATGATGATGATGTGATTTCAGCAAACATGATGTGACCACAGCCGTACTAGGTGGCATTTTGTCTTGCAGATCGGTCCTTATGTTTATCACATAAACACCCTCCCCTCCCTCTATCGCTCCCCTCTCAAAGGGCAGGTAAAGGTTGGATGTTTGAAAAAAAGAATAGATCATCACAGGCTGTTTACTTAAAACTCAGTCCATCTTTGGAAGGCAGGGACTCAATTCTCCCTCAATTCTGCAGCCTTCTCCTGCTCTCACAGGGTAATAAAGGGGATTGTGGTTGTTAGTTTACGACATTTGATATTCTACAGGAGCCGTGATTTTGAAATAGTGAGCAATACTGGGCTGAATTTCTCCTCCCTGGGGTTGTTTTTGGAAACATGCATGAAGCCATTTGATGCCAGCTTTTGGTGCATGTTCCTTTTTTATTTGAGACATCAGCAAGTTTAAATGTTCCCTGTGTGTGTCCTCATCAGCGCACACAGATGCTTCAACAGGATGAGCGGAGTTTTGCAGACATGCTGCGTGCACAACTGAGGTCAATTCTGTCTGGACACACTTAATGATAGTAGGTGTAAAAATCTGTTATGCAGGGTCTAATTAATACTGACATGATATGAAATATTGACTTGCTTTCAGAGAGCGGGTCCCACAGGGCACCTTGCCTGGCCACTAGCCGATCTGACACGGCCTCGCTCTTTTTGCTCCGAAATGTCAATTTCTCCCCAGACCATTTCATTAGAGCACATTTTAGATGGATAGTTGGCCCAGGGTCTGCGCTCCCATCCCATCCACTTTCCTCCTCACCTCTGGGGCCAATTAGGGCGCTGGAGCTGAAAATAAATGAAACGCGGTGGCAAAACAGCGTTTACTTCAAAACCTCACACTTAATTTGAAGATCTCTCTCTGATCTGAAGTTGGATTAGCAGTGCGATATTCCCTTTGATCTCGCAGGTTTTTGCATTTGTTGCCAACTTATTGAGTGGAGACTCCAGAGGAACAGTTAGTGCTGAATGTGTGAATACATGGGGTGTTCACACACACTGAAACACACACACACACACACACACACACACACACACACACACACACACACACACACACACACACACACACACAGAAACCCAAGGAAAGCAGATGAACACTGCAGACAGACAAACACAGAAACACGTCTGCACTTCATTCTCTATACGTCCAGACACAGACCGACAGTATGTAGCCAAAAGTCAATGCACCTAAATAATTAACCGCACATTGAATACAAAAAAACAGACATGCTTATTTAGAATACTGCAGTCCTTAACTCTAACTCTATCCTGCTAAGCTGATCTTGAGCCAGGTTGTACCTGGAAGTAGACAAGGACATAGAAGAATCGAGCACAAGTTGAGTAGAAGGGATAAGGGAAAATGGTAATTGAAGTAGAGTAAGGTGAGGGAGGGTGGGTTGAAGAATCACAGACAAACGGTTGGAGTAGGCTGGCTACGTTTAAGTAGGCTTGTCAGGTGATTGAGGGTATGGTTTAGGCGAGGTCCTGCACCCGAATTTAAGTTAACACCTTAACTTAATTTGTAAACAATCACACTTGACAGATGGCGTCTTGTAGCACCACACGGTGCGGCAAAGCGGCAACGTCAGGTCTCAAAATATGAAGCTTAATGTGGAAGTGCTGAAAACTGCAGTTCATAAAGCGTCCATTAGAGGCTGGCTGCAGAAACATCGGAAACCACATACACACCCATTCAAAAAAGACAATATTTGCAGCAGAAATAAACATGTTTACAGCCTGGTTCAAAAAACAGGGGGGGGGGGGGGGGGGGGGGGGGGGATTTTTTGTATAACTCGTCTTTTGAAGATATTAAACTTGCAATTTTTGCCCAAATGAGGGCATGGCTGGCTTACAGTTTTTCTCAATTGTTTACACACAAATACTGGTTCTTGAGACACAATGACCACAATATGTAACCCATGCACCAACCTCCTGAACCAATTCTGCTAAACTACAAGCACAAGTACTGCTTTACACTCAAATTGCAGTTCTACAACACACTTTTTTCAAAAAACTCCACACAATTCTCTCACAATTTTGGCACAATTTTCATGAAGAAAATCTCTTGCTTTCACAAGGAACACACTGTCATTCAAAATCTAAAGTTATTTGCCCTACTATGCACACTGACTCATCACATGGGCAAATACATTTCACACAGTTTTACAATAAGCAATCAGAACTTTATTCCCCCCCTGCTTGGCCAGGGAAAACATTGCTTGTGATGTGGATGAGGTGCTGTGGCCAGACCAAAACAGAAGAGAGGATGCAGCTTAGTTTTTTTTTACTGTATACAGTAAATTCTTCTGTTGTTTTGTATGTAGACCATTGTATGTGCAACTTTGGTTGGTTGGGATGTACACTGTGTACACTGTTTTTTTAGGGGGGGAAATAAAATATATTTGTGACCGTGTATTTGTGTGTTTTAAGTATAAAAACAATATTCTAAAGTATTTTACAACACACTTATTTATGTACACTCTGTAGTAAGTGTAACACTGAACAACAAAAAAGCCTAAGTCACAATGATAAATGGAGAAGAAGTGTTTTCCATTCATCATAGTGTTTTACATTGAGCACATCAGTGTTCAACTGGTTCTTATACATGTCTATTCATATGTTGGTTTGTGTGTCATTTGAAAACAAAATACCATTTTGAGAAGAAATAACATTGTTTTGAATGTAAAGTTTCATTTTGCAGGAGAATTGAGGGGTTTTGCCCATTGTGTGTGTTTTTTTATTTGTGTGTAGAGTTCTGAGAGTATGAGGCATGCTTTCAGAAAATGTGTGTAAACAATCGAGAAAAACTGTAATCGACAGGAGGGCACCCTGTAGCTGTATGGGAAAAGGCTAAAGGCCCGCCTCTTTACCTCACACTAGCTCGGACGAAATTGGTTGTGTTAAGCATTTCAAATATACCGATGATCGGCTCAAAAGAATGCTATAGAAACAGATGGTTGATGTCACGGATACTACCTCCATTTATTATACAGTCTTTGGGTGCACCGTATTTTGATTTAGATAATGGAGATAAAGTCTTATGTCAGCTGCGTCCGGCTAATTAAACCAGAATGATGTGTATCCAGCACAGGCATTTTGAGGCTAATGTGCAGGGCTTGTGCAGCTAGCTCTGCTAACGTTAGCTACATTCAGCAAACCCATTGACACTGTTTAGCCGCAGACACTGAGATACCTTTTGTGGTCATGTTACATAAATGGTGCTCAATTTTGACTTTTTCTCTGATTTTTTCCTCGCCTTTAAATTGGTCGTCTCATAAGAATTTATAATTTCGGTTTAAACATCTAAAAAAGAGTTGCCCCAGAACAATCCTATAGTGGTGAGTTTGAAATTTCAGAGTAAATTTAGCAGTAAATAAGAGAAAAACAATTTTACAAGTCTCTCTAATGTTATGAGAAATATTGTAACCATAGCAGTTGTTCTCTCCTTGGGTTTGGGAGGATGGATGCTGGAATGCAAGTCCCCGGACCCACACACTACAGGTTAAATGTGGGGCGTGTGTGTGTGTGTTTGACACTAATCTGGACGGATGGT
This sequence comes from Notolabrus celidotus, assembly GCF_009762535.1. Lineage (NCBI taxonomy): Eukaryota > Metazoa > Chordata > Actinopteri > Labriformes > Labridae > Notolabrus > Notolabrus celidotus. Next base: position 6,670,702 of record NC_048286.1, on the reverse strand, counting down.
CAGGACAGACGCTCGCCCTCATACCTCAGACTCTGATGGCTCTCCTGACACACTGACTCTGGCTCTGCTGTTTTTATTTGGACTGTGGTCAAATCTTAAAAAGTGAAACATCAAACACATGCACATCCACACGAACACAGTGGGACTTCTGAGCACAGGTGAACCACACATTGTGTGTACATGAAGGGGAAATCAATAACATGTGAGGCCACTGGGTTTAAGGCATTATTGTCTGTGAATTCTTGTTCAGGTGTTGTGGCTGCAGTATTGAGCTGCTTGCTGGCTGCTAATAGTCCTTCAGAGAGAGAGAGAGAGAGAGAGAGAGAGAGAGAGAGAGAGAGAGAGAGAGAGAGAGAGAGAGAGAGAGAGAGAGTGTGTGTGTGTGTCTGTCTGTCTGTGTGTGTGTGCTTGTGCGTGTATGTGTGTGTGTGCTGCCACAGTTCTGATTTTGAATGGGTCTGAATCAGACTCACATGCCAGAATATCCACAATAATGCATAAAGAACCTGAAATCTTTGTTGCCAAGTTAGAGAGGCGTTCAGGCGGTGTCCTTATCAAATGCCTGAACCACCTTAACTGACTCCTTTTGATGCCAAGGAGCAACAGCTCTACTCCGATCTCCTGTCCTTCCTCTAAAGCCTGGTTTATACTTCTGTGTTGACTCTACGGACTTGGACGAGTGCTTCTTCCTACTTCGTTGTTGTGTCTGTGTCACTCTGTAATACTTTGCATAAACGCTTGTAGGCAGTGTAATTTCTATAGTAGTCAGATCAGCTGTTTCTGGTCCTGCCATGTTTCTGCATGCTTGTCCACAGGGAAGTGACTCTGAACAGATTATGTTAAACTGGAGCTGATAAAAGTTGCTGCTCATCATAAAGCAATTATTACAGAGATGACAGGTCGAAGGAGATGGAGTGTACTTCTGATGTGCGGTTGATAAATGAAAAAAATGATGTAAATGCAAGAAATACCATGCCAGAGTCATCACTATTTTCCATCAGCCAAATGGTCCCACAGCCCTATGATCCCACATTTCTAGGACATTTTCAAAATTAGGGCTTGTGGATCTACATTTCCCTTCAATGTAAGCCCTATCCTCCCACAAGATATTTTGGAAGCCCTTTTTAGTAAATGAATGAATGCATTAAAGAGTAATTTTATTTCGATCAGCAGCAGCAGACATCTTCACAATCAGAATCATTACAAGAAAAAATAAAATAGGCTGATTGAAAAGGGTTTCATCCGAAGCAGAGCTTATAGAAATGCGGGAACATAGGGCTGTGGGAAAATAGGCACACTCCCACCATACCAATCACAGGGCTTGCTGTCCGCATCGTTCCAACGCATATTTACATTTTGTAGGAGGTGCAAGTCAGGCTAAGTGTGTAGGCTTCTGCATTGTAACAGAGCTGTGTGGTCCTACGGCGAAGGCTACAGCGTCAGGCAGAAGCATAAACTGAGCAGAGCCACCCTTTTTATCATCTGCAATCTGCAATCTCATCCTTTTGCTCACTAACCACACCTCATGGCCATAGTTGAGGGTTGGAACCAAGCGGAAATCTCCGGCCGCGAGAATAGAAAGCAAAACATGTTTACAGCCTGGTCCAAAACAATGAGTGTAGTCTGGATAGACAGATGGGTGTCGTCACGGATACTACGTCCACTATTTATACAGTCTATGGTTGGAACGTTGATCTATCCGTCCATTTTCCTCCTTTTATCTGGGGTCGGGTCACGGAGGCAGCAGTCCAAGCATATGGACCCAGACATCTCTCTGCCCAGCAATAAAAAACATCCAGGTTGTCAAACTGGAAAGAACAAAAACATAATGTGGGATTATTTTTCTTTCTCTACTTTTCTTTTAATCTAATCTCAGTGTGTGAGTTGTATTCTTAATCTCTGCATGTTCATCAGTCTCTTCCATATTTTCCTCTTTGTTTTGGTTACATTTTCAGACTCTCAATTTGATGTTTGATGCAGACCAATATTATTACACCTGCTGTCATCGTCAAACTCAACACGTGAACCTCACTATGTACCAATGTTTGGTTTGAACCCGGGAATTGTTTTCTTGTTTGTTCAAATGTAGTCTACATTCTGCGCTCGGCAGACTTGTTAACGAACAACTGTCACGCCGATAAAGTAATTGACTCAAATTAAACTGTGAGAAAAGACCAAAGATTGACAGGTGTTTGCAATGACAACAGCGTGCTTCCATCTGCTGCAGCCTCGCTCTAACCTTGCTAAATATTTGATATCTGCCAATATGTTTCTGTGTCACACTTCTGAAGTCGTGGCCTCAGATCTCACAGGGGTGAAATTTTGAGCGGATTGTTTTTTCTTTTATTGTTTTGCTTCGCCCTTTTTTCCACCACAACAATGTCAATTTAGCATGCATCGCTCATCAAACGCAACCTTGTCTGCCAGCTGCTGAGCACAAACCTCCTCTTTCACAGCCTGGCTGTTGTCATACATTTAAATTATTCATCCGAATTTTAATAGACAGGAATATGATTATATAGTTTGACAATGGAGAGGAGGGGGCAGAAGAGGAGAGGGGGAAAAATCCTCCAAAATTCATTTCAAACATTCATGCATATTTAATAGGCTGGGTGCCAAGACTTCATACAGCCGAATAATCCCGACGTGCGGCATGTCGTTATCGCCGTCGTAGGCAATATGCAATATTTCTGCACCTCTTTGGAAGACCAAACAGTCTGGTGCTGGTGTTCAACAACCAAAAACAGGCTTCCAAAGTCAGCTTCCCTTAACCACACAGGCACACACTCAGATTCCTTCACTTCCTCACTTTGTTCTCACAGCACTCCAGTCCTCACTCTTACAGCCTCTGCTCTTTTAGATTGATCTGGATGATGGGAGGATAAGGCGTCCCATGCAGATGCATCTCTGAAAACACTGGAGAGAGTTTATTTCGCACGCCAACCTCCAAACAACCCTTCACTTCGGAGCGATGTGACAAAGTGCAAATGAGGGTTTATCACTGACTCTTTCCAAACTCTGGAGACTCTCGATCTTAGAGGAATAAATAAAAAACATTACTGAAATGGCACGAAGGGGAATATAGAAAGGTTTTCCCATCTCTCTCCCTTGTGTGAGATATTTAATTGCAGACTCTGCTGGTTGTAGAAGTGATCAGATAATGTGTCACAGGAAGCTTCAATAATGGAGCAGTTCAGGGGGAACTGTTAATCACAAACATATGAAGTCTGCATGGGATAAGAGGTGTTGTTGGAGGGTGAGATGAAGGTGTAAACCCTCATGGGCTGCAAGAAAAGGAGTAGACTGGTGCTATGGGAGGAACCGAACACGCAGCAGCTTTATTTGCATTTTGCACCTCACAGAGCAGCGTCATTTCTGCAGAGTGTAGTCTGTGATAAAAGCCGGTTCTGCTGGTGGTCTCATTGCTGCTGAGCTCATAGATCATTCATTAGCCTGGTTCAGTCAACAGGTAACACACAGGTTACACAGGAGTGTGTGTGTGTGAGATTTATGGCTCACAGTGTGTCACACGTGCATAAATCTGTCCAGCTCTAGCCTGAAGTGTTTTGACATGGAGACATGAAACAGGTTTAAGGGTTGAAAAGGAAATCAAGCAAAGGGACTAAGTATGAGGTAATCGACTTCCTGACCCTGTTACTTAAAGCCTCTGGTAACCCCAAATCAACAAAAACGTTCTACCTAATGATATTTATAGTCACATATACATACTATTAGATGTATTCAAAACATTGGAACTGAACTTTAATCCATTTTTTAGGTATTATTACGTTTTTGATTCCATTCTAACGCTAGGAAAGTGGCGTTTACTTGGAAAATTATGACGACATAAATATCTAACCAGTCACGAAACATTGAGTCTAGTGCACACATGTTCAACAAAACTACTCTCCTGCTCAGACCATCTCCTGACGTCTGACCAGACTCCCCTCAGTTTTGTCTTGGCTGTTTGCTAATCACGTACTGCCTGTAATCTGTCTGTATAGCTGTCTCTCTGCTCTTTGCACCTCTGTGCTCGTGTGTCCCTGTCTGCACATCCACCGCTGAAGATGACCGCCTGTTGTCATTCTTCTATTTTCTAACTAACTTTCCCCAGGACCGATTCAGTAACTGTCCCCAGGACCGGTTCACTAACTTTCCCCAGAACCGTTTCACTAACTGTCCCAAGGACCGGTCAACTTACTTTCCCCAGGACCGGTTCACTAACTTTCCCAAGGACCGTTTCACTAACTGTCCCCAGGACCGGTTCACTAACTTTCCCCAGGACCGGTTCATTAACTTTCCCCAGGACCGGTTCAGTAACTGTCCTCAGGACCAGTTCAGTAACTGTCCTCAGGACCGGTTCACTAACTTTCCCCAGGACCGGTTCACTAACTTTCTCCAGGACCTGTCCACTAACATTCCCCAGGGCCGGTTCACTAACATTCCCCAGGGCCGGTTCACTAACTTTCCCCAGGACCGGTCCACTAACTTTCCCCAGGACCGGTTCATTAACTTTCCCCAGGACCGGTCCACTAACTTTCCCCAGGACCTGTCCACTAACATTCCTCAGGACCGGTTCACTAACTTTCCCCAGGACCGGTCCACTAACTTTCCCCAGGACCGGTTCATTAACTTTCCCCAGGACCGGTCCACTAACTTTCCCCAGGACCGGTCCACTAACTTTCCCCAGGACCTGTCCACTAACATTCCTCAGGACCGGTTCATTAACTTTCCCCAGGACCGGTCCACTAACTTTCCCCAGGACCAGTTCACTAACTTTCCTCAGGAACGGTTCACTAACTTTCCCCAGGACCGGTCCACTAACTTTCCCCAGGACCGGTTCACTAACTTTCCCCAAACAGCTCAGAGTTTAGACAAACAGCTGGAGCCGAGCTCCTCTGTGTGCACATACTACTCTTCAGCTTCCGCTGCTCCGGGCGTCCCATGGTCCTGATGCCCCGGAGACTACGGAGTGATAAAACTAATAAATAATAGAAGTCCTGATTCTGAAGTATTTTGTGTCTCAGCACTCAGAGACCATTTGAAATGAATAATTTTCAGATTCTGGAGTTTTGATGTCTTTAGATTCAGAGTCAGACGACTCAAACATGCAGGCTGTGAACTCTCTCTTGACCTGTCAATCAAAGAGTTAGGCCACGCCCACACAGTCCTGTGAAATGCTCTGACCTGTAAAATAAGATGTTTTTGAACATAATTTTTTCATAGTTATGGATGTTTATTTTCACTCAGTTTTGTTGAAGCTTGATTACACATCACATTTTGATATTCTATAAGAATTTTAAATATTCCAGAGGCTTTAACTCTACTTTGGGGTCCTGTCTCTTTAAAAAGCTTACTTGTGTACTATTACATTCACAGATGTTACAAACTAAGGCTGCAAGGTAAAATCTACTTCCCATTTGTGTCAACAAAACTTTGCTGCAGGTTTTACTGTTTGACTCCAATTAGCGATCACATTTACAGCTCTGACATATCCAACATTTTCCTCCCCTCATAGATTCTGTGGGTCAGGGCAAGCAAGAAGGAGATCACATTTACCATTTTTTAAATAACAAGGCAGACAATTACCCTTTTCATACTCTGCTGAACAATGTAATGGTGGAATGACAAGCCAAAGTGGTCCACTCAGAGAATATACTGTACCAGCTGTGGTTGTTATAAGAGACGAGTGCAGGTTAGTCAGAAAATACAGCTGACTTTAACTCTGGAACATGTTCTTTTCTCTCCCTCCAAACACTGACATTTGAGTAAGTGCCCTTCTCTGTCACAGTTCAGGTGTGTCATTTGGAGATGCAACTCCTACCTCTATTTCCAAGCGCTGCCCGGTCCGAACAAGCCCCCTGTCACCCGTTGGAGAGCCGGCATCCAGCAGCCACCTGCTTCCCATGAGCCTCTGGTGAGCTGTTGGCCTCCATTCATAAACGTCAGGGAAATTACACATGTCGGCTCTGACCTGGACAGCCATGTAATGGGCAGCACGCATAATTAACCCACCCAACATTTATAAGCCCCAACGGCACCGTATGCACGTGTGGAGGTGCATGGGGGAATATGTTTGTGAGTATGTGTGTAATCCAGAGAGGTGTGTGTGTGGGAGGAAGACTTTAGTACGGAGCATGTGTGCTTTGAAATGTCTTTAAGTCTGGAAAATGTGAGCGTTATACCTGGAAGGACAGTTCATCAGAGAGTGGGGACATTTTTTAAAACACTGACATTTTAAAATGATGTGGCTGTGTGACAGTGTGGGGGACTTTTTTCTTTTTTTCAAAGGTATATTTTGGGGCTTTTTTCCCTTTATAAAAGGGCAGCTGAAGAGACAGGAAACATGGGGAGCCGAGAGTGGGGGAAGACACGCAGCAAATGGTCGCGGCCGGAAGTCAAACTGGTGGCCTCTGCAATGAGGACTATAGCCTCTCTATGTGGGGCGCTTAGACAGCTAGGCCTCCAGCGCTCCCTGTTGGTGAGTATAGAATCTTATTTTATTTTAATGGTTTAATATTTCAGTGTTTTCATTTTGGTGAGTTTATTTCCTGTGTTGAGTTTTAACATCTTATGTTTCCTCCAGTGTTTCCTCGTTAAGTCATCATGAGAGCATTTCCTCAGTTCTTTCAGCAACTTCTTTTTTATTTTTCATTTATTTATTTATTTTATTTTTCTTATTATTATTGTTGCATATATCATGTTCTTAACTTTAGGATTGTAGGGTTGGGGCTGGGGTTGAGATTAGGATTGGGGGGTCTTTTTGTTTTTATGTCTTTTTTTAAATTTTAAGGTGTTTTTATGTACAGCACTTTCTGTTACGATGTCCAACTCCACCATTAAGCTAAATAAAACTTTTTTTTTTATCATAAAGATAAAATTCAATAAAAGCAAACTGATTTTAGTTTCTTTTATCTGATAATTTGCTTCACGTCAATCATATTCAGAGTCCCCAGTGACAGATCCGATCTAAAACCACTCAAACACAAATCAGACTTTAATTTCATTCAGTATTGATCTGTTTCTAAAAGTTTCCCTTGAAATTCAAAGTAAAATGTCTGGAATGATCTTTAGATGCTGCCGGATTGTCAGCATCGGTCTCAGTTTAACTTCTACCCATAAAAACAACAAATTAAATGTTAAAAATGATAGGATCGCTAAAAGAAAAAAAACCTTTGAATAAGTGTTTGGATATGAGGTGAAACGACTCTCCCTATCTCCTTTTATTTGTGATATGAAATAGTGTGAAGCTGGTGTGTGCATGCTGCAGAGATATCAGACGTATCTTGTGTGTGTGTGTGTGTGTGTGTGTGTGTGTGTGTGTGTGTGTGTGTGTGTGTGTGTGTGTGTGTGACTTGAAAATGTTTGCTAAACAAGCCTGTACATATCAAGCAGAGATGGCTGTGAGAGCTGAAGTCACCCTTCAGTCTGAGGTGAAACCTCTCATTCAAATTCATCATCACTCACTGCTTCGTTCCATCAATCATCTGTTTTTTTTTCCTGCGCTCAGGCAACAAAGTGAATCTGCTTTGGAAGCAAAACAATTACCGAGGCTCTGTCACAGATAGGTGTGCTGAGTGCCTCAGCTCCTGTGAAACTATGCCAGGGTTTTGATGCGTCTCTCCCTGCCTCCCACCCCCCTGCCTTCCCCTCCTGCCTCCCCCATCTCATGGAGATGTTGGCTGGCTATCGCTGCTGGCCAGTCGTCCTGCTGTTTGAGATGTGCTCCCCGTGCTTCAGTCTGGAGGGAAACGGTGACAGGCTTATCTCCCCTGACGCTCACTCACCTGGAAAGAAGAAGAAGAAGAAAAAAAAAAGGGAGGCTGAAGGGGCTCGCAGCTTCACTGAGCACCTTCCTCCAGAGCTGAAACCCACACTGGAAAAAAAAAAAGTCAATTTCAAGAATTTCTTTCATTTGGAATTAGGTCTGTACTTTGAGAGGTGTCAGATATGAGAGGAGGCAGACAAGATATGTATGGGAGAGGGATAAACATGACAAATTAAACAAAATCTCCTTGTCTTTTGAGCCCTGGGAGAGCGGCTCATCCAAAAGATGCAGAAAACACAAGGAACCCTGATGGAAGTGAATACATATCCTTTCAGTGATGACTTTTATAAATGCCTGTTTTATCTCTACAACACGTTTATTAATCCTGGGATTTCTGGGTGGTTGGAACATATCCTCATACAATAAATATTCTATCAGTTGCAGAATGGCTGCACGTTGATGCTGGTTGACACTGTCGCCTCACTACAAGAGTTACTGGTTCAAATCCCTGACCGGATCCTGAAATTGAAAGGAAGCCAGTGAAGAGAAACCAGCACTGATGTGATCTGATCATGTTGCCTCTATCCAGTCTTTAGATTAGCAGCTGTTGTGCTTGACTTGGTTAACTTTGACTTGACTGACTTTGAAGAAACTTGACAACTACATTTTCTTATCGCTTCGGTGGATTCTTAAACTCATAACAAACAATCCAGGTTTCATTTTAGGCTTGTTATTCCATGAGAAAAGGTATTTAACTTGACTTGTTAGACAAATAAGGACAGTACAGAAAAGGATGAGGGCCACTGACAAATAATTTGGGATATCTGACCTTTATTTTTTTGTATTCTGAAAGAAAATGTCACAAATCTAACTTTGAGCTATTTTTTTCTGATTTGAAATTAATTCGATTTTACAAACACCACTAAAGACTCTCAAATAATGAAAAACACATGTTAAAAATACGATTAAAAAAAAAATCTGACTTTTTTTCCTCTGAAAAGAATTCTGGAATTCTGACTTTGATCTTAGAATTCAGACTTTAATCTCAAAATTCCGACTTTGATCTCAGAATTCAGACTTGGATCTCAGAATTTTGACTTAAGTACAGAATCCGATTTTGATCTCAGAATTCAACTTTGATCCCAGAATTCCAACTTTGATCCCAGAATTCCGACTTTGATCCCAGAATTCTGACTTATCAAATTCAAATGGGAGTTTAATGGGTTTGTTATTCTGATCATTGTCCATAAAAACACTTGTTCCAGTTATTTCTTCCTGGTTTAGGTAAACGTATTCTTACTGCGTATGTCTACCCCATGTCACATGACTATTTCTTAGTTTTTGTAATTCATCTCTTAAGATTAATCATTCCACATTTCAACATTTCTGATGTAAAGATATTGACAAGAAGCTCCTCAAAGTGGGGAGTGAAATGTTGTTTAAGAAGGAATAATGAACTAATACAAGAACTTGACTTTAAAGTGCACCGTAGAGGAATACTTTCTCAAAAGAAATCATAACTTTAAGAGTTTATGCTGCCTTTCTGAAATTAAAAGAAACAGATGGCATTCATCATCACACAAATTCCTTCAGTTACTGACACACAACTAGGTTTCAAAGTTGAGATTATAAAAGACGACATGTGCTGTTGTTCAACTAAATCTGCAAAGACTTGAAATCAGTACAAAGTGACAGTCTTTTTTTTCTTGTCTCTGTCATAAATCTATATTTCTGTTATTTGTTTATTTACCTAACATGACTGGATAAAGCTGGAGGTAAAGAGCTTTAAAAATCTTGAAAACTGCTTGTATGCTTTTAAGAAAAACACATCATGTGCTCAGATTGTCTATCCCCGTTCGGAGGATCCACGTACAGGTGAACATTTCCCCGTGGTTACACAATCACAAAGTCTTTCATTGACACCTTGCCCCCTCAGGTTTCCATGGAAACAAGCTTGGCAATTGCACACATGTGAATGAGTTGAAGGGAAGATGGTCTGTCTTCTCACTCTGAGCATGTGTTTCTATGTGTGAGAGAGAGATAGCATATGGCAGTGTGTGTGTGTGTGTCACCGTGTTAAAATATGTGTGTGTCTACATTCTGCATGTGGCTGCACGTGTGCTTTCAGCGGCGCTCTCATGCATGTGGCTTTATATTTCCATGTGTGTGACAGTGAATGGGCGACTGCTTACTCATTTGCATGGCTGCATACATTTGCATCTTAAGCTTTGTTTATGCAAGTAAGCAAATGTACAAACTGCAGGAGTGTGTTTGTGTTTATCCTTATGTGTCCACAGTTGTTTACGGAAGTACGCCTTTGTGTGACTGTTTGCAGATGTGTCAGTGTTGGTGTATGAAGGTGTGTGTGTTGAGTACTTGAATAAATTAAATACTTCAACTTTTGAAACACATCTTGTAAGAGTTTGCAGGTCAAGTTGGCGATAATAGACATTTGACATACAGTTCAATTTTAAGCATTGAATCTAAAGCTGCATCAATACGGTTTGTTAAAGATGACGTGTGGGAGGAGAGCCTTAGCAGAATCCGTTCATGTTCCATTAATACTCGACATCAGTTAATACAATTTAAAGTAATACACAGGCTCCATTATTCTAAATCTAAATTGCATAGGATTTTTCCCACAATCTCTTTTCTGTGTGATCGCTGTAAGTCTGCTGAGGGCTCCCTGGCCCACCTTTTTTGGACATGTCCAAGGCTGTATACCTTTTGGTGTGAGATATTCAACTGGTTTTCTGGAGTGTATGGCTGTGTGTTCAAACCAGACCCTGAGATAGCATTATTTGGGTATTCTCCATCTTTATATAATCAAAGTCTCTCTGTGTAGAGCACTATCATGTATGGTATGGTAATTGCTAAGAGAGTGATATTAAATCTCTGGAAGTCTGACACTGTGCCCTAGTTCAAGACCTGGCTGTCTGACCTCACCTGTGTACTGCACATTGAGAAAATCCGGCATGGCATGATGGGCAATCTTACCAAATTTTTCAACATCTGGCAGCCTTTTTCTGATTATCTTGCCCAATTGGACTGAGTACCCTGACAGTGTCTGATTTTACTGCTCACCACTTACCTCTCTTAAAAGATTTTTCTTAAGAAATATTGTGCTTAGTGATGCCATGTAGAATAATGTAAGCCCTGTTTTGTTTTTTTGTGGGTTTTTTTGTTTGTTTGTTTGTTTTTCTGTCTGACTTTATTCTTTATGCTCTGTAAAACTTTCTGAAAATCTTAATAAAAACATGGTTTAAAAAAAAATACGGTTTGTTAAAGACAGCAGCCTGACTTAAACTACAGCGTCATTTTGAAGCTTTTGTCCTACAGATCAAGCTGCAGACGAGAAGTGAGTGAGCCGGGTTAGGAAAGGAAAACAAAGAGAGCAACTGTAAACATGAATTTTCATATTTATGCACATCACATTTTCTCAAATGATTGTTTAAGAAACAAGGTGTCACTCATCATCTGCATGATTAATGGGGCGTTCACACCAAACATTAATAAAATCATTCGCCCAAGTGAACAACATCTGAAGTCAACGTAAAAGTGAAAACAGAGGTGTGTTCTTGTTGCGAACATAGACTGTATAAATAATGGACGTAGTATCCGTGACATCACCCATTTGTTTCTGAAGTGCTGTTTTGAAGCCATTCGTCGGTCGGAGCCATATTGGAAATGCTAAACTCAACCTAATTTTAGTTGTAATATTATAATTTAATTTTAATATCTTCGAAATTGCTGTGTTATGAAACAATTCACCCCCCGTACAGTGTGTGCCGATGAAGAAATTAGCTATCCAGACTAAAATAATTTTTTGTACCAGGATGTAAACATGTTTATTTCTACTGTAAAGATCAGCTTCTTTGAATTGGTGTGTATGTGGTTTTTGGTACTTCCAGAGCCAGCCTCAAGTGGACACTCGAGAAACTGCAGTTTTTAAGACTCCTGCATTTGGCTTCAATTCTCATGATTGGAGGTTACAGCTTGGTCGCGAATGACGTAAAGTTTACGTGTGAATGAATTTGCGAGGGCTGAAAAATCAGATCTCCATCAAATCATTCTCGCCCCTATAATCAAACAGCGTGCAGATCCTCTGGTGATGTGTGATGTGATGTACGGACAGCCAGATATTCATTCATCTGGAATACATACAATAAATTGATTGTATCTGTTCCCTGAACTATGTGACAGGGCCTTCTTTTTAAGGGAACAGGAATAAACAGGAGCTCACTTTAAGGAAAGTAATTTTAGGAGGTTGGGATATCTTGTAAGTTGTGAAAACCTTCGTCTGTCACTTGATTCTAAGTATCGGTTGTTCTTGGAAGTTAGCGCTGCCCCCTTTAGTATAACTGGCTTCCCTATTCAATGTAGCCGAGCTCTCAACTATGTTTCATGACAACAGATTGGTGCTGCGTTTTAAGGGAACATCTCTCATCACTCACGTTCACGCGATGTTGACATGTGAATTGAATGAGATATTCATACGAGTAACACAATTGTTCGCTTTTGGTGTGAGAGCAAAATAAGAAATAATGAAGGCTGGTGTAAGTGTGCATCTTTGCAAGCAAGTATCTTAATTATCTCACCTGTGTGTGAGTTAGAAGATGTTTTCGTGTGAACGTATGCAAGGCAATGTGATGGGTAAACATGTCAGGATAAAACGTAAGAACTTCTTCAAAGATGGACGAAATTGTAATTTGATCATCTCCCTGGAAACCAGCTGATCATGCTCCTCTCTCTTTCAATTTTCCTCCTTCACACACACACTCACACACATTTCTGCCCTTTCTCATTTCACTGAATCGTCACCACTCAGCATCTGGCTGTGGCGGCATCCTGCGCTATCTCACCCAGCAGACGTAAATTACCCTCCTGTGACATTTCAGCGCTTAAAAAGAGAAATTTCATTTGACCAATTTGAGTGAGCTGGACGGACGTGCAAACACACTACCAACTCACAAACACGCACTTCTACTATTAAGTCCAGTCGAGCGCTGCCTTGAGGAAGAGAAATGAAAACAGGGGCTAATGGGGAGGTCAGGTGAGTCAAAGGATTTTCACATACATGCAGCTTGGACCAGGCACTGATATTATCATGGTTCATCCACGCAAACACAGACACATTTCTGTCTTTCATTTCAGATTTCTCACCCTCATTGCCATTCAGTTCCTTCTCCTCCTTTACTTTGACTTTCCTTTCTTCACCTCGTCTCTGTCATCTGTCTTGACACTCACTCTCCTTGTCCTCCTCTTCAACCCTCTCACGTTTTTTCCTCATCATGTGAGACTAAACTTCCAGCTTCCTTTCCTCTAGTTCTCTAGAGAGCTGCAGGTCTTTCCTTCACTTACACTACCAAATCTGTCCGTTCTGGACCAACCGAGTCAGATAAGCTGCTCGGGATAAAACCACTCACACCAGGGAAAACATGACGTGTCCAGGATTCAACATGGAAACATTTTGTGTCAGCGCTAGACAAAAACAGAGCAGATGAGACGTCTGAGAGCATGCTTTTCCTCACACACAAAACCTCCTGTGTGTTCTTCTAATACACAATCTATTCTTGATTCAATAGACCCTTTTACAACTTACGTCATCAAATAGATGCACGTGCATTTTAGCAACAGAAGCAGTGTTTAGCTCCATTCAGTCCGAGAGCTTTAAACACTGAATTAAAACTGTAAGCAGCATCAAGATGTTTTGTTGTTCCGTGGTTGGTTGTCAGGATTGAAACTCCACCATGGAGTCAAGTTCTACAGAATTCAGACAGGATTACAAGCATATCCGAGCAACCAGTGTTTTGGTGTTAAGAGTGAATCGATCAAGCTTTATTTATGTAGCACCTTTTATACAAGTGAAATGCAACCCAAAGTTCTTTACAGTGATTTAAAACAAGAAAGAAGCAGAAATAAAATAATGGCAAGACATATAAAAAACGAAAATGGATTTTAAAATAGAGACCAATCCACACCGACAACAATAAAATATGTATAAATATAAATAAGTTCAGCATCAAATTAATATTAAGTATGTAGATAGTAAAAATAAGGGTATGGTTCAGAGTTGAAAATAAAGTTAAGGCTAAAAAATTCAATAAAACTTAGTAGATAAATAATAAAAAGAAAAAGAATAAATAAATCAAAATAAAATAATCAGTTAAAATTAACATGTCAGCGGTTGTCACAGTTACTACAGCTTTTGAAACATGAATGCATCCTAGTTTAACTTGTATTGTAGAATATAAAAAAACAAATCGGATATGTGTTTAATGAAAAACTAAAAGCATTCATTAGGGGCACTCTTGGCTTACAGTCACCAGTTAACAAGGTAACACTTTACACGGAAACACCAGCAGCGTCTTTAGCTGCAAGCTATTAAATGTCTCCTTTATCTAACGCTGGTTCAATCAGGTTTGACTGTAATATAATAATATTAACTGCTGAGCATCTTGGTTTTGTGCTGAAGTTATGACCAAGTAAGACAATTAAAATTCAATATGGAGAAGTAAATAATAAGTGAAAGTTTCAACTGCTATTAAGAGAAACAAATTCATGTTCACATTAATACTGTGGTATATTATCAGACAAATATCTCTGCTGACTAGCAATCCAAAAACACAGAATCATTACTACCCTGATCTGTATCTGTGCAGCTCTCTGTCTGGACGTTGTTTTCTGGCTCGCTTGTTGTGACCAAGTGAAGCCAATGCCTAAAGGCTGATTTATACTTCTGCGTTGAATCAACGGCGTACCCTACGCCGGGGGGTCCGCGTAGCTCCCGTATCTACGCCGAGGCCTACGCACGTAGCTGACGTGCACCTCCTCCAAAATGTAACTCCCCGTAGAGCCAACGCGGACCTCAAGCACTGTGATTGGTCCGCTCGGTGGCTTTGTATTGCCCGCATTTACAACACTTCCGGGATCCCGGACATCGGCCGCACATCGGCTGTGTATTTCATCTCCTCCTCTCTATTCTTCATGTAATCATGTCTGTATGATAAACAGCAACATGTATCAGCTGTAGATTAACATAACACGCTCTGAATCTCTGTGGAAAAGTAAACAGAGATCGTAGCGGGGCCGGAAGCAGGTGACCGGCTATCAGAGAGACCGCACTGCCCTCTAGTGTTTCGGCGGAGAATTGCTGCGCGACACAGACACACCGACGCACAACTATGTGGGGCTCATGTCCGCGTCAGCCCCTGCTGCGTAGGGGAGACGCAGAAGTATAAATCAGCCTTAAGTGTTAAAAACTGCAGTTCATTAAGCGTCCACTTGAGGCTGGCTGCAGAAACATGTAAAACCACAAACACACCCTTTCAGAAAAGACGATCTTTACAGCAGAAATAAACATGTTTACAGCCTGGTTAAAAAAAAACCGAGTGCAGTCTGGATAACTAATGTTTCGATCGGCACACACCCTAAGGGGGTGAATTTTTTCAAAACATGGCAATTTCTAAGATATTAAGATTAAAGTTTTCCATTATGAGAGGCACAGCTGACTTGATTGACAGGCGGGAACACTGTAGCTGTTGGCTAGGAGGCTCAAAGCCCGCCTCACACTAGCTCGACAGACGTTATGTTGACATCAGCATTTCCAATATGGCTCCTGTTGACGAGACTTTGAAACAGTGCTTCAGAAACAGATGGGTGACAACGGATACTACGTCCTTTATTTATACAGTCTGTGGTTATGGTTACCCAGGTCTCAGACTTAGCTGTCTTGTGTGCTCGTCTCTGGCTGTTACTCCTTTTCTCCTTATAATGACTTAAAAACATGAGTTTTTAGCAAGTGCACATGCTAGTTGAATTTGTGCTTTTGATGTCAGGGTAACTTCGAGCTCATCATTCAGACGGCAAAAAAACACCAGTGGTTCCTCATTTTTGACAACCCTACCTGCATCTATTCATCCCAAGAGACACTATCTTCACCTCCTTTTTCTCTCTGCCCATTCTCATTTAGCTTTAACTTTCTCACCATTATAAAGTCTCTGTGTTTTCTCTTTCACTTCTTCTCTCTCTCTCTATTTGACTCTTTCTCTGTGTGTTTCACTTTTTCTCTCTTTATCTTTGTGACTCAGTCTTTCCTCCGGTCTCTCTTTTTCCACTTCTGACTCACTCACTCTCTATTTTAATCTCTCTCTCTGTCTCGCTCTCTCTCTGTCTGCTCTCAGACTCTTTCTTTTTCTGTCTCCGTGTCCAAATCCATCTGTTTGTCTGCGTCCTTCATCCCGTCTTAGCTTTCTCTCTCTCCTCCTATCTCTCTGACTTCTTCAGGAGCTCTTCTTTTTTCTCCCTCACACTCTCTGTTGCCCCTTTCCCTCTCTAAACATCTCTCCTTCAAAAAAGCGTCTCCCCTCTCTCTGTGCACTCCCAACATGGGCACAAATCCTCCTCAGCCTCTTCTGTCTATCATCTTTCTCCCTCTGTGTACAACCTGATTGACTGAGACCCCGCCTCCCGCCTCCTCACACTCCTCCAAAGACCCTCACTCCACACATATGTATCCGAATTAGCCCTGGTTGCCTGCGGCGGCTTCCATCTTAATAAGTGCGTTGTTTATGGGCCCATAAGCAAAATGTTGCCTGCACAGCTCATTACTGCTGAGTGTGGAGGGAAACTCCCAGAGGAGGCGCACACACACACACACACACACACACACACACACACACACACACACACACACACACACACACACACACACACACACACACACACACACACACACACACACACACACACACATATCACAACTGACTGGTTTCATCCCCTTCATGGAGTCATCCTGAGTGGAGTCCTCAGAGAGAAATCAAGGAGTTTGATGAGGTTCCCTTTTCAAATGACATTTATTTCCTTTGTTGTAAACAGTGAAATCATTTCACGTTGCTTTAAAGATAACTTATAAAAAATGAACAGAGATGGATTCTGGGTTAGCAGATGACTTTGTTGGAAGTGCATTTCTCCAATGGATCTGTAAAACGCTTACTGTCAATGTAAGTGCTGCAGAAACTCTGGACACAATCAGTTTACTGAATTCTAAACACACTTTCCCTGCCCGTCCAGTGGAGGCAGATGTCTGTTCACCAGTGAGTTTGGTCCTGCTCAAGGTTTCTGCCTGTTGAGAAGACATATTTCTTTGCCACTGCTCGCTCATGACAGGCTAAGGTTGGCTGCCTCTGCACAGCATACTGAGTTTATGCTTGTTAGGCTTCATACAAAAAAAACTGTGATGAGTTAAAACAGCGTTCCCTGTCAAAGAAATTTTGCGATAATTGAATAAAATTGTGTATTTTGCTGGAGTAAAGAAATGCAGAAGAGGAGTGGGGTGAGTGAATTTATTTTATGGTCCAACATTTTACAAGGATTCTGACTTTTCCTCCAAATTTAGAGATTCATGTCAAAATTCTAATTATTTTTCTCAAATTTCTGAGATTAAAGTTAGAATTCTGAGAAAAATGGTCCAAAAATGGGACAATTTTTTTTTTTTTTAAATTTGAGAGGAACTAATCCTCCTTGATTATAACCAATCAAAAAAATTATTGTACTTTCAGTAATCTGAGATTAAAGTCTGAATACCTGAGAAAATATCAAAATTCAATTAAAATTCTGAGAAAATATTTTTAGTGGCCCTAATCCTTTTTCGTAGAGTACTCCTTACTTTACCTCTTGTTTCGTATACAGTGGTCACAAAAGTCAGACCCAGCTCTCTTAGTCTTTATTTCTATTGTTTGAGTCCCAGTTAAATCTCACATTTGATATCTTCAGAGGTTTTTTTGTTAGCTCGCACAATTATTGACGTTCAATGGCATCAAAACCAGTGAATGACTCTAACAAATTACTGGAAGTTGACCAACTGCCTTTACACCATTACACTTTTGAATATAAGTTGTCCTCAGAAGTGAACAGTTCTCCACTTTTACCTTTACTCTCTTTACTAATTTTACTTTTCACACCCACCATGCATAAGAGTGGACACTTGACAGATTAATTAGCTGCACTGAGGACTAAGATATCCTTCAGAGGAGGATCAAGTATATTAAAATTATGATTAACTCTGGAGTGGTGCAAGCTACAGCAAACCTACACCATATGGGAACCTTGCTTGCTGTTTTTTAAAGGCTGTGATTAGCTCTGGTGAAGTACCTTGGGAGGTGGAAATGTCACGCTAGAGCCCTGCTAGCTTGAAATGCTAACCGAGTCTAAATCACTGCATAAAGAAGAAAATTGCGACCCTGCAAGAGAAGCTGTAGAAGTGAATGAGTCTCAGACTTCAGTGTTTTAAATTTATTTCAAAGTCCTCTACAGTATAAAAGGTGTTAAGAACAATTAAAGCTGCATTATGCTTTATTAAAGACTTATTCATATTTCTAACTGACCGCTAAGACATTTTACTGATGGCTTTTTAGAAGGTGAAAAACATTTCTTGATGGCTTGTCACGACTTTTAACGTTAGATTTAAAAGCTTGTTCAGATAGAAACAATCCAGAAGTTGGTTCAGAAGTTGAACTCATCTATTTATTCACTCTCTGGTGTATTTTTACATGTTGTAGGACGTTTGTAGTGCACTGCATCACATTCAGAAAAGTGTGCCTATATGTGGTAAACTGTGGAAGTGATACCAGCACTAACACTTTAAAAGGGAAACTTAGCTGTCAGCTCGTCGTGCAGTACACCAGGTTTTTTGTGTGTGTGACCTCACTTGGCTAAAAAGAGAGAAAAGCTTTTTCCTCTCACTCAATCTGTTCCTCCTGGCAGTGCAGCGAAAGTGAAGCAGTCAGCATGAATCAAAAAGTCTGACTTCTAAAAGCAACACGTAGGCATCTCTGTGCCCCTGTAAATAAAGCTCTTATATAAATGCAAAACAAGTAATCTCAAGAGTAAGTTTAGTGAAATGAAATCAATTAGAAAAGGTATCAGGAGTGTGTGTGGTCTTTTAAGAAGACAGTTTCCAGCAAGTTCAAACCCTGAGTTGTAGACAACGATCTTTAAACTCATGCACATGGTGCACTTTCTTCTATCGAGTTGCATTCAATTTAAGGATGCTGTGGAAACGATTGGTTCAAGGGTACAAATGTGAAACTTTCTAAACATGATGAATCATTACAGAGACCTACAACAAGGAGTTACAGAAAATAAATGAAGACTTGGATGTGTTAAATTGGAATGTCTACATCAGTATTTCAGAGGTAGAAGCCCCCAAAATACTTCATATCTTTGCATGACTGCTCCCGCCAAAAGTGTGACTGAACAGTACAGAAATGAGGTACTGTAACCAGGACTTTTTACCTGCAGTTCGGTCCTTCACTTTTTGCCACGTCTAACATCAGACATCCACCAAATCTGAGTCCGCAGCAATGAGCAGGACCGCTGGACAGCTGGAGTCATGTGACCAAGGTTTTCCCGCTGAAATCACTGGATCAAGGATTCTCCTCCTCCTCTCCTCATCCATGTTGTCTTTCTGGTCCTCTGAAAACCTCTGACCGGTTGACTCCAGGCCTGGCTCAGCTCAGCATAATGATTCGTTGTTGTAGTTAAGTGAAATACGATCTGGTGATAACACAGAGTGTTTTATTCTGAAAATTAACCGGTTGTTTTCATTTTGTTTTGGTGCCTGACTTCCTGTCCTGCTCCATTTGCTCTGTTAAGGTTGATGTGTCGTGCTCCAGCATCCGGCAAAAATAGAAGTTGGAACAGAACAGAGCGGATCCAGTGGAAGTTAACACCTTGACTAGAATAGAAACCTATCAGATGCGGTGGCGTGACAGATAGGAGACGGACTGGACACAAATCTGGTGGAATTTGGCTGTTAGTCTATTTCCTCCCAGTCGTTTAGGGCCAGTTATTCAAGTGGACTGGTCCACCTGTAACACCCAAGAGGCGAATTTGAGTCCTTAGAGAAAAACAAAAATCAACATCACCTAAATGATGATCCAAAAACCAAAACAGACAACTCTGAGGAGGATTTCCAGATTATTTATGAGCCTCCGGATTGCCTTCAGCAGGAAAACAGGTAGAGGGATGTGAACTCAGCTGAACTAGAATCAAAGTTTCAGGCTCTCTTGAGATGGCAAATGAAGGAGAGGTGAAAGGGTTCATGAAATGTCTTCTTATAGGTTTAACACCTGATGCCATGAGGATACTGAGAATGATTTGAAATGTAGTCTCTCTGAAAATGTAGTTGTCCAAACATGTCAGCATTAATGTTTGGCAACTCAATCATAGTATCAGAGTTAATCTTGATTATTTATCATAAAACAAGCTGATACTGTTCACATAGTCTCCTGAATGTGTCTTGAAATAACTAGTAGATGTATCTGGTTTAATTCTGCAGATATTGTCTCTTCTAAGGAAACATACCTTTGAACAGGTGTCACGTTGCCACAGACAACTGAGAGCAACTCATCCAGTTCACATCCACAGCTTATTGTCACGTCTTCTATGCGTCTCCCTCCGCAGAGCGGGGAGCTGGGAGACATTGTGACTGCAGGAGCGACCGTTTGTGACACTCCAACACATGTCGACACTGGGAGCGAGTTGGGAAACAGATGGCGGTGCAGTGCAGCAGGAAGGACTTAATGCCTGAACTGTGTGTGACAGAAGCGCCTTTCTGTGTCGCCCAAGTGTGGCATCAGGCATGCAGGGACAAATACACAAATTAAAACATACAGAGAACACACAAACAAGCAAGCACACGCTCCCACAGATACAGTGTGACAGCTGCAGCAGCATACTGGTTATTACCGACTGAAGTCCCTCTGGAGCAGCGCTGATGGAGCCGTGTTGTGGAGAGATGCAGGTCAAATAAGTCAAGAGTTACGAGACATAAAACACAAACAAGAAATAATCTGCCCCCAGGCTGTACATTAAACATTTGGGACTGTCTGAAGCGAGGATTATTTTCAACTCAAGGGTGGAAGCAATGTGCTGTTTGTCAAAACAAAATTAAAGTTAAACCCAGCAGCAAGCTATTTTTAAACCCCTGAAAACATCTCTTTCCTTTAGTCACCAAATCCATCCAGTGAATAATAACATCAATATAAAACCTCAAATGAAAATGCAACTTACAACCTCAACAGTTGATTGTACGCTTTGCTAAACTCTAATGGTTTCCAATAAGGTTGGAAGGCTGACTAAATCAACGGTGAACAAATGTTAATCAATACATTTAGATGTTCTTTCGAAATCCTAACAGCAGGCAGTCTAGCAAGCTTGTGGCAGAGTCCACACGCATTCACTGTCCATGATCAAGCAGAGTGGGACAGATTATATTGAAGGCACATTGAGAACACATGCAGTCCACACATCACAACAAGCTAAGCTAGCATAGCTGCCTGCATGGCTGAATGAAAAACAAGTGAACAAACAACAATAGGAGACAAAAAGAACACCACCGGCCTCCGTATCAATGAAAATGTTATTGCAAGACAAGGTCTTCTATTGTCTGTATTATGGTGTTCTTCTTAAGGGTAAGGGCCATATTAGGGTATCCGTTTAGCATTTAGAGTTAAGGCTTGTTTTTGGCACCCTTCAGCATTGTTCCTGTCTTTTACAATGAGATGATTCCCTTTTACAACTCCTGATTAGGTCTGTTCTGAGGTATTCTTTGGCAGCAGGGATGTTTCTCTGATTTAGTAAAAGTCTGTCACAAAGTGCTTTTTTGAATCTCTTTTAAAGATTGGTGCCAATTATTTTTAAATACTGTTGATGTGAATTAATTACCCTTATGCACTGTTCAACATCAGAAATGATCTGATTTAAGGAGCCCTTCGGCCTCAGTTGTGAAAGCTGTTTTTCCTTTCAACATGTGCAAGGGTCTTGAACAATGCACCTGTAAGTATACGCTTTGTTGTCTCTTTTCTTCCTCTACTGTATTTGTTTAGAGCTGTTTTGGGTACCTTGGGATGTTTGTGGTAAGTTCTGTTTTAAGGTTCCCTTTAGTCTCTGTTTTGTGTTCTCTTTTCTCTCTTTTTAACATGAGTTGAGGTCTGTTTTTGGCACCATGTGTCACAGTTCGGAACCAAAGGGAGGAGGAATCAAAATGCAGATTAACAAAAAGGTTTAATTAACAAAAATAACAAGAGGAAACACAAAAACTTACTTAACAAATCCACGGAAAACAAGAGGGACACAGGAAGATGTAACATTCAGTTCAGAGACTCAAACAATGAAACACAGAGACTAAATACACACAGGGGCAATCACACAGGTGAGACAAACGAGACACACGTGGAAACACTCAACACATAATCAGAATGGAGGGAAAACTCAGGAAGTAAAACTAAACCAGAAACACAAGGAGAAATAACTACATAAAAAAAATAAAAACGGGAAACATGATAGACTAGAAACACACAAAGAATACAACACAAGAAAAGGTACCAAAAGACACAAGGAGGACTTAAGAAACTTACAAAATAAACTTGAAATCTAAGAAAGAGAACAACAAGGACAATACAACACAAAAACAAAAGCAACTCATGACCCCATTGAGCATTTGTTAAAATGTCCTTTTTCCTCTCGTTTACAATGAGGTGAATCCCCTATTCAACCCCTGATTAAATCTGTACAAAGGTACCCTATGGCAGCTGTTTTTAGGCTTGTTTTTCCCTTTTTAATTCCTATTTTGGGGTCCTTGAGTTACCATTTTGCATCTCTTCCAAGGCATGGTCCCCAACACTTTTTAAAATCTGGCTCGGTCAGCTTTAATGTCCCCTTTGGCATCATTTTAAGGTACAATATGTTCCCCCTTTTACACTTGTGATTAGATCTGTTTTAAGGCACCCCTTGAAATCTTTTAAAATGTCTCATTTCCTCTCTTTTTCAAATATGGTAAAATCTGTTGTATGTTACCTCAGCAGCAATTTGTGATTGTTCTCCATCTTTATATCCTGTGGGTTGGTCTGTTTTAAAGTACCCTTTGAAATAACTTTAATGGCTTGTTTTCTTTCATTTAAATGATATAAATTATGTTGTAATTTACTCCTCAGCAGCATTTTTGTCTGTTTTGTACCTCTATATCCTGTGATTAGGTCTGTTTTAAGGTACCCCTTGCAATATGTTAAAATGTCTTTATTCCTCTCTTAAAAAAATAGTAAATTATGCTGTATGTTACCATTTAGCAGCATTTTTGGTCTTTTTTTTAACCTTCAAATCCTGTGGCTTGGTCTGTTTCAAGGTACCCTTTGAAATCTGTTAAAATGTCTAATTTCCCCTCTTTTAAAATATAGCAGCATTTTTGGTCTGTTTTCCACCTTCATATCCTGTGGTTTGGTCTGTTTTAAGGTACCCTTTAAGGTTTTAAGCATATAATATTGTAGCCAATAGTGAGCCTGTTTCCAAAACAGGAAATGACTTGATTTGTTGAGCGACAGATTTGGAAATGTTGATTAGAAGGTTGCAACTTATCCATACAGTAAATGTGCTCTAAAAACAAAACAGCTGGAGCTGGAGAGGCTTAAAAATCTCTTGTTACAAAACAATGATTACATGACAGACACAAACTGGGGCTGGGATAATCCACTGTCAACATCGTTTTCAACCCCATTTCCTACATCTACTTACAATCTCTCCTGACACAAACACAGATCGACACAGGCGCTGTAACAGTGTTCGAACGAAGCAGAGGAATCTGTTCTTTGTCTAAACTCCCGAGAGAACAAAATAATTACTTTTCCATGAAATTCACACATTACGAATTTTGTTTTCCTCCATAATTTTGTAGATAATTGAATCCAATACCCCAGAGGTATTATGTTGCTGTGGAAAGACTGTGCAAAACACACACAGACAGAAGTCTGAAAATTTGTCTCAGTGTTGACTTATTATATCAGTGCCATTAGACGACTTATCTGAATGCGCTGCATGTCAGTCTGGATAATGCCAGATTGACTGACGCGGCCAGAAACCAAAATAATTGCCTTAAAAATAACACAAGCAATCAGGGAGGCAATGTGCAGCCACACATACACACACTCACACACTCAGAGATGCTCATACAAACACAGACGAATACAGGCACATTCAAACACATACACTCATGCAGCCGAGGGGACTACAAAGCACTGGCAGTTCTGTATTTGCTTGTTGAGCTTTCATTAAGTGTGATGGAGGTGTGAAGGTTTCGTTTGATCACTGTCTTACCCACGTCCCAATTACTCCAGTCTGTTAGCTGCCAACGGGAGTGAATGAGGAAGCTAAGACAGCCTTGAAGCCCATCTGCCCTCCCCCACTCTTTCACTTCAAATTAGGCTTTGCTTTAATGGATTTTTTAGCCCAACATGTATTTGGCTTTAAGGGAATCGCCTCTTTGCTGAGCTTTAGATGAAAGAGATCTGATATCTCCAGCGATCAGACGTGGTGTCAGTTTTTTATTCACTTCAGTCAGCAGCTATAACAAATATAAACATATGAACAGCACTGTGTACTTTATGTCAGTCGTGCTGAGATGGTAACTGACTAAAGGCAAGATGTTTGATGGGCGGAATTAACAGCGGAGTATATAATCTAAAGCAAATGGGTGTTAATGGTATTCTATTACCTACTGTGTCTGTTTTATAATACTTGATTCTGATGGTCAAAACTCCTGAACAAATTAATACTAAATAGCAAAACCAATGCCAGAGACAACATGATCACACAGGTCATATCAGATCAATCCACTGAATGGAGTGAACCTCTGCCTGTTGACACTGTGGCAAAAACATCAGTTCCCATCTCAGCCTGGTCTTGAAAGAACGGAAATAATGACAGTAAGGCCTGACTTATAGCCCTGTACATACGCAGAAACCTACATACATAATCTGACGTACACCTCCTCAAAAAGGTAGCTATGTGTAGAGACAAAGATTGCAAGCCATGTGATTGGTCCACTCTGTAGCATCATATTTCTTGCATTAATATAATTTCCTGTATCGTTGTCTACACTGATTCAGCAGCCGTACATTCCATGTCCTCCGACGTCTCCTCTTTTTTATTCTTTGCAAAAACTGCAGTATGATCAACTGCTGCTCGAACAGCTAATGGTGCATTGCAAGCGGAGGAAGACGCATGTGTTGTGTCAGAGAATATTGCAAAAACGAACACGCTTTCTGACAGTGAAGTAAGCACTACTGAAAATGTTCTACGACTTTAATGTTTTGGTCAGACTTTTTTTTCTAAAATGAGCTAATCTGCACATCATGGCTGTCAAGATACAACACTAAATAGACCCTATGTGAAGTGATGAATACCCGACCTTTGGTGCCGGCTCTTCATCCTTTCAACAATATAAAGATGGATTTTTTATTTCTGATTTCCTGTCAGGTAGAAAAACCTACCTCCCATGTCACACTGCTCAGAGTTTCTTCTTCAACACTGTTTTTGCTTCATAGGTATGTTTCTGTTTTTATGTACACTAACCTTTTCCGTCCGTGACATTGCCTTGTTCCAGATGACTCCCTGGTCATATCACCGGCGGCACAAACATACATCACAGAGGAAATTAAGGCCAGCAGAAAAATATCAGCCCTCTCTGGCCCTGGTGGACCGGTGTAATAACTGCAGTAAGTCATTTTACATTATATAACACGGGGTACTGTGTTATTATACAAGACTCAGCTGTAGGGATGTCAGGTGTGCACTGCTATTGACCTCATTCACTATTCTAATCACACACAGCCACACGGCTGTGTGTGCTTGGTCTGAAGTCTGCAGCCCCGGGCCCTGACGCTCCAAAGAGACAAGTGTTAGGATGTGAAGTGACACGAGGTTACACTCGGGGAGGAACAGTCCTTTGTCTGTCTCTGGGGTGCTGCAGTTACTACTTAATGATATTAGATCCAAGTACATATCCCATGATGCACTGCTGCAATGCAGTGCTCGACCCTTGCTGAACCCTTTTTCCCTTTTTGTACCTGAAACCACCTTGTGCACCACATTAGGACACAATGGAGACAATGCAAGGAAAAAACACAGGGAAAGAGTGTCAGACCGGGTGGCAGGCGAAGGCAGGGACCTTGGCTGGCATGCTGGTCCCCGGCAGCATAGACTCACTTTGTCCTCACTTTGTCCTCTTCTGCTTTTTCAAACCTTATAATAATTCAGTTTTTGCTCATTCAGTGATTTTATTTTTGTCTTGTGCAGGCTCAGAAACATTTCAATCTTTATCAATCAATCTTTATTTATATGGAGACAAATCACAACAAACGTTATCCCAAGACGCTTTTACAAACTTAGCAGGTCAAGACCGTACTGTATGTTAAATTATGAACAAAGACCCAATATCAAGACCTTAATCCACCATGAGCATTGCACCTCGCAGTATTTAGCTAGTTACAGTGGCAAGGAAGAACTTCCTTTAAACAGGCAGAAACCTTGAGCAGAACCAGACTCATGTACAGACATCTGCCTCGAACAAGTTGGGTCTGGAAAGAGGGATAGAGGAGAATGAGATGAGAGAGAGAGAGAGAGAGAGAGAGAGAGAGAGAGAGAGAGAGAGAGAGAGAGAGAGAGAGAGAGAGAGAGTGATGAGACGAGTAGTAAAGGCTGTTGCTGCTGGAGTCCAGCACATCTGTATCAGCTGGAGTCTGGAACGTCCGCAGCAGGAGACTGTCTACGTTAGCTCAGAGGAACCCACAAGACAAGGGAGCTCAGGGACTCCAGAAAGGTCTATGGTTATCACTTACTTTAACTCTACCTGTCCCATTGAATGTTACTGAGGGGGTTGGGGGAAGGGGGTGAGAAAGGATCCCAGTGTGTCAGTGCGCCAGTTCCCCCGGCAGTCTAAGCCTTTAGCAGCATAACTAAGAGCTGGTCCAAGTCTGAGCTCTAACTATAAGTTTTATCAAAAAGGAAAGTTTGAAAAAGTAGAGAGGGTGTCTGCCTCCCGGACTCTGACTGGTAGATGACATTTGTGTTCCTGCAGATACTTCAAGGATTGCCCTGATCCACACTTGTTATCCTCCACCTGCATTTCAATGTGTTTTCCTCTCTGTGTTTTATCATTTCTTCAGCAAGTGCATCTCTGTTAAGATTAGAAGAGCTTCTTTTTTTTCCATAATGTGCCATGTGAAGTCGTTTTTGCTTTCAACATTCACATCAGTTCCCTTTTTAACATTTGGATGAAGCTACCTACCTTGGCCCACTGAACAAATGACAACCACTCTTCTAATCATACCTATTGATCACCTTCCCACATATATCTGATCACATCTAATGCCAGGATGATGAAAGGATGATGCTACACCTCATTTTCTCTGTGTTTCTCTGCTCTCTCTTTCAGGAGCGGATGTTTGAAGAGGCTTATCTCTCTGTGTTGATGCATGTCAGCTTCAACTGTTCACAAAAATGATGAAGAGGGGTTTCAAAAAAAAGTCCTTGATTTCATGTCAACATCGTCCTGTGAGGATGCAAAGAACAGGAGACAAATCTCTCTTGTATGAACGTGTAAACAAGCACTGCTGTTTGGTTGAAGCCACCACGGTCCAAACACTTGAATCATGGAGGAGATCATTTCTGTTGTTTTTGTGTTTGCTGTTGAACGAGAGCGACTCTGAAGATTCTTAGTCTCGTTAGGTCGTGTAAAAGCAGGAAAGAGGTTCTCAATGTCGTTAGAAACATCACTCCGTTCAGTCCTAGTTTCATTTTGGCTCATTGTGTTGCGAAGAATGAATGAAATCAAAGATGGAGGATGGGTTTCCCGCCGTGATTTAACCCTTTTGTTGGAGGAGTTTGCCCTCCTCTTCTCCATTAGCAGCATTTAAACACAAATTTCCTCTTTGATGCTGAATGTGTCCTCAATTAAATTGAAGGGTGATGATGAACTGAACTAATCATTGTCTCTTTAGTGAAATGTACTGTCTCTTAAAACAAGAAGACAAGTATCCGCAGGAATTATGCCCATGTTTCAAGAACCATTGTGAAATGCTAGCGCAGACTAGAGTGTGCTTCATGTGGGAAGAGGGCTTGATTGAGTGTGTGCAAAGGCATGTAGCACATCATAGTATCATATAGAACCTCAGAGTTCACCTAACAGATCTGCGGCTTTATTTATATAGCACCTTTCACACAAATCAAATGCAATTCAAAGTGCTTTACATGGAAAAAAGAAAGAAGCAGAAATAGAATAATGGCAAGACAATAAAAAACAAAAATGGATTTTAAAAAACCAACTAATGCACACCAACAACAATAAAATATGTGTAATTAAAATAAGTTAAAGTATCAAATTGATATTAAGAATATAAATAGTTAAAATAGATCAATTTAAAAAGGGTAAGGATGAGAGTTGAAAATAAAATCAAGGCTAAAAATATCAATAAAAGTGGACAAATTAAAATAAATGAATAAATAAATGAATAAATAAATAAACAGTTAAAATTAATAAAATAATAAAGCAACATTTAAGTCAATATATTAGAAAAAGTAAGTAATACAATTGTTCAATCCTACATAAAAGCCAGACTGAATAAATACGTTTTTAGTTTACTTTTACAAAACATAAACGATGGCATGATCCAGACTTAATTAAGATCAGAAATTCTCAACTATTATAGGCCATTTATCACTTTGTTTATGATGTTTGGTAGCACCTGGTTAGGTTGTGGTGCGAAGGGCTGCTATTTTTTGTGACATTTCAATGGCAAAATGCTGAAATGCAACTTTTGGAGGTATTCTGTAAAATCCTGAATATGATTAGGTATGGTATAGAAGACAGTCTTTTTTTGGGGGGGCTCCTGGAGGAATAAAGGCTGAAATTGTCCACAATGTGCAATTTCTGTGCAGCTGTGTAGCTCTTTCTAGTGACGATTTTTTTGTTTTAACCAAGTGGAGTGTGCAATCCTGCTAGCTACTGGTATTTAGACAATGTGTGTCACTCTGCTAGGGAGACCAGGGCATCTGCAAGAGGTGACTGTTCAGCTAAATTTAAGAAAACTGCTGTTGAACAATCTTCCTTTTCAGTCCGAGCTGCAGAAAAGTGGAACCCAATTGTGCACTCCACAAGTTTTACTGACTTAAAGGTACAGTGAGTAGGCATGAGATTATTTAGCAGTCAGATTCTAGGCTCATTCTACGCTCTCTTGCTCACCCCTCCTGTTGATGCAACGCCACAAACAACTGTTACCTTTAAGGACGAGAAGCACCTGTGTCATTTGTCAAGTTTTTACAGACAAAAAACTTTTGTCAATACAATCTCTTTTGTGCACAAAAACAACCACTCTCTTCTTCTTCAAACTTGCACATTTTCCGCCCACTAAATATAAAAATGTGAATATGGCCCTTCCTAGTATGTCTGCTTTGTGCTACCAGACAAACATGACAGTGCAAGATGGGAATTTCCATGCTTCCGCTTATTGTGTAGGCTCATTTCAACTCATTTAAAGACCCTTTTCAATCTTATATTCCATCTCTACCAAGTCTGTTCCGATAAACGCTGCCAAATACTGCATACTGTACCTTTAATAGTGTACGACTGTTTGTTAATGCATGATTATGACTTAATGAGGGAGAAAAATGTTAAATGTGATGCCACCAGCCTGGTTTACAATGCCTTTTTCTGGGTAAAACACAGTGACACAATAAAACCCCTCTCTCTGCATTTTATACTGCTATATTGGTCTCACTGGTATATGCACATCGCCACCATCTTCACCCCTTTATGCCTGAGCTGGAGGATCAGAGACGGAATGAATTTACAATGAGCATTGCATCGAGGTCCTACTGATGATGCAAAGGAGGCGTAACAGGGGCCCAAATATCCTGGGATTCAAAAAAGCATGACCACCCGCTTCCATTATTTCATCCCTTACTTAAAAACTGTCAGATGCTTTCTACATATTTTTTGAGTTGTACAAGGTTACCCCACAGATAATAACTTAAACATTTGTCATTTTATATTAACCTGTTGCCACATAATCACACCATGTCAACCTGTCACTCCTGCATATGTCCAAACTGCCTGTTTTATTTCTTCTTCTTCTTCTTCTTCTTCTTCTTCTTCTTATTATTATTATTATTATTATTCTTATTATTATCAATTTAATAAAATGTTTTGATATATTACATTTTTCTTTATTTGTACTTTTTCTACCCATTCTATGTTTGTACTGCTGCAACAAACAAATTCCCCCCCACGGATCAATACAGTATTATCTTATCTTATCTTAATATGCAAAAACTAGCATCTATATTCCATTCTTAAAGCTCCTGTGAGGAACTTTCTGTTTGTGTTGACTCTGGCGCCCCCCTGTGGACTAAGCGATCTTGCTTATTTTGTCCTGTTCATGTGTAAATTATGTTATCTCCTCCTGCTTTCAACTAACAGCCAACTATTTCACTCATTAAGAATATTTACTACAGAAAAAGGGTTTTTCTTGACGTGCTGACAATCACCTCATCTGACACCTACCCTCTCACAGCGATTTCAAGCTTTAAAATAACAAAACAGAAATTATCAATACCTTTTCAAACAATCTTTTTTGCTTTTCTAGGTCATAAAGGGGCATCACTGTTCATTTCAGTCCATTTCATGACCACTCAAAAACTTCTCACAGGAGCTTTAACTGAGTATCTACAGAAACAAGTGAACAGGGCTCACACCTGTACAAGAATTTCGTCATGCTGACCTATCATCCAAATCTTATTCCCCCTACAGACGCCGACAACGTAACATTTTTCTGTCTCAACTCCTGACAGAATACCTTAAGATTTTAAGATTGAACTTTAACACCCACATTTAACACTTTATTGGTTTGCCATATTTTATTTTGTTGCTATGCTTACTTGCAGTGTATGAGATGTCAACAGTTAACCAACCAGATGGAGATTCTTTTCTTACTGTTGGCGGGACGTGAGAACACCTCCTAACCTTTGATCTCATTACTACTCTATGTATTTTCTACAAGCAAAAATGATAAAAGTATTCCAGTAAGCTCAAAAAATCGTGCCTGTTCTTCTCCGTTATTTTTCACCATTAATCATTTACTTCCAACAATGTTAAATTATAAATTCTTCCAACTTAAAATAACCACACAACCCCCCAGCTATCCTACTGTGAACACGGGAGCTACTGTATTTCACGAAAAACACACACACACACACACACACACACACACACACACACACACCCTTTCTTTTTGACTGTACGCCGTGTAGCTCCCAGTGACAGAGGACTTTTTGATGTCAGCAACAGTGGCGGATCAAAGTCAAACACAAAAGCTCAGCGTGGGGGGGCGGCAGAGCTGCTGAGGGAGAGACAAGAGAGAGGGCAACCCCCCCCCCCCACCAACCCCACTTCTTTAATGCCACCTCCCCACCCCCCTTTAGGAGTCACCCAGGCAGCCTCACACACATGCTCTCACACATGAATTCTCCACGGATACACACCGATGAGATCATTCCTGATGAGATCATCATCTCACTCTCTCATAAATCTCTCTCACACACTATTTCTCCGTCCTCCTCTCGCAGCACATCCAGATTACATGAAAGATTTTAAACAGTTTAGTTTCAAAGAAAGATGAATACATAAAGTTATAAAATAAATTAAACGCTGCAGTCATTTTCAGACCGTCTCTTAACTTCACATTAACTTTGACACAACAAAAATAATTTTAAATTTAAAGATTTTATAAAAGTAGCTTCAGCGGTGGCAGTACATTAAACATTTATGATTGAATAACTAAATAAAACAAAGATGAAAGATGAGGAAATGGCATTCTCATGTTCATACCCTCACCGTCTTCCCCTCCTTGTTTTCCTGTCGCCTCAGTTCAAAAGGCTTCATTGACACACTAAAATATTTTCATTCTCTTTTATTGTACACAGATG
Source organism: Notolabrus celidotus (assembly GCF_009762535.1). Taxonomy (NCBI): domain Eukaryota; kingdom Metazoa; phylum Chordata; class Actinopteri; order Labriformes; family Labridae; genus Notolabrus; species Notolabrus celidotus. Next base: position 6,639,120 of record NC_048286.1, on the reverse strand, counting down.
TCACATTAAGAGAACAAACACATCAAACAGATAAACAAAAATGAACACAAGACATCATGTTCAAGCCAACTCTTTAATTTTGTTGCAGGTGTTTATCTTTTAAAATGATCAAGTTTGTGAGGAGGTGAGTTATCCCGCTTATTACCAACTAAAGACATAAACAAGTAAACACAAGATGTTAATTAAACTAATATAAGTGAGGCAAACTTTATGTTATAAAACTTTATGTTTGAATATTTATCATCAGGTTAAGACCAAAGACTGTCCCAGAGGAAAATGTTACTGCTCAAGGCTTTCTCTTCTAAGTCTCTGGAGACAAAACTGAGATTCTCACTTCAGCCTCATTCAAGTTTCAAATTGTTCTCATTAGTTTCTCCTAAAATTCACTAGGAGAAATAGTTGAGACCATGATATGAGTCTTATTTGAGACTTAAATGAGAGATCTCATTAATGGCTAATTTTCTTCTTTTTTTTTTAAATATATATTTTGGCCTTTTAGCCTTTATTTGACAGGACAGCTGAAGAGAGACAGGAAATGTGGGGAGTAGTGAGCGGAGGAAGACATGCAGGAAATGGTCAACCAGCCGGGAATCAAACCGGTGACCCCTGCGACGAGGACTGTAGCCTCTGTATGTGGGACGCTTAGACCGCTAGGCTACCAGCGCCCAAAAGAGTCCACACCTTTAATTGTAATAATCTGTCTAAATCTGGTCAGCCTTTTTGCGGCCCATATTTTAAATAAATGGTCTGTCATACCTGGTATGAAATCTCTATCTTTTGTAATTTCTCTCAAATCCACTAAATCTTTGTGAAGCTGTTTTGTTCCAAACAGACTTGTAAAGGAAGGACCATACTGTGAAGTCAAAGAAGAGATCATTTCACATCTAAATATCTGATCTTGAAGTGGTTCAAATGTTTTAATAAGAATTGTAAGTTTGTGGACAAGTACATTTAAATGTTAATTTTGCAGGGCACTATAAATGTTCATGAAAAGATGAGCTCAGGCTCTTTCTTTGCTCCATCTGAGCTCAACTTGAAACACAAAAACTGAGTCTGACAAAAACAAATGGATGAGGTTAGATTGAGACAATTGAGAGAGCTCCCTGATTTCTCCACCTGAGCTCAAAAGGAGTCACAACACTTGAGAAATACCTGGGAATCATTTCAGATTTTGACCAGATCTCCTTTTGAACTGAAAGGGAGACTAAGCTGAGACTTTTTGCAACTTTTTTTCTGGAGGCAAGAATGAGAAACAGGAGACATAAGCTATAGTCTCATTTTGCTTTCAAACAGATCTCATTGTTGTCTAGGAGACATAAATGAAACACTTTTGAGATCTCCTCTCTAAATTTCTTTTCCTATGGGGTATCTAGAAATAAAAACCACAAGTGTTCACTGACTGTGAAGCCAAATGATTTAGAGCTCCCCCTGCTGGCTGCAGTATAGATCATGCACCCCGCATCCTTTTTAAAATTAAAACACACGTCGAACAAATGTTTCTCAAACATGGTTTCTGTCATTGTAGGTCGCTCTTTCCATGCTGATTTACGGCCAGATTCCACCAGATCCATATCCGGTCTGTCTCTGATCCGTCACGGTACCGGACCTGATAGGTTTCTATTCTAGTCAATGCGTTAACTTCCACTGGATCCGCTCCGATGCGTTCAGGACCCATCTCTAATCCGGCAGGTCAGAGCCCTCCGGATCAGATACACAAGACTTCTATTTGTGCTAGATGCCGGAGCACGACGCATCAATCTCAACAGAGCAGATGGAGCGGGATCCTGTCGTGAAATCCAGGAGAGAGCATGTCCAAGTTATTGATCCCAACAAAGAAACATGTACCTGTCATGATTGTAATTCACATAACTACCTGTTCACAATGCATTATATCTTAAATAACAAATACTGCAAAGCTACAAATGCTGTTTCATCCAAAAGTCTGATAACATCTCTCTTTTTGAGGTTTCATCATTTGATTTGTATCACTTATAGTTGCCTGATTCCCATCCTTCTACCATCTATCTCCTTATTTTTACATTTCATTTGTGTCTCTCTTTTACAACAATGTCTGTCTCGCTCTCTTTCCTCCATCTCTCCCTCTCTGTTCGCCAGTCTTGCTACCCCTTCGCCATATTGGCACCTTGAGAAACAACATTTATAACACTTTTCTGCTCTCTATCTGCCACTTCCTTCTTCCTACAAGACCTCGATGAATACACTCGACCCCAGTGACACACACATCACAGCGCGTACACATTCTGAGCATCACTGGCTTGCTCCCCGGTTGACTCGTATGTAGTAACACCCCTCTAAGGCCACGCAACTTTCTTAATTAAAGGCATAAATTTCTCCTTCCCGCTATTTTTCCACGACAGAACTACGGGGCGTTCTCTCTGCTCGCCTCAGCTGAGCCTCTATGAAGACGATGATGAAAAAAAGAAATAAATAAACTGCAAACCCTCAGCGACTCATGTGCTACAGTAGGAAGTCCTGGAGGAACCCTATCCTGAGAGTGCCGTCATTTACATATTGCTTTGATGAAAGAGTACATTTGTTTGGTTTTTATTTGCATCAGTGGGACAGGAGGATCTTTATTCCTCTCCCTCACTCTTGTATCACAAGCCCTGAAACTGAAAGCGGAGGGGGATGTTTGAAAAAAGTCGAACAAAGCATGTTTTATTTTCAGGACTCGTTGAAACGCCGGGTTAATTTAAAGGTGTGTTTGAAGCTTTGTTTGTATGCCGAGGCTCCGGCTGCTGAAGGTGTGTTGTGTTGTTGCTCAGTGCAAATGATTGCGATCAGTCTGCTTCTATTTTTATTAAAGCTCGATGGCAAGTCGAGGACAACATCAGCAGCTTTTACTTTGCTGTTGTTTGTCAGCCTCAGCTCTGTTTGCCTGAACGTAGTTATTTTGTACCCGGGATGTGATGTTAGACTGGTTTTGATTTTGTTCTGGGTATAATCTTTATAGAACATGAGAGACAACATATTTGGTGTCTATCAGAGTCCTCTAGGTAGCATGTGCAGGTTTATTAATTCTAGTTACAGGGCTTACCTATGTACAGGGTCGACACAGTGCCCCCACAGGAAGGAGGCTACATTACAAATGAAGTAATCGAATCCAGGGTTGTCTGATTATTGAATTGGGAAAAATATACGGCAATGCACTGATAAAATTGATTTTCTTGCTCTAGTGAATACCTTTACTTCCAAGCCATCATCCCTCACATCAGTACAAGAGGACAAACTACTGGAGTTAAAAAAGGACAGAGGAGGACTGGAGACTTTATTTCAATCCCATTCAGTAGTTGTAAGTTATTACATGTGGAGTTTATTCTGTTTGTTTTTGTTATTATTTTTACCTTTTGTATTTATTTATATATTTTCTTTTATCTTCTCTTTTTATTTATTTTCTTTTTTAAATTATTATAACTATCATTTATCTTTTCTTATTCTGTTTTTTTTCATCAACTAATTTATTCACTTATTTTCTTAACACCTCTAGTCTAAATTAAATCCTCCTGGTTTAAAGTTATGTGAAAATACACAGAACTTGCCACAATGCGTTAAAGACTGTATTGCCATCACCAAATCCCTGTGTGAGGCTGGATTTTAGACTCTGACTTCCACCAAAACAAGCTCCCCGGCAGACAGGATCAATATCACCACCTTGTCTCCAGATCACAGGCTCAGGTTTCATACTGATGCCAACAGGGAATTAAGCTTTTGTTTTTGAGCATTTCCTGCAGTAGTTCGTGTTGCTTTATTTTTTTTACTGTAATTTATCCTGACATAATATTAAAAGGGAATTGCTATAAGGTGTGTTATGACTCACCCCCCACCCAATTGGTCCATCAGAAATATGACAGACTGACGGATGACCGAAGTACACATGTAGACGAGAAAAAATCTTTTTCATTATAGGGCCTTTAAATTGACCAATTTTATAAATTAAAATGATCTGTGATTCAGTTTTATCATTCAAGATTTATTTCACCTCTGGACCTAAAACAATGAAAACACTCATTATTGTTTCTTTCACCGTGTGTATGCAGAGGATGTGACTTTCAGCGCACCTTCTTAAATCAGTATGAAAGCCGTTCACTAAAACAAAACTTTTCACTCTGTCATCTTTTTGTCGTCTGCTTTAACATCTCTCACTGTGTCCTCTGTCTCTCCTCCAGCAGCCAGAGCTCGGTAGTATTTTCGTCCTCGTCGGAGCTGAATAAAAGACTCATCTCTATTCAGGTTTCTTAAACGTTCACTGCAGAGAGCAGAAGAAGAGCAGCACTGTAAATGAAGATATCTGCCACTAAACGGAACAAAACAAGACACTACCATGACGCTAATAGAGATTAATGGTTGCTTCTAATAAGGGGTCAGGCTAAGAATTAGCTTTGATTTGGGTTTGCTTTATTTAATGAGGACTGAATCAACTTTTGAAACACCAAATAATGAACTAAGAAATCAAAACATCCCCAGAATAAATACTTACAGTTTCATTTGGCCTCTGGGCAATCACATCTTTTATTCATCCTGCTAAGTTAGACAAAAACTCCCAACACTACCTCATCATCTTCCTTGGATGGATTTCCCTCTAATGAGTCAACATTTATTTGCATACTTGACACTAACGATCGTTCGGTTATTCCTTAATGGCCTCATATTTCTCTAATTGGATGAGTTCTCAAAGCTAATTAATTAGCAATTACCTGCTAATGGCTGCCGAGTCACGAGCCAACAGCCTATTAGCTTCCAATAAATACTTATTAAGGGGCCCTGATTGCTAAGTAGCTTATCATCAACATGTTCATTGTCAGTAATTGCAGAGTGTTTAATTTCTGTCTTCAGTTTGTGTTGATAAGAATTCATCCAATCAGCTCTAAAATAACGTCAGCCTTTACAGTGGACTTAATGTGTTTGATTTATCTATGTTTTACTGATTACTTACATTTAAAACTGTAACTGCTGATTCTTAATGTGACATACTTGAAACACAAAACAATTACATTAATTGGTGAGATTCAAGGGTAGTCTGGTGTCTGCTTCTCCCCAGGTTCACATTCACCTTATAACCAAAAATAAAGCCATAAAAAGACGCCCTGTTACAAAACATCTCAGTTAAATCAATGTCAAGGATGTCTGAAAGAGATCCAGGATGTCTTTGGTGGATTCATTTAGAATTTTTGTCCATGGAGTCATTTGGATGACAACGAAATGTCATCTATTAAAAAGGATGTTGTACCCACAAAGTAAATCCTTGAAGTCTACACCATTGTAACATTGCAAAAATAAGTTAGAGCAAGGAATATCTACTCATTGACCGTCAAAATCTGGATGAAACTAAAATCAAATTCCAGAGAAGTTGGGACACTATGTGCAATGTTGATAAAAACAGAGTTAGGTGGGTTTGAAAACCATTAAAAGCCTGTTATAGACTGAAAATAGTGCAGACAACAAATACAATTTTGAAACTTGTGGTTTGGGCATGCCCTATTATCCCTCTAGAACACTACACTCCCAACATGCAGGCCTGCTGGTCATACCTCAGGTCTCTAAAAGTAGTATGGGAGGTAGAACCTTCAGTTATCAGGCCCCTCTCCTTTGGAATCATCTACCACTCAGGGTGCAGGAGGCAGACACCCCCTCTACTTTTAAGATTGGGCTTCACACCTTCCTTTTTGATAAGGCTTATAGTTAGAGCTGGCTCAGGCTTGGACCAGATCTTAGTTATGCTGCTATAGGCTTAGACTGCCGGGGGAAGTGGCCCACTGACACACTGGGATCTTATCTCATC